>NC_053494.1:23545747-24214791 GCF_905171775.1 Rana temporaria | reverse complement strand
CACTGAGTAAGCTATGTCCATTGGAGATAGGTCATTCTGAAAAAGATTTTTGATATTTTCTCTTTTTAAGAAACAATGGATACAGTATGGTAAAATCTCTAGGTATCTATTATCATTTTAGTCATTTTTTTTACAGCTGCCAACTTGTATATTTCCTAATCTATTCCTTCAAGCATTTGTAACTCTTGACCATAGAAACATAGTTCTGACCTTGGTATCAGGTGACTTGACACTGTCAGCTGTATATCATGAATCCCCTTTATGATACAAGCAAGGTGTGTGTGATTCTCTTTGGTGGCAAAAGCCTATAGCATTGCACCACCCTATGTCATGGTAACCTTTTTTAATTGACCTCTTACAGCGCTTCATCATCAATCTAGGATTTGTAATGTCAACCCATGTGCAGGAGCTTACCATTGTAAAGTTTTTATTGAGTGTCATGATTTCTTCAAGTGAGAAGAAGTAGAAAAAGGCTCCAAAGTTCAGTTCACTCCAGTCCTGGAAGTTTCCAGCATCACAAACCACTATGGAAAAAAAATCAAAGGAAAATTTACAAAAACAAACTTAAAGCAAATCCAAAACAAAACAGAAAATTAAAACTTTTACTACAGCCAGGTTAGACAAAAAACACCTTTACCCTAACAAGATGAGTGTGGATGCGAAAACATACCTGTGGAAATGGCTATCTTTGCCTTCAAGTATGGTTTCAGGAAGTTCTGATAGATTGCTTCTCTTGTGTCATCTGTCATTGAGCTAAACTGAAGGCTAAATGCTTTAACTCTGTTTCAGAAAAAGATAAGAACATTTGCGAGTGTGACTTACATGTAGTTATATACCTTCCTTTAAATTCTATCATTTTGCCCAGCATTCATGGTTCACAAAAGCCATGGACGCAGATTTTTTTCCCTTAGAAATCCTTGTACTTACATTGCTTGGTAGGAGGAGCAGGTTACGTTCAGTGGGATGATCTCAAGAAGGGTTTGGTTGAAGTATACTGTCAAGTTAAGCAAGTAGTTTTGGAACAAAACGCTCCATTGTTCAGTTGTATAAGTAGAGAAGTTGGCCTGAAGACCCCTAAGCTCTGTAACTAGGAGTGTTTTCTTTATTGTTGTTACTTGCTCCTCTGACAGGTTGGCCTACATGAAAAAAACAGGGATTTGTGAAAATAGGTAAGGAAAAGATGCTATTGCTTGCATGCTGAGCAACCATACATACGAGAGTCTTCTCAAAGAGCGAAATTTTAGCTGGATTATTGTCAAAGCACAAGATGTTTGAGGGTTGTTCTTTTGTATGTACCTGTTTTGCTGTAGAAGAGAAAGCTTCTAGGAAGACTGTAACATTTTGCGGTGCGATGGCACTTAGATATTTTTCCAGCAAAGTTGCATTGAGGAGAATGTTAGCTGTGGTCACTGAGTAAGCTATGTCCATTGGAGATAGGTCATTCTGAAAAAGATTTTTGATATTTTCTCTTTTTAAGAAACAATGGATACAGTATGGTAAAATCTCTAGGTATCTATTATCATTTTAGTCATTTTTTTTACAGCTGCCAACTTGTATATTTCCTAATCTATTCCTTCAAGCATTTGTAACTCTTGACCATAGAAACATAGTTCTGACCTTGGTATCAGTGACTTGACACTGTCAGCTGTATATCATGAATCCCCTTTATGATACAAGCAAGGTGTGTGTGATTCTCTTTGGTGGCAAAAGCCTATAGCATTGCACCACCCTATGTCATGGTAACCTTTTTTAATTGACCTCTTACAGCGCTTCATCATCAATCTAGGATTTGTAATGTCAACCCATGTGCAGGAGCTTACCATTGTAAAGTTTTTATTGAGTGTCATGATTTCTTCAAGTGAGAAGAAGTAGAAAAAGGCTCCAAAGTTCAGTTCACTCCAGTCCTGGAAGTTTCCAGCATCACAAACCACTATGGAAAAAAAATCAAAGGAAAATTTACAAAAACAAACTTAAAGCAAATCCAAAACAAAACAGAAAATTAAAACTTTTACTACAGCCAGGTTAGACAAAAAACACCTTTACCCAACAAGATGCGAGTGGATGCGAAAACATACCTGTGGAAATGACTATCTTTGCCTTCAAGTATGGTTTCAGGAAGTTCTGATAGATTGCTTCTCTTGTGTCATCTGTCATTGAGCTAAACTGAAGGCTAAATGCTTTAACTCTGTTTCAGAAAAAGATAAGAACATTTGCGAGTGTGACTTACATGTAGTTATATACCTTCCTTTAAATTCTATCATTTTGCCCAGCATTCATGGTTCACAAAAGCCATGGACGCAGATTTTTTTCCCTTAGAAATCATTGTACTTACATTGCTTGGTAGGAGGAGCAGGTTACGTTCAGTGGGATGATCTCAAGAAGGGTTTGGTTGAAGTATACTGTCAAGTTAAGCAAGTAGTTTTGGAACAAAACGCTCCATTGTTTAGTTGTATAAGTAGAGAAGTTGGCCTGAAGACCCCTGAGCTCTGTAACTAGGAGTGTTTTCTTTATTGTTGTTACTTGCTCCTCTGACAGGTTGGCCTACATGAAAAAAACAGGGATTTGTGAAAATAGGTAAGGAAAAGATGCTATTGCTTGCATGCTGAGCAACCATACATACGAGAGTCTTCTCAAAGAGCGAAATTTTAGCTAGATTATTGTCAAAGCACAAGATGTTTGAGGGTTGTTCTTTTGTATGTACCTGTTTTGCTGTAGAAGAGAAAGCTTCTAGGAAGACTGTAACATTTTGCGGTGCGATGGCACTTAGATATTTTTCCAGCAAAGTTGCATTGAGGAGAATGTTAGCTGTGGTCACTGAGTAAGCTATGTCCATTGGAGATAGGTCATTCTGAAAAAGATTTTTGATATTTTCTCTTTTTAAGAAACAATGGATACAGTTTGGTAAAATCTCTAGGTATCTATTATCATTTTAGTCATTTTTTTTACAGCTGCCAACTTGTATATTTCCTAATCTATTCCTTCAAGCATTTGTAACTCTTGACCATAGAAACATAGTTCTGACCTTGGTATCAGTGACTTGACACTGTCAGCTGTATATCATGAATCCCCTTTATGATACAAGCAAGGTGTGTGTGATTCTCTTTGGTGGCAAAAGCCTATAGCATTGCACCACCCTATGTCATGGTAACCTTTTTTAATTGACCTCTTACATCGCTTTATCATCAATCTAGGATTTGTAATGTCAACCCATGTGCAGGAGCTTACCAGTGTAAAGTTTTTATTGAGTGTCATGATTTCTTCAAGTGAGAAGAAGTAGAAAAAGGCTCCAAAGTTCAGTTCACTCCAGTCCTGGAAGTTTCCAGCATCACAAACCACTATGGAAAAAAAATCAAAGGAAAATTTACAAAAACAAACTTAAAGCAAATCCAAAACAAAACAGAAAATTAAAACTTTTACTACAGCCGGGTGAGACAAAAAACACCTTTACCTAACAAGATGAGAGTGGATGCGAAAACATACCTGTGGAAATGGCTATCTTTGCCTTCAAGTATGGTTTCAGGAAGT
Source organism: Rana temporaria (assembly GCF_905171775.1). NCBI lineage: Eukaryota > Metazoa > Chordata > Amphibia > Anura > Ranidae > Rana > Rana temporaria. The sequence continues at coordinate 24,211,266 of NC_053494.1, read as the reverse complement.
TCTGATAGATTGCTTCTCTTGTGTCATCTGTCATTGAGCTAAACTGAAGGCTAAATGCTTGAACTCTGTTTCAGAAAAAGATAAGAACATTTGCGAGTGTGACTTACATGTAGTTATATACCTTCCTTTAAATTCTATCATTTTGCCCAGCATTCATGGTTCACAAAAGCCATGGACTCAGATTTTTTTCCCTTAGAAATCATTGTGCTTACATTGCTTGGTAGGAGGAGCAGGTTACGTTCAGTGGGATGATCTCAAGAAGGGTTTGGTTGAAGTATACTGTCAAGTTAAGCAAGTCGTTTTGGAACAAAACGCTCCATTGTTCAGTTGTATAAGTAGAGAAGTTGGCCTGAAGACCCCTGAGCTCTGTAACTAGGAGTGTTTTCTTTATTGTTGTTACTTGCTCCTCTGACAGGTTGGCCTACATGAAAAAAAACAGGGATTTGTGAAAATAGGTAAGGAAAAGATGCTATTGCTTGCATGCTGAGCAACCATACATACGAGAGTCTTCTCAAAGAGCGAAATTTTAGCTAGATTATTGTCAAAGCACAAGATGTTTGAGGGTTGTTCTTTTGTATGTACCTGTTTTGCTGTAGAAGAGAAAGCTTCTAGGAAGACTGTAACATTTTGCGGTGCGATGGCACTTAGATATTTTTCCAGCAAAGTTGCATTGAGGAGAATGTTAGCTGTGGTCACTGAGTAAGCTATGTCCATTGGAGATAGGTCATTCTGAAAAAGATTTTTGATATTTTCTCTTTTTAAGAAACAATGGATACAGTATGGTAAAATCTCTAGGTATCTATTATCATTTTAGTCATTTTTTTTTACAGCTGCCAACTTGTATATTTCCTAATCTATTCCTTCAAGCATTTGTAACTCTTGACCATAGAAACATAGTTCTGACCTTGGTATCAGTGACTTGACACTGTCAGCTGTATATCATGAATCCCCTTTATGATACAAGCAAGGTGTGTGTGATTCTCTTTGGTGGCAAAAGCCTATAGCATTGCACCACCCTATGTCATGGTAACCTTTTTTAATTGACCTCTTACAGCGCTTCATCATCAATCTAGGATTTGTAATGTCAACCCATGTGCAGGAGCTTACCAGTGTAAAGTTTTTATTGAGTGTCATGATTTCTTCAAGTGAGAAGAAGTAGAAAAAGGCTCCAAAGTTCAGTTCACTCCAGTCCTGGAAGTTTCCAGCATCACAAACCACTATGGAAAAAAAATCAAAGGAAAATTTACAAAAACAAACTTAAAGCAAATCCAAAACAAAACAGAAAATTAAAACTTTTACTACAGCCAGGTTAGACAAAAAACACCTTTACCCAACAAGATGCGAGTGGATGCGAAAACATACCTGTGGAAATGGCTATCTTTGCCTTCAAGTATGGTTTCAGGAAGTTCTGATAGATTGCTTCTCTTGTGTCATCTGTCATTGAGCTAAACTGAAGGCTAAATGCTTGAACTCTGTTTCAGAAAAAGATAAGAACATTTGCGAGTGTGACTTACATGTAGTTATATACCTTCCTTTAAATTCTATCATTTTGCCCAGCATTCATGGTTCACAAAAGCCATGGACGCAGATTTTTTTCCCTTAGAAATCATTGTACTTACATTGCTTGGTAGGAGGAGCAGGTTACGTTCAGTGGGATGATCTCAAGAAGGGTTTGGTTGAAGTATACTGTCAAGTTAAGCAAGTAGTTTTGGAACAAAACGCTCCATTGTTCAGTTGTATAAGTAGAGAAGTTGGCCTGAAGACCCCTGAGCTCTGTAACTAGGAGTGTTTTCTTTATTGTTGTTACTTGCTCCTCTGACAGGTTGGCCTACATGAAAAAAACAGGGATTTGTGAAAATAGGTAAGGAAAAGATGCTATTGCTTGCATGCTGAGCAACCATACATACGAGAGTCTTCTCAAAGAGCGAAATTTTAGCTAGATTATTGTCAAAGCACAAGATGTTTGAGGGTTGTTCTTTTGTATGTACCTGTTTTGCTGTAGAAGAGAAAGCTTCTAGGAAGACTGTAACATTTTGCGGTGCGATGGCACTTAGATATTTTTCCAGCAAAGTTGCATTGAGGAGAATGTTAGCTGTGGTCACTGAGTAAGCTATGTCCATTGGAGATAGGTCATTCTGAAAAAGATTTTTGATATTTTCTCTTTTTAAGAAACAATGGATACAGTTTGGTAAAATCTCTAGGTATCTATTATCATTTTAGTCATTTTTTTTACAGCTGCCAACTTGTATATTTCCTAATCTATTCCTTCAAGCATTTGTAACTCTTGACCATAGAAACATAGTTCTGACCTTGGTATCGGTGACTTGACACTGTCAGCTGTATATCATGAATCCCCTTTATGATACAAGCAAGGTGTGTGTGATTCTCTTTGGTGGCAAAAGCCTATAGCATTGCACCACCCTATGTCATGGTAACCTTTTTTAATTGACCTCTTACAGCGCTTCATCATCAATCTAGGATTTGTAATGTCAACCCATGTGCAGGAGCTTACCATTGTAAAGTTTTTATTGAGTGTCATGATTTCTTCAAGTGAGAAGAAGTAGAAAAAGGCTCCAAAGTTCAGTTCACTCCAGTCCTGGAAGTTTCCAGCATCACAAACCACTATGGAAAAAAAATCAAAGGAAAATTTACAAAAACAAACTTAAAGCAAATCCAAAACAAAACAGAAAATTAAAACTTTTACTACAGCCAGGTTAGACAAAAAACACCTTTACCTAACAAGATGAGAGTGGATGCGAAAACATACCTGTGGAAATGGCTATCTTTGCCTTCAAGTATGGTTTCAGGAAGTTCTGATAGATTGCTTCTCTTGTGTCATCTGTCATTGAGCTAAACTGAAGGCTAAATGCTTGAACTCTGTTTCAGAAAAAGATAAGAACATTTGCGAGTGTGACTTACATGTAGTTATATACCTTCCTTTAAATTCTATCATTTTGCCCAGCATTCATGGTTCACAAAAGCCATGGACTCAGATTTTTTTCCCTTAGAAATCATTGTGCTTACATTGCTTGGTAGGAGGAGCAGGTTACGTTCAGTGGGATGATCTCAAGAAGGGTTTGGTTGAAGTATACTGTCAAGTTAAGCAAGTCGTTTTGGAACAAAACGCTCCATTGTTCAGTTGTATAAGTAGAGAAGTTGGCCTCAAGACCCCTGAGCTCTGTAACTAGGAGTGTTTTCTTTATTGTTGTTACTTGCTCCTCTGACAGGTTGGCCTACATGAAAAAAACAGGGATTTGTGAAAATAGGTAAGGAAAAGATGCAATTGCTTGCATGCTGAGCAACCATACATACGAGAGTCTTCTCAAAGAGCGAAATTTTAGCTGGATTATTGTCAAAGCACAAGATGTTTGAGGGTTGTTCTTTTGTATGTACCTGTTTTGCTGTAGAAGAGAAAGCTTCTAGGAAGACTGTAACATTTTGCGGTGCGATGGCACTTAGATATTTTTCCAGCAAAGTTGCATTGAGGAGAATGTTAGCTGTGGTCACTGAGTAAGCTATGTCCATTGGAGATAAGTCATTCTGAAAAAGATTTTTGATATTTTCTCTTTTTAAGAAACAATGGATACAGTATGGTAAAATCTCTAGGTATCTATTATCATTTTAGTCATTTTTTTTACAGCTGCCAACTTGTATATTTCCTAATCTATTCCTTCAAGCATTTATAACTCTTGACCATAGAAACATAGTTCTGACCTTGGTATCAGTGACTTGACACTGTCAGCTGTATATCACGAATCCCCTTTATGGTACAAGCAAGGTGTGTGTGATTCTCTTTGGTGGCAAAAGCCTATAGCATTGCACCACCCTATGTCATGGTAACCTTTTTTAATTGACCTCTTACAGCGCTTCATCATCAATCTAGGATTTGTAATGTCAACCCATGTGCAGGAGCTTACCATTGTAAAGTTTTTATTGAGTGTCATGATTTCTTCAAGTGAGAAGAAGTAGAAAAAGGCTCCAAAGTTCAGTTCACTCCAGTCCTGGAAGTTTCCAGCATCACAAACCACTATGGAAAAAAAATCAAAGGGAAATTTACAAAAACAAACTTAAAGCAAATCCAAAACAAAACAGAAAATTAAAACTTTTACTACAGCCAGGTTAGACAAAAAACACCTTTACCCAACAAGATGCGAGTGGATGCGAAAACATACCTGTGGAAATGGCTATCTTTGCCTTCAAGTATGGTTTCAGGAAGTTCTGATAGATTGCTTCTCTTGTGTCATCTGTCATTGAGCTAAACTGAAGGCTAAATGCTTTAACTCTGTTTCAGAAAAAGATAAGAACATTTGCGAGTGTGACTTACATGTAGTTATATACCTTCCTTTAAATTCTATCATTTTGCCCAGCATTCATGGTTCACAAAAGCCATGGACGCAGATTTTTTTCCCTTAGAAATCATTGTACTTACATTGCTTGGTAGGAGGAGCAGGTTACGTTCAGCGGGATGATCTCAAGAAGGGTTTGGTTGAAGTATACTGTCAAGTTAAGCAAGTCGTTTTGGAACAAAACGCTCCATTGTTCAGTTGTATAAGTAGAGAAGTTGGCCTGAAGACCCCTGAGCTCTGTAACTAGGAGTGTTTTCTTTATTGTTGTTACTTGCTCCTCTGACAGGTTGGCCTACATGAAAAAAACAGGGATTTGTGAAAATAGGTAAGGAAAAGATGCTATTGCTTGCATGCTGAGCAACCATACATACGAGAGTCTTCTCAAAGAGCGAAATTTTAGCTGGATTATTGTCAAAGCACAAGATGTTTGAGGGTTGTTCTTTTGTATGTACCTGTTTTGCTGTAGAAGAGAAAGCTTCTAGGAAGACTGTAACATTTTGCGGTGCGATGGCACTTAGATATTTTTCCAGCAAAGTTGCATTGAGGAGAATGTTAGCTGTGGTCACTGAGTAAGCTATGTCCATTGGAGATAGGTCATTCTGAAAAAGATTTTTGATATTTTCTCTTTTTAAGAAACAATGGATACAGTTTGGTAAAATCTCTAGGTATCTATTATCATTTTTGTCATTTTTTTGGATACAGTATGGTAAAATCTCTAGGTATCTATTATCATTTTAGTCATTTTTTTTTACAGCTGCCAACTTGTATATTTCCTAATCTATTCCTTCAAGCATTTGTAACTCTTGACCATAGAAACATAGTTCTGACCTTGGTATCGGTGACTTGACACTGTCAGCTGTATATCATGAATCCCCTTTATGATACAAGAAAGGTGTGTGTGATTCTCTTTGGTGGCAAAAGCCTATAGCATTGCACCACCCTATGTCATGGTAACCTTTTTTAATTGACCTCTTACAGCGCTTCATCATCAATCTAGGATTTGTAATGTCAACCCATGTGCAGGAGCTTACCATTGTAAAGTTTTTATTGAGTGTCATGATTTCTTCAAGTGAGAAGAAGTAGAAAAAGGCTCCAAAGTTCAGTTCACTCCAGTCCTGGAAGTTTCCAGCATCACAAACCACTATGGAAAAAAAATCAAAGGAAAATTTACAAAAACAAACTTAAAGCAAATCCAAAACAAAACAGAAAATTAAAACTTTTACTACAGCCAGGTTAGACAAAAAACACCTTTACCCAACAAGATGCGAGTGGATGCGAAAACATACCTGTGGAAATGGCTATCTTTGCCTTCAAGTATGGTTTCAGGAAGTTCTGATAGATTGCTTCTCTTGTGTCATCTGTCATTGAGCTAAACTGAAGGCTAAATGCTTTAACTCTGTTTCAGAAAAAGATAAGAACATTTGCGAGTGTGACTTACATGTAGTTATATACCTTCCTTTAAATTCTATCATTTTGCCCAGCATTCATGGTTCACAAAAGCCATGGACGCAGATTTTTTTCCCTTAGAAATCATTGTACTTACATTGCTTGGTAGGAGGAGCAGGTTACGTTCAGCGGGATGATCTCAAGAAGGGTTTGGTTGAAGTATACTGTCAAGTTAAGCAAGTCGTTTTGGAACAAAACGCTCCATTGTTCAGTTGTATAAGTAGAGAAGTTGGCCTGAAGACCCCTGAGCTCTGTAACTAGGAGTGTTTTCTTTATTGTTGTTACTTGCTCCTCTGACAGGTTGGCCTACATGAAAAAAACAGGGATTTGTGAAAATAGGTAAGGAAAAGATGCTATTGCTTGCATGCTGAGCAACCATACATACGAGAGTCTTCTCAAAGAGCGAAATTTTAGCTGGATTATTGTCAAAGCACAAGATGTTTGAGGGTTGTTCTTTTGTATGTACCTGTTTTGCTGTAGAAGAGAAAGCTTCTAGGAAGACTGTAACATTTTGCGGTGCGATGGCACTTAGATATTTTTCCAGCAAAGTTGCATTGAGGAGAATGTTAGCTGTGGTCACTGAGTAAGCTATGTCCATTGGAGATAGGTCATTCTGAAAAAGATTTTTGATATTTTCTCTTTTTAAGAAACAATGGATACAGTTTGGTAAAATCTCTAGGTATCTATTATCATTTTTGTCATTTTTTTACAGCTGCCAACTTGTATATTTCCTAATCTATTCCTTCAAGCATTTGTAACTCTTGACCATAGAAACATAGTTCTGACCTTGGTATCAGTGACTTGACACTGTCAGCTGTATATCATGAATCCCCTTTATGATACAAGCAAGGTGTGTGTGATTCTCTTTGGTGGCAAAAGCCTATAGCATTGCACCACCCTATGTCATGGTAACCTTTTTTAATTGACCTCTTACAGCGCTTCATCATCAATCTAGGATTTGTAATGTCAACCCATGTGCAGGAGCTTACCAGTGTAAAGTTTTTATTGAGTGTCATGATTTCTTCAAGTGAGAAGAAGTAGAAAAAGGCTCCAAAGTTCAGTTCACTCCAGTCCTGGAAGTTTCCAGCATCACAAACCACTATGGAAAAAAAATCAAAGGAAAATTTACAAAAACGAACTTAAAGCAAATCCAAAACAAAACAGAAAATTAAAACTTTTACTACAGCCAGGTTAGACAAAAAACACCTTTACCTAACAAGATGAGAGTGGATGCGAAAACATACCTGTGGAAATGGCTATCTTTGCCTTCAAGTATGGTTTCAGGAAGTTCTGATAGATTGCTTCTCTTGTGTCATCTGTCATTGAGCTAAACTGAAGGCTAAATGCTTGAACTCTGTTTCAGAAAAAGATAAGAACATTTGCGAGTGTGACTTACATGTAGTTATATACCTTCCTTTAAATTCTATCATTTTGCCCAGCATTCATGGTTCACAAAAGCCGTGGATGCAGATTTTTTTTCCCTTAGAAATCATTTTACTTACATTGCTTGGTAGGAGGAGCAGGTTACGTTCAGTGGGATGATCTCAAGAAGGGTTTGGTTGAAGTATACTGTCAAGTTAAGCAAGTCGTTTTGGAACAAAACGCTCCATTGTTCAGTTGTATAAGTCGAGAAGTTGGCCTGAAGACCCCTGAGCTCTGTAACTAGGAGTGTTTTCTTTATTGTTGTTACTTGCTCCACTGACAGGTTGGCCTACATGAAAAAAACAGGGATTTGTGAAAATAGGTAAGGAAAAGATGCTATTGCTTGCATGCTGAGCAACCATACATACGAGAGTCTTCTCAAAGAGCGAAATTTTAGCTGGATTATTGTCAAAGCACAAGATGTTTGAGGGTTGTTCTTTTGTATGTACCTGTTTTGCTGTAGAAGAGAAAGCTTCTAGGAAGACTGTAACATTTTGCGGTGCGATGGCACTTAGATATTTTTCCAGCAAAGTTGCATTGAGGAGAATGTTAGCTGTGGTCACTGAGTAAGCTATGTCCATTGGAGATAGGTCATTCTGAAAAAGATTTTTGATATTTTCTCTTTTTAAGAAACAATGGATACAGTATGGTAAAATCTCTAGGTATCTATTATCATTTTAGTCATTTTTTTTTACAGCTGCCAACTTGTATATTTCCTAATCTATTCCTTCAAGCATTTGTAACTCTTGACCATAGAAACATAGTTCTGACCTTGGTATCGGTGACTTGACACTGTCAGCTGTATATCATGAATCCCCTTTATGATACAAGAAAGGTGTGTGTGATTCTCTTTGGTGGCAAAAGCCTATAGCATTGCACCACCCTATGTCATGGTAACCTTTTTTAATTGACCTCTTACAGCGCTTCATCATCAATCTAGGATTTGTAATGTCAACCCATGTGCAGGAGCTTACCATTGTAAAGTTTTTATTGAGTGTCATGATTTCTTCAAGTGAGAAGAAGTAGAAAAAGGCTCCAAAGTTCAGTTCACTCCAGTCCTGGAAGTTTCCAGCATCACAAACCACTATGGAAAAAAAATCAAAGGAAAATTTACAAAAACAAACTTAAAGCAAATCCAAAACAAAACAGAAAATTAAAACTTTTACTACAGCCAGGTTAGACAAAAAACACCTTTACCCAACAAGATGCGAGTGGATGCGAAAACATACCTGTGGAAATGGCTATCTTTGCCTTCAAGTATGGTTTCAGGAAGTTCTGATAGATTGCTTCTCTTGTGTCATCTGTCATTGAGCTAAACTGAAGGCTAAATGCTTTAACTCTGTTTCAGAAAAAGATAAGAACATTTGCGAGTGTGACTTACATGTAGTTATATACCTTCCTTTAAATTCTATCATTTTGCCCAGCATTCATGGTTCACAAAAGCCATGGACGCAGATTTTTTTCCCTTAGAAATCATTGTACTTACATTGCTTGGTAGGAGGAGCAGGTTACGTTTAGCGGGATGATCTCAAGAAGGGTTTGGTTGAAGTATACTGTCAAGTTAAGCAAGTAGTTTTGGAACAAAACGCTCCATTGTTCAGTTGTATAAGTAGAGAAGTTGGCCTGAAGACCCCTGAGCTCTGAAACTAGGAGTGTTTTCTTTATTGTTGTTACTTGCTCCTCTGACAGGTTGGCCTACATGAAAAAAACAGGGATTTGTGAAAATAGGTAAAGAAAAGATGCTATTGCTTGCATGCTGAGCAACCATACATACGAGAGTCTTCTCAAAGAGCGAAATTTTAGCTAGAATATTGTCAAAGCACAAGATGTTTGAGGGTTGTTCTTTTGTATGTACCTGTTTTGCTGTAGAAGAGAAAGCTTCTAGGAAGACTGTAACATTTTGCGGTGCGATGGCACTTAGATATTTTTCCACCAAAGTTGCATTGAGGAGAATGTTAGCTGTGGTCACTGAGTAAGCTATGTCCATTGGAGAAAGGTCATTCTGAAAAAGATTTTTGATATTTTCTCTTTTTAAGAAACAATGGAAACAGTATGGTAAAATCTCTAGGTATCCATTATCATTTTAGTCATTTTTTTTACAGCTGCCAACTTGTATATTTCCTAATCTATTCCTTCAAGCATTTGTAACTCTTGACCATAGAAACATAGTTCTGACCTTGGTATCAGTGATTTGACACTGTCAGCTGTATATCATGAATCCCCCTTTATGATACAAGCAAGATGTGTGATTCTCTTTGGTGACAAAAGCCTATAGCATTGCACCACCCTATGTCATGGTAACCTTTTTTAATTGACCTCTTACAGCGCTTCATCATCATTCTAGGATTTGTAATGTCAACCCATGTGCAGGAGCTTACCAGTGTAAAGTTTTTATTGAGTGTCATGATTTCTTCAAGTGAGAAGAAGTAGAAAAAGGCTCCAAAGTTCAGTTCCCTCCAGTCCTGGATGTTTCCAGCATCACAAACCACTATATAAACAAAGGAAAATTTACCACACCAACTATAAGCGAATCCAGAACCAAACAGAAAATTGAAACTTTAACTACAGCCAGGTGAGACAAAAAACACCATTACCTAACAAGATGAGAGTGGATGCGAAAACATACCTGTGGAAATGGCTATCTTTGCCTTCAAGTATGGTTTCAGGAAGTTCTGATAGATTGCTTCTCTTGTGTCATCTGTCATTGAGCTAAACTGAAGGCTAAATGCTTTTACTCTGTTTCAGAAAAATATAAGAACATTTGGGAGTGTGACTTAAATAATTGTAGTTATATGGCTTCCTTTAAATTCTTTCATTTTGCCTAGCATTCCTGGTTTGCAAAAGCCACGGACACAGAATTTTTTCCCTTAGAAATCATTGTACTTACATTGCTTGGTAGGAGGAGCAGGATAAGTTCAGCGGGATTAATTCCAGAAGGCTTTGGTTGAAGTATACTGTCAAGTTAAGCAAGTCATTTTGAAACAAAACGCTCCATTGTTCAGTTGTATAAGTAGAGAAGTTGGCCTGAAGACCCCTGAGCTCTGTAGCTAGGAGTGTTTTCTTTATTGTTGTTACTTGCTCCTCTGACAGGTTGGCCTACATGAAAAAACAGGGATTTGTAAAAAAAAGGTAAGGAAAAGCTGATATTGCTTGCATGCTGAGCGAACATACATACTAGAGTCTTCTCAAAGAGCGAAATTTTAGCTGGATTCTTGTCAAAGCACAAGATGTTTGAGGATTGCTCTTTTGTATGTACCTGTTTTGCTGTGGAAGAGAAAGCTTCCAAGAAGACTGTGACATTTTGCGGTGCGATGGCACTTAGATATTTTTCCAGCAAAGTTGCATTGAGGAGAATGTTAGCTGTGGTCACTGAGTAAGCTATGTCCATTGGAGAAAGGTCATTCTGAAAAAGATTTTTGATATTTTCTCTTTTTAAGAAACAATGGATACAGTATGGTAAAATTTCTAGGTATCTATTATCATTTTAGTCATTTTTTTTACAGCTGCCAACTTGTATATTTCCTAATCTATTCCTTCAAGAGTTTGTAACTCTTGACCATAGAAACATAGTTCTGACCTTGGTATCAGTGACTTGACACTGTCAGCTGTATATCATGAATCCCCTTTATGATACAAGAAAGGTGTGTGTGATTCTCTTTGGTGACAAAAGCCTATAGCATTGCACCACCCTATGTCATGGTAACCTTTTTTAATTGACCTCTTGGATTTGTAATGTCAACCCATGTACAGGAGCTTACCAGTGTAAAGTTTTTATTGAGTGTCATGATTTCTTCAAGTGAGAAGAAGTAGAAAAAGGCTCCAAAGTTCAGTTCACTCCAGTCCTGGAAGTTTCCAGCATCACAAACCACTATGGAAAAAATCAAAGGAAAATTTACCAAACCAACTTAAAGCAAATTCAAAACCAAACAGAAAATTGAAACTTTTACTACAGCCGGGTGAGACAAAAAACACCTTTACCTAACAAGATGAGAGTGGATGCGAAAACATACCTGTGGAAATGGCTATCTTTGCCGTCAAGTATGGTTTCAGGAAGTTCTGATAGATTGCTTCTCTTGTGTCATCTGTCATTGAGCTAAACTGAAGGCTAAATGCTTTAACTCTGTTTCAGAAAAAGATAAGAACATTTGCGAGTGTGACTTACATGTAGTTATATACCTTCCTTTAAATTCTATAATTTTTCCCAGCATTCATGGTTCACAAAAGCCATGGACGCAGATTTCTTTCCCTTAGAAATCATTGTACTTACATTGCTTGGTAGGAGGAGCAGGTTACGTTCAGCGGGATGATCTCAAGAAGGGTTTGGTTGAAGTATACTGTCAAGTTAAGCAAGTCGTTTTGAAACAAAACGCTCCATTGTTCAGTTGTATAAGTAGAGAAGTTGGCCTGAAGACCCCTGAGCTCTGTAGCTAGGAGTGTTTTCTTTATTGTTGTTACTTGCTCCTCTGACAGGTTTGCCTAGATCAGGGATTTTTGAAAATGTTAAGATAAAACTGGTATTACTTGTATGCGTGTGAAAAATAAATTCTAGGCTCTCCTTAATTAGCATACATTTAGATATCTTCTTGTTAAAGCACAATGTGTTCCAGATATGCCTTTTTTATGTACCTGTATTGCCGCAGAAGTTATAGATTGAAGGAATATAGGGACATTTTGCGGTGCAATCATGTTTAGATATGTCTTGAGTAAATCGTCATTGAGGAGAACATCAGCGTTGGTCACAAGGGCTGCTATGATTGATTGCAGATAGGCTGTGGTATTGTTGATCTCACTCTGATTGTTTGCTTCTGCCCATGCTATGAGCACACTGCTGCTGAATATTGTGTTAATTTCAAGCACGCTATCTCCCAGCAAGTCCATAATGTTTTGCACACTTAATTCCTGCATGGAAATTTTTGAAGAAAAGGTATTAGGTTGTGTCAATCCTTATTCAGCTACAGCTCACAAAATAAAAATTAATTAGGCTTCAATAGGACACTGTTTCTGATTACACTTGAATCCATGTCCATGAAATGACCCTAATATACAGCATTTTGGCTCTCTGTAATGTGTAATAATTTTTCTTGTAATCATAAACTTTTAATAAACTGCATGTTTTTGCCTAAAGGGAAATTATGTTTGAATTGGGTATTTCAAATGTGTTTTTCTTAAAGTTTAGTTACACTCTCACAGCTTTTTTTCTTTTTAAAGCCCCTAAATCAACATGCTAAGATTTGTTATATATATTAATTAACCCTTTTCTCTAATTTAAAATGCAACAATCACACCCAGACTTGTATTGCAGAGATTCGAAGGAGAAGGGGTGTGTCTGACTTGGTATGACTGGATATGTTTACATTACAAAGCTCAATAGGTCTATCTCTGGTTCCTATTGGACTAGATAGGCAATGCATATTTCAAAATACTACACATTTGCTGTAATAGGAAAATGGAGGTAAAACGATATAAGTAGAGATTGTTAGTAAAAAGTCAATCTGACTACATATAGTTATGTCCACGTAAATTTGGACACAGGCACAATTTTTTTTTCAGGTACTTACTGATACATATTCAAGCTATGGGGTATGTACATCCAAATCGGTGGAAGGGTTTATGTATTACAGTTCTTAAGAATAGCCATCCCCTTTGGGCCAAAAAGTAATTGGACAATTGAATCAAAAGCTGTTTCGTGGCCAGGCTTGGGCTTTCTCTTTGTTATTTCTTTATCAATTAAGCAGGTAAATGGTCTGGAGTTGATTCTAAGTGTGGTATTTGAATTTGGAATCTATTGCTGTGAAACTACATTATTCGTTCAAAGGATCTGTCCATGCAAGTGAAACAGGCCATTGTATGGCTTCAAAAATGAAACAAAACCAATAGAGAGAGAGCAGGAACATTAGGAGTGGCCAAATCAATGGTTTGGTACATTCTGAGGAAAGAATAATGCCTTGATGAGCTCAGCGACATAAAAAGGCCTGGATGTCCACAGTGTCGCAGGATTGATCCTTTGTATGGTAAAGAAAAACCCATTCACAACATCCAGACAAGTGAAGGGCACTCTCCAGGAGGTGGGCGTATCATTGTCAAAGTCTACAATCAAGAGAAGACTTTCACAAGAGCAAATACAGAGGGTTAACCACAAGGTGCAAACCATTTATAAGTATGAAGAATAGAAAAGCCAGATTAGACTTTGCCAAAAAGCATCTAAAAAAGCCAGACCAGTTCTGGAAAAGCATTCTTTGGATGGATAAAATGAAGATTAATCTCTACCAGTATGATGGGAAGAAAAAAGTGTGGAGAAGGCTTGGAACAACTCATGATCCAAAGCACGTAAAGTGATCTGTAAAAAAAAGGTGGATGCAGTGTGATAGCATGGACATGCATGACTTCCAGTGGCACTGGGTCATTGGTGTTTATTGATGATGTGATAGAAGACAGAAGCAGCTGGATGAATTCTGCAGTGTTTAGAGATATACTGTCAGCCCAGATTTGATTGGACGGCGCTTCACAGTACAGATGGACAATGATCCAAAACACACTGCAAAAGCAACCTAGGAGCTTTTAAAGGAAAATAAGTGGAATATTCTGCAATGGCCAAGTCAATCACCTGATCTCAACCCAATTGAGCATGCATTTCACTTGCTGAATGCAAAACCAAAAGCAGAAAGACCCACAAACAAAGAACAACTGAATACAGCTGCAGTTAGAGCCTGGCAATGCAGCAGACAGGAGAAAACCCAGTCTTTGGTAACGTCAATGGGTTCCAGACTTCAGGCAGTCATTGCCAGTAAAGGATTCTCAACAAAATATAAAAAAAATTGAACATTTTATTTATGATTATATTAATTTGTCCAATTACATTTGAGCTTCTAAAAATGGGGGGACTGTGTATAAAAATGGTTGCAGTTCCTAAAATGTGTACTTGATATTCATGTTCAACCCCTTGAATTAAAGCTGAAAGTCTGAACTTCAAATTTATTTGAATTGTTTTGTTTTAATTTTATTTTGGTGGCATACAGAGCCAAAAGTATGAAAATTGTGTCCAAATATATATGGACCTAACCGTATCTATTTCTGTGACTTAATTTGGTCTTTTACCACTTCCCACCCATCTACTGCACATAAAAAGCCAGGTGGGAGCCTAAGGACCACACAGCTGCTCAATCCTGTGATGGTCATATCCCTCAGACACAGCACATCACAGATTGGTGCATGGGTGCTGGAAATGGCCCTCCCAATCATGAAATGGCTGTGTCCAATCACAGCCTTCACACAGTGTAAACAGAGACATGTGTCTTTGTGTTGGCTCTCCCCGCTGAACTCAGTTAGAGCTCAGTGTGGGGAGGGGGGAGAGGGGGATGCTGCAGCCTGTCACATTCTCTGTGTAGCTGATAATTTCAGTGTTCAGCTACACAGATCACACAGACTGCAGCCATCCCCACACCGTACAACAAGCACCATCTGTCCCTGCCAAAGTGTCCCATCAATATCTATATCAGTGTCCCATCAACATCTGTACCAGTGCACAAAACATCTGCCACAATGTACCAATGTTATATCAACATCTGTCACAATGTACCAGTGCACATAAACAAATTGTGTTCCATTGCAATGCCAACATATGTCAATTAACCTAGTGGATTGTCAACATCTGTTGGTGTCCGCTGGTGGATGAGTAACATCTATCACAGTGTACCAGTGCACAAAAACATCTGCAATAGTGTTCCATTGCAATGTCAACATGTGTCAGTTAACCTAGTGGATTGTCAACATTTGTTAGTGTCTGCTGTTGGATGATTAACATCTGTCACAGAGTACAAGTGTACAAAAACATTTGTCACAGTGTGCCAGCATCCCACCTATAGAAAATAAAAAAATGTAAAGCGCCCCAATCTTCTCATGTTCGTGTACAAAGATGAATGCACACATTGATTCCATACGCATACATAAATGGTGATCACACCACACATGTGAGGTATTGCCATGAGAATCAGAGCAAGCGCAATTATTCTAGCACCAGACCTCTCTAAACTGTAACTGTAACTGTAACTAAACTGATATCCTGTAAAAGCTTATAAAGCATTTCTGATGGAGATTTTTTATATACTGAAGTTTGGCGCCATTTCACAAGTGTGCAAAATTGTAAGGTGTGACATATTTGGTAAATATTTACAAGATGCAAAACAATATTTTATATTTGACTAAAAAATTGGTATTATATTGTTTTTGTGTGCATTAAAAATCATTAAACTGTATTTTTGCATTAATATGTAACATTTTGTTAGAAAAACTGCTGCGCAAATCCCGTGTGACATACAATTTAGCAAATCCCACCATTTTATTCACTAGGGCCATTGTTAAAAAATAATATATACTTTTGGGGGTTCTAAGTCATTTTTCTAGCAAAAATATACGGTAGATTTTTACATGTAAACAAAAAGTTTAAGAAGGCTTGGTCTTAAAGTGGATAATGCCTGAAGGTGCTCCTTGAATGTTTGGCCTCTCTATGTGGCTAGGATGTGAAAAAGTCTCACACATGTGGTATCACCATGCTCAGGAGGAGTAAAGGAATGTGTTTTGGGGGGTAGTTGTAAGTATGCATATGCTATGTGTGAAAAAAAAAAACGTTTTTATATGACATTTTTAAGTAAAAAATGTTTATAAAATGTCTTCATTTTTTTTAAATTGTGGAAAAAAATGGTCTACTTTCCAAAAAGGTGCCATTTGGGGGATATTTGTACTGTGTCCAGGCATGTTAGGGGCTCGACAAAAGAGATAGGCTATCAGCACATCAGGTGTGATCAATTTTCCATGATTGGTACCATAGCTTGTATAACTTTCACACAGATTAAATAATAAGCCCTGATTTGGGTTATTTTACCAAAGAAATTTAGCAGTAAAAATTTTGGTCAAAATTTACAAAGAAAATGTATTTGTTTTCAAAATTTTATAACAGAAACAACAGGAAAACACCCTGTTTATTGCACTAAAAAAAAAAAAATCTCATTGGTGTTTAACCACTTGCCATCCGCGCTATACCCGAAAGATGGCTTCACCGTGGCCTTAAATTGCCTGGAGGGTGTTCATAGACATCTCCCATTCTTGCGCTTCCCTGCGCCCCCTGGGGCATGCAGGTGCGCCCTACGATCGATGTGAGACTCAGCTGATCATAAATCGGGTAAAGGGCCAATCACAGCAGGCCCTTTACCATGTGATCAGCTGTCAGCCAATGAAATAAACATGCTGGTTATCTTTTTTCCTTCATGCTGTTAGAATGAAGGAAAAAAAACAGTGGCTTCTGTTAGAGGGGCATCAGTCCCCGCATGTGCTGCTATCAGCACCCACCAGTGCCACCTATCAGTGCCCACCAGTGCCACATGCCAGTGCCCATCAGTGCCCACCAGTGTCAACTATAAGTGCTGCCTATCAGTGCCGCCTACCAGTGCCTATCAGTACCCATCAGTGCCACCTAATAGTGCCCATCAGTGCCACCTATCAGTGTCCATCAGTGCCACCTATAAGTGCCACCTCATCAGTGCCTCCTGATAAGTACCCATCAGTGCAACTTACTGTATGAGTGCACATCAGTGCCACATATCAGTGCCTATCAGTGCAGCAGTCTCATCAGCATACATCAGTGAAGGAGAAAAATTGCCTGTTTTCAAAATGTTATAACAAAACATGAAAAGTGTTTTGTTTTGTCTTTCAAAATGTACAAAAAAAAAAACAGCGGTGATTAAATGCCACCAAAATAAAGCTCTATTTGATTAAAAAAATGTCATGGAGTACAGTGTTGCATGACTACACAATGCTCATTCAAAATGCGAGAACACAGAAAGCTGAAAATTGGCCTGCGCAGGAAGGGGGTATAAGTGCCCAGTAAGCAAGTGGTAAATACCACCAAAAGAAAGCTGTATTTGTGTGAAATAAAATGCTAAAAATGTAATATGGGTACAGTAATTCATGGCTGAGTAATTACCGTTCAGACCGTTCAGAATCGCAGCAGGAAAATAGTTCTCATTTGCAAACATGGCCGTTGGGAAAACTGATCGTGTGTACGAGGCATCAGATGTTGTTTAGATTGGCCACATTTTTAAATAATGCCTGCCTCATTAGATGTAACACTAATGGATTGTTTCAGTGTCCTCGTTGTGTATAATTATTGTTAAATCTAAAGGTGATTGTGCAATCAGATTGTAAAGTGTGGATCAGCAGCTTAATGTATTAGGCAAAACATAAAACATAACAGCTGTCATTGAAAAATAACAAAAACATGGGGGTATTTAGTTGTGCAGACTTACCTTCACCTCTTCTGGATTAAGAGATGTAAAGGTTGTGAGGTCCATCTCTGGAAAGCCTCTAGCAAATGCAATCAGGTCGCTGGCCCTAGCACCACCTATAGAAAAGACAGTCAAGTGGACCTTTAACCATATGCATTATTTGAACTGTACAAATCAGTGGAAGAAAAATAAACAAATCATTTTCTGAGCATGCCTATTAAAAGGTCAGTCTATCCAAATCTGACATATGGGTTTTTGGTAGACACTGGAGGGTTAAACTACCTTTTTTTTGTCTCTAAACCCCCCTGGCGGTATTCCCGAGTCTGACTCGGGGTGAGATTTTCATACCAAAAGCGGTAACCCCGAGTCAGACTCAGGCTTGCCTCGCTGCAGCAGCAGACAAAGTTACTTACCTTGTCCCTGAATCCAGCGATGCCACCGCGCTGTGTGAGCGAGCGGGACCTCGCTCGATTCACACAGTGTCCTCCTGTGCCGCCGATCTCCGTTCCCTGCGACGTTACGACGCACGGGAGCGGAGAACGGCGCCAAATTCAAAAAACGTAAACAAACACATTACATACAGTACTGTAATCTTATAGATTACAGTACTGTATGTAAAAAATACACACCCCCCTTGTCCCTAGTGGTCTGCCCAGTGCCCTACATGTACTTTTATATAATAAAAACTGTTCTTTCTGCCTGCAAACTGTAGATTGTCCATAGCAACCAAAAGTGTCCCTTTATGTCAAAAATGGTTTTAGATCAGCTAGAAAACAGCGATAATAAATTATAATCACTTGCAGAATTGTGCGATAGCGATTTGTGGGGAAATTCGTCATAAAAAAATAAAATAATGACAGCGACAATTCTGCAACTGAGCAAATTTCAGTGATTTTGAGTTGATTACATTATTGAATAATTTTTATTAGAATTATATTATTATTTGTTATAATTATTTATAATTATTTATTATATTATAATTTATAATTTTGTTTTTAAAAAAATTTCATACCCGGGATGCCTACTAGTCTCTTGTTTGGTCAGATTTAAATGAGTTATTCCTAAAAATTACAGACCTACAGTATAAAACGCCAAATTTCCTTGCAAATAATGGTACCGCTTTCAGCATCTTTTTTCTGAAAGAATCATACCACGAGGGAGGTTAAGAAGTGTGTTGGTCACGTCTCTGTGCCTGCACACCTGATGCACTCATTGTGAGGGGTCCTCACTCTCTCTGCTGGATTTGTAATAAATGTTTTATTTGTTTTATCCAAATATTAAAGGAGTATATGGAGCTCATAAAGGTGAATGAGAACACTCAACTCTGAGGTGGACAGAAGAATCATACCAGGGAGCTAGCATCCAAGGTCTTTCAAGATCTACAGGGCTGATTCCTGCTGAGTCACCACATTGCAAGCGTACAGCAACTGCTTCAGTAGGCGCTGCAATGGATGGATGAGGAGAAGCCGTTGCTATCATAAAGAAAACAGCAGCCTTTTCTTTATACTGGTGTATTGGAATATGGCATTGAGGAGCTAAT
Source organism: Rana temporaria (assembly GCF_905171775.1). Classification (NCBI taxonomy): domain Eukaryota; kingdom Metazoa; phylum Chordata; class Amphibia; order Anura; family Ranidae; genus Rana; species Rana temporaria. The sequence goes on along the minus strand of NC_053494.1, from coordinate 24,192,235 downwards.
CAAAGGCTACAAACAGTAATGGTCTCTTTACACCAGGGCTCGACAAATCCCGGTCGCCATGGCGACTAGAAATAGTGTCCTGGCGCCATCTGGTGGTGAGCCGTTGGTATTACAAGTTATGACCACCAGATGTGTGAGCTGGCGCCATCTGGTGGTGGCCGTTGGTATTACAAGTTAAGCATTACAAGTTAAACAGCAATTCTAATGTAATTTTTCACCATTTTTCACTATTTTCACTGCCATGTTCTTCCATATAATTAGAACCCCCAAACATTATATATATTTTTTATCCTAACACCCTAGAGAATAAAATGGCGATCTTGCAATACTTTCTGTCACGCGGTATTTGCACTTTTTTGGGGAAAAATACACTTTTTTTAATGAAAAAATAAGACAACAGTAAAGTTATCCCCATTTTTTTTATATTATGAAAGATAATGTTACGCCGAGTAAATTCATACCCAACATGTCACGCTTCAAAATTGTGTCCGTTCATGGAATGCCGACAAACTTTTACCCTTTAAAATCTTCATAGGCGACGTTTCAAAAAATCTACAGGTTGCATGTTTTGAGTTACAGAGGAGGTCTAGGGCTAAAATTATTGCGCTCGCTCTACCAATCGCGGCGATAACTCACATGTGTGGTTTGAACACTGTTTACATATGCGGGCGCTGCTCACGTATGTGTTCGCTTCTGCGCGCAAGCTCGTCGGGATGGGGTGCGTTTTCTGGCTCCTAACTTTTTTAGCTGGCTCCTAGATTCCAAGCAAATTTGTCAAACCCTTCTTTACACTATTGGGGTAGATTTACTAAAAATGGTGTACTCAGAATCTGGTGCGGCTGTGCATGGTGGCCAATCAGCTTCAAACTTCAGCTTGTTTAATTAAGCTTTGGCAATAAAACCTGGAAGCTGATTGAGTTCTGTGCAGAATTGCACCAGATTTTGCACTCTTCAGTTTTAGTAAAATAACCTATGTATGGTAGCTGGCATTTTCTCCACCAGGGCACATAGAAAATAATTGTTTTCTATGTGCCCAATTCACACTGCAATGCTGCTTTCAGGTGGGTTGCAATGCATTGCACAAAAATGCAAACATGCTGCATTTTTCTACCATGCACCAGAGCTCGCTTGAACTCACCGTCCATTTCCGCAGGAATTAAAAACATTTCACCTAGACATTTCAATAAAAAAAAAAAAAAATGTAAACAGGGCCATGTGTTGTAACAATGCAAGGCCCTTGTAGCCAATAGCCTTCAGGCTAAAATGGAGGCTAAAATGGATTTTAAGACTTTTAAATCTAAGCTTTTCTCTAATTATATTTATAATGACTATTTTAACAGGCACTTGGGTTACTATCTACTGTATACTATTTACTATAACGGCCAGTGCAAAATCTGGTGCATAGCAATCAATTAGATTTCATTATTTTTTTGTCAAATCTTAATTAAACAAAAGCTGATTAGCTACACTGCACAGCTGTCCCAGATTCCGAGTGCTCCAGTTTATGTAAATCTTCCTCACTGTCACTTTTCCTATGTGGGGTGAAATGACTGTGTCTGTGCAATAGGTATATTGTGAACCTCTAATACATACCTTGCTAGAGCTCCACTGCCATTCTTTCTCTATTGCAGATGACACTTAAACCCCTAGTGCTAAGCAGAATGTTGATGTCACTTCCTTGGTCATGTCATAGCAGTTAGGCCTAGCAATTGGTTGCTAGACCCAGAGCGGTTTCACTCGGTAGGAGGTCATATGCTCTCCAATATCCAGAAGCACTGGGTATTGTTACTGACTGCAAAAGAAGCAGGAGTGGCACTGGGGTAATGGCAGTGAATATAGGGTATTCATGGGGGGCTTTTACACAGATACTTTGCCCCACATAAGTAAGGTGACAGTGTCTCTTGAAGTAGAAACAATAGGTGTCATTAATAGAAAAGTTTTCCTTTAAAACATTTTTTTGATAGATACTATTAAGACTAAAGCTGGTCATACACTGATTGAAATTTGTCTAGTTCGGCAGGGATATCTAAGAAATTCTAATCTTCTCAATGGTATAATAGGCACAGTTGGGTCTTACCAATTACAGGCATCATTATCTGATAGTATTCATTTGAAGAGTTATCATAGGATGAGTAGACCAACTTCATCTTGTCGAAGAGGAGGTTCTTAATGGTTTGGCTACATGTTGAAATCTCCAGTGGTTGAGAAGAATTTCTGAAAAGAAAAGATCCCTAATGATTCCTAAGATTTTCAAACAGCTATATAAACAGATTAAATATATGTATGGGAGGTGATCACCTGCCAAACCATTTGCATTTCTGTCAAACCAGTCCTAATATTTACACAGCTCTGTCACACCACACAGCCCTGTCTGGTGAGCTGACTTTACTGAAGTTAGAAATGCAGCCTGGTCACCTACCCAGACTGTGATTGGACAGTGAAGGAGTCAAAATCATGAGCTCACCCCCCCTCCTCTCTTCTTCTGTCATCAGGTTCTGTGCCAAAAAATGTGCATATAGCACATTTGAATGGCTTATTTGACCCCATGTCTGAGACTTACTGTGCCAGACAGCATCAGAGGCAAAAATCTAATTCAGGTGTTTGCACTAGTTTTTGTTTAGATAAATTAAATTTTTTTTGCATGTTAAAGAAGCAGGCTTTTCTTATCATCCCACACAACATATACACCCTTCATTTGGTTGTCCCTCCATGTTTTGTTGCTGAGAGTGGACAAAGCAGGAATCTGCTGGGATTGAAGTGAAATACCTTGGACTTGTATGTGTATGTGAATCACTCCTCCCAGTGCTGGTGCTTGGTGATTGGCCCAGCACTCTCACATAGGGATAGGGCAAAGTTCACAGTCCTGCATAATCTCTGACTGGGATTGATAGTCAGAATAAGCCCCACCCCTCATCTGCCAAGGCCCCAGCCAAATTAATCCATCTTTGGTAAATCACACTCACTTCTCATAAACCTTCCCAGCCTTATGGAACTCAGGAAACAAAAGAGGTAAGTGAAAAAAATGAAATAAATTGTATTTGGAAATCTGCTCGTAGTGTTGCCCTACTATAGAGATGGATCAAGCCAGAATGGGGTCGGCCCTAAGCAAGGTAGCTGCTTTGGACACCCCAATTCTTTGGACTGACATTGATTAGGATTGCTGTCATGATTCCCTCTGGTGCTGGTTCTATCAAGGTGTGGAATCTAGGTACCAGTTGGTATGGTGGGCATGGGCTAGAAGCCCTTGTGGTCCCAGAAACCTCCACTACAACTGGCACCTAAAAATGCCCCACCAAAAGTTAGCAGGTAGAGAAAGCCTATGGTAAGGAGACAGGGGACCAAATGCGCATTCAGAATCAAGGAGGGGTCTGGGCAGGTGGCAAATAGAGAGATGTGTGACAGTCTGGATTGGCAACAAGTAGGCCATAAAATAGGCTAGAGATGGAAAAGTAGTCAAGCTTAGGCAGAGGTCTTTGCAGGCAGCAAGCAAAGAAAATTGGATAGTCTGGGTTGACAATAAGTAGGAGGCAAACTAGGCTTGAGATAGGAAGAGAAGTCAAGCCAAAGTCAGGTGCCTTGGCAGTCAGCAAGCAAAGGGTAGTCAGTCTGTGTCAGAAATGAAGGATGCAGAATATGAAAGAATAGTCAGGTGATCTGGGTCAGTAACCTTGTAACAGGCTTTAGTATGATAGCTCTTTTTCACAAGTAGCTGGTTGAAGACACAGCACCAGACACTTCAAAGACTGGAGCTTAAAGGCTTAAAGTAATACTAAAATTTTAATTTGTGCTTAAAAATAACAAATATTTTATACTTACCTGCTCTATGCAGTGGTTTTGCACAGAGTAGCCCAGATCCTCCTTTTCTCGGGTGTATCTTTGGCACTCCTGGCCCCTCCCACCTGATGAATGCCCCCATAACAAGCAGCTTGCTATGGTGGCACCTGAGCCAAGCTGCAGCTCCGTGTGTCTATTCAGACACTGAGCCTTGGCTAGGCTCCACCCCCTCTCTCTCCTCATTGGCTCACTGACTTTGATTGACAGCAACATTGCTGGATAGAGATGGGCTCAGGTAAGTATTAGGGGGCTGAGGGAGGCAGCTGCACACAGAAGTTTTTTTTTATCTCAATGTATAGAATGCATTAAGATTAAAAACCTTCTGCATTTACAATCACTTTAAGTAAACTTTTAGTTATAGGGAACTCTGAAAGTCCTGTGAGTACCATAGGAAGTACTGTCTGGGATTCTGAGTCCTGGCAGGGATTCTGGAAGTGTGGTATCAATTACATTAGCCATTCCATTGCACACCAACTGCCCATAAGTTTACACTTCCCTGTAAAGTGGCAGACAAGTGCACAGTTTTGACCAATTATGCTATTTTCCAGATAAATGAAGGTTGTAGCTGTGCTCCCTGGACATCCACCAGGCCCTAGGCTCCTGTCTATGTTTCTTTGTTTATAATCTTGCAATTCTCTTCTATGCACTGTGACAGAAAGGGGTTGATTTACTAAAGGCAAATAGGCTGTACATTTTGCAAAGTTTTTTTATGTTTCTTGCATGTGATTGGGTATTGTTTTCAAAGTGAAGATTTACCTAATTTCTTACGCTCTGGAGCAACTGCACTTGCAGTTTGCACAGTCTATTTGCCTTTAGTAAATCAACCCCAAAGTAACAACTTCTCTATGTCAGAAGAACAACCTTACCCAAGATTTTCATAGGAAAGGTTTTGAATTAGAGTCTCATTTAGGCTACAGATGTAAGGAGCCAGGACGGTGAGTAGTGTTCCATCCAAACTGGCATTCGGATAGTTGAGCTGTAGGTATCGCTGAACCAATTCATTGACCTGGAAAGAAATGCAAATATTAGAATTGGAAAATCTCTGAATATCTGCTCATCTAGCAATTTAAAGAAACAGAGAGTACTTTTCAGACCATGGACTGGACCTTCCACACCCCCTTCTAGTGTTTAATATATATGGTGTTGTCCTTATTAAGATACATTAATGTACAAATGAAGGTATTTTTCAGTTCATGATGCATTTCTTAAATCATTATCTACTTTAATGTCCACCTCTTCAGTGGATTCAGGAATATGTAATATCAGTCTCAATACAACATACGGTATTCTTGGTTCCTTTAAAGTAGTGGACATTATTTCTAAAACATGTTAGGAGCCTAAAAATTCTTTTATGTGTTGATGTATTTCAGGGCAAAATCTTGTATGGATGATGCAATAAAATATGTATCCTATCTCAGTAAGGGTCTATACAAGTACTGAGGCAAATGTTTCTACTTCAAGGAAAGTGAATTAAAATAAAATGCATTTTAAGTGATTTTAAGATTTTAAGATATAATTCCTTTATATTTTTCAGCAACGCACTGGCCAAACTGCCTTTCTGCATTTCATCTGTGATACCATCCCTGTCCCATTCTAAAGGAATGTTCTGTGGTTGTATTAATATTTCCTTTATTAAAAGTACTATTTTATCCAAAATTGTTTTTTTTTAGTCACGCAAATAAATACTGTATATGAATATTTTATATTCCTTTATCAAGCCATTCCTTTATTAATTCCTTAAAGGGGTTGTAAAGGAAAACATTTTTTCCCTATATAGCTTCCTTTACCTTAGTGCAGTCCTCCTTCACTTACCTCATCCTTCGATTGAAGGAGGACTGTACTAAGGTAAAGGAAGCTATTTAGGGAAAAACATTTTTTCCTTTACAACCCCTTTAATTAGCCAAATGGTGGAGCTATTAAGATCCGTTTTTTCCAGTTTTGTCCCTGAAGGTAATGAGGCCTGAGGATCCCCAAACTGAGTGTGGAGAAGGGGGAAGTTGGGTTCCACTCATTACCCACACTTCAGCAGAATTCGCCAGTCAGGCCTCGTACACACGACCGAGGAACTCATAAATGAAACGTCGTTTTCCTCGACGAGTTAATTGTCAGGCTTGTGGAGAAACTTGACAAGCTTTCTTTGCGTACACACTGTCAAGACCAAATCTCTATGCATCCTAGCTCATTATGCCTTTGTCTTGCAGGTTTTTTTTTTCTGAGGTTTACAACCTTTTTAAGCTTTATCTCTAAATGCTTTAAACCAGAGCTTAATGAATCTCTGTCTCTTAAAGAGCATTACTAAATTTTAACCTATGTCATATCTGTGCCTGGCCCGACAAGTATCACATACATTTTTAAAAGTCAGAATTGCTACAGTGGATATTGTAAACAGTACATGTTTCAATTAAAACACATAGTGGCTATTGCTTATGTGTGTGTAAGTGCTTAACCGATCCCATTGATGATTATTATTTTCAGTCTACCTGCACTTTAATTGTTGCTAGAAAAATCCTTGTACAGGGTGTGACTGAGAATGCTGTTGTCACATATTGACAGCAGCTATGGATTTTGATATTGCCACCCCAAAGCCCCGAACACACAATCGGAATTTCCGATGGAAAAAGTCAGATGGAAATTCCGAACGCGTGTATGCCCCATTGGACTTTTTTACCAAGAAATTCCATCAGAGTTTACATAGAGAACATGTTCTCTATTACTCTGATGGAATTCCGATGTGAATTTGGTCGGACAAAGGTCCGATCATGTGTACAAGGGGCTTTACACTCCTCAACTTCTATTGTAAAAATCCTGTTGTTTGCAGAGCTCTATACCTCAGGTGGAAATGTACAAAACTCATAATTTACCTATCTTCAGCTACCTTTCTACATCAATGGGAATAAAAACAAAGCCATGCATGAGTTACACACCACCAGACTCATAGCTTTCAAAGAGCTGATTGGCCCAGCATCACCACATGAAATATTAATGGAACAGCATGGAGTGAAGGCCAGGTAAGTATATACTGGGAATAGGTGGGGAATTAAAGCAAACTAATCAGGTGAATGGAATATGCATATTTATAGAGTCTCTGAAAGCTAAATTCGAAGCAAAAAGCTTAAAGCGGTGTTACACCTGCAAATATTTGTTTTTTAAAAGTTAGCATCTACAAACACTGTAGCTGCTGTCTTTTAATAAGGACACTTACCTGTCCAGGGACCCAGCGATTTTGACCCCCCCCCCCGATCCCAATCCGTCAAAAGGATTGGGTGCAGGCACTGCCATTCTAACTAAGGGAAACCGGCTTCACTGCTCGTTTCCTCTACTGCGTAAGCATGAGTTGCGTGGTGCTTTGTGACACATAGGTCCCAGAAGACAGCGGGGGGGGGGGCTCGCGATAGATCGGAAGTACACATAAAAAGGTATTATAGAAGAAATTATTATTATTTAATATCCAAAAACGATGGGTGGAGAGGGGGTTTTTCGTTTAAGATCACCACTCAAAAGTGTGTGGAACTCTGCTTTAATACACAGATGATTTACACAGCCTTCCACACAACACACTCCTGCATACCAGGCCAAGGGATTTTTCTCTGCTGCAGAAGGTTTCACTTATGCCACGTACACGCGATAGGAAATTCAGACAAGAAAAGTTCGGTGTGAGCTTTTTGGTTGGAAATTCCGACCGTGTGTAGACCCCATCTGACTTTTTCTGTTGGAATTTCCGACAGCAAAAATTTGAGAGTTGGTTCTCAAATTTTCTGACGGGAAAAGTTCTTGTCGGAAATTCCGATTGTCTGTATGCAATTCCGATGCACAAAAAAACACGCATGCTCGGAATCAATGTGATGCATGCGTGAATGTGAATCATTGAACTTCATTTTTCTCGGCTCGTTGTAGTGTTGTACATCACCACATTCTTGACAGTCGGAATTTTGTGTGACCGTGTGTATGCAACACAAGTTAAAGCCAACATTCCGTTGGAAAAAAGTCCACGGTCTTCTTGTCGGAATTTCCGATTGTGTGTACGCGGCATTAGAGGTCTTGTCCCTATGTCTCTTCTCCTATCAGAATGCTCTTTGTTATTATATACACCCTACAGCACAAATAATAGGCATCTTGTGCTGCTTCTACCTATTCCTCTGAGCTATGCACTATAAGGACTGCACAAGACTGATCCCAATGCAAATTTAGGTACTTATCTGTACACTGCATTAAAAAAAAAAAAAAACGATGTATGATGTACTAATAAATACAGCACTGCATTCATTTGTGGAATGCAGATTTAATTTGTACAAAGCTTCAAAAAAAAAAAGGTATGATCTGGGATTCCACAGGCCTTAGAAACACAGCTGGGAGAAAGAAACTTACCTTGATGTCATTGGAATTCCAGGACGCACTTTGGATCAATGTTGCTAATGTATCCACAGATGTAATATTCCAGAGGCTAATTTCCTCCTCACTGTACATTCTTGCTATATTTCCCAGCTGGATGAGATACTGTTCTGGTACACCATTGGAGAAGATCTGTGAAAAAAAACAATAAAAATAAAACCTGCTTTAATTCTAGTTAACGTATTTATCGGCATATAACACACACAGGTGTATAACACGCACCCTAACTTTAAGAGGGAAGTTTCGGGAAAAAAACTTTCCATAGCCTCCTGCGTATAACACGCAGGCACAGCTTACCCCAGGGCTCAAGTCCTGCTGGAACGCTTGGGAACGGAGTTCCTGCACTTTTTTCACAGCAGGAACTCAGTTCCCTTTGAGGGACTAGAGCAGCCGAGCCGCCCGAGGCAATCCTTCACTAAGCGGCGATGCCCAGCTCGAGTCACTGTCAGGGGCAGGCGAACCTTAGTAATCCTTTATGTTACTGGCCGCTTCCTGTATATGGGTTCATCAGGTAGTGTGCGGGTATTCCGTCACTTCCTCAATCTCGCAATGTCTCCTGGGAGCTTTTGTCATTGTTCCCAGGAGACATTGCGGAGGTCTGCCGCGAGTTATCGCAGGAGTTAGAAAGAACTTGCTTCTTTCTAAATCCCGTGAAGCGGCCAGTAACATAAAGGATTACTAAGGTACAGTGGATCGGAAAAAAAAACATGCGGTTTAGTAATTATGCATATGAGTGTATCATTTTTTTTTTTTTTGGTGGGGGAGTGGATTTTGGGTGGGAGTTCCCACACTTTTTTCCCCAGGACTTGACCCCTGGCTTACCCTCTATTTTCAGGGTAAAAAAGTGAGTGTTATACGCCAATAAATACATTAATTACTTACAGTGGAATTATAGGTTCAATTAAATCCTAACTCCAGGTTTTTTTAATAAAAGAAAGCCCATTTCCCAAACACACGTTAAATCAAAAGTAGAGTGGATTTTACAAGCTGAAATTGGGCTTTAAAAAATAAAAATGTTGCTCTCTTGCAAAGCTAGGAGCACTGCTGCAATCTGACACTTCCAGTTGTGTTAGATAATGTGTCCCCCGCTGTGCACTGTAGATCCTCTTGCTGGCAGCTATGCAGCTATGCCACTACTGTGAGGAACCACAGTGCCCAGCAAGGGCCACGCCTGAAAGTGTTGGGTAGAATCAATGCCCGGCTGGAGATCATAAAGAGGGGAAGTGGACAGCATCTTCTATTACAGGGGACTACTGGCAGCACATTTGTTTTCACTACTTGCTGACTGCCTAACGTAGATATAGGTCGGCAGAATGGCATGGGCAGGGAAAGCAATGTACAGGTACGTTGTGTTGAATCTGCTGCCTAGCGGGCACTCCGTGACCGTGCCTGCGGGACCCACGGACTCGATGTCCACCGGTGTCCCATGATCAGGTCACAGAGAGGCAGAATTGGGAGATGCCTTTGTAAACAAGGCATTTCCCTGTTCTGCCTAGTGACAGGACACTGATCTACTGCTCCCTGTACTCGGGAGCAGTGATCAGTGTCATGTCACTGGTAGCCCAGCCCCCTAACAGTAAGAATCACTCTAGGTCACACTTAACCCCTTCCTTGACCCCTACTGGTTAACCCCTTCCCTGTCAGTTTAATTTACACCGTAATCAGTGCATTTTTTATAGCACTGATCGCTGTATAAATGACAATGGTCCCAAAATAGTGTCAAAAGTGTCCGATGTGTACGCCGCAATATCGCAGTCATGATAAAAATCGCTGATTGCCGCCATTACTAGTAAAAAAAAATAATAATAATAAAAATGCCATAAAACTATCCCCTATTTTGTAGACGCTATAAGTTTTGCGCAAACCAATCAATATACGTTTATTGCAATTTTTTTACCAAAAATATGTAGAAGAATACATATCGGCCTAACCTGAGGGAAACAAATGTTTTTTATCTATTTTTTGGGCATATTTATTATAGCACAAAAAAATAAAAACCGCAGAGGTGATCAAATACCACCAAAAGAAAGCTCTATTGTGGTAAAAAAGGACGTCAATTTTGTTTGGGTGCAACGTCGCACGACCGCGCAATTGTCAGTTTAAGTGACGCAGTGCCGAATCACAAAAAATGGTCCGGTCATTAGGCAGCCAAATCCTCAGGGCTCAAGTGGTTAAAGAAGTGACAGGGTCAGTTAAATGATTCATGTAGATATGTTTATGCATATAAAAAACAAAAGCAAAATCTACAAAACACATATATTATTTTCATTTAACAGGTCGTTCTGTCTAGGAAAGGTGACAATACAGGGGTTGGGACCGGCCATAATACACTGCAAGGGGAACTTACAATGGTCAGCTGTTACTCATGTAGCTTAAAAAAAACTGTGCATGCACAGCTAACTGCACAGGGCATACAGGGATGTGATGGAATTTTAATGTAGGAGAGTATGTCTCTTTTGCATTAAATTCTTGCCATTGGAGGTTGGAGGCCTGCTGTGTATTGGGCTGAGTGAGAAGTTTGTCTCCAAGGAGGCTGCAGGCCATGCTGCTGGAAACAGGGCTATTTCCTGTAAAGGTAACCCATTGTACTGGCTTTTTTCAGCAATCAAAAGGACAAGCACCCATACATCATTAGTGGAAAAAGTGCAGTTATACTTAAAGTTTGTCCTGATCTTACCATATCCAGTCTAGCCTTGAGTACTTGCAGCTGCTCATCAGCGAATGCCAAGCTTCCAAGGACCGTCAAACTATCTATTAAAGTTTTATTGGTGATGCAGGCATCTAGCTGTGCAGCTGAGTACGTAGCTGCAATGAGGTCCATTTGGTTGTTTATCATGTCTATAGTGAGCTCCTCGTTACATGAAACAACTGTAAAAAGACACAAAAACATAAACAATACATAAGGTGCCATATTGGTACATGGAAATTCTAACATCTCATAGGCCAGGATACCACTATTGTGTTGCAGTAAAATTAGTGCATTGCAGTGCCATTCATTTTCACATATCTAACATCTTTTTTTGTTAACTTTTTAAGTATAGTTGGGCACAGACCAAAACTAGACAGTTGAGGACTAAAAATATAGCATTGACTTGAATTTCCATTGGCAGATGGCAAGGTCAAAATTTAGCACCAATAGTGTGAATTCCTGTACACTCCCTCCCTTATGTCAACAGCCCTGGCTGGTGGTCTAAGAGTGTGTATGTTTATATGCAGACATTTCTCTGCTTACCCAAAGAGTTTCCTTAAGGTCTGGTTCACATTGGGTACGATTTGGTACGATTTGAGATGCAATTCGACATGTCAAATCGCATATCAAATCGTCGCAATTGTCGGCAATGGCACCGTCCTAATCGGTGCGACGCCGCATCTACGGCACTGCACCGATTTAAAAAATTAGTTCCTGTACTACTTTTTGCGATTTCGGGCCGCGATTTACATTGACATCTGTGCAGAAACCTTTACAGATGTCTCTGAAATCGGGACTGCCAGCGGGAGTGAAATAGTTTGGGCTTGTTAATCAAACATCGCTTGAATTTAATATTGTTGCTGACCACACTCTTCACTTAATTCCCGCAATTTACAATATTTTAATGCTCCTAATAATGTTCTCAGTTAGTATATATATTATATCTGACTATATAACTATAGAAAATTAGTAGGCAGAGAGTGAAGGAAGATATTTAGCATTTTTGTGGTTAGAAAGTTTTATAAGGATATATAAGGTTCTATGTGGTTTTGAAACATTTCAATTGTGTTACAGTATGGTCTTATTATGAAGGAATGAATAATATTTTTCTACTATTGTATTCTGTGTAGAGCCAGTTTTAGGTATATTTTTCAAAATGTGATGTTTCCATTACACATTGGGGTCGATTTACTAAAACCGGCACACTTAGAATCTGGTGCAGCGGTGCATGGAAGCCAATGGGCTTCTAACTTCAGCTTGTTCAATTAAGCTTTGGCAGTAAAACCCGGAAGCTGATTGGTCCTCTATGCAGATCCGCACTAGATTTTGCACTTTCCAGTTTTAGTAAATAACCCCCAATGTATATCTAAAGGTATGAAGTACAAACTCCAGCCTTAATATATTGAATTAGACGTTGTCCTATCTCAAGTTCTCTAATGGGTCATAATATACAACTGGCGTCTCACAGTGTAAATGGTGTCAAGGAAGTATTCTGCATACCACAGTGCTAAGGCAAACGATGAAGGAAATGCTTGCTACCCAGTTGATCTTGGATAATACAGAAACCAGAAACACATCACCTTCCCTAGATGTGCGCATTACCCATGTCTATGATGAAGGACCCAGCACCTGTTAGACTGCCCTATAGTTTAAACAGGCCCCCAACTCCCAGAGGGCTCCTGTACAGCGGCAACATTTTCAGAAATGGAAACCTGTTTTGAGCTTTGAAATAATACATTGAAATCAAGATCTGGAACTCACAGACATCACGAGTGATCCTAGATGACACTGCAAGTTGACTGAGGACAAAGGTAAATGTTGTCTTGTATGTAGTTTTCAGGGAACTCAGCAGACTTGGGAAAAACTTTATCTTTACAGTCTGCAAAGTAATAAAAGACACAAGTTATACTGAAATGCAAAAAGAGAAAAAAACGTTCTGTACTATTTTACATGGTAAATTACCTTGCTGATCAGCATTACTGTGGCACGATCCAGAGTGCTGGAAAGGCGTCCTATCATTGTCATGGTTGATAAAGTCCAAGTAGAAGGATTCCTGGAGAAAAAGAAAATAAATATTATTTTCTGAATATTATTAAGGTTTGAATGGAAATGGCAATAATATTCCACATTATGTGAGCACTGAATCGTGCTCACATAATATTGTGTGCTCTGCTCAGTGCAGTAACAGTACTGACGGGGTTGATGCCACGAAATTTTCCATTTATCAATTTTCTCTATTATTATAATTTTTTTTTTTGCTAGACTATTTTGTACTTATTTTAAGAAAATTTGAGAAATACTAATAATGCTTTTAGTATATCTCAGTTGTTACAACCCAGATGAATAAATATACTGTACTTGTACACAAAAGCTATTTGGGACCATATACTGCAACACTGAGGAATTAAACTAGGCAACCACTATATGTAGAAAAATATATCAACCATATATATCAGTACAACCCACAACCAATTCTGGTACAAAACAATCAGTACTTACAAAAATATAGAATAGAAACAAATATAGAATATAAAAATATACAGGGACCCTTATCAATGCGTTTCGCATATCAGCTTCTTCAGAAGTCCATATATGGTATGAAAGTCAGACCAATTCCACTGGTGTTTCTAATCTTTGGGATCCTGCGTGTGGGATGCTGGTTGACCCACATTGAGATGGTGTATATGTTGTTCCAGTGGTGGCTGTAGTTGCATTTCTTACAGGATTGTTGGGGGTACATTTTACTGTGGTCCACAGCCTCCACATTTAGAAGAGCATGGTCCATGTGAATTTCTTCTTGCTTTTGAGAGACTTTGTGCCTTGTTGGGGGTTTGAACATTTTATTTTGAACAAATCCCCAACAGATGAGACCCTACAAATGGTGAAACTTTCATAATTTGCATGGACCCTATCCTGAAGAAGCTAATACACAACACACGCTGGTGAAGATTACTGTATATTATTATATTGTATATGTGTAACCTTGTCAAAATACATTGAATATTAATATCTCAGTGTTGCACTAGATATTCTCAAATAGCTTTTTTTTTGTACAAATATAATTACATTTTTTACTTGAAGTTCTGCTTTAACACAGTAGACTTACTACCCACAGTCCATTCTGATGCTATTTCATTTAAGAAGATGAACAAAAAAGGAAAGAAAAGCAACAATAACATTCACCTGCAGAAAAAGGTCCCTGCCAAGGCCAGCTGACATACATACCCATATTTTGCTTTCAGCCTAGTCACAATGGCCGCTCTCTGATCGGTGGTAAAGGATGAACAGTTTTTGAGTGCTTCTAAGACATACGAGTCACAACCAATGATTTCTTTGCCTGTCAGGTCACAGGCCAGATTGCCCAAAGTTACCAAGTTTTCTTTAGTGATACTATTGGTGTTTATGTTCTGAAAAAAAAAACACAATTACACATGGAAAGACTCTTGACTTTTAAAGTGAAGTTGTGGAATAACATGTTTTTTTTAATAAATTTGCCTTTACCGATGAAGTTCCTCGCTAAAATATTGGATGTTCCTATAACTAGTAGTTGTTAGTCTCATGCAACACGACTTGCTCTGTAAGGATCCAATCAAAAGTCTTCAATATTACAGAACAAGTCCAGTCGAATGTGAGTGACCATTTACTCACCATGCCCAGATGCAGAGGTAGGCCCTTTAACTCATTCTCCCACAACTTCCTGTGTTCCTGGACACACCCAGGGAAGATACGTTTCTCAGGTTTCCTCCATGAGCAGCTCAGAGAGGCAAAACCTGATGAGGTAGCAGTGGCTAGGCAAGTGATCTGTAGCCTAGTGAGAGGCCCCACACTGTCAGGATTGGAATGCAGACACCCAAGCAAAAGGCAAAAGCCTACTTAAAGATTTTTTTTTAAAGTCAGCAGCTACAAATACAGCAGCTGCTGACTTTTAAAAAAATGTACACTTACCTGTCCAGCGCGCAATCGCTCAGTCCTTGGCTGCTTTTGCCGCCATCCTCGGTGAGGGAATCCCTATTGCGCATTCTTTTGCATCTGAGGCTTAAGTGTTTTTTCTTTATTATTTTTAGTCAATGGAAATCTAGCCACTAGGGTAAAAATGCATTCTATCCTTTTTTTGCATGTTAGTGCATTTTTCAAGCATGGCCTTCAATGGCCCTTTCAATCTATGGCCGCACCTGAAAAAAGTATATAACGTTTATGTATTTTTTCGAGCTTCAAGGGACACTACAGACAGAATGAAAAACCATGGGATTGTGGATGTTGACCATTTTGGAAATTCAAACTACAACATTTTCAGGTGTGAATAGGACCTAATAGCTTGCAACTTCCCTGAAAGACCCAGCTAGTATGAAGATCACCTCCCAACTGCTACTGGAGCACTCTAATGCTAATAGGATGCCCTTCCTGTGTTCTCAGGCATTGGATCCCTCCACCTGTTTACCTGTATGACCAGAGCTACCCCGGATTCTCTGAGAGGGACGCTGTTTATGGGGATAAGTGCAAGTAGCTTATTGTGTTCTCAACTGTTTCACTGTAGTAGTGATTCTCAGCTAAACTGTCTGCTGTTATAAGGTCTTATAAAGGCTATGCTTTGCAGCTCTAGAGATTACATATAGTATTTGCATAGCTTAAATAATCTGTTTTGTATAACTCTGTGGCGTATGCATGCTGTTTGCCATTCTGAACCTATTTTGCATTATTGCTTTTGAATTTGTACTTGTATTAAACTGCAACATGACATTTTCTTCCTATCTGATCATCTGGCTGATAGCACATCCTGTTAAACTACTACTAGCTTCACAATGACCTGAATATATGATTTTTTTGTGTTTTAGAATCCTGGGGCTCCTGTGTGTAGTGCAAATCTATTTTTTCTTAATTAGTTCTTGGCTGTTTTAAAAACAGCCAATAAGGGGCCATATTAACTACAGGGTCACTATCTGTGGACACCTTACCACCAGACGTATTAAAGGGTGTTGGACATCCCTTTCTAAAACCATGGGCATCAATATGAAGTTGCCACTTCCCACACACACTTGCTATAACAGTCTCTACTCTTCTGTGTATCCCAAAATATGTTGGAGTATGTCTTTGGGAAATTATACATATTCAGCTAAAAGAGCATTTGGGGGGTCAGGTACTAATGATGGATGATAATACCTGGCTCAAAATTGGCATTCCAATTCATCCCAAAAGTGTTCTCTAAGGTTAAGGTCAGAGTTCTTTGAGTTCCTCCATACCAAGCAAATCAAACTATGTTTTTATGAAGCTGCCTTTGTGCACATGGGCACATTCGTTCTGGAACCGTAAAGGACCTATCCCAACATTTTACCACAAGCACAATTTTTTAAATATCTTTGCATGCTGTCATAGTAACAGTTTTCCTTACTGGAAAAAAACATAATTTTGAAAAGTGTACATACACTTTTAGTCATATAGGGCCAGATTCACAGAAGAAATACGCCGGCGTATCTTCAAATTTGCCGCATCGTATCTTTAGTTTGAATCCTCAAACCAAGATACAACGGCTTTTGGCTTCGATCCGACAGGCGTACGGCTTCGTACGCCTTCAGATCCTAGGTGTAATACTTTGGTGCCCGCTGGGTGGAGTTTGCGTAGTTTTCCGCGTCGGGTATGCTAATTAGCTGTTTACGGCGATCCACAAAGGTACGCACGTTCGTCGCATTCTCTTACGTCGTCGCTAGTCGGCTTTTCCCGTCGTAAAGTTACGGCTGCTATTTCATGGCTTAGATTTAGACTAGCCATGTAAAAAGTATGGCCGTCGTTCCCGCGTCGAATTTCAATTTTTTTTTGCGTAAGTCATCCGGGAATACGAAAGGACGTAACGCACATCGCCGTTCAAAAAATTACGTCGGAACGACGTCATTTCGCGCAAAGCACGGCAGGAAATTTCAAAACGGAGCATGCGCAGTACGTTCGGCGCGGAAACGCGCCTAATTTAAATGACACACACCCCATTTGAATTAGGCGGGCTTGCGCCGGACGGATTTACGCTACGCCGCCGCAAGTTTACAGGCAAGTGCTTTGTGAATCAAGCACTTGCCCGTAAAACTTGCGGCGGTGTAACGTAAATGACATACGTTACGCCGCCGCAAATGTATGTGAATCTGGCCCATAGTGTCTACAAAGAAAATAAAGCACGACAAACCAAAACAAAGTGCAATTTCTTCAAGAGGTCCACACGGTCATGCACTTCCTTCATTAGCAACAGAGAAATGTTAAAATAAGTTGTAATCTAGTGTTTTGCTGTGGGAAAACATACAGCTTTCATATGATTTAGTCCTTGTCCTTACCAGACAGCTTATTGCATTGCTGAGTAGAGAGGTCCTCTTTGTAGATCCTTGAGGTAGCAGGTCAATGTTAGCCTGTCCAACACGTGTAAAATAATCTTTACACTGAGATTTACTGGTGACGGGGCTGAATGTAAAATAAAATAATGTAAGCAGCTGATTCTATATAATAACAACATAATAAAACATACTGTACTGTAAAGCTGGACTATAGGCAAATAAACATACAATAAAAAAACATAAAGGAATGCAGCTATGTAATCACTAATATATCCTAACATGTATATTTTAAATGCAATGAGTGCTGCAGTCCCTGTACAGTAGAAGTCAAAATGTGAGAAGAAGTACAAGGAGCCAATAAGTTGTGCTGTAGGGCTCACGTACTAACAAGAAACATGGTAAAAAATAATGAGAGCAGACAGAGAGATGAGCTCATCAGTCTGCTACTTCTCCTTTCACTATCCAGTTCCAGAGTAGGGGAGACCAAGTCCCATAAGTGTTAGCTTTTTAAGGAAGAAAATACTTTTGCCTTGCCAAAGTTGCACTTTGTGAGCTGTGTAAAGCTCAGATGGACAATAATACTAATAATTAGGTGGGTTAAACAGCTCCATTCTGTGTATAGATGATTGGCTAGACTTCAACTTTATGTGTTAGGTCTAATGCTTTTCTGGGCTATATGTATTATCTCTATGAGACTATACTGGGAAGTTTGGAGATCACCCCATTCTGTGATGTCTTCCAGTGACCATAAGATGGAGCTAAGGCTGATGATGGCAGGCAGTGTGAATATACTTATCGCTTTATCCTCATTGTTCTTCCATCAGTAAGTCAAAACATGTTGGTCTATTAGACTTTATAAAATAAAATACTCATACATGATTACAAGGAACAGGAAAAGGATAAGTATACCAGAGGAGGTTCCAAACTACATGAGGAACTTCCAACCTACATTCCAAATCTTTAGACTATGTAAGTATGATTTTCGAACTTTCTAGTATATTGCACCCATATTTAAATATCATTTTTTTTTTGTTGGAGGTTATCAATAGGCAGAACTGTTTACAACTACAAGTAGTAATATCTGTCTTTGCTTCTTAGCTCCTGTCTACAAAATCCATTATCAGTATATTTTCAGGTGTTCTCCAAAAGATAAAGTGTTTATGTGGTTTAATTTATGTTATTATTACTACTCGTACCTAGAAACATGAAAATGTTCAGTGACGACCATACCTTCTTACATCTAAAGACTAAAAGCTGGGGTATTTAAATGCTTCACACACCCAACAATTTACACTTTGCAGAATAAAACAACAGGTGTTGGAACTCCCAGGTGGACAGAAATAAATGTGGGAATTATGACAGAGATCTTGGCATTGCAGTACCCAAGATTTATGGAAAGACAAGGGCTGACTGAGGCTTCATCTACAACTAAAAAATCCTTTTGGGTGAATATACACAATTTTCTCCAGAGCTTAGTAAATGTGTTGACATTTCACTCCTGATTTGCCCAAGCAAGCTTAATCTTTTTCTATAAGTATGGTCTTGCCTTTTGCAGGCTCTTAAAAACAGGAATGCTCCAAGAAAAATTCAGGTGAGTTGCAAAATGTTTAAATAGTCAGGGTGACATAACAGGGTTACGGGTTGAATACAATTCTGTGATAACTCATAGCAATTTATTACCTTGTGAAGAGCAGAACATTGCTGGGAATGCTGCTGAAGTCATTTGAAGCTCCTACTTTCGTCAGTCTCTTGGCCATGCAGCTCACCTAAAGCAACAATATCCATTAGGTTAAATGTCATTACATTTTCTATGAGTCACAAATGATACCTTTAATCATATAAAGGCACTTACTTGGCTACCCTCTAATTTCACTGCTTTGCCATTCATAGATTTAATTAGGCTGGTAAACTGATCATTGGTTAAGATTTTGGAAGCTCCACATGTAAATCCTTGTAGGATGTTCACAGATAAACTAGGAGAGAAAGCAGCACCAGTGCATGTTAATTACTTATAATCTGTTTCTTTATCATTCTGGTAACCTTCAGAATAAAGTATACATTCGTCAAAATGATTCTTAAAAATAGTGAAGGGCCACCATGCCTATATGTTGCTGTTATACCCCCTCTTAGGAGGGGATTTTTTTGTTGTTGTTCTTTTTGACATATCATATCTTCTTTACCTTTTTTTGCAAACTAACCTTTGTTACAATTGTTAAACCTAGTCCCTGCGTGGGTGGAACTTTTGTATGTTATCTTCTTGTAATAACCAAATAAACGTCATATGTATCAAGGGATGAGGTGTTTATGTTTGGTGATGATTTATCCACATTAGACTACAACCAAATAAACACTATTGAAACAGAAAAATGGTGAAGGGCCTACTCAGTGAATCAAAGTAGACAGTTCTTGATCGGTGAGTAGGGCTATATGAAGCATTAATCCTTTTATAGAAATCAGTAATGTAGATACATACAGGTTTTAATACTGTATATATTCTTGTTTACTTCTATCATTTATATCTATATGTGTGAAGAAAGTGGGTAAGAGTCCCAAGCCATAGGCCTCGTACACACGATCGAGGATCTCGTCGGAAAAGACACATCGTTTTCCTCGTCGAGTTCCTTTTTAGGCTTGTCGAGAAACTTGACAAGCTTGCTTTGCGTACACACTGTCAAGACCAAATCTCCTTGTTTTAAAACGCGGTGACGTACAACACATACAACAGCAGGGGAGGTTCGATTCCACTGGCACAACCCTGGGGGCTGCTTGTGCTAATCTCATGTTACTGCGTGTTAAGTAAAAGTTTGGTAAGAGACGATTTGCACTTTTCAGTCTGTTACAGCCTGACAAATGTGCTATCTCCATTACAAAAGCTACTTTTACCGAAGGTGCGCTCCCGTCTCATACTTTATTCTGAGCATGCGCGGGTTTCTAAGCATACACACGATTGTGTTTCTCGTTGAAAACCAGCCCGACAAGGAACAGGACGAGGAAATTGAGACTCCCGTCGAGGAAAAAGAGAACTTGTTCTCTTTTTTCCTCGTCAAGTTCCTCAACAGTTTCCTCGATGAAAAACGTACACACGACCGTGTTCCTCGGCAAAAAAGCTCTCCCACCAAGTTTCTTGATGGATTCTATCTAGGAAACCGGTCGTGTGTACGAGGCCATAGGGTTTAGTTGAGATATTAATTTTATTTTATCACAGTAATAGGGTCCACCAAGAACAGACAGCCAGTGCATTTTAGGGGTCATACATAAATCCCCTTTCATGAAGGCTTGGATTTATTATTAAAAAGCAATCTCGAAAGTTGTTTAATTCAGAATTTTAGTTCTTTATAAACTATAGTTTGAAGCCTGCTTAATAAACGTAACTAATATTCAGATAACTTTATTGATCAAACTTTAAATTACAATCAATAGCTCTTGATAGACCATTTTATTGTAACAAAATTATTACAAATTAATAATAGAAGCAATCACTTTGGCTTAGCTTTTTATCATCTTTCTCCATAGAAGCTGACTCTCCCAGGAACCCCATTGGGATTGCACTGGTCAGTAGAGAACTGGAACACTATAACAATCATTTGATTTAGTTAGACCTTCAACCAAACTTTGAGTCCAGTATCTGACCACTCAAATTTCTCTGTTGAAATACTATATACGACAACAGCTCACCTAACAACCTATCCATCTCAATACCACTAATTTCATATAAGGAGTATGACTTCACTGGGACGTCTGCTTTTCTGTAGAAATTGAAAAGCTGAGGGAAGTAAATCACACTACTTTTTTTACATTTAAATGTTGACAGTTATGTCATTAAAACTCTTATTATTTATGTTCATTAAGGACTTTTAGTACCACATGTAACATTGCTTGTCTTCTGTTGCATATATTAAAACCAGCCTAGGCAGTGTATATTCTTTTAGTAGCTTATCTAATTCTAGGGGCCACTTGACCTCACCATACAGAGTAGGAACAGGTATGAGCTGTCCTCAAATACCTGCCACCAGGCTTCAAAGAAGTTTGAAGCATCAGTACACAAATAATCAAACACATACAAAAAGAAAAGCACACACGTGTTACAAAAACAAAAAAAATATATGAATCTACCCTAAATGCACTAAAAACAATAACTTTCCCCAAAAATTAAGAGTTTCTCTTTAATACCACTCTGCTCATCTGTAGTATTTATACATGAGTCCTGCTATGCTACAGCATAACACATGGGTACTTACATGGAGAAATCATGAACATTTATGATTACGGTGTGGAAGAACACTTGAGCCTGAAAAAACAAACACAAAACATGAGAACAGAAATCCACATTTAGGCTCACAAGAGATTATACTGCTTTTATGAATGTGTGTTACCTGGCTTGAGGTCCATTTCATCTGATTTATTACACTGATATCGAGGTTGGAAACCAGTAAGCGGGACGCTGGTATTGCACTAGCTAGTGTGGATGGAACAAGCTGGAAGATGGTCTTATCTGAGATGATGCTAGCCTGAATGACCTGAAAAACACACAGGACACATTTTAACATCTTCTGTGTTGGGGTTTTCTATAAAAGCTGTAGTGTATATTTTTTTGTGGTGGACCCACACATCACCTTTGTTCTCCACAAAATATAAAAGTAGAAGTTAACTTTTTTAGTGTGGAGGGGAAAGAACCTCTGTCAAGTCTTACCTACTTTCTGTGTCCTCATTTGATGTCAGAGCATGTAACGAAGGAAAATCCCACCATCAGAGGCACAAAGAATAATACATTTTTTATTAGAACAGAAAAGGGCCACTTCCACTGACCAACAGTAAAGGTAGAGATTAACCACTTCCCGCTCAGCCTATAGCAGAATGACAGCTGGGCGGTGATTCTGTTATCCTGACTAGACGTCATATGATGTCTTTCAGGATAACAAGCCGACACGCGGGGGGCGCAGCGTGGCGATCAGTGTTGCTGTAGGTCAGTCTGACACACGACAATTTTGATCTAGGTAAGGAGCCTCTGACAGGGGCTCCCTACCACGTGATCAGCTGTGACCAATCACAGCTGATCACAGCGTGAACCAGTAAGTGCCGATAAACGGCTTTCCTCGGTTCGCGTTGAGAGCTGATCACGGCTCTCCCTGTTAGAGGGGGAGTCTGCACTGATAATCAGCACATTGATTATCGGCGCAGTCCCCATAAATAGTGCCTTTCAGCTGCCAATCAGTGCCCATCAGCTGCCAGTCAGTGCCCCATTAGTAACACCTGTCAGTGCCCATCAAAGTGCCAATCAGTGCCCATCAATGTGCAAAGCAGTGCCCATAAATTTGCCAATCAGTGCACCATCAGTAATGTCTGTCAGTGCCCTTCAGATGAAAATCAGTAATACTTGTTAGTAGCTCCTCATCAGTGCTGCCAATCCAATACCACCTATCAGTGACAGCTATCAATGCCCATCAGTGCCGCCCATCAGTGCTGCATATCAGTGTAGCCTATAGGTGCCCATCAGTGCTGCATATCAGTGCCCATCAATTCTACATATCAGTGCCTCTTCATCAGTGCCCATCAATGCCACCTAATCAGTGCCACCTCATCAGTGCCCATTACTGCAGCCTCATCCGTGCCCATCAGTGAAGAAGAAAGCAACATTTTGTAACAGAAACAAAGAAAAACAATTTTTTTTAGTTTGTTTAGCAAAAACAATTCCAGTGGTGATCAAATACCACCAAAAGAAAGCTCTATTTGTGGGAAGAAAATTATAAAAAATTTGTTTGGGTACAGTGTTGTATGACCGTGCAACTGTCATTCAAAGTGTGAAACCTTTAATATCACGTTAAACTCCTACATGAGGTGGATTAATATGTTAAAATTCAAATCTGTATAAACTTGCAGCCACTTTTAAACCTGCTGCTTTCCACTCTTAACTTGACATTTTGACATTTGACATTTAATTTCATGATTACTATTAAAAATTATTCTGAGGTATGGGGGAGGGGTGTTAACAACAGTCCACCCAGGTGTCCGATATGTAAGGTATAACACAGACTATAACAAGCTAAACAGACATCACCCAGTATTATGTGGCAATGCCAAGGGTCACTTACCTTCAGAACAAACTTTTG
Organism: Rana temporaria; assembly: GCF_905171775.1. Taxonomy (NCBI): domain Eukaryota; kingdom Metazoa; phylum Chordata; class Amphibia; order Anura; family Ranidae; genus Rana; species Rana temporaria. The sequence goes on along the minus strand of NC_053494.1, from coordinate 24,168,908 downwards.
CTTTAGCGCCACTGGAGCTTCTTCCACATAGCTGATAAAATTGGCATTAGTGGCAAGGTTCATAATGTCTGATGGTTGCAACTTATTTAGTTCAGCTGATGGAAGGCCAACGACCAGTGTACCCAGTTTATTCAGAGCATCAACATTAACCTATAAAAATCAAATACATTAACCTATGAAAATTAAACTACATGCAGCATTTGGACCTGAAAACAAAAAGTGAAAATTGTATATGTTATAGCATACATATAGAAAAGCAAATTGTTCCTAAGCAGTGGCCTTCCTTTTGTGAATATGTGCTTCCTACACCAATCTTGCTGCTCTTAATTAGTTATTCCACTACCAGTCTTCAGATAGCATCATTGAGGGGCAATGGTATCACTAGGGTTGGTGTCACCTGGTGCGGTAAAGCACACCCTCTGGGGGTGACACCATGTTGTCTTGCTACAGCACAAATTCCACCCAGCGCACCTTTTGAATGGCTTTGATCTACCCTCCCCATCAAAGTTTACTAGGGAACTGACATTTCAATGTGTGTTTATCTCCTATGTCCCCTGCAGGGCTCACTGGTTCCTCCCGCCAACCTCCACATCACTACAGTACAAAGCATTGATATGGAGTTTAGAAGAAGGAAACAGTTTACCACTCCTTTGATAAGGTGGCTGCATTAATTCTTTTCCAGATTTTTTTCCTTTATTTTTACCAGTTGAGCTTAACAACAACAGGCTTCTTTTCCTAATGTGCAATAAATCACTCATTGTACTGAGTCCATTCTAACCCTAGGCTGTTTGGTCTTATGAGGGCTACAAACTTCTCCTTCCCTCCTTCTTCTGCCTAACATAAGGGAAATATGTTCTGTTGTTCACAGAACTGAGTAGGGCTGCTAACACTGCCTGGGATTTCAGTGCATCAGAGGATGAGAACAGAAAGTTAGCCGCTCGCTGGATACAATTTAAGCCGGCTCTATCCTTTTCTGCACAAACTGAATATCAATAAACATTACCTGGAAATTACTCTGAACAATCTTTGATACAATAACAGAAGCCTGTGTGACACTCCAGCTAGTGACAGTGGACAGGGATTGAAGATTCTCCTTCAGAACGTTCCCATCTGCATTCTCCAAAACGGACGGTGACAGTCCAACAGCTAGAGAGCCAAGTGAGGCCAGGGTTCCTGATGTGATGGTGGTAACCGAGGAGAGCAGGCCAGCAAGATCCTACAAGAGAGAGTTCTAGTAAGTAGCCAGATAAAGATTTGGGGTAAATTTGATATCAGGTTACAAAGAGTATGTATGTAGAGTAATATGACAACTAATACACTTTCAGAGAGAAGTAATACCACTGAACTAAAGTTTCTGATTGGTTGTTATTGCCTATCACCATAGTACAGGAACCCTATGCTGTACAGTACTGGGGTGTGTTTGATGATAGTAAACTCCTGTCAGTCTTTAAAGCGGGATTCCACCCACAATTTTTTACACTTACCTGTCCTAATCGCTCACAAAGTTGGACCCCCCGAGGCCAACCCCTCGGAAAGTCCCATCCTGGAAAGTCCCGGCACCGCCATCCTCACTAAGGGAAATAGGCAGTGAAGCCTTACGGCTTCACTGCCCATTTCTTACTGCGCATTCACGAGTCTCGCAGTGTTTTCTGAATGGGCGGCTGCTCTCTGGGATACACACAGTTCCCAGAAGGCAGCGCGTCCCATTACCCAAAAGACACCACAAGTAGGACGAGGAAGAAGACCTGTTGAGAACTAGGAAGAGGCAGATTAGGAACTTCCGCATAGCAAAGGCTATTTCTGGTAAAAATGTTTTATTTTTTTAATTTGTTAGTAGATTTTTGGTGATTTTTTTTTCAGGTGGAACTCCACTTTAATTATGTGAAAAGTCCACAGTGCTTTTGAAGCCCATGTGATTTTCATGTGGGTTGTATGAAAGACTTCAAAAGCAGCAAAGCAGAAGTGAGAGGATGACGGGTTCCCTACTTTTTCATGTGAACTGTAAATTGTAATAATGGGTCTACTTTAACTCGACTTACACACAAATGTGCACACCTGCATACACTATGGGGGAGATTTACTAAAATTCAGCTTGTTCTATAAAGCTTTGACAATGAAACTTTTAGTAAATCTCCCCCTATGACGCATTATCACTATATTGCTTTCTACAGTGATTAGGAGTAAACAGTCTCACAATCTCCAGTCTGGCCATTAATAATCACTGAAGTGCACTGATTGCTTTCTAGAGCTTTCATTTGTCTCCCATAAACCGCCTAAAGAAAGGAACTGAGAAAACTGCAGGAATCTAAGTTATTTTTAAAGCCCAACCCCCCAAGTGACCACCCCCTTCTCCCCAAAGGCCCTCCCCCATGGTTTATATTATATATTTCTATGTTAAAATACTTACATTTCTCTCATGTCTTTTAGACATTCATGTGATGCACTTAGTCCTTTCCTTCTCTGGATCATCTCCATCAGTAAGCATCAGTATGGTCCTTGGACATTCAGAGAACAGCATTCTCCTTATTATTTTACAGAGAATGCAGGAAGGCCACGATGCTCTGTATTCACAATATGTCCTCAGTCTTCTGGGTTGAGTGATCCTAAGTTTCTTTCAACTCAAAAGACTGATGACATCTTTTTGGGGAATAAAACTACTGCCAGGGGCAGCTCTATATTGAAGTATGGCAGTCTGGACTGTTTTATTTTTTTCCTTTTTAATTTCTAATACGTCTGTTGTAAAACAAAAATGAGCACAGTAAAGGCTTTAAACACTTACTGCTTGCCCCAGGTTGACGTTTGGACCACAAGATTTCAAAGACTGCAAGGTGCTCATTGCCTGTGCCGGAGATAGGTTTCCAAGGTTTAGCTGGCCAACAGCAAAGCAAAGGATATTTTCAGGAAGCCTGCAGGGAAGGTAAAACAAAAGGGTCTAGGTTAGTTTAAATCCAAGGCATCATAGTATATGGATGTAAAAGAATACCAGTTGTGGGTGAAGTGGGGAAGGGCAAATTCTCTCTCAAGTTTTTATCCTGTACTTGGGGAGGTTGCCCTGGTGAGAACACTGGCACATGTACAGGAAGTAAAGGGAAAATCCGAATGGGAAAAATGCATGCAATAAAATGATTATTAAAATAAAACCAATGTACCAGATGTACAGTATAAAATCAGCAAAACCAATGTAACAAGAATATGGGGAATATTTGTTTCAGTGTACTGACCTCATGGTCTGCTGCAACAATAGATCCCAAGCCCATAATCTCTGGGCCAGTGCATGGGCCTGTGTATTTTTATGTCTCCTGCCACAAATACTTTATTTAAATTTGATATCAGGAGGGTCATACTAACTTGTGAACTCACATGTTTGCTGGATTGTAGTGCTGGCTGAGCATTTTTGCTTAGAGCTGCATGTGCATCTCATGCACAGTATGCTCACTGCTGACCATAGCACCAGATGGGCTATATAAAGCCCATCTAAGGGCAAAACTTAACTCCAAAATATACACTTGGATCCATGCTTTCTAACTCGAGGGCAGACTTAATACCAGAGTCCATCACCACTCACAATTCACCAAACCATATGGAGCAATTGCTAAAGACCATTTTCATTGTAAAAAGTAATTTATTTCACAAGAAAAATCCCCGAGGATCCACTTATCCTCCTCCTGTCTGCCTTTCAAGTATAGGGTTCTTCTTGTTAGACATGAAGGGACTATTTACTATGATTACAATTTTTTTCCAAAAAAAGGTGAAAACCATAACTGTATTTTATGGCTCCAAAAATATCTAAAGCATAAGTGAGTAGACAAATAATAATACATACATTTGTACAGAGAACCCAGAATTTTCCATGGAGAGCAGCTGTGCATAGTATATTTTAAAGTCTTTTTGCAGAGTCAGATTCCCAATAAAAGCCAGAGTTTTTGAGTCCACTGAAAATTGCTGAAGCTGTTTCGATACAAAATTTTAACAGTTAATCATTAGGAACATCAGCAGTTTTACAGCACATATATACTATATTCTTTCCCTAACAGCTAGAATGATTGCCGTATAAGAGTTTTATTCCAACAAATACTGTATTCACTTATTTTAAATGAGCAAACAGACATATTGGGGTTGATTTACTAAAACTGGAATAGAAAAATTTGGTAATAGCTGTGTCTGGTTGCCAATCTGTGTTAAACTTCAGTTTGTTCAGTTAAGCTTTGACAATAAAACCTGGAAGCTGATTGGTTTCTATTCAGAGCTGCACCAGATTTTGCACTCTTCTATTTTAGTAAGTCAACCTCTTTGTGTGTCACCTTTAGTAATTGAGAGGGCTAGTAATACATGAATTAGCAGGTTTCTGACTTCTGATATACTCTATACCAGTGGTGTCTAAACTGCAGGGTCTGTACTGCTGGGCTCTGAGGAAGAGGCCCTTGACGCCTTGAAACGCGTAAGCCAGCAGTGACGTACCTCGAACCCCCCCCTACATTCCGGAGTGTGTTCGAGGGGTATTTTACTTCATCGTTTGTGACAAGCCTTTTATCACCATTTGTTTGTGAGTAGTTTTTAATATAATTTTTTATTCAATAAATTGTCAAATGGTAGTACACGAGGCTGGTGCGCCTTTCTTTCTCCCTTTTTGTCTAAACTGCAGCCCATGGGCAAAATGCGGCCCTTTGCTAGTCATTAACCAGCCCTTGGGGCACTATTCTTCCCACTGACACCACAGGGTTGATTTACTAAAGGCAAAAAGAATGTGCAGTTGCTCCAGAGCTTAGTAAATGAGCAGAAGCTCTGCTGACTTCCATCATCCAATCATATGCAGGCAAACACGCTGTTTCATTATTTTCCTTGCACGTGATTGGGTATTCTTTGCAAAGTGAAGCCTTACCTCATTTACTAAGCACTGGAGCAACTGCACTTGCAGAGGGCAATTGCAAAGTGCACAGTCTATTTGCCTTTAGTAAATCAACCCCCAAGAGTCAACAACCTGGCCCCCTTTAAGTCTGAAGGACAATAAACTGGCCCTTTGTTTAGAAAGTTTGGAGACCACTGTTCTATACCAACCTGTCTTCTAAAACTTTAATTTCATCATTATTCCTGAAACAAAAAAGTCTTATAGAGCAGTCCTGGGTGTCATATAGTACAGTGGTCATCAACCCTGTCCTCAGGGCCCACTAACAGGCCAGATTTTATGTATTACCTTGGGGAGATGCAGACAAGAATACTGCAATCACTGAGCAGCAAATGATATCACATGTGATGTATTTCAGTTATCTTGCAAACCTGGTCTGTTAGTGGGCCCTGATGACAGGAGTTGATGACCACTGGTATAGTATATGCTAAGTATGCTTGAACTGTAGATACTGTGATAACTATTAGCAGGGGTTTCCTAAGACAAGAAATGTATTTAAAGAGCTCCTTCCTGTTAAAAAGGTAAATAAATTGTGCTCTATACTGTCCACATGTCATGAAAGCTCAAAGAAGTACAATAAAGGGCAGGGGAATGGATTGTGTGAAACTTGCTATCATTGGCATTCCTTCAGTATTACTGTTGGTATCTGAAGGTGTTTGTTCTACCAAAAAAGTACACTAGGCAGTAAATCATTGTAGTGGATATAAATGACTGTGGATAACATATGTAGCGCCCACCATAAATCTAGGGGGCGCTATTTCAAATTTAAGGGAAGTCTGGGCCAGTATTTGGGCCCAGACCTATTTGATTAACACAAATTTGCCTCTGTTCTGGCTATGGTACTACTTGGCAGTTTTCCTTGTTGCCTGCAGGTGGTGTTGCCATCTCGGCCTAATGTTGGAACACAGGTGTACCATGGTGTATTGGGTGTCCTTTCTCGGCAGCGGTACAGTGGGAGTGGTGACCCCGCTGTACATGCTGGGGAGGGGTACTTAAGGGGCAGATGCCATTTTATGGGGTCCTTCGCCTCGAGGCCCTCCTGGCGCGAGGTGCGTGTGTGTGAGCCCAACTTTGGGGCCATGTTGGCCCAGAGTTGCTTCGCTGTTGAGTAGGCCCAGCTATAAAGGTAACGTGCAAACCCAAAATTTAACCAGCAGTTCCTTCGGGGGTAGTGCTACATCTTGTTCAATGTATTCTTCTACAATAACTCCAACAGAAAGGGTGGCACTGCACAGGAGACACCAAATGAATGCCAGCATTAAGGGTTGGCACATCCAGCTGCAGTCTCGGGCATGTTCATAAAAGTGGCCTTCATTTAGATTGCTTTAAAAAAAAGCCTGGATTCTTTCCTAAATTTAATATAACTATAAACAAACATCTATAGGTGAAGTTGATCCAGGGAATATCTATTCCCCTACTGAATTTTTTCCTCTGCTGGAGCAAATTGGATCATGCTTTGCTGAGGATTTTGCCTTCCTCTGGATTAATTGTGTTATAGGATCGTGTATTTAGGATTGCAATCATGGCCCCCCCCCCCGTTTTACTTACCTGAGCCAGTTCACCTACTCGACTCGTCCCTGGCGTCCTCTTCTCCACAAAGTCTCGACGCTGATTGGATAGATTGATAGCAACACAGCCATTGGCTCCCTCTGCTGTCAATCAAATCCAATGACACGGCCGCCAGGGGGTGGTACCGAGTCATACACTTTGCGTTTATGGACGCCGAGTGTATGACAACAAGAGCGCGCCTGCAAAGTAACCCCCTTGGGAGAGAGCTTCCCAGAGGGGGTTAGTTATTGTGGGGAGGAGCCAAGAGAGCCGCTGTGGACCCCAGAACAGGAGGATCAGGGCCACTCTGTGCAAAACTAACTGCACTGTGGAGGTAAGTATGACATGTTTGTTATTTAAAAAAAAAAACAGGTTAGATGCATTACTGTATATATGTTGTAAAACAAAAAAAAGGCAAAACATTTTAACATTACCAGTGTTTCATTGCTGCTAAATGATTGAAGATCTGCACTAGTACAGTAGGTCACAAAAGTCTGCAGATATTGAACAATCCAGGAATAGTCACCGGTTGTGTAGCATCTTGGATTGAGATCTAATAAAAGGATAAGCAGTGGATACTTCCTAATTATTTCAATCCTTTATTGACCTTCTAAACAACGCATATCATAGATTGCACTGCCATTTGCCTCAATCACATCTTTGGAGTGTTTTTATCAAATTAACAATGTTTGTTATTTTCTTTCAACATTTTCTTTGTTGTATAAAAAACTAAGACACAGACCTTCCATAAAGCTTGTTTACAGCATCTTGGACCCAAGCTTACTTGTCCTTAAAGGAGTTAAAAAAGCAGAAGATTTTTTTTATCTTAAGGCATTCTATGCCTTAAGATAAAACACTTTCTGTGTGTAGCAGCCTCCCTGACACCCATAATACTTACCTGAGGTCCCTCTCTGTACAACGATGTCCAAAAGTCTCTTAGACATCCGGGACTCTCCTCCTGATTGGCTGAGACACAGCAGCGGTACCACTGGTTCCTGCAGCTGTCAATCACAGTCAGTTAGCCAATCAGGGGAGAGAGGGGTGGGGCTGCGTGTCTGAATGGATACACGGAGCTGTGACTCGGCTCGGGTGCCTCCATAGCAAGCTGCTGGATGTGGGGGCACTCAAGAGGAGGGAGGGGCCAGGAGTGCTGAAAGGTGACCTGAGAAGAGGAGGATCCAGGCTGCTCTGAGGTAAGTATGACATGCTTGTTATTTAAAAAAAAAAGACTTTACATTCACTTTAAAGTGGTGGTTAACCCTCACATATACCCAATGAAGTGACTAGCCTCAGGTGATATACATAAATAAAACAAATCCTCCTACATAGTACCTGTTTATCTGCTGCCATTTCTCCTCTACAAAACACAGATCGAAGGCTTTTTTCAGCCTCAGAAAACAGGGGATGGCATTTCCTGTAATCTGATTAGAGATTGTAAGCTGAATAGAGGGAAGGGGCACACCTTCTATACCCAGGGCCATGGAAAAACATTCCCAGCTGAGGCTATAAGTCAACTGCTGTGTGCCAGAGTGGGGCCATCTCCCAGGAGGCTGTTGTGTTGGTTTAGAGTTCTATCAATGACTCATGCAGATAGACAACAGAAGAGAGATCAGAGAGAAACCACACTGGGTGCTTTGGATTGAGGCTAATACATACTATAGAGCAGTGGTTCTCAACCTCATTCCTCAAGTACCCCCAAAGGGCCATGTTTTGCGAACTTCGGCGGGTCCTGGGGAACATTTTTAATGTTTAACCACTCTGGCGGTATTCCCGAGTCTGGCTCGGGGTGGAAATCCAGTACCATAAACGGTATCCCTGGGCCAGACTCGGGATTGCATCACAGTATCCAGGAGGAGATTACTTACCTTGTCCCCTGGATCCTGCGATGTCTATGTGAGCGAGCTGTCTCCTCACTTGATTCACACAGTGCCCGTGTGCCGCCGAGCACAGTTCCCTGCGACATTACGACGCACGGGGGCGGAGATCTACGCCAAATTCAAAAAAGTTAAAACACAGTACACATACAGTATACTGTAATCTTACAGATTTCAGTACTGTATGAAATAATTACACATCCCCGTTCTTTCTGCCTGGAAACTGTAGATTGTCCATAGCAACCAACAAGTGTCCCTGTATGTCAAAAGTGGTTTTAGAGCAGCTAGAAAACAGCGATAATAAATTAGAATCACTTGCAGAATTGAGCGATAGCGATTTGTGGGGAAATTTGTCATCAAACACTGAAAGTAATCATTTTTATTATTATTATATTATTATTTGTTATAATTATTTATTGTTATTTATTATATTATAATTTATGATTTTGTGTTTCTAACTTTATCATACCCGAGATGTCTACTAGACTCTTGTTTGGTCAGATTCAAGTGAGTTATTCCTAAGAATTACAGGCCTACAATATAAAACGCCAAATTTCCATGCAAAATAATGGTACCGGTACGAATCATACCGCCAGGGAGGTTAACATTAAGCAATAAAAAAGTTACTATTTTTGGTTAAGTGGATTTAAATATATATATTATTTCGCATTGGTACATGTTCCCCAGGGCAGTGTGCACCCCCATGCTATTTTTAATTACATTCCCTTGCCTATTAGCCTAGAAAATTGGCATTTGTATTGTCTTTGTGTCCCATCTATAGCTGAAAGATAGCTACAGAGCAGGCCTAAATTTCCGGGACGGCGTCCTTGTACGTCCTCCTGTGCTCGCGCTGATTGTGGGCAGCACGCTCTGTGAGTCCATGAGACTTGGCTAATCACAGATTAGAGTAAGGCTGGATTCACACCTATGCAGTTTTAGTGCTTTTTGCATTTTGCAGATTTTCACTGCAGTCCATTTAACATGGTTTCCTATGGAACACGTTCTGTAGTGCAAATCTGAAAAATGCAAAAAGCATTAAACTGCATAGGTGTAAATCCAGCCTTAGGGGCTGATCACGGCCCATTACCACGTGATCAGCTGTCAGCCAATGACAGCTAATCACGTGATGTACACAGAAGCCAGTAATCTGCTTTTTTTCCTCACGATGAGAGCATGAGGAGAAAAAAAAGGCGATTACTGGCTTGTGTTAATGGGACACTGGTACCGCTCACGGAAAGCCACTGCCGTCTCATCAGTGCCCATCAGAGCCACCTACCATTGCCACCTATCAGTGCCCAACAATGCTGCCAATCAGTGCTCATCAGTGCCTCATCATTAGCCCCACCTATCAGTGCTGCCTATCAGTGTCACCTACCAGTGTCTATCAGGCCTTGTACTCACGGCAGGACATGTCCGATGAAAACGGTCTGCAGACCGTTTCCATCGGACATGTCTGGCCGGGGACTGCCCGGGGACTTCTGTTCGATGGCTATACACACCATCGAACAGAAGCCCGCGCGTAAACATTACGCGGGGCGTGTCCGCGGTGTCGCCGCGTCGATGACGCGGTGTCGCCGCGACAATGACGCGGCGACGTGGGCGGGCCGCCTTAAATATGCTTCCACGCATGCGTCGAAGTCATTCGACGCATGCGAGGGATGCGGGCGGCAGGACATGTACGGTAGGTCTGTACAGACGACCGTACATGTCCGGGCGGACAGGTTTCCAGCGGACTGTTTTAAAACAAGTCCGGGAAACAGTTGTCCGCTGGAAACCTGTCCGATCCGTCCCAAAATGGTCCGCTCGGGCCAACACACGGCCAAACATGTCTGCTGAAACTGGTCCGCAGACCAGTTTCAGCAGACATGTTTGGTCGTGAGTACGGGGCCTCAGTGTCACCTATCAGTGCCCTTTAGAGCCACCAATCTGTGCCCTTCAGTGCTGCCTATAAGTGCCCACCATTACCACCTAACAGTGCCAATCAGTGCCACCTATCAGTGTACCCTCTTCATTGCCTCCTGATCAGTGCCCACCAGTGCCACCTTATCAGTGCAGTCTATCAGTGCTGCCTCATCAGCGCACGTTAATGAGGGACAAAAAATACTTGTTTGCAAAATGTTATAACAAACTATGAAAACTGGTTTTGTTTCAAAATTGTTGGTCTCTTTTTTTGTTTAGCAAAAAATAAAAAGCCCAATGGTGATTAAATACCACCAAAAGAAATCTCTATTTGTGTGAAAAAAAATCATATAGCTACAGTGTAGCATGACTGTGCAATTGTCATTGAAAGTGTGACAGTGCTGGAAGCTGAAAATTGTCCTGGGCAGGAAGGGGGTTTAAGTGCCCAGTAAGCAAGTGGTTAATTTGACAGTCTCCAATTTTATTGATTTCAACAAGGTTCAGGCTCGGCATTTAAACTTTGAAGTTTGCTGACCTCTGCTTTAACCCGAACCCAAGGCAGTCTGATTCATCACTAGTTACAAAATCAAGAGTAATCAGACATAAAGAGATGTTCAAAATTGGGTTTAAATACACTTTAATATGTTACTTGTTGTACTTGCACAGTTTTTCTAGGTATGCTAAAGAATTTTCCTATAACTATTAGCGAACTTCTGTTGAAGTACATACAATGTGCAATGCCCAGAGTGTCACATGGGATGACTGAATTTTTAATAATTGTCCAATCGCTGTGGATCTTTTTCCTATTGAACTGGGTCAATGACACTGTTAAATAACTGAATATGTAAAGCAGAAACATACCTGTGGAAGTTGCTGTCTTTGCAGTCAAGTATGGCATCAGGAAGTACCGATATATTAATTCATTTGTGCTACTCGTCAATGAAATAAACTGAAGGCTAAATACTTTAACTCTGATGCAGAACAAGAAAGAGAAAAAAAAAATGTAGGATTGTGACTTAAATACTTGTCTTTTTAAGTCTACCTTTTAAATCTTCTATTCTGCCAAACATTCAATGTTTGCAAGAGCCATAAAAACTTTGCATTTTTATGTCTTAGCTATCTTGGTACTTACATTGCTTGGTAGGAAGAACAGGATATGTCTAGAGGAATAAACTCGAAAAGGGTTTGGTTGAAGAACACAGTCAAATTAATCAAGTAATCCTGGAACAAGACTGTCCACTTTTCCGTTGTATAAGTAGAGAAGTTGGTCTGAAGACCCCTGAGCTGGGTTGCTAGGAGTGTTGTCTTTATTGTTGTTACTTGCTGGTCTGATAGGCTTGCCTACATGTGAAAATCAGAGATTAGTGAAAAAGTAAAGGAAAAATTGATATTGCTTGGCTGCTGATCAAACTATACCAGAGTATCTCAAAACAGCGTGTTAAGATATCTACTTGTTAGAGTTCAATCATTTTTAGAACTGGGCTTTTTTATGTACCTGTGTTGCTGCGGATGAGATAGATTGCAGGAAGACTGAGATATTTTGTGGTGCAATAGAGCTTAGAAATGTTTCCAGCAAAGTTTCATTGAGGAGAACTTCAGGTTTGGTCACGAGTACGGCCATGTCCGCTGGATCCACTTTATCCTGGAAAAGGATTATGACATGGTCCTTGTCAGGAAACGATGGCTACAGTAGTTTACATTTTATTTGCATTTGTAATCATTCTATTCATTTCTTGTGAAGGTGCCACCTTTGATATTCCCTCAAGCCTTTGTAGCTACCAATTCTGGAAACATAATTTGGTCTTTATTTGCAATGATTCTAGGTTGTCGCCTACATATTTCAATGCCCCTTTAATGATACAAAGAAGGTGCGTGCAGTAACCTAAGGTGACCAAGGCCTACCTATATCTGTTAATCATCTTACTTCATTGTAAACCTTTTTAATTGACCTCCTTTAGCCCTTTTACAGTCAATCTATGATCTATGAGTTTCATTCCATATGCACGAGACTTACCAGTGTAAACTTTTCATTAAGTGTTAAGATTTCTCCAAGTTGGAAGAAGTAGAAAAAGACTCCAAAGTTCACTTCACGCCAGTTCTGGAAGCTTCCAGCATCACAAACAACTACAAGAAAACACAGATTTTTTTTAGCAAAGTGATATAAAGCAGCTCCAAGGTTGAAGAGGAAAGTAAGACTTTTTCCACCACAAGAAGGGACAAGAAACTCCTTCATCTCACAAGAGAATAGGGGACATGCAAACATACCTGCGGAAGTGGAAGCTTTTGCTGTCAAGTATGGTTTCAGGAAGTACTGATAGATTGCTTCTCTTGTTTCATCTGTCATCGAGCTAAACTGAATGCTAAAAACTTTCACTCTGTTTCAGAAAACAAAATAGTTGAGAAAATCTGGGGTTATGACTTAAATATTTGTCTTTTTATGCTTTCCTTGTAAATTTTGTAATTTGCCAAGCATTCAATGTTTTCAAGAGCCATAGACATTTGGTAAATGTCTATGGCATTTTTTTTATATTCTGCCAAGCATTCAAAGTTTTTAAGAGCCACAGACATTTTTTTTCTGTCTTAGCTATCTTTGTACTTACATTACTTGGTAGGAGGAGCAGGATACGTTCAGAGGAATGAACTCAAGAAGTGATTTGTTGAAGTACGCAGTCAAATTAAACAAGTAGTCCTGGAACAAGACTGTCCACTCTCCCGTTGTATAAGTAGAGAACTCGACCTGAAGACCACTGAGCTGGGTAGCTAGGAGTGTTTTCTTTATTGTTGTTACTTGCTGCTCTGACAGGCTTGCCTACATGTAAAAATCAGAGATTTGTGAAAAACTTAAGTAAAAGCTACTATTGCTTGCACGCTGATCAAACATATATGCCAGAGTATCTCAAAACAGCGTGCTTTTAGATATCTTCTTAACAAAGCTGAATGTCTTTTAGGATTGATCTTTTCTATTTACCTGTGTTGCTGCAGATGAGATAGATTGCAGGAAGACTGAGATATTTTGTGGTGCAATAGAGCTTAGAAATTTTTCCAGCAAAGTTTCATTGAGGAGAACTTCAGTTTTGGTCACGAGTGCGGCCATGTCCGCTGGACCCACTTCATCCTGGAAAAGTATTATGACATGTTCCTTGTCAAGAAACGATGGCTACAGTAGTTTACATTTTATTTGCATTTGTAATCATTCTATTCATTTCTTGTGAAGGTGCCACCTTTGATATCCCCTATTCTATTCCCTCAAGCCTTTGTAGCTACCAATTCTGGAAACATAATTTGGTCTTTATTTGCAATGATTCGAGTTTGTCGCCTTCATATTTCAATGCCCCTTCAATGATACAAAGAAGGTGCGTGCAGTAACCTAAGGTGTCCAAGGACTACCTATATCTGTTAATCATCTTACTTCATGGTAAGCCTTTTTAATAGCCCTTTTACAGTTATGAATATCTTTCTATTTGCACTAGACTTACCGGTGTAAAATTTTCATTGAGTGTTAAGATTTCTCCAAGTTGGAAAAAGTAGAAAAAGACTCCAAAGTTCACTTCACGCCAGTTCTGGAAGCTTCCAGCATCACAAACAACTAGAAGGAAACACAGATTTTTTTTTAGCAAAGTGATATAAAGCAGCTCCAAGGTTGAAGAGGAAAGTAAGGTTTTTCCACCACAAAAAGGGACAAGAAACTCCTTCATCTCACAAGAGAATAGGGGACATGCAAACATACCTGCGGAAGTGGAAGCTTTTGCTGTCAAGTATGGTTTCAGGAAGTACTGATAGATTGCTTCTCTTGTTTCATCTGTCATCGAGCTAAACTGAATGCTAAAAACTTTCACTCTGTTTCAGAAAACAAAATAGTTGAGAAAATCTGGGGTTATGACTTAAATATTTGTCTTTTTATGCTTTCCTTGTAAATCTTTTAATTTGCCAAGCATTCAATGTTTTCAAGACCCATAGACATTTGGTAAATGTCTATGGCTTTTTTTTTATATATATATTCTGCCAAGCATTGAAAGATTTCAAAAGGCACAGACATTTTTTTTCTGTCTTAGCTATCTTTGTACTTACATTACTTGGTAGGAGGAGCAGGATACGTTCATAGGAATGAACTCAAGAAGTGATTTGTTGAAGTATGCAGTCAAATTAAACAAGTAGTCCTGGAACAAGACTGTCCACTCTTCCGTTGTATAAGTAGAGAACTCGACCTGAAGACCACTGAGCTGGGTAGCTAGGAGTGTTGTCTTTATTGTTGTTACTTGCTGCTCTGACAGGCTTGCCTACATGTAAAAATCAGAGATTTGTGAAAAACTTAAATAAAAGCTACTATTGCTTGCACGCTGATCAAACATATATGCCAGAGTATCTTTAAAACAGCGTGCTTTTAGATATCTTCTTAACAAAGCTGAATGTCTTTTAGGATTGATCTTTTCTATTTACCTGTGTTGCTGCGGATGAGATAGATTGCAGGAAGACTGAGATATTTTGTGGTGCAATAGAGCTTAGAAATTTTTCCAGCAAAGTTTCATTACGGAGAACTTCAGTTTTGGTCACGAGTACGGCCATGTCCGCTGGACCCACTTCATCCTGGAAAAGTATTATGACATGTTCCTTGTCAGGAAACGATGGCTACAGTAGTTTACATTTTATTTGCATTTGTAATCATTCTATTCATTTCTTGTGAAGGTGCCACCTTTGATATCCCCTATTCTATTCCCTCAAGCCTTTGTAGCTACCAATTCTGGAAACATAATTTGGTCTTTATTTGCAATGATTCGAGTTTGTCGCCTTCATATTTCAATGCCCCTTCAATGATACAAAGAAGGTGCGTGCAGTAACCTAAGGTGTCCAAGGACTACCTATATCTGTTAATCATCTTACTTCATGGTAAGCCTTTTTAATAGCCCTTTTACAGTTATGAATATCTTTCTATTTGCACTAGACTTACCGGTGTAAAATTTTCATTGAGTGTTAAGATTTCTCCAAGTTGGAAAAAGTAGAAAAAGACTCCAAAGTTCACTTCACGCCAGTTCTGGAAGCTTCCAGCATCACAAACAACTAGAAGGAAACACAGATTTTTTTTTAGCAAAGTGATATAAAGCAGCTCCAAGGTTAAAGAGGAAAGTAAGACTTTTTCCACCACAAGAAGGGACAAGAAACTCCTTCATCTCACAAGAGAATAGGGGACATGCAAACATACCTGCGGAAGTGGAAGCTTTTGCTGTCAAGTATGGTTTCAGGAAGTACTGATAGATTGCTTCTCTTGTTTCATCTGTCATCGAGCTAAACTGAATGCTAAAAACTTTCACTCTGTTTCAGAAAACAAAATAGTTGAGAAAATCTGGGGTTATGACTTCAATATTTGTCTTTTTATGCTTTCCTTGTAAATCTTTTAATTTGCCAAGCATTCAATGTTTTCAAGACCCATAGACATTTGGTAAATGTCTATGGCTTTTTTTTTTATATATATTCTGCCAAGCATTGAAAGATTTCAAAAGCCACAGACATCTTTTTTTCTGTCTAAGCTATCTTTGTACTTACATTACTTGGTAGGAGGAGCAGGATACGTTCATAGGAATGAACTCAAGAAGTGATTTGTTGAAGTATGCAGTCAAATTAAACAAGTAGTCCTGGAACAAGACTGTCCACTCTTCCGTTGTATAAGTAGAGAACTCGACCTGAAGACCACTGAGCTGGGTAGCTAGGAGTGTTTTCTTTATTGTTGTTACTTGCTGCTCTGACAGGCTTGCCTACATGTAAAAATCAGAGATTTGTAAAAAAACTTAAGTAAAAGCTACTATTGCTTGCACGCTGATCAAACATATATACCAGAGTATCTCAAAACAGCGTGCTTTTAGATATCTTCTTAACAAAGCTGAATGTCTTTTAGGATTGATCTTTTCTATTTACCTGTGTTGCTGCGGATGAGATAGATTGCAGGAAGACTGAGATATTTTGTGGTGCAATAGAGCTTAGAAATTTTTCCAGCAAAGTTTCATTACGGAGAACTTCAGTTTTGGTCACGAGTACGGCCATGTCCGCTGGACCCACTTCATCCTGGAAAAGTATTATGACATGTTCCTTGTCAGGAAACGATGGCTACAGTAGTTTACATTTTATTTGCATTTGTAATCATTCTATTCATTTCTTGTGAAGGTGCCACCTTTGATATCCCCTATTCTATTCCCTCAAGCCTTTGTAGCTACCAATTCTGGAAACATAATTTGGTCTTTATTTGCAATGATTCGAGTTTGTCGCCTTCATATTTCAATGCCCCTTCAATGATACAAAGAAGGTGCGTGCAGTAACCTAAGGTGTCCAAGGACTACCTATATCTGTTAATCATCTTACTTCATGGTAAGCCTTTTTAATAGCCCTTTTACAGTTATGAATATCTTTCTATTTGCACTAGACTTACCGGTGTAAAATTTTCATTGAGTGTTAAGATTTCTCCAAGTTGGAAAAAGTAGAAAAAGACTCCAAAGTTCACTTCACGCCAGTTCTGGAAGCTTCCAGCATCACAAACAACTAGAAGGAAACACAGATTTTTTTTTAGCAAAGTGATATAAAGCAGCTCCAAGGTTGAAGAGGAAAGTAAGACTTTTTCCACCACAAGAAGGGACAAGAAACTCCTTCATCTCACAAGAGAATAGGGGACATGCAAACATACCTGCGGAAGTGGAAGCTTTTGCTGTCAAGTATGGTTTCAGGAAGTACTGATAGATTGCTTCTCTTGTTTCATCTGTCATCGAGCTAAACTGAATGCTAAAAACTTTCACTCTGTTTCAGAAAACAAAATAGTTGAGAAAATCTGGGGTTATGACTTAAATATTTGTCTTTTTATGCTTTCCTTGTAAATCTTTTAATTTGCCAAGCATTCAATGTTTTCAAGAGCCATAGACATTTGGTAAATGTCTATGGCTTTTTTTTTATATATATTCTGCCAAGCATTGAAAGATTTCAAAAGCCACAGACATTTTTTTTCTGTCTTAGCTATCTTTGTACTTACATTACTTGGTAGGAGGAGCAGGATACGTTCATAGGAATGAACTCAAGAAGTGATTTGTTGAAGTATGCAGTCAAATTAAACAAGTAGTCCTGGAACAAGACTGTCCACTCTTCCGTTGTATAAGTAGAGAACTCGACCTGAAGACCACTGAGCTGGGTAGCTAGGAGTGTTTTCTTTATTGTTGTTACTTGCTGCTCTGACAGGCTTGCCTACATGTAAAAATCAAAGATTTGTGAAAAACTTAAGTAAAAGCTACTATTGCTTGCACGCTGATCAAACATATATGCCAGAGTATCTCAAAACAGCGTGCTTTTAGATATCTTCTTAACAAAGCTGAATGTCTTTTAGGATTGATCTTTTCTATTTACCTGTGTTGCTGCGGATGAGATAGATTGCAGGAAGACTGAGATATTTTGTGGTGCAATAGAGCTTAGAAATTTTTCCAGCAAAGTTTCATTACGGAGAACTTCAGTTTTGGTCACGAGTACGGCCATGTCCGCTGGACCCACTTCATCCTGGAAAAGTATTATGACATGTTGCTTGTCAGGAAACGATGGCTACAGTAGTTTACATTTTATTTGCATTTGTAATCATTCTATTTATTTCTTGTGAAGGTGCCACCTTTGATATCCCCTATTCTATTCCCTCAAGCCTTTGTAGCTACCAATTCTGGAAACATAATTTGGTCTTTATTTGCAATGATTCGAGTTTGTCGCCTTCATATTTCAATGCCCCTTCAATGATACAAAGAAGGTGCGTGCAGTAACCTAAGGTGTCCAAGGACTACCTATATCTGTTAATCATCTTACTTCATGGTAAGCCTTTTTAATAGCCCTTTTACAGTTATGAATATCTTTCTATTTGCACTAGACTTACCGGTGTAAAATTTTCATTGAGTGTTAAGATTTCTCCAAGTTGGAAAAAGTAGAAAAAGATTCCAAAGTTCACTTCACGCCAGTTCTGGAAGCTTCCAGCATCACAAACAACTAGAAGGAAACACAGATTTTTTTTAGCAAAGTGATATAAAGCAGCTCCAAGGTTGAAGAGGAAAGTAAGACTTTTTCCACCACAAGAAGGGACAAGAAACTCCTTCATCTCACAAGAGAATAGGGGACATGCAAACATACCTGCGGAAGTGGAAGCTTTTGCTGTCAAGTATGGTTTCAGGAAGTACTGATAGATTGCTTCTCTTGTTTCATCTGTCATCGAGCTAAACTGATTGCTAAAAACTTTCACTCTGTTTCAGAAAACAAAATAGTTGAGAAAATCCTTGGTTATGACTTAAATATTTGTCTTTTTATGCTTTCCTTGTAAATCTTTTAATTTGCCAAGCATTCAATGTTTTCAAGAGCCATAGACATTTGGTAAATGTCTATGGCTTTTTTTTTATATATATTCTGCCAAGCATTGAAAGATTTCAAAAGCCACAGACATTTTTTTTCTGTCTTAGCTATCTTTGTACTTACATTACTTGGTAGGAGGAGCAGGATACGTTCATAGGAATGAACTCAAGAAGTGATTGGTTGAAGTATGCAGTCAAATTAAACAAGTAGTCCTGGAACAAGACTGTCCACTCTTCCGTTGTATAAGTAGAGAACTCGACCTGAAGACCACTGAGCTGGGTAGCTAGGAGTGTTTTCTTTATTGTTGTTACTTGCTGCTCTGACAGGCTTGCCTACATGTAAAAATCAGAGATTTGTGAAAAACTTAAGTAAAAGCTACTATTGCTTGCACGCTGATCAAACATATATGCCAGAGTATCTCAAAACAGCGTGCTTTTAGATATCTTCTTAACAAAGCTGAATGTCTTTTAGGATTGATCTTTTCTATTTACCTGTGTTGCTGCGGATGAGATAGATTGCAGGAAGACTGAGATATTTTGTGGTGCAATAGAGCTTAGAAATTTTTCCAGCAAAGTTTCATTACGGAGAACTTCAGTTTTGGTCACGAGTACGGCCATGTCCGCTGGACCCACTTCATCCTGGAAAAGTATTATGACATGTTCCTTGTCAGGAAACGATGGCTACAGTAGTTTACATTTTATTTGCATTTGTAATCATTCTATTCATTTCTTGTGAAGGTGCCACCTTTGATATCCCCTATTCTATTCCCTCAAGCCTTTGTAGCTACCAATTCTGGAAACATAATTTGGTCTTTATTTGCAATGATTCGAGTTTGTCGCCTTCATATTTCAATGCCCCTTCAATGATACAAAGAAGGTGCGTGCAGTAACCTAAGGTGTCCAAGGACTACCTATATCTGTTAATCATCTTACTTCATGGTAAGCCTTTTTAATAGCCCTTTTACAGTTCTGAATATCTTTCTATTTGCACTAGACTTACCGGTGTAAAATTTTCATTGAGTGTTAAGATTTCTCCAAGTTGGAAAAAGTAGAAAAAGACTCCAAAGTTCACTTCACGCCAGTTCTGGAAGCTTCCAGCATCACAAACAACTAGAAGGAAACACAGATTATTTTTAGCAAAGTGATATAAAGCAGCTCCAAGGTTGAAGAGGAAAGTAAGACTTTTTCCACCACAAGAAGGGACAAGAAACTCCTTCATCTTACAAGAGAATAGGGGACATGCAAACATACCTGCGGAAGTGGAAGCTTTTGCTGTCAAGTATGGTTTCAGGAAGTACTGATAGATTGCTTCTCTTGTTTCATCTGTCATCGAGCTAAACTGATTGCTAAAAACTTTCACTCTGTTTCAGAAAACAAAATAGTTGAGAAAATCTGGGGTTATGACTTAAATATTTGTCTTTTTATGCTTTCCTTGTAAATCTTTTAATTTGCCAAGCATTCAATGTTTTCAAGAGCCATAGACATTTGGTAAATGTCTATGGCTTTTTTTTTATATATATTCTGCCAAGCATTGAAAGATTTCAAAAGCCACAGACATTTTTTTTCTGTCTTAGCTATCTTTGTACTTACATTACTTGGTAGGAGGAGCAGGATACGTTCATAGGAATGAACTCAAGAAGTGATTGGTTGAAGTATGCAGTCAAATTAAACAAGTAGTCCTGGAACAAGACTGTCCACTCTTCCGTTGTATAAGTAGAGAACTCGACCTGAAGACCACTGAGCTGGGTAGCTAGGAGTGTTTTCTTTATTGTTGTTACTTGCTGCTCTGACAGGCTTGCCTACATGTAAAAATCAGAGATTTGTGAAAAAACTTAAGTAAAAGCTACTATTGCTTGCACGCTGATCAAACATATATGCCAGAGTATCTCAAAACAGCGTGCTTTTAGATATCTTCTTAACAAAGCTGAATGTCTTTTAGGATTGATCTTTTCTATTTACCTGTGTTGCTGCGGATGAGATAGATTGCAGGAAGACTGAGATATTTTGTGGTGCAATAGAGCTTAGAAATTTTTCCAGCAAAGTTTCATTACGGAGAACTTCAGTTTTGGTCACGAGTACGGCCATGTCCGCTGGACCCACTTCATCCTGGAAAAGTATTATGACATGTTCCTTGTCAGGAAACGATGGCTACAGTAGTTTACATTTTATTTGCATTTGTAATCATTCTATTCATTTCTTGTGAAGGTGCCACCTTTGATATCCCCTATTCTATTCCCTCAAGCCTTTGTAGCTACCAATTCTGGAAACATAATTTGGTCTTTATTTGCAATGATTCGAGTTTGTCGCCTTCATATTTCAATGCCCCTTCAATGATACAAAGAAGGTGCGTGCAGTAACCTAAGGTGTCCAAGGACTACCTATATCTGTTAATCATCTTACTTCATGGTAAGCCTTTTTAATAGCCCTTTTACAGTTCTGAATATCTTTCTATTTGCACTAGACTTACCGGTGTAAAATTTTCATTGAGTGTTAAGATTTCTCCAAGTTGGAAAAAGTAGAAAAAGACTCCAAAGTTCACTTCACGCCAGTTCTGGAAGCTTCCAGCATCACAAACAACTAGAAGGAAACACAGATTATTTTTAGCAAAGTGATATAAAGCAGCTCCAAGGTTGAAGAGGAAAGTAAGACTTTTTCCACCACAAGAAGGGACAAGAAACTCCTTCATCTTACAAGAGAATAGGGGACATGCAAACATACCTGCGGAAGTGGAAGCTTTTGCTGTCAAGTATGGTTTCAGGAAGTACTGATAGATTGCTTCTCTTGTTTCATCTGTCATCGAGCTAAACTGATTGCTAAAAACTTTCACTCTGTTTCAGAAAACAAAATAGTTGAGAAAATCTGGGGTTATGACTTAAATATTTGTCTTTTTATGCTTTCCTTGTAAATCTTTTAATTTGCCAAGCATTCAATGTTTTCAAGAGCCATAGACAGTTGGTAAATGTCTATGGCTTTTTTTTATATATATTCTGCCAAGCATTGAAAGATTTCAAAAGCCACAGACATTTTTTTTCTGTCTTAGCTATCTTTGTACTTACATTACTTGGTAGGAGGAGCAGGATACGTTCATAGGAATGAACTCAAGAAGTGATTGGTTGAAGTATGCAGTCAAATTAAACAAGTAGTCCTGGAACAAGACTGTCCACTCTTCCGTTGTATAAGTAGAGAACTCGACCTGAAGACCACTGAGCTGGGTAGCTAGGAGTGTTTTCTTTATTGTTGTTACTTGCTGCTCTGACAGGCTTGCCTACATGTAAAAATCAGAGATTTGTGAAAAACTTAAGTAAAAGCTACTATTGCTTGCACGCTGATCAAACATATATGCCAGAGTATCTCAAAACAGCGTGCTTTTAGATATCTTCTTAACAAAGCTGAATGTCTTTTAGGATTGATCTTTTCTATTTACCTGTGTTGCTGCGGATGAGATAGATTGCAGGAAGACTGAGATATTTTGTGGTGCAATAGAGCTTAGAAATTTTTCCAGCAAAGTTTCATTACGGAGAACTTCAGTTTTGGTCACGAGTACGGCCATGTCAGCTGGACCCACTTCATCCTGGAAAAGTATTATGACATGTTCCTTGTCAGGAAACGATGGCTACAGTAGTTTACATTTTATTTGCATTTGTAATCATTCTATTCATTTCTTGTGAAGGTGCCACCTTTGATATCCCCTATTCTATTCCCTCAAGCCTTTGTAGCTACCAATTCTGGAAACATAATTTGGTCTTTATTTGCAATGATTCGAGTTTGTCGCCTTCATATTTCAATGCCCCTTGAATGATACAAAGAAGGTGCGTGCAGTAACCTAAGGTGTCCAAGGACTACCTATATCTGTTAATCATCTTACTTCATGGTAAGCTTTTTTAATAGCCATTTTACAGTTCTGAATATCTTTCTATTTGCACTAGACTTACCGGTGTAAAATTTTCATTGAGTGTTAAGATTTCTCCAAGTTGGAAAAAGTAGAAAAAGACTCCAAAGTTCACTTCACGCCAGTTCTGGAAGCTTCCAGCATCACAAACAACTAGAAGGAAACACAGATTTTTTTTTAGCAAAGTGATATAAAGCAGCTCCAAGGTTGAAGAGGAAAGTAAGACTTTTTCCACCACAAGAAGGGACAAGAAACTCCTTCATCTCACAAGAGAAAAGGGGACATGCAAACATACCTGCGGAAGTGGAAGCTTTTGCTGTCAAGTATGGTTTCAGGAAGTACTGATAGATTGCTTCTCTTGTTTCATCTGTCATCGAGCTAAACTGATTGCTAAAAACTTTCACTCTGTTTCAGAAAACAAAATAGTTGAGAAAATCTGGGGTTATGACTTAAATATTTGTCTTTTTATGCTTTCCTTGTAAATCTTTTAATTTGCCAAGCATTCAATGTTTTCAAGAGCCATAGACATTTGGTAAATGTCTATGGCTTTTTTTTTATATATATTCTGCCAAGCATTGAAAGATTTCAAAAGCCACAGACATTTTTTTTCTGTCTTAGCTATCTTTGTACTTACATTACTTGGTAGGAGGAGCAGGATACGTTCATAGGAATGAACTCAAGAAGTGATTGGTTGAAGTATGCAGTCAAATTAAACAAGTAGTCCTGGAACAAGACTGTCCACTCTTCCGTTGTATAAGTAGAGAACTCGACCTGAAGACCACTGAGCTGGGTAGCTAGGAGTGTTTTCTTTATTGTTGTTACTTGCTGCTCTGACAGGCTTGCCTACATGTAAAAATCAGAGATTTGTGAAAAACTTAAGTAAAAGCTACTATTGCTTGCACGCTGATCAAACATATATGCCAGAGTATCTCAAAACAGCGTGCTTTTAGATATCTTCTTAACAAAGCTGAATGTCTTTTAGGATTGATCTTTTCTATTTACCTGTGTTGCTGCGGATGAGATAGATTGCAGGAAGACTGAGATATTTTGTGGTGCAATAGAGCTTAGAAATTTTTCCAGCAAAGTTTCATTACGGAGAACTTCAGTTTTGGTCACGAGTACGGCCATGTCCGCTGGACCCACTTCATCCTGGAAAAGTATTATGACATGTTCCTTGTCAGGAAACGATGGCTACAGTAGTTTACATTTTATTTGCATTTGTAATCATTCTATTCATTTCTTGTGAAGGTGCCACCTTTGATATCCCCTATTCTATTCCCTCAAGCCTTTGTAGCTACCAATTCTGGAAACATAATTTGGTCTTTATTTGCAATGATTCGAGTTTGTCGCCTTCATATTTCAATGCCCCTTCAATGATACAAAGAAGGTGCGTGCAGTAACCTAAGGTGTCCAAGGACTACCTATATCTGTTAATCATCTTACTTCATGGTAAGCCTTTTTAATAGCCCTTTTACAGTTCTGAATATCTTTCTATTTGCACTAGACTTACCGGTGTAAAATTTTCATTGAGTGTTAAGATTTCTCCAAGTTGGAAAAAGTAGAAAAAGACTCCAAAGTTCACTTCACGCCAGTTCTGGAAGCTTCCAGCATCACAAACAACTAGAAGGAAACACAGATTATTTTTAGCAAAGTGATATAAAGCAGCTCCAAGGTTGAAGAGGAAAGTAAGACTTTTTCCACCACAAGAAGGGACAAGAAACTCCTTCATCTTACAAGAGAATAGGGGACATGCAAACATACCTGCGGAAGTGGAAGCTTTTGCTGTCAAGTATGGTTTCAGGAAGTACTGATAGATTGCTTCTCTTGTTTCATCTGTCATCGAGCTAAACTGATTGCTAAAAACTTTCACTCTGTTTCAGAAAACAAAATAGTTGAGAAAATCTGGGGTTATGACTTAAATATTTGTCTTTTTATGCTTTCCTTGTAAATCTTTTAATTTGCCAAGCATTCAATGTTTTCAAGAGCCATAGACATTTACCAAATGTCTATGGCTTTTTTTTTATATATATTCTGCCAAGCATTGAAAGATTTCAAAAGCCACAGACATTTTTTTTCTGTCTTAGCTATCTTTGTACTTACATTACTTGGTAGGAGGAGCAGGATACGTTCATAGGAATGAACTCAAGAAGTGATTGGTTGAAGTATGCAGTCAAATTAAACAAGTAGTCCTGGAACAAGACTGTCCACTCTTCCGTTGTATAAGTAGAGAACTCGACCTGAAGACCACTGAGCTGGGTAGCTAGGAGTGTTTTCTTTATTGTTGTTACTTGCTGCTCTGACAGGCTTGCCTACATGTAAAAATCAGAGATTTGTGAAAAAACTTAAGTAAAAGCTACTATTGCTTGCACGCTGATCAAACATATATGCCAGAGTATCTCAAAACAGCGTGCTTTTAGATATCTTCTTAACAAAGCTGAATGTCTTTTAGGATTGATCTTTTCTATTTACCTGTGTTGCTGCGGATGAGATAGATTGCAGGAAGACTGAGATATTTTGTGGTGCAATAGAGCTTAGAAATTTTTCCAGCAAAGTTTCATTACGGAGAACTTCAGTTTTGGTCACGAGTACGGCCATGTCCGCTGGACCCACTTCATCCTGGAAAAGTATTATGACATGTTCCTTGTCAGGAAACGATGGCTACAGTAGTTTACATTTTATTTGCATTTGTAATCATTCTATTCATTTCTTGTGAAGGTGCCACCTTTGATATCCCCTATTCTATTCCCTCAAGCCTTTGTAGCTACCAATTCTGGAAACATAATTTGGTCTTTATTTGCAATGATTCGAGTTTGTCGCCTTCATATTTCAATGCCCCTTCAATGATACAAAGAAGGTGCGTGCAGTAACCTAAGGTGTCCAAGGACTACCTATATCTGTTAATCATCTTACTTCATGGTAAGCCTTTTTAATAGCCCTTTTACAGTTCTGAATATCTTTCTATTTGCACTAGACTTACCGGTGTAAAATTTTCATTGAGTGTTAAGATTTCTCCAAGTTGGAAAAAGTAGAAAAAGACTCCAAAGTTCACTTCACGCCAGTTCTGGAAGCTTCCAGCATCACAAACAACTAGAAGGAAACACAGATTATTTTTAGCAAAGTGATATAAAGCAGCTCCAAGGTTGAAGAGGAAAGTAAGACTTTTTCCACCACAAGAAGGGACAAGAAACTCCTTCATCTTACAAGAGAATAGGGGACATGCAAACATACCTGCGGAAGTGGAAGCTTTTGCTGTCAAGTATGGTTTCAGGAAGTACTGATAGATTGCTTCTCTTGTTTCATCTGTCATCGAGCTAAACTGATTGCTAAAAACTTTCACTCTGTTTCAGAAAACAAAATAGTTGAGAAAATCTGGGGTTATGACTTAAATATTTGTCTTTTTATGCTTTCCTTGTAAATCTTTTAATTTGCCAAGCATTCAATGTTTTCAAGAGCCATAGACATTTGGTAAATGTCTATGGCTTTTTTTTTATATATATTCTGCCAAGCATTGAAAGATTTCAAAAGCCACAGACATTTTTTTTTCTGTCTTAGCTATCTTTGTACTTACATTACTTGGTAGGAGGAGCAGGATACGTTCATAGGAATGAACTCAAGAAGTGATTGGTTGAAGTATGCAGTCAAATTAAACAAGTAGTCCTGGAACAAGACTGTCCACTCTTCCGTTGTATAAGTAGAGAACTCGACCTGAAGACCACTGAGCTGGGTAGCTAGGAGTGTTTTCTTTATTGTTGTTACTTGCTGCTCTGACAGGCTTGCCTACATGTAAAAATCAGAGATTTGTGAAAAAACTTAAGTAAAAGCTACTATTGCTTGCACGCTGATCAAACATATATGCCAGAGTATCTCAAAACAGCGTGCTTTTAGATATCTTCTTAACAAAGCTGAATGTCTTTTAGGATTGATCTTTTCTATTTACCTGTGTTGCTGCGGATGAGATAGATTGCAGGAAGACTGAGATATTTTGTGGTGCAATAGAGCTTAGAAATTTTTCCAGCAAAGTTTCATTACGGAGAACTTCAGTTTTGGTCACGAGTACGGCCATGTCCGCTGGACCCACTTCATCCTGGAAAAGTATTATGACATGTTCCTTGTCAGGAAACGATGGCTACAGTAGTTTACATTTTATTTGCATTTGTAATCATTCTATTCATTTCTTGTGAAGGTGCCACCTTTGATATCCCCTATTCTATTCCCTCAAGCCTTTGTAGCTACCAATTCTGGAAACATAATTTGGTCTTTATTTGCAATGATTCGAGTTTGTCGCCTTCATATTTCAATGCCCCTTGAATGATACAAAGAAGGTGCGTGCAGTAACCTAAGGTGTCCAAGGACTACCTATATCTGTTAATCATCTTACTTCATGGTAAGCTTTTTTAATAGCCATTTTACAGTTCTGAATATCTTTCTATTTGCACTAGACTTACCGGTGTAAAATTTTCATTGAGTGTTAAGATTTCTCCAAGTTGGAAAAAGTAGAAAAAGACTCCAAAGTTCACTTCACGCCAGTTCTGGAAGCTTCCAGCATCACAAACAACTAGAAGGAAACACAGATTATTTTTAGCAAAGTGATATAAAGCAGCTCCAAGGTTGAAGAGGAAAGTAAGACTTTTTCCACCACAAGAAGGGACAAGAAACTCCTTCATCTTACAAGAGAATAGGGGACATGCAAACATACCTGCGGAAGTGGAAGCTTTTGCTGTCAAGTATGGTTTCAGGAAGTACTGATAGATTGCTTCTCTTGTTTCATCTGTCATCGAGCTAAACTGATTGCTAAAAACTTTCACTCTGTTTCAGAAAACAAAATAGTTGAGAAAATCTGGGGTTATGACTTAAATATTTGTCTTTTTATGCTTTCCTTGTAAATCTTTTAATTTGCCAAGCATTCAATGTTTTCAAGAGCCATAGACATTTGGTAAATGTCTATGGCTTTTTTTTTATATATATTCTGCCAAGCATTGAAAGATTTCAAAAGCCACAGACATTTTTTTTCTGTCTTAGCTATCTTTGTACTTACATTACTTGGTAGGAGGAGCAGGATACGTTCATAGGAATGAACTCAAGAAGTGATTGGTTGAAGTATGCAGTCAAATTAAACAAGTAGTCCTGGAACAAGACTGTCCACTCTTCCGTTGTATAAGTAGAGAACTCGACCTGAAGACCACTGAGCTGGGTAGCTAGGAGTGTTTTCTTTATTGTTGTTACTTGCTGCTCTGACAGGCTTGCCTACATGTAAAAATCAGAGATTTGTGAAAAACTTAAGTAAAAGCTACTATTGCTTGCACGCTGATCAAACATATATGCCAGAGTATCTCAAAACAGCGTGCTTTTAGATATCTTCTTAACAAAGCTGAATGTCTTTTAGGATTGATCTTTTCTATTTACCTGTGTTGCTGCGGATGAGATAGATTGCAGGAAGACTGAGATATTTTGTGGTGCAATAGAGCTTAGAAATTTTTCCAGCAAAGTTTCATTACGGAGAACTTCAGTTTTGGTCACGAGTACGGCCATGTCCGCTGGACCCACTTCATCCTGGAAAAGTATTATGACATGTTCCTTGTCAGGAAACGATGGCTACAGTAGTTTACATTTTATTTGCATTTGTAATCATTCTATTCATTTCTTGTGAAGGTGCCACCTTTGATATCCCCTATTCTATTCCCTCAAGCCTTTGTAGCTACCAATTCTGGAAACATAATTTGGTCTTTATTTGCAATGATTCGAGTTTGTCGCCTATATATTTCAATGCCCCTTCAATGATACAAAGAAGGTGCGTGCAGTAACCTAAGGTGTCCAAGGACTACCTATATCTGTTAATCATCTTACTTCATGGTAAGCCTTTTTAATAGCCCTTTTACAGTTCTGAATATCTTTCTATTTGCACTAGACTTACCGGTGTAAAATTTTCATTGAGTGTTAAGATTTCTCCAAGTTGGAAAAAGTAGAAAAAGACTCCAAAGTTCACTTCACGCCAGTTCTGGAAGCTTCCAGCATCACAAACAACTAGAAGGAAACACAGATTATTTTTAGCAAAGTGATATAAAGCAGCTCCAAGGTTGAAGAGGAAAGTAAGACTTTTTCCACCACAAGAAGGGACAAGAAACTCCTTCATCTTACAAGAGAATAGGGGACATGCAAACATACCTGCGGAAGTGGAAGCTTTTGCTGTCAAGTATGGTTTCAGGAAGTACTGATAGATTGCTTCTCTTGTTTCATCTGTCATCGAGCTAAACTGATTGCTAAAAACTTTCACTCTGTTTCAGAAAACAAAATAGTTGAGAAAATCTGGGGTTATGACTTAAATATTTGTCTTTTTATGCTTTCCTTGTAAATCTTTTAATTTGCCAAGCATTCAATGTTTTCAAGAGCCATAGACAGTTGGTAAATGTCTATGGCTTTTTTTTTATATATATTCTGCCAAGCATTGAAAGATTTCAAAAGCCACAGACATTTTTTTTCTGTCTTAGCTATCTTTGTACTTACATTACTTGGTAGGAGGAGCAGGATACGTTCATAGGAATGAACTCAAGAAGTGATTGGTTGAAGTATGCAGTCAAATTAAACAAGTAGTCCTGGAACAAGACTGTCCACTCTTCCGTTGTATAAGTAGAGAACTCGACCTGAAGACCACTGAGCTGGGTAGCTAGGAGTGTTTTCTTTATTGTTGTTACTTGCTGCTCTGACAGGCTTGCCTACATGTAAAAATCAGAGATTTGTGAAAAACTTAAGTAAAAGCTACTATTGCTTGCACGCTGATCAAACATATATGCCAGAGTATCTCAAAACAGCGTGCTTTTAGATATCTTCTTAACAAAGCTGAATGTCTTTTAGGATTGATCTTTTCTATTTACCTGTGTTGCTGCGGATGAGATAGATTGCAGGAAGACTGAGATATTTTGTGGTGCAATAGAGCTTAGAAATTTTTCCAGCAAAGTTTCATTACGGAGAACTTCAGTTTTGGTCACGAGTACGGCCATGTCCGCTGGACCCACTTCATCCTGGAAAAGTATTATGACATGTTCCTTGTCAGGAAACGATGGCTACAGTAGTTTACATTTTATTTGCATTTGTAATCATTCTATTCATTTCTTGTGAAGGTGCCACCTTTGATATCCCCTATTCTATTCCCTCAAGCCTTTGTAGCTACCAATTCTGGAAACATAATTTGGTCTTTATTTGCAATGATTCGAGTTTGTCGCCTTCATATTTCAATGCCCCTTCAATGATACAAAGAAGGTGCGTGCAGTAACCTAAGGTGTCCAAGGACTACCTATATCTGTTAATCATCTTACTTCATGGTAAGCTTTTTTAATAGCCATTTTACAGTTATGAATATCTTTCTATTTGCACTAGACTTACCGGTGTAAAATTTTCATTGAGTGTTAAGATTTCTCCAAGTTGGAAAAAGTAGAAAAAGACTCCAAAGTTCACTTCACGCCAGTTCTGGAAGCTTCCAGCATCACAAACAACTAGAAGGAAACACAGATTTTTTTTTAGCAAAGTGATATAAAGCAGCTCCAAGGTTGAAGAGGAAAGTAAGACTTTTTCCACCACAAGAAGGGACAAGAAACTCCTTCATCTCACAAGAGAATAGGGGACATGCAAACATACCTGCGGAAGTGGAAGCTTTTGCTGTCAAGTATGGTTTCAGGAAGTACTGATAGATTGCTTCTCTTGTTTCATCTGTCATCGAGCTAAACTGATTGCTAAAAACTTTCACTCTGTTTCAGAAAACAAAATAGTTGAGAAAATCTGGGGTTATGACTTAAATATTTGTCTTTTTATGCTTTCCTTGTAAATCTTTTAATTTGCCAAGCATTCAATGTTTTCAAGAGCCATAGACATTTGGTAAATGTCTATGGCTTTTTTTTATATATATATTCTGCCAAGCATTGAAAGATTTCAAAAGCCACAGACATTTTTTTTCTGTCTTAGCTATCTTTGTACTTACATTACTTGGTAGGAGGAGCAGGATACGTTCATAGGAATGAACTCAAGAAGTGATTGGTTGAAGTATGCAGTCAAATTAAACAAGTAGTCCTGGAACAAGACTGTCCACTCTTCCGTTGTATAAGTAGAGAACTCGACCTGAAGACCACTGAGCTGGGTAGCTAGGAGTGTTTTCTTTATTGTTGTTACTTGCTGCTCTGACAGGCTTGCCTACATGTAAAAATCAGAGATTTGTGAAAAACTTAAGTAAAAGCTACTATTGCTTGCACGCTGATCAAACATATATGCCAGAGTATCTCAAAACAGCGTGCTTTTAGATATCTTCTTAACAAAGCTGAATGTCTTTTAGGATTGATCTTTTCTATTTACCTGTGTTGCTGCGGATGAGATAGATTGCAGGAAGACTGAGATATTTTGTGGTGCAATAGAGCTTAGAAATTTTTCCAGCAAAGTTTCATTACGGAGAACTTCAGTTTTGGTCACGAGTACGGCCATGTCCGCTGGACCCACTTCATCCTGGAAAAGTATTATGACATGTTGCTTGTCAGGAAACGATGGCTACAGTAGTTTACATTTTATTTGCATTTGTAATCATTCTATTCATTTCTTGTGAAGGTGCCACCTTTGATATCCCCTATTCTATTCCCTCAAGCCTTTGTAGCTACCAATTCTGGAAACATAATTTGGTCTTTATTTGCAATGATTCGAGTTTGTCGCCTTCATATTTCAATGCCCCTTCAATGATACAAAGAAGGTGCGTGCAGTAACCTAAGGTGTCCAAGGACTAAATATATCTGTTAATCATCTTACTTCATGGTAAGCCTTTTTAATAGCCCTTTTACAGTTATGAATATCTTTCTATTTGCACTAGACTTACCGGTGTAAAATTTTCATTGAGTGTTAAGATTTCTCCAAGTTGGAAAAAGTAGAAAAAGATTCCAAAGTTCACTTCACGCCAGTTCTGGAAGCTTCCAGCATCACAAACAACTAGAAGGAAACACAGATTTTTTTTAGCAAAGTGATATAAAGCAGCTCCAAGGTTGAAGAGGAAAGTAAGACTTTTTCCACCACAAGAAGGGACAAGAAACTCCTTCATCTCACAAGAGAATAGGGGACATGCAAACATACCTGCGGAAGTGGAAGCTTTTGCTGTCAAGTATGGTTTCAGGAAGTACTGATAGATTGCTTCTCTTGTTTCATCTGTCATCGAGCTAAACTGATTGCTAAAAACTTTCACTCTGTTTCAGAAAACAAAATAGTTGAGAAAATCTTTGGTTATGACTTAAATATTTGTCTTTTTATGCTTTCCTTGTAAATCTTTTAATTTGCCAAGCATTCAATGTTTTCAAGAGCCATAGACATTTGGTAAATGTCTATGGCTTTTTTTTTATATATATTCTGCCAAGCATTGAAAGATTTCAAAAGGCACAGACATTTTTTTTCTGTCTTAGCTATCTTTGTACTTACATTACTTGGTAGGAGGAGCAGGATACGTTCATAGGAATGAACTCAAGAAGTGATTTGTTGAAGTATGCAGTCAAATTAAACAAGTAGTCCTGGAACAAGACTGTCCACTCTTCCGTTGTATAAGTAGAGAACTCGACCTGAAGACCACTGAGCTGGGTAGCTAGGAGTGTTGTCTTTATTGTTGTTACTTGCTGCTCTGACAGGCTTGCCTACATGTAAAAATCAGAGATTTGTGAAAAACTTAAATAAAAGCTACTATTGCTTGCACGCTGATCAAACATATATGCCAGAGTATCTTTAAAACAGCGTGCTTTTAGATATCTTCTTAACAAAGCTGAATGTCTTTTAGGATTGATCTTTTCTATTTACCTGTGTTGCTGCGGATGAGATAGATTGCAGGAAGACTGAGATATTTTGTGGTGCAATAGAGCTTAGAAATTTTTCCAGCAAAGTTTCATTACGGAGAACTTCAGTTTTGGTCACGAGTACGGCCATGTCCGCTGGACCCACTTCATCCTGGAAAAGTATTATGACATGTTCCTTGTCAGGAAACGATGGCTACAGTAGTTTACATTTTATTTGCATTTGTAATCATTCTATTCATTTCTTGTGAAGGTGCCACCTTTGATATCCCCTATTCTATTCCCTCAAGCCTTTGTAGCTACCAATTCTGGAAACATAATTTGGTCTTTATTTGCAATGATTCGAGTTTGTCGCCTTCATATTTCAATGCCCCTTCAATGATACAAAGAAGGTGCGTGCAGTAACCTAAGGTGTCCAAGGACTACCTATATCTGTTAATCATCTTACTTCATGGTAAGCCTTTTTAATAGCCCTTTTACAGTTATGAATATCTTTCTATTTGCACTAGACTTACCGGTGTAAAATTTTCATTGAGTGTTAAGATTTCTCCAAGTTGGAAAAAGTAGAAAAAGACTCCAAAGTTCACTTCACGCCAGTTCTGGAAGCTTCCAGCATCACAAACAACTAGAAGGAAACACAGATTATTTTTAGCAAAGTGATATAAAGCAGCTCCAAGGTTGAAGAGGAAAGTAAGACTTTTTCCACCACAAGAAGGGACAAGAAACTCCTTCATCTCACAAGAGAATAGGGGACATGCAAACATACCTGCGGAAGTGGAAGCTTTTGCTGTCAAGTATGGTTTCAGGAAGTACTGATAGATTGCTTCTCTTGTTTCATCTGTCATCGAGCTAAACTGATTGCTAAAAACTTTCACTCTGTTTCAGAAAACAAAATAGTTGAGAAAATCTGGGGTTATGACTTAAATATTTGTCTTTTTATGCTCTCCTTGTAAATCTTTTAATTTGCCAAGCATTCAATGTTTTCAAGAGCCATAGACATTTGGTAAATGTCTATGGCTTTTTTTTTATATATATTCTGCCAAGCATTGAAAGATTTCAAAAGCCACAGACATTTTTTTTCTGTCTTAGCTATCTTTGTACTTACATTACTTGGTAGGAGGAGCAGGATACGTTCATAGGAATGAACTCAAGAAGTGATTGGTTGAAGTATGCAGTCAAATTAAACAAGTAGTCCTGGAACAAGACTGTCCACTCTTCCGTTGTATAAGTAGAGAACTCGACCTGAAGACCACTGAGCTGGGTAGCTAGGAGTGTTTTCTTTATTGTTGTTACTTGCTGCTCTGACAGGCTTGCCTACATGTAAAAATCAGAGATTTGTGAAAAACTTAAGTAAAAGCTACTATTGCTTGCACGCTGATCAAACATATATGCCAGAGTATCTCAAAACAGCGTGCTTTTATATATCTTCTTAACAAAGCTGAATGTCTTTTAGGATTGATCTTTTCTATTTACCTGTGTTGCTGCGGATGAGATAGATTGCAGGAAGACTGAGATATTTTGTGGTGCAATAGAGCTTAGAAATTTTTCCAGCAAAGTTTCATTACGGAGAACTTCAGTTTTGGTCACGAGTACGGCCATGTCCGCTGGACCCACTTCATCCTGGAAAAGTATTATGACATGTTCCTTGTCAGGAAACGATGGCTACAGTAGTTTACATTTTATTTGCATTTGTAATCATTCTATTCATTTCTTGTGAAGGTGCCACCTTTGATATCCCCTATTCTATTCCCTCAAGCCTTTGTAGCTACCAATTCTGGAAACATAATTTGGTCTTTATTTGCAATGATTCGAGTTTGTCGCCTTCATATTTCAATGCCCCTTCAATGATACAAAGAAGGTGCGTGCAGTAACCTAAGGTGTCCAAGGACTACCTATATCTGTTAATCATCTTACTTCATGGTATGCCTTTTTAATAGCCCTTTTACAGTTATGAATATCTTTCTATTTGCACTAGACTTACGGGTGTAAAATTTTCATTGAGTTTTAAGATTTCTCCAAGTTGGAAAAAGTAGAAAAAGACTCCAAAGTTCACTTCACGCCAGTTCTGGAAGCTTCCAGCATCACAAACAACTAGAAGGAAACAGAGATTTTTTTTTAGCAAAGTGATATAAAGCAGCTCCAAGGTTGAAGAGGAAAGTAAGACTTTTTCCACCACAAGAAGGGACAAGAAACTCCTTCATCTCACAAGAGAATAGGGGACATGCAAACATACCTGTGGAAGTGGAAGCTTTTGCTGTCAAGTATGGTTTCAGGAAGTACTGATAGATTGCTTCTCTTGTTTCATCTGTCATCGAGCTAAACTGATTGCTAAAAACTTTCACTCTGTTTCAGAAAACAAAATAGTTGAGAAAATCTGGGGTTATGACTTAAATATTTGTCTTTTTATGCTTTCCTTGTAAATCTTTTAATTTGCCAAGCATTCAATGTTTTCAAGAGCCATAGACATTTGGTAAATGTCTATGGCTTTTTTTTATATATATATTCTGCCAAGCATTGAAAGATTTCAAAAGCCACAGACATTTTTTTTCTGTCTTAGCTATCTTTGTACTTACATTACTTGGTAGGAGGAGCAGGATACGTTCATAGGAATGAACTCAAGAAGTGATTGGTTGAAGTATGCAGTCAAATTAAACAAGTAGTCCTGGAACAAGACTGTCCACTCTTCCGTTGTATAAGTAGAGAACTCGACCTGAAGACCACTGAGCTGGGTAGCTAGGAGTGTTTTCTTTATTGTTGTTACTTGCTGCTCTGACAGGCTTGCCTACATGTAAAAATCAGAGATTTGTGAAAAACTTAAGTAAAAGCTACTATTGCTTGCACGCTGATCAAACATATATGCCAGAGTATCTCAAAACAGCGTGCTTTTATATATCTTCTTAACAAAGCTGAATGTCTTTTAGGATTGATCTTTTCTATTTACCTGTGTTGCTGCGGATGAGATAGATTGCAGGAAGACTGAGATATTTTGTGGTGCAATAGAGCTTAGAAATTTTTCCAGCAAAGTTTCATTGAGGAGAACTTCAGTTTTGGTCACGAGTACGGCCATGTCCGCTGGACCCACTTCATCCTGGAAA
This sequence comes from Rana temporaria, assembly GCF_905171775.1. Taxonomy (NCBI): domain Eukaryota; kingdom Metazoa; phylum Chordata; class Amphibia; order Anura; family Ranidae; genus Rana; species Rana temporaria. Next base: position 24,133,555 of record NC_053494.1, on the reverse strand, counting down.
AGTATTATGACATGTTCCTTGTCAGGAAACGATGGCTACAGTAGTTTACATTTTATTTGCATTTGTAATCATTCTATTCATTTCTTGTGAAGGTGCCACCTTTGATATCCCCTATTCTATTCCCTCAAGCCTTTGTAGCTACCAATTCTGGAAACATAATTTGGTCTTTATTTGCAATGATTCGAGTTTGTCGCCTTCATATTTCAATGCCCCTTCAATGATACAAAGAAGGTGCGTGCAGTAACCTAAGGTGTCCAAGGACTACCTATATCTGTTAATCATCTTACTTCATGGTAAGCTTTTTTAATAGCCATTTTACAGTTATGAATATCTTTCTATTTGCACTAGACTTACCGGTGTAAAATTTTTATTGAGTGTTAAGATTTCTCCAAGTTGGAAAAAGTAGAAAAAGACTCCAAAGTTCACTTCACGCCAGTTCTGGAAGCTTCCAGCATCACAAACAACTAGAAGGAAACACAGATTTTTTTTTAGCAAAGTGATATAAAGCAGCTCCAAGGTTGAAGAGGAAAGTAAGACTTTTTCCACCACAAGAAGGGACAAGAAACTCCTTCATCTCACAAGAGAATAGGGGACATGCAAACATACCTGCGGAAGTGGAAGCTTTTGCTGTCAAGTATGGTTTCAGGAAGTACTGATAGATTGCTTCTCTTGTTTCATCTGTCATCGAGCTAAACTGATTGCTAAAAACTTTCACTCTGTTTCAGAAAACAAAATAGTTGAGAAAATCTGGGGTTATGACTTAAATATTTGTCTTTTTATGCTTTCCTTGTAAATCTTTTAATTTGCCAAGCATTCAATGTTTTCAAGAGCCATAGACATTTGGTAAATGTCTATGGCTTTTTTTTTATATATATTCTGCCAAGCATTGAAAGATTTCAAAAGCCACAGACATTTTTTTTCTGTCTTAGCTATCTGTGTACTTACATTACTTGGTAGGAGGAGCAGGATACGTTCATAGGAATGAACTCAAGAAGTGATTGGTTGAAGTATGCAGTCAAATTAAACAAGTAGTCCTGGAACAAGACTGTCCACTCTTCCGTTGTATAAGTAGAGAACTCGACCTGAAGACCACTGAGCTGGGTAGCTAGGAGTGTTTTCTTTATTGTTGTTACTTGCTGCTCTGACAGGCTTGCCTACATGTAAAAATCAGAGATTTGTGAAAAACTTAAGTAAAAGCTACTATTGCTTGCACGCTGATCAAACATATATGCCAGAGTATCTCAAAACAGCGTGCTTTTAGATATCTTTTTAACAAAGCTGAATGTCTTTTAGGATTGATCTTTTCTATTTACCTGTGTTGCTGCGGATGAGATAGATTGCAGGAAGACTGAGATATTTTGTGGTGCAATAGAGCTTAGAAATTTTTCCAGCAAAGTTTCATTACGGAGAACTTCAGTTTTGGTCACGAGTACGGCCATGTCCGCTGGACCCACTTCATCCTGGAAAAGTATTATGAGATGTTGCTTGTCAGGAAACGATGGCTACAGTAGTTTACATTTTATTTGCATTTGTAATCATTCTATTCATTTCTTGTGAAGGTGCCACCTTTGATATCCCCTATTCTATTCCCTCAAGCCTTTGTAGCTACCAATTCTGGAAACATAATTTGGTCTTTATTTGCAATGATTCGAGTTTGTCGCCTTCATATTTCAATGCCCCTTCAATGATACAAAGAAGGTGCGTGCAGTAACCTAAGGTGTCCAAGGACTACCTATATCTGTTAATCATCTTACTTCATGGTAAGCCTTTTTAATAGCCCTTTTACAGTTATGAATATCTTTCTATTTGCACTAGACTTACCGGTGTAAAATTTTCATTGAGTGTTAAGATTTCTCCAAGTTGGAAAAAGTAGAAAAAGATTCCAAAGTTCACTTCACGCCAGTTCTGGAAGCTTCCAGCATCACAAACAACTAGAAGGAAACACAGATTTTTTTTAGCAAAGTGATATAAAGCAGCTCCAAGGTTGAAGAGGAAAGTAAGACTTTTTCCACCACAAGAAGGGACAAGAAACTCCTTCATCTCACAAGAGAATAGGGGACATGCAAACATACCTGCGGAAGTGGAAGCTTTTGCTGTCAAGTATGGTTTCAGGAAGTACTGATAGATTGCTTCTCTTGTTTCATCTGTCATCGAGCTAAACTGATTGCTAAAAACTTTCACTCTGTTTCAGAAAACAAAATAGTTGAGAAAATCTTTGGTTATGACTTAAATATTTGTCTTTTTATGCTTTCCTTGTAAATCTTTTAATTTGCCAAGCATTCAATGTTTTCAAGAGCCATAGACATTTGGTAAATGTCTATGGATTTTTTTTTATATATATTCTGCCAAGCATTGAAAGATTTCAAAAGCCACAGACATTTTTTTTCTGTCTTAGCTATCTTTGTACTTACATTACTTGGTAGGAGGAGCAGGATACGTTCATAGGAATGAACTCAAGAAGTGATTGGTTGAAGTATGCAGTCAAATTAAACAAGTAGTCCTGGAACAAGACTGTCCACTCTTCCGTTGTATAAGTAGAGAACTCGACCTGAAGACCACTGAGCTGGGTAGCTAGGAGTGTTTTCTTTATTGTTGTTACTTGCTGCTCTGACAGGCTTGCCTACATGTAAAAATCAGAGATTTGTGAAAAACTTAAGTAAAAGCTACTATTGCTTGCACGCTGATCAAACATATATGCCAGAGTATCTCAAAACAGCGTGCTTTTAGATATCTTTTTAACAAAGCTGAATGTCTTTTAGGATTGATCTTTTCTATTTACCTGTGTTGCCGCGGATGAGATAGATTGCAGGAAGACTGAGATATTTTGTGGTGCAATAGAGCTTAGAAATTTTTCCAGCAAAGTTTCATTACGGAGAACTTCAGTTTTGGTCACGAGTACGGCCATGTCCGCTGGACCCACTTCATCCTGGAAAAGTATTATGACATGTCCCTTGTCAGGAAACGATGGCTACAGTAGTTTACATTTTATTTGCATTTGTAATCATTCTATTCATTTCTTGTGAAGGTGCCACCTTTGATATCCCCTATTCTATTCCCTCAAGCCTTTGTAGCTACCAATTCTGGAAACATAATTTGGTCTTTATTTGCAATGATTCGAGTTTGTCGCCTTCATATTTCAATGCCCCTTCAATGATACAAAGAAGGTGCGTGCAGTAACCTAAGGTGTCCAAGGACTACCTATATCTGTTAATCATCTTACTTCATGGTAAGCCTTTTTAATAGCCCTTTTACAGTTATGAATATCTTTCTATTTGCACTAGACTTACCGGTGTAAAATTTTCATTGAGTGTTAAGATTTCTCCAAGTTGGAAAAAGTAGAAAAAGACTCCAAAGTTCACTTCACGCCAGTTCTGGAAGCTTCCAGCATCACAAACAACTAGAAGGAAACACAGATTATTTTTAGCAAAGTGATATAAAGCAGCTCCAAGGTTGAAGAGGAAAGTAAGACTTTTTCCACCACAAGAAGGGACAAGAAACTCCTTCATCTCACAAGAGAATAGGGGACATGCAAACATACCTGCGGAAGTGGAAGCTTTTGCTGTCAAGTATGGTTTCAGGAAGTACTGATAGATTGCTTCTCTTGTTTCATCTGTCATCGAGCTAAACTGATTGCTAAAAACTTTCACTCTGTTTCAGAAAACAAAATAGTTGAGAAAATCTGGGGTTATGACTTAAATATTTGTCTTTTTATGCTTTCCTTGTAAATCTTTTAATTTGCCAAGCATTCAATGTTTTCAAGAGCCATAGACATTTGGTAAATGTCTATGGCTTTTTTTTAATATATATTCTGCCAAGCATTGAAAGATTTCAAAAGCCACAGACATTTTTTTTCTGTCTTAGCTATCTTTGTACTTACATTACTTGGTAGGAGGAGCAGGATACGTTCATAGGAATGAACTCAAGAAGTGATTGGTTGAAGTATGCAGTCAAATTAAACAAGTAGTCCTGGAACAAGACTGTCCACTCTTCCGTTGTATAAGTAGAGAACTCGACCTGAAGACCACTGAGCTGGGTAGCTAGGAGTGTTTTCTTTATTGTTGTTACTTGCTGCTCTGACAGGCTTGCCTACATGTAAAAATCAGAGATTTGTGAAAAACTTAAGTAAAAGCTACTATTGCTTGCACGCTGATCAAACATATATGCCAGAGTATCTCAAAACAGCGTGCTTTTAGATATCTTTTTAACAAAGCTGAATGTCTTTTAGGATTGATCTTTTCTATTTACCTGTGTTGCTGCGGATGAGATAGATTGCAGGAAGACTGAGATATTTTGTGGTGCAATAGAGCTTAGAAATTTTTCCAGCAAAGTTTCATTACGGAGAACTTCAGTTTTGGTCACGAGTACGGCCATGTCCGCTGGACCCACTTCATCCTGGAAAAGTATTATGACATGTTCCTTGTCAGGAAACGATGGCTACAGTAGTTTACATTTTATTTGCATTTGTAATCATTCTATTCATTTCTTGTGAAGGTGCCACCTTTGATATCCCCTATTCTATTCCCTCAAGCCTTTGTAGCTACCAATTCTGGAAACATAATTTGGTCTTTATTTGCAATGATTCGAGTTTGTCGCCTTCATATTTCAATGCCCCTTCAATGATACAAAGAAGGTGCGTGCAGTAACCTAAGGTGTCCAAGGACTACCTATATCTGTTAATCATCTTACTTCATGGTAAGCCTTTTTAATAGCCCTTTTACAGTTATGAATATCTTTCTATTTGCACTAGACTTACCGGTGTAAAATTTTCATTGAGTGTTAAGATTTCTCCAAGTTGGAAAAAGTAGAAAAAGACTCCAAAGTTCACTTCACGCCAGTTCTGGAAGCTTCCAGCATCACAAACAACTAGAAGGAAACACAGATTTTTTTTTAGCAAAGTGATATAAAGCAGCTCCAAGGTTGAAGAGGAAAGTAAGACTTTTTCCACCACAAGAAGGGACAAGAAACTCCTTCATCTCACAAGAGAATAGGGGACATGCAAACATACCTGCGGAAGTGGAAGCTTTTGCTGTCAAGTATGGTTTCAGGAAGTACTGATAGATTGCTTCTCTTGTTTCATCTGTCATCGAGCTAAACTGATTGCTAAAAACTTTCACTCTGTTTCAGAAAACAAAATAGTTGAGAAAATCTGGGGTTATGACTTAAATATTTGTCTTTTTATGCTTTCCTTGTAAATCTTTTAATTTGCCAAGCATTCAATGTTTTCAAGAGCCATAGACATTTGGTAAATGTCTATGGCTTTTTTTTTATATATATTCTGCCAAGCATTGAAAGATTTCAAAAGCCACAGACATTTTTTTTCTGTCTTAGCTATCTTTGTACTTACATTACTTGGTAGGAGGAGCAGGATACGTTCATAGGAATGAACTCAAGAAGTGATTGGTTGAAGTATGCAGTCAAATTAAACAAGTAGTCCTGGAACAAGACTGTCCACTCTTCCGTTGTATAAGTAGAGAACTCGACCTGAAGACCACTGAGCTGGGTAGCTAGGAGTGTTTTCTTTATTGTTGTTACTTGCTGCTCTGACAGGCTTGCCTACATGTAAAAATCAGAGATTTGTGAAAAACTTAAGTAAAAGCTACTATTGCTTGCACGCTGATCAAACATATATGCCAGAGTATCTCAAAACAGCGTGCTTTTAGATATCTTCTTAACAAAGCTGAATGTCTTTTAGGATTGATCTTTTCTATTTACCTGTGTTGCTGCGGATGAGATAGATTGCAGGAAGACTGAGATATTTTGTGGTGCAATAGAGCTTAGAAATTTTTCCAGCAATGTTTCATTACGGAGAACCTCAGTTTTGGTCACGAGTACGGCCATGTCCGCTGGACCCACTTCATCCTGGAAAAGTATTATGACATGTTCCTTGTCAGGAAACGATGGCTACAGTAGTTTACATTTTATTTGCATTTGTAATCATTCTATTTATTTCTTGTGAAGGTGCCACCTTTGATATCCCCTATTCTATTCCCTCAAGCCTTTGTAGCTACCAATTCTGGAAACATAATTTGGTCTTTATTTGCAATGATTCGAGTTTGTCGCCTTCATATTTCAATGCCACTTCAATGATACAAAGAAGGTGCGTGCAGTAACCTAAGGTGTCCAAGGACTACCTATATCTGTTAATCATCTTACTTCATGGTAAGCCTTTTTAATAGCCCTTTTACAGTTATGAATATCTTTCTATTTGCACTAGACTTACCGGTGTAAAATTTTCATTGAGTGTTAAGATTTCTCCAAGTTGGAAAAAGTAGAAAAAGACTCCAAAGTTCACTTCACGCCAGTTCTGGAAGCTTCCAGCATCACAAACAACTAGAAGGAAACACAGATTTTTTTTAGCAAAGTGATATAAAGCAGCTCCAAGGTTGAAGAGGAAAGTAAGACCTTTTCCACCACAAGAAGGGACAAGAAACTCCTTCATCTCACAAGAGAATAGGGGACATGCAAACATACCTGCGGAAGTGGAAGCTTTTGCTGTCAAGTATGGTTTCAGGAAGTACTGATAGATTGCTTCTCTTGTTTCATCTGTCATCGAGCTAAACTGATTGCTAAAAACTTTCACTCTGTTTCAGAAAACAAAATAGTTGAGAAAATCTGGGGTTATGACTTAAATATTTGTCTTTTTATGCTTTCCTAGTAAATCTTTTAATTTGCCAAGCATTCAATGTTTTCAAGAGCCATAGACATTTGGTAAATGTCTATGGCTTTTTATTTATATATATTCTGCCAAGCATTGAAAGATTTCAAAAGCCACAGACATTTTTTTTCTGTCTTAGCTATCTTTGTACTTACATTACTTGGTAGGAGGAGCAGGATACGTTCATAGGAATGAACTCAAGAAGTGATTTGTTGAAGTATGCAGTCAAATTAAACAAGTAGTCCTGGAACAAGACTGTCCACTCTTCCGTTGTATAAGTAGAGAACTCGACCTGAAGACCACTGAGCTGGGTAGCTAGGAGTGTTTTCTTTATTGTTGTTACTTGCTGCTCTGACAGGCTTGCCTACATGTAAAAATCAGAGATTTGTGAAAAACTTAAGTAAAAGCTACTATTGCTTGCACGCTGATCAAACATATATGCCAGAGTATCTCAAAACAGCGTGCTTTTAGACATCTTCTTAACAAAGCTGAATGTCTTTTAGGATTGATCTTTTCTATTTACCTGTGTTGCTGCGGATGAGATAGATTGCAGGAAGACTGAGATATTTTGTGGTGCAATAGAGCTTAGAAATTTTTCCAGCAAAGTTTCATTACGGAGAACTTCAGTTTTGGTCACGAGTACGGCCATGTCCGCTGGACCCACTTCATCCTGGAAAAGTATTATGACATGTTCCTTGTCAGGAAACGATGGCTACAGTAGTTTACATTTTATTTGCATTTGTAATCATTCTATTCATTTCTTGTGAAGGTGCCACCTTTGATATCCCCTATTCTATTCCCTCAAGCCTTTGTAGCTACCAATTCTGGAAACATAATTTGGTCTTTATTTGCAATGATTCGAGTTTGTCGCCTTCATATTTCAATGCCCCTTCAATGATACAAAGAAGGTGCGTGCAGTAACCTAAGGTGTCCAAGGACTACCTATATCTGTTAATCATCTTACTTCATGGTAAGCCTTTTTAATAGCCCTTTTACAGTTATGAATATCTTTCTATTTGCACTAGACTTACCAGTGTAAAATTTTCATTGAGTGTTAAGATTTCTCCAAGTTGGAAAAAGTAGAAAAAGACTCCAAAGTTCACTTCACGCCAGTTCTGGAAGCTTCCAGCATCACAAACAACTAGAAGGAAACACAGATTTTTTTTAGCAAAGTGATATAAAGCAGCTCCAAGGTTGAAGAGGAAAGTAAGACTTTTTCCACCACAAGAAGGGACAAGAAACTCCTTCATCTCACAAGAGAATAGGGGACATGCAAACATACCTGCGGAAGTGGAAGCTTTTGCTGTCAAGTATGGTTTCAGGAAGTACTGATAGATTGCTTCTCTTGTTTCATCTGTCATCGAGCTAAACTGAATGCTAAAAACTTTCACTCTGTTTCAGAAAACAAAATAGTTGAGAAAATCTGGGGTTATGACTTAAATATTTGTCTTTTTATGCTTTCCTTGTAAATCTTTTAATTTGCCAAGCATTCAATGTTTTCAAGAGCCATAGCCATTTGGTAAATGTCTATGGCTTTTTTTATATATATATTCTGCCAAGCATTGAAAGATTTCAAAAGCCACAGACATTTTTTTTCTGTCTTAGCTATCTTTGTACTTACATTACTTGGTAGGAGGAGCAGGATACGTTCATAGGAATGAACTCAAGAAGTGATTTGTTGAAGTATGCAGTCAAATTAAACAAGTAGTCCTGGAACAAGACTGTCCATTCTTCCGTTGTATAAGTAGAGAACTCGACCTGAAGACCACTGAGCTGGGTAGCTAGGAGTGTTTTCTTTATTGTTGTTACTTGCTGCTCTGACAGGCTTGCCTACATGTAAAAATCAGAGATTTGTGAAAAACTTAAGTAAAAGCTACTATTGCTTGCACGCTGATCAAACATATATGCCAGAGTATCTCAAAACAGCGTGCTTTTAGATATCTTCTTAACAAAGCTGAATGTCTTTTAGGATTGATCTTTTCTATTTACCTGTGTTGCTGCGGATGAGATAGATTGCAGGAAGACTGAGATATTTTGTGGTGCAATAGAGCTTAGAAATTTTTCCAGCAAAGTTTCATTACGGAGAACTTCAGTTTTGGTCACGAGTACGGCCATGTCCGCTGGACCCACTTCATCCTGGAAAAGTATTATGACATGTTCCTTGTCAGGAAACGATGGCTACAGTAGTTTACATTTTATTTGCATTTGTAATCATTCTATTCATTTCTTGTGAAGGTGCCACCTTTGATATCCCCTATTCTATTCCCTCAAGCCTTTGTAGCTACCAATTCTGGAAACATAATTTGGTCTTTATTTGCAATGATTCGAGTTTGTCGCCTTCATATTTCAATGCCCCTTCAATGATACAAAGAAGGTGCGTGCAGTAACCTAAGGTGTCCAAGGACTACCTATATCTGTTAATCATCTTACTTCATGGTAAGCCTTTTTAATAGCCCTTTTACAGTTATGAATATCTTTCTATTTGCACTAGACTTACCGGTGTAAAATTTTCATTGAGTGTTAAGATTTCTCCAAGTTGGAAAAAGTAGAAAAAGACTCCAAAGTTCACTTCACGCCAGTTCTGGAAGCTTCCAGCATCACAAACAACTAGAAGGAAACACAGATTTTTTTTAGCAAAGTGATATAAAGCAGCTCCAAGGTTAAAGAGGAAAGTATGACTTTTTCCACCACAAGAAGGGACAAGAAACTCCTTCATCTCACAAGAGAATAGGGGACATGCAAACATACCTGCGGAAGTGGAAGCTTTTGCTGTCAAGTATGGTTTCAGGAAGTACTGATAGATTGCTTCTCTTGTTTCATCTGTCATCGAGCTAAACTGAATGCTAAAAACTTTCACTCTGTTTCAGAAAACAAAATAGTTGAGAAAATCTGGGGTTATGACTTAAATATTTGTCTTTTTATGCTTTCCTTGTAAATCTTTTAATTTGCCAAGCATTCAATGTTTTCAAGAGCCATAGACATTTGGTAAATGTCTATGGCTTTTTTTTTTATATATATTCTGCCAAGCATTGAAAGATTTCAAAAGCCACAGACATTTTTTTTCTGTCTAAGCTATCTTTGTACTTACATTACTTGGTAGGAGGAGCAGGATACATTCATAGGAATGAACTCAAGAAGTGATTGGTTGAAGTATGCAGTCAAATTAAACAAGTAGTCCTGGAACAAGACTGTCCACTCTTCCGTTGTATAAGTAGAGAACTCGACCTGAAGACCACTGAGCTGGGTAGCTAGGAGTGTTTTCTTTATTGTTGTTACTTGCTGCTCTGACAGGCTTGCCTACATGTAAAAATCAGAGATTTGTAAAAAAACTTAAGTAAAAGCTACTATTGCTTGCACGCTGATCAAACATATATACCAGAGTATCTCAAAACAGCGTGCTTTTAGATATCTTCTTAACAAAGCTGAATGTCTTTTAGGATTGATCTTTTCTATTTACCTGTGTTGCTGCGGATGAGATAGATTGCAGGAAGACTGAGATATTTTGTGGTGCAATAGAGCTTAGAAATTTTTCCAGCAAAGTTTCATTACGGAGAACTTCAGTTTTGGTCACGAGTACGGCCATGTCCGCTGGACCCACTTCATCCTGGAAAAGTATTATGACATGTTCCTTGTCAGGAAATGATGGCTACAGTAGTTTACATTTTATTTGCATTTGTAATCATTCTTTTCATTTCTTGTGAAGGTGCCACCTTTGATATCCCCTATTCTATTCCCTCAAGCCTTTGTAGCTACCAATTCTGGAAACATAATTTGGTCTTTATTTGCAATGATTCGAGTTTGTCGCCTTCATATTTCAATGCCCCTTCAATGATACAAAGAAGGTGCGTGCAGTAACCTAAGGTGTCCAAGGACTACCTATATCTGTTAATCATCTTACTTCATGGTAAGCCTTTTTAATAGCCCTTTTACAGTTATGAATATCTTTCTATTTGCACTAGACTTACCGGTGTAAAATTTTCATTGAGTGTTAAGATTTCTCCAAGTTGGAAAAAGTAGAAAAAGACTCCAAAGTTCACTTCACGCCAGTTCTGGAAGCTTCCAGCATCACAAACAACTAGAAGGAAACACAGATTTTTTTTTTAGCAAAGTGATATAAAGCAGCTCCAAGGTTGAAGAGGAAAGTAAGACTTTTTCCACCACAAGAAGGGACAAGAAACTCCTTCATCTCACAAGAGAATAGGGGACATGCAAACATACCTGCGGAAGTGGAAGCTTTTGCTGTCAAGTATGGTTTCAGGAAGTACTGATAGATTGCTTCTCTTGTTTCATCTGTCATCGAGCTAAACTGAATGCTAAAAACTTTCACTCTGTTTCAGAAAACAAAATAGTTGAGAAAATCTGGGGTTATGACTTAAATATTTGTCTTTTTATGCTTTCCTTGTAAATCTTTTAATTTGCCAAGCATTCAATGTTTTCAAGAGCCATAGACATTTGGTAAATGTCTATGGCTTTTTTTTTTATATTCTGCCAAGCATTCAAAGTTTTCAAGAGCCACAGACATTTTTTTTCTGTCTTAGCTATCTTTGTACTTACATTACTTGGTAGGAGGAGCAGGATACGTTCAAAGGAATGAACTCAAGAAGTGATTTGTTGAAGTATGCAGTCAAATTAAACAAGTAGTCCTGGAACAAGACTGTCCACTCTTCCGTTGTATAAGTAGAGAACTCGACCCGAAGACCACTGATCTGGGTAGCTAGGAGTGTTGTCTTTATTGTTGTTACTTGCTGCTGTGACAGGCTTGCCTACATGTAAAAATCAGAGATTTGTGAAAAAGTTTAGGAAAATCTGCTATTGCTTGCATGCTGATCGAACACATATACCAGTGTAACATAAGTTTCACTCGAACATCAGGTGTTCACCTGTTCGCCAAATTTAGAACATTATTTGGCATTCGCTGGAAATTCGAGCACCCGCAGAACGCCTCATAATGACCTGTGAGACTGTCAATGCACTGCGAGATCACAGTGCATTGATTGCTGCTGATTGGTCAAAGCATGCACCTGACCATCATGCTTTGGCCAATCACTGTGCGTTCTGCTGTGAGTGCCTTTATTGGCCAAAGGCAGGGTGCATTTGGCCAATCATGGCTCAGGGGGGAGTCAAAGCCCTACACTATGTAATGCTGCACGTAGTGTTATGAATGAGAGCAGCAAAATTACATTTGTAAAGGAAAAAATATAATTTAAAAACGCTTGCTGCTGTAATATTTTGCCAGATCCCGGCAATATACATAAAAATCATTGAAAAAAACAAGTTTCCCCCAGTACAGTACCAGGTTCTTTGGGTCTGGTGTTGATATTAAATCAAACCCTGCGCCAAAAAAAATTGTATGGATTTTAACCTCCCTGGCGGTATGATTCTGTCTGGAATTACGTACCAAAAGCGGTACATTTATTTTGCAAGGAAATTGGCGTTTTATACTGTAGGCCTGTAATTTTTAGAAATAACTCACTTAAATCTGACCAAGCAAGAGTCTTGTAGGCATCCCGGGTATGATTTTTTTTTTTAAAACAAAATTATAAATTATAATATAATAAATAATTATAAATAATTATAACAAATAATAATATAATTATAATAAAAATTATTCAATAATGTAATCAACTCAAAATCACTGAAATTTGCAGTTGCAGAATTGTCGCTGTCATTATTTTATTTTTTTTATGACGAATTTCCCCGCAAATCGCTATCGCACATTTCTGCAAGTGATTATAATTTATTATCGCTGTTTTCTAGCTGATCTAAAACCATTTTTGACATAAAGGGACACTTTTGGACAATCTACAGTTTTTAGGCAGAAATGACATTTTTTATTATATAAAAGTACATGCAGGACACTGGGCAGACCACTAGGGACAAGGGGGGTGTGTATTTTTTACATACAGTACTGTAATCTATAAGATTACAGTATACTGTATGTAATGTGTTTGTTTACTTTTTTGAATTTGGCGCCGTTCTCCGTCCCCGTGCGTCGTAACGTCGCAGGGAACGGAGATCGGCGTCACACGGGGACTGTGATTCGAGCGAGGAGGTCCCGCTCGCTCACACAGCGGGTGGCATCGCTGGATCCAGGGACAAGGTGAGTAAACCAAGCCTGTGGATCCAGCGAAAGGTAAGCCCGTCCAGCCCGAGCGTGACTCGGGTTTGCCGATCCTAACATGTAAAACCAACCCCGAGTCACGCTCGTGTTTACCGTCAGGGGGGTTAAAGGGAACCAGTTCACATGGGAGGGTGGGATTCTGATTAGTACCCTGCCCACAGAACCCCACAACCACCGGGCAAGGATTGTGGGGAAGAGGCCCTTGTTCCCATCAACATGGGGACAATGTGTTTTGGGGTTGACCCCAAAGCACCCTCCCCATGTTGAGGGCATGTGGCCTGGTATGGTTCAGGCGTGGGGCACTCTCTCATCCCCTCATTTTCCTGCGGCCTGCCAGGTTGCGTGCTCAGATAAGAGTCTGGTATGAATTTTGGGGGGACCCCACGCCATTTTTTTTTTGGTGCAGGGTTTCTCTATTATCCATACCAGACCTGAAGGGCTTGGTATGGATTTTGAAGGTGCTCTACGCCATTTTTTTTTATTTTGTGCAGGGTTTCCCTTAATATCCATACCAGACCTGAAGGACTTGGTATGGATTTTGGGGGGACCCCACGCATTTTTTTTTTTACATTTTGGTGCCTTAATATTCATACCAGACCCAAAGGGCCTAGAAATGGACTGGGGGGAACCCACAAAGTTTTTTTCAATGATTTTTATCTATTACTGGGATTTGACAATACAAGCAGTTTTAAACTAAATTTTTTCCTTTAGAAATGTCATTTTGCCACGGTTCTGTTACAAACAAGGGAAAGATGCCCTACTTTACAGCCAGACTAAGGAGACCCCCAGTCATGATATTTAAAGGAATATTTCAATGTTATTGTTTCACTTTAAGCATTATTAAAATCACTGCTCCTGAAAAAACTGCAGTTTTAAAAAAAAATTGGATTGATACATGTCCCCAGGTGCAGGATCCAGGTCCCCAAACACTTTTTTATGGCAATAACCTGCAAATAAGACTCTAAAATTAGCACATTTGATTTTTCATGTTCGTGTCATGTTGACGGTGTTCGCATGTTCGCACAAATTTTTTGCCTGTTCGCAAGTGCTGGTGCGACCTGAATCAGAGGGTGTTTGGCTCATCCCCTATTTAGACCCCGAATGGCTCATTTACACTTGATTGATTGATTGATTTTTGAGCTTAGTTAGGGCCAAATGCCCACTGTGAAGTGAGCGTCTAAGCACCGCTGGTGAGATGTTACTTTGAATCAATCCGTGGTGAGGAAGAGAGAGGAAAAGAGGAGATGGCGGTGAAAGGAAAGGGTATCCAGCCCTTAGGGGAGCAAGAGTAAAGAGCCGTGGAGTGTATGAGAGGAAAATAGAAACGAAAAAGGGGCAGTGGGGACGCTAGAAGAGGGATAGAAGACATCATAGATGTCTGAATAGTCAGGGCCGTTCCGGGATCATGGTTATTAGGGAGGCAAGTGGCCCCTTCAATGAGGGGGCGGACTATGAGAGGAAAAAAAAAAAAAAAACCTGCTTCAACTTCAACACACAGTAAAGTGCATACAGCTTCAAAATGCTTTTTTGATGTGTTTTTGATGCTTCGTGATGCTTCAATGATGCTTTGATGATGCTTCAGTGCTCATTAGTACCCCTGTTCAGCAGATCCCTAGCTCTCTGGTACCCTCGTGCAGCAGATCCCCAGCTTATTAGTATCCTTATTTAGCATATCACCTGCTCAGTAGTTCTCCAAGCTCTGCTGATGACCCACTTAGTAGTAACCCCTAACTCTGCTGATCCCCTGCTCAGTATTAACTCTCAGCTCTGCTGATCCTCTGGTTTCCTCTTCCTCCTCTCTCTCTCTGCTCCCCTCTCACCTCCCACTACTTTGCTAGTTTCTCCTGCTCCGGTCCCCCAGCTCTGCTAATCCTCTGCTGCTCAGTCCTCTCTCTCCAGCCTCATGGTTAATTAGCCACAAACCTGGGGGAGGGGGGAGTTAGTAGCAACAAAAATGATTTTGAATAGGATGTCGAAAAAGCCCATCAAGGTTATGTGGTCAGGTGTCCACAAACCTTTAACTATAAACTATATTAACTAGAAATATATGCTATTTTGTTTCTAAAAGCATAATCTATTGTCCAGTAAAAAGGGAAACAGAATACACACACAGAATAGCCTTTTATATAATATATAAATGTTGCATTTATTTCCAATATATTATTTTCCTCAGTGCTACACATATTTGAAAATTAAAAGTCCATTTATATCTGGATGGAAAGGTTCACTTTTTGGTTTCCCAGTGCATCCTGGGATATATCATACCTGCAATAAAGCCTAAACAAAGTGAAGCTAAAGCTGGATAAAAGCCTATCAAAAGCTGCAGGTGCTTCAAGCTAGCTTTGTCATAGAGTTCTATGAAGGCTTTGGAGATGATTTGAAGCACCAAGAATGCAATATGGGGTATCATTTTTGATGCAAAGCAAAGCAAAAGCAATGTGTAAACAGGACTGTAAGCTAACCATTTAATTTAGTGACAGGAGCTGTGCTTGGCATTTACAGCACTTCAAAAAAGCATGTCTGAAGCCCCATTTTGAAGCGAGTGTAAACTAGCCCTAATCTCTTTTCGTCAAAGCACAGCATGTTGCATGTTCTCTTTGGTTTATGTATTTTTTATTTCAAATTCTTCTGCATACTTAAAGCGGAGTTCCACCTAAAAGTGAAACTTCCACGCATTATATTAATCCCCCCTCCGGTGCCACAATTGGCACCTTTCGAGGGGAAGGGGAGACAGGATACCTGTCTTTGACAGGTATACTTTCCCACTTCTGGGAGTCCCTGCAGCGGAGCTGTGATGTCACCATGGGGCTCCCTCCTTCTCCCCCGGCCGTTGGGCCAATAGGAGAGAGGAGCGGGGGCCTTGCACATGCGCAGTAGGGTTCCCGGCGTGAAGCCGAAAAGGCTACACTGCCGGTTTTCCTGTACCCGCAATGGCGGCAGAGCACCCAACAGCTGATGGAAACATCAGCTGCGGGTGCCGACATCGCTGGACTCCAGGACAGGTAAGTGTCCATTTATTAAAAGCAGTATGTGTAGCTGATGGCTTCTTTTTTTTTTTGGTGGAACACCACATTCAAGCTTCTTCATCCTATTTCAACCAATTAAATGTTTTATCTGCTGAGTTTCATTTTATAAAATATTAACTTATGAA
Source organism: Rana temporaria (assembly GCF_905171775.1). Lineage (NCBI taxonomy): Eukaryota > Metazoa > Chordata > Amphibia > Anura > Ranidae > Rana > Rana temporaria. The sequence continues at coordinate 24,117,628 of NC_053494.1, read as the reverse complement.
AGTTTTCTTGGGAACTATGAAATAGTGCTAAATAATTGTAATCCATCCAGTCTCTTTATTCTAATACTTTGAATGGAGAGGGTGATTGATGGCAGCGTGCTGACATTATTGGTGTTTATATAATCTTTTTGGTAGATGTTAGATCTTAGGAGCGATAAACATTTTTTTTTATGGTGTTGGGAATAGCATAGTCTGATACGAGATTATATGCCTTTTTTAATTATTTACACCAGTGTTTCTCAACTCCAGTCCTCGAGGCGCACCAACAGGTCATGTTTTCAGGATTTCCCTGAGATGAATTGGCTGTGGTAATTACTAAGGCAGTGAAACTGATCAAATCACCTGTGCAAAAAAATGGAAAGCCTGAAAACATGACCTGTTGGGGCGCCTCGAGGACTGGAGTTGAGAAACCCTGATTTACACAAATTAGCTGTATTATACTATTGGAGCTTCTTTAACCACTTCAGCCCCGGACCATTTTGCCACTTTTTGCGATTCGGCACTGCGTCACTTTAACTGACAATTGCGCGGCCGTGAGACCTGGCTCCCAAACAAAATTGACGTCCTTTTTTCCCCACAAATAGAGCTTTCTTTTGGTGGTATTTGATCACCTCTACAGTTTTTATTTTTTGCGCTATAAACAAAAATAGAGCGACAATTTTGAAAAAAAATCAATATTTTTTACTTTTTGCTATAATAAATATCCACCAAAAATATATATATATAAAAAAAAAATCCTCAGTTTAGGCCGATACGTATTCTTCTACATATTTTTCATAAAAAAATTGCCATAAGCGTTTATTGCCGCTGTCTGTACAGAGCTCTGTGCTGTTTGCCAACACAGAGCTCTGTTCTGTCAGTCGATCAGCTGATCTGTAGGTCCCAGCCGTAAATCATTGGCCGGGACTTGCTGATCAGCTTGTGGTGTAGTGAATGACAGCACAGATGTACAGGGGATGACCCAAAACTAGTTATATGTTTTATATATGTTATGCTTCCTCCACAAAAAAATTACTGGTTGAGTGTTTAAGGCAAAAACAACCCTTGGGATATTTTAAAATATAACAGCATTTATGGCTGTACCATGACCATATCACTAATATAAAAAAGTTGTGTTTTTTTTTAATAAAGCACAGGGATGTGTTTTACGAATGAATAAATTCTGAGAGGAAATCCTGGTCATGTTACCTGCCAAAGTCATACGACTGTCCCTCCCCGAATTCTGAAAATCTCCCTGTGTTAAGCAAAGGGAACTGCTTAAAGGGGCTGTAAACCTTCATGTTTTTTTACCTTAATGCATCCTATGCATTAAGGTGAAAAAACATCCGCTACTTACCACCTGAGCCCTTGAAAGTCCTGCGTCGAGAACGCGCTTGCTTCTCGGCTCTTCTCGGCCCAGTCTTCTCGGGTCTTCATTGGATAGATGGATAGCTGTCAATTAACTCCAATGATGCGAGGGTTGAAGGGCGGGGCAGACTCCTGTAGTCGGCGGCTATGGACGCCGGATACGGGACTCGGGAGCGCGCCCACAAGGTAACCCTTGGGAAAGCATTTCCCAGGGGGGTTACCAAAAGCAGGGAGGAGCCGAGACAGCCGCCGAGGGACCCCAGAAGACAAGGATCTTTGCAAAACGAACTGCACAGTGGAGGTAAGTATGACATGTTTGTTATTTATGAAAAAAAAATTGAAGCGTTACAACCCCTTTAAAGTACCACCTAAATTTTTTTGATAAGCCATTAAAAATCGGTCCCTTAATATCACTATGCCTTTTTACAGGGATTGAAATTTATACGCCAATAAAGGACCTTTTCATTATCTTCTGTTTCCTGTAAATTATATTATAATTAAAATAGTTGTATATGCTGAAGTATTACAATACCTTTTCCATTGTTTCTTCAATTATATTAACATAGTGAGTAAAGTTTTCCTTTCCCATCAGGTGTGCCAAACTTTCCAACAATGTGAGGTTCAAGAGCACTTCAGGTTGTGTCAAAATCTGTGACACTTGGCTTGGTGTCAGGTTATCTAGTACAGCACCCTATAAACAAATATGGGAAAATTTGGGATTTAGTGTAATAATCCTTTAAGTTCACTTTGATTCCTTAAGGCTGGATTTACACTATTGCGAATTGGATGTGGGTTGCCCGCATTCCAATTCGCAAAAGCAGGAGATTTTAATCGGCTCTCTATGGAGCTGGTTCGCATATCTGCGCTGTGGCTCCACAGGAGCCCTGTGCATCTTTTTGGTCCATTTCAGGTCCGAATTCAGCCCAAAATTTGGTCTGAAATCGGACCAAAACCGGTAAACGGGAACGCACCGGGCCCCTGCTTTGAGCCGCATGCAAAGATAGTGTGAACCCAGCCTTAATGATAATATCAGAAACAGTGCTTATACGTGCAAATTAAATCACAGTAGTGTAACAGGAGTCAGTGAAAGGAACCACATCATGCGGCAAAAAACACAGGCATAAAATACTCCTGGATGTGACAAACATAAATATGCACTTGCGTGTGTTTGCGTATGTATGCATTTGAGTGCTAATCTGCCCCCAGAGGCACACAATTCTATCTTCTCTTAACACAACTAAACTGAATGGCCCGGATTCACAAAGCACTTGCGCCAACGTATCTCGAGTAAGTGCAAATATGCACCGTCGTATCTGTGCGCCGTGCCCACAAAAACGCCTAAAAACAGGCTTCATTCCACCGACGTAACTTGCCTACGCCGGCGTAGAGTGGGCGCATATTTAAGCTGGACGCATGTGGCGCTCCCATTGATTTTCTATTCAAATATGCAAATGAGGGAGGTACGCGATTCACGACCATACTTGCGCCCGTCGCAGGCTACGACTGGTGTGCGTAAGTTGTACGTACGGCGCAAAGTTATGCCTCATAAAGGAGGTGTAACTCAGCAGCATCCATGCAAAGGGCTGCACCAGGGAACACAAGCCCGCGTATTTTACATAGTTTACGTTGGATGTGAATATGACTAGGCGTAGGTTACGTTCACGCCGTAGGCAGTTGTTCCGACGTGATTGTGAGCATGCACACTGAGATGCGTCCACGGGACGGCGCATGCGCCGTTCGTTATACGTATCTGTCTGGCGCTCGGCCCATCATTTGCATGGGGTCACGCCTCATTTGCATGGCTCACGCCCACTTCCACCTACGCCGGCTTGCGCCTAGGAAACCCAGCGCAGTTTTGGGAGGAAGTGCTTTGTGAATTCCATGCTTGCCTCTCTGCGCTGCGTCGGCGTAGCGTAAAAGAGGTACGCTACGGCGGCATAAATGTGCGCCGTTGTCTGTGAATCCGGGCCAATATATCTAAAATGTACCTAAAAGCAGGCAAATTTACAGTGTGAATTATACTATTTAAAATCATTGCAGTTGCATTTATGTGACCTATAAATGCATATAAACATGTATATGTCATTGCCCCTGTGAATGGGGCTTTAGAGAGTATTAGAGAGAGTTTTTATTTTATTCTGGGATCCACAATTAAAAAAAATGAAAAACAGAAATCTGAATGCATTTATCTTACCATGTTTAAATTTGGATTTATGTCTAGCAAACTGAAGAAGTTGCCACTGGTGAAAAAAGGTCCAACGTATGTAAGAATCCACTCTTCACTTCCCATGACATCTCTGGTGCATACAAAGCCTGAAAGGTGCAATAAAGAAATATACAATATAGTTATGTAATAATCTTTGTAGATGGTATTTAAACTTGCAGCATATACAATAGCCAGTAAGAGCACTGGTTATTTTAAAACTCCCTGATGGTTATTTGCGTGCTTATGTTACATCTCCAACTTTAAAGTGGTTCTAAAGGCTGAAGTTTTTTACCTTCATGTATTCTATACATGAAAGTAAAAAGTCTTCAGTGTGTTGCTCCCCTCTCAGTCACCCCTAAGGCCGTGTACACACGATAGGATCGCCAGAGGAGAACGGTCTGAAGGACCGTTTTCATCAGTCCAAACCGATCGTGTGTGGGCCCCATAGGTTCTTTAACCTTCGGTCAAAAAAATGAGAACTTGCTTTAAAATTGAACCGATGGACACCTAACCGATAGGTCAAAACCGATCGTTAGTATGCAAAAGCATCGGTTAAAAACCCACGCAAGCTCAGAATCAAGTCGACGCATGCTTGGAAGCATTGAACTTCGTTTTTTTCAGCACGTCGTTGTGTTTTACATCACCGCGTTCGGACACGACCGTTTTTTTAACCGATGGTGTGTAGGCGCGATGGACCATCAGTCAGGTTCATCGGTTAACCAATGACAACGGTCCTTTGGACCGTTCTCATTGGATGGACCGATCGTGTGTACGCGGCCTAATACTTACCTGAGCCTGATCTCGATCCAGCGATGTGCACAAGAGCTCTCCCAGCTCTCTTCCTCCCTATTGGCTCCCACTGCTGTCAAGAACAGGAGGGAGTGGGGGTGGGGCTGAGCCAGACTCTGTGTGTCTTAGGCCCCTTTCACACAGGCAGACCGTTTAGGTCCGCCTGTCAGTTTTTTCGGCAGACCTGAACAGCTGCAAGAGGATCTGCCCCGTGTGGAAGGGGCCTTATGGACACACAGAGCGGGGCTCGGGAGTGAGCACGTATGAGTTTCTATAGGGGAACTCGGCTGGTGGCGAACCCGAGAAGAGGAGGATCAGGACTGCTCTGTGCAAAACCATTGCACAGAACTGTTAAGTATAACATGTTTGTTTATTTTAAAAAAATGCATTTACAATCACTTTAAGATCACCTGGTACTTTTAAAGAAAACATTCAATGAAGAAGAAGCAGGTATATGTTTTGTTGGTATAACCCCTTCTGTTGTCACCCAAAAACTTGGTCATTCTACATCAGTGTGGAAAATAAGTATCTGTAATTTTTTGTCTGTTTTCCATTTCCTTTAATAATAGACCTAAACTCAAAAATGAAGATTTACTATATTTGGGGCTACATTTAAAAATGTACATTCTGCCTGAGCAGTACCCTGAAAAATGTATCCTTTGTCCTTAACCCTCCTCTTGTGTTAGAGTCAGAACCGACCCGTTTTCAGGTTTTGAATGTCTATAAGTATCACATAAATTTGTTTATTGCATCAAGATTTTTTTACTTTGTCAGGAACCTCTATTTAAACAATGTAATAGAAAAATAATCCTTTTCACTAAATTATAAAATACTGTGGTGAAAATTAAGACGTTTATGGTGTTAGGGTCAATTCTGACCCAGTTATAATATAGGATTATAGGACACTAATAAGTGCCAAAACTGAAATCATAAACACTCCCTCTGCTTAGTAACACTGACAGCCAATCACCTCTCAACCCTGTGAGCTGTAGTTAGGGAGGGGCCTATCTCTTTGCCTGCTTGTCTGCTTCTCTAAATAAAGTAAAGACACATAGGACCAATTTATAATATTCTATTGAGGTTTATTTTACCATTTTTTAAATTTGAAAATGAGAGGTATGCTATCAAAAGAAAGGTCTAAGGGGTCACACCAAAAATATTAAAACCAATCTTATCAAGGATAAAGAAGCCTAACAAGGTAACCAAGAGGTAAGAAACAAATTGGATGATAAATAATTGTTCAGAGGGTATTTTATGGCTGATTTAAGACACGGGTCAAAACTGACCCGTTAACATCATGGATAGTAACAGAAAGCTAACATAAGAGGAGGGTTAATTGCAGAAGAGGGACCTCAATCCTCAAAGTTGTATATGTTCAGTGTAAAAAACATTTTTTTAAATGTTGACTGATCCATTTGAAAAATAATAAACACCTAAAAGGAATCCTTTACCTGTAGTCTTTTTCTGTTGAGTAAGGAACAGCTTACAGTAGTTAAAGATGGATTCTTTTTCCAAGTCATTCAGTCTGTTGTAAATATCACTCAGGTCTTCCAGTCTATTGTTGACCACAAAAGAAAAACACAATTAGACAAGTATCATTGGTGAAAGTATTACTCAACAGCTAAGTTTATATTTTCTTCTTATTGTTACTCACACAGCTTGGTATTCTTGGCAGCTCACATCTAGAGGAAGATCAGAAAGCTCAGATTCATTCGGGGTAACTGAGAAACTGTTGAGGATAAGGGTAAATGCTTGTAGCCAGCCGGAGGTGTTGAGGCAAATCTGGTCATGGTTCAATAGAACAAATATGCTGCTGATAATTTCATCCTGAGTTTGGACACTGAGGTCAGTTATTACTGACTGTGCAACACAAGAGTCGTTCTTCTGGAATGTGTCCTAAAAAATATATTACATAGGAGTTTTAGAATTCTGCATTTACATAGGTCTAATGCATGCACTTGTCAAAACACACTTTTTTCTACATTAAACATTGTTAGTTTGAAAAGAAATGAGTGTTACTATAGACAAAAAGAGCTAGATTCACGTACCCGGGCGCATCTTTTGGCCGGCGTAGCGCATCCCATTTGCACTACGCCAAAGTAACATAGTGAGGCAAGGCCAGTATTCACAAAGCACTTGCTCCCTAAGTTACGTCGGCGTAGCGAAAATGGGCCGGCGTAAGCCCGCCTAATTCAAATTAGGCAGGTAGTGGGTGTGTTACATGTAAAGTAACCGTGACCCCATGTAAATGAATGGCCGTTGGTACGGCGCATGCGCACGCATGCTCTGAATCACGTCGCAAATACTCCCTACGATACGACGGCTCAATGCGTACGACGTGAACCTAACTTACGCACAGCCCCATACACGTACGACTTACATAAACGACGTAAAATCTGACGGCAGTTCCGATGTCCATACTTTGCATGGGCTGCGCCACCTAGAGAGGTGTTTTATCTTTACGCCGGCGTACGTCTTACGTAAACGGCGTAGCTTACTGCGACAGGCGTACGTACGTTCGTGAATTGGCGTATCTTGCTCATTTACATATTCAACGAGTAAATCAACGTAACGGCCAGCGTAAATATGCAGCCAAGATACGACGGCGTAGGAGACTTACGTCAGTCATATCTTGGCAACAGTGAGGCGTAACTCATTTAAAGAATGCGCACAAAGATACAATGGCGCTCATTCGGACTTACGATGGCGTATCTACTGATACGCCGTCGTAAGTCTCTCTGAATCTAGCCCAAAGTATACATTTTATTCTATAACTTATCCTGTTTACAGTGTATAATGACACTAAAATTACATTTCTCATACAATACTTCTCAAAGATTTTGAAAATGGAATAAGTTTTTTTTTCAACTTGGAACTAATGACATTTAAAAAAAGTTCAAATAATAATGGTTTAGAGGGTTATTAGTGCTGATTAGGATTAACTAAGGTTATTAAGGTGTTACATTTCATAAAAAAAAAAAAAAAACGCTGCTTTAAAATCACGATTTTATCAGCGCTTTGCGTTTAGCCACGCATGCTTTTTAGCCGCGTTTCTCTGCCTCTATTCAAAATCATTGATTCCCTACGGGAGCCCATTGATTTGAATGGAAGTCGCAACAAGAAGTCGGATCATGATGATCAGACTTGCGATGCGACTTGTCTGCTGAGGATGAAGGGGAACCCCTGCCAAAATGATACGATAACAGACCCTTCGGTCTGGTATGGATTTTAAGGGCAACGCCCAAAATCCATACCAAACCCTTATCCGAGCATGCAGCCCGGCAGGACAGGATCGGAGGGGCAAGCGAGCACCCCCCTCCTGGACCATACCAGGCTACATGACCTCAACATGGGGGGTGGGTGCTTCGGGGCGGGGGGGCTGACGGAGGTTTTAGGGGCCAGTTTTGTTTGGTTGCACAAAATTATAACTATGTATGTAAATGAAAAATATAAATTAAGTGTTTGACTTGATTGCTACAGTTATTTTCTTATGTGCCTACACTATGCTACGACATATTTAATGTGACATTTTATATTATCAACCTTCATAGCTTTTAAAGAGGTAGACCATTAGTCTGAGATACATACTCCTATTTGACGAATTGGACATAATTGACAAAGAAAATGCAACACTCACTTGACATGAGGAGCTGTGAACTCTGAGAAGATATGCCAACAAAGATGTACAGTTGCTCAGCTGGTCCACCTGATTGACAAGGGAAGTGACCACAGATATGTTTTGGAAGTAGTCAGCCAAGAACGTGAAGTCAACCAGTTCAGATGCAGTAAGTGATGTAGGTTCTAACACCTAGGTGGTAAAAGAGAAGAATAGGATATATAACAGTTAAACTTTACATGCTCCATAAAGATTGCTACCAGTTTCATGAGTTTTGGAAAGCTAAACTCCGGGGGGGGGGGGGTCATTATCTAAATACAAGAGTCATGGTTATTGATGTGTCTTTGTGCATTTCTTCCAAAACTGTGTAGTAATCCAGTGTGAAGCTTCTTGTAATAAAGACCAGTCATTGCTGCTCTATCCTTGCGCAAGGTGACTGGTCTTTTATCTGCCCCCTTGAATCGTTTTCTGCAGACAGTCTGTAGTGGGTAGAGCTGCAGGACGCCTCCCACAGCTCTGCTTTCTGCACAGGCTATGTACAGCAATGATTCTGTCACTGCTACTTTTACAAAGAAATAACTGGGTTACAAGGGCATCTTGTGCTCTCAAAGTGAATTTAAATGATTTGTGACTAATGAGGAAAGTGTTTATACCTGGAGTTTAGCTTTCAGAATGTTATCATTACTTTAATATTGTCCAGAGAATTACTAATTACCTTCACAAAATCAGCATTGACGTCCATAAGGTCTGAGAAAGAGGCTTGCCGGAAGAAGAGGGCCAAGTTTAACTTAATCCATGCTCTAATGTCGATGGCTTCACATGCTACCCCTATAAAAAGAGTGCAATGTGTTTTTTTACAGTAAAAAACATAAAAAATAAAGGACTTTTGGTTAGAATGTATTATTTTACTGAAAGGGTAGCTAATGCTTGGAATAAACTTTCAGTTAGTAGTGAGACAGTCAACAGTATATGGCTTCAAACATGCTTGGGAAAGACATAGGTCTACACTTAGACAAAAAAGTTAACTAAATCCCCCCAAAAAACAAAACAAAACAAAATGGGCAGACTTGATGTACTACTCAATCACTTTTATATGTTTCTAACCTGTAAGCAGGTGGTAATACCCCTTTTAGAGAGACCTTTACTCTGGGTGTAGTTTTAAGTGGAGTCTGTGTCCTTTTAAATTCTTGTGTGGTTGGAATTCTGGCCAGAAGTAGGATGGAAACACGTTACCCCTGACTTATGTTATGCAGATTTGTAATGTGAAGAGAAGAATGCGTTCTAGGCCTAGTCCCAAAAAGAGAGAGAGACTCAAAGTGGAGACCCACAGCAAGAGGACTCACGAGGAGAAAATAGGAAAATGGCTGGACTTCAAGTGGGTGTGGACATTCTTTTATTCAAGAAGGGGAGCCTCAGGCCAGGACAAAGTGAGCACAACATGGGGGAGTTTCTCCTTAACAGGTGGGTGTGTTCCTTATTCCAGGAAGAAGGGAGAAGGGGCCCTTGTCCAGCATGGCAGGAGCTGGTGGTCAACAAATTTGCAACAGTAAACCAGCAACCTATATTTGTTCAACAAAACACGGACCCATACCATTTTTCTGTGATTGCATATATAAGAACTTCTTTATAAAAAGGTCATAGATGGCTTCTGCAGTTTTAGATGTGAGCTGGTCATAAATCATGCTTAATCCTTTCAATCTGAAAAAAAAAAAGACAGAGGTATGCTATTGTGAAGACAGGTATAACAGAATGTCCTTTAAAGCGGAAGTAAACCCATCTATTTGATAGTTTAAAAAACAGTTAACATTCCCGGCATGCCGGAAATGCTAGGTGTCACATTTGCTTGTACTCTCAACCAAACTGTCAAACCATCCAATGGCTGGTTTCATAACTGATCACATGTGCAGCATCGTGGCAGTTGCAGATTAAACAGAGGCCAAGATGGCAGCTTCCTTGGCTGAAAACAATAGGAGGGTTTACTTCCACTTTAATAGGTCAAGTGTCTAAATGATACCCTTTCATGTTCACAAATGTTATGATCATTACATCCTTGAACTAAAGCTGATCACACACATTACAATCTGATAGTACAATCTCCTTTAGATCTTCCGATTATTACCATATTTATCGGAGTATAACATGCACAGGCATATAATTCATTGTCAATATAGCCATGGCTATTGCCATTACTGTCCCTTGTTGCTAGAATGCAGTTGGTTCCAGCCCCTTTCCTTCCTTCCTTGATATAAGCTGCAGGCAACTATAGCTGCCTAGAATCATTTATAGCTAGCAAGCAGACAGGTATTGCTGCATAGTGCTCCTTCATTGCAGGGACATAGTCAGCTTTGTCCTTTGTTGTTAGGATGCAGGCAAAGTCAAACAAAGTACATGTAACATAAACATTTACATGGGTACACCATAAAATATGGTCTATATACACAGGGGCGGACTGACCATTGGGACTCTCGGGCACTGCCACTAGAGGGCCCCATCAGGGTTGCCAGGCTCAATAAAACCAGGGACAGTATGTAAAAATCTTTTTTTTTTTACATCTGTCCCTGATATGTCCGAAACCGACATGCTTTTGATGTGAAAATCCCGCGATTTTAGCTGTCCTGCCTCTGCACGGCCTCCTGGCGTGGTGGCTATCTGTAAGCCCAGGGGCCCCATAATCATCTATTGCCCGGGGGCCCCATGAGTTGTCAGTCCACCCCTGCATACACAGGACCATGGACACAGATTTTCTATTTCCATTTTACAGCTGAATGCAGTGCAAATGTATCTCTATGACTGTGTTTATGTATCCATAGCAAACCACACATCTGTGTTCATTGTTCAGATCCGTAAAAAAAATAATAAAAGAGAAAAGTGCTGCCTCTTGTGCAGTTGTGTGTGAACTCTTAAAGAGACAAACCAATGGGTAATGTGCATGTATTGCAGAGGTGTACTGCATACAGTATGTCTTATTTATTTTGCTCCCATATACACTTTACACTGGATTGATTAGGTAGACCTTCACACTATGTACCTTTGGAAAACCTAAAGGAAATTGTGCAATCAGATTAAGCCAGGTATGGCCAGCTTTAGTGTACAATATACTTACATCTCTTGGTATGATGAGCAGCTGAGGTTTGTTGGCAATAGCTGTACTATAGATGGTGTGATGGAAGGTAGGATAAGAACTAAGTTAGTTTGGAACAAGATCTTCCACTCTTCACTTGTATAAAGGGAGACACTTCCACTCAGTTTAATGATAATGGTTTCCAGGAAAATCTCTTTTATGAAGGTTATTTGGGATTCTGAAAGATTAGCCTACATTAAAAGAGAAAAATAATACATTAAAAACAAAATGTTAAATTATATCACTTCACTTTCTTCCATTTGATGCACCTGGAATGTATTTAGTTGATTTAAACTGAAAGCTCAAATGGGCCTAAACATGCCATCAATTATAACAAAGTAATTTTTTTTAATAAAATGCATGCTGCACCTGCAAATTGTGTTTTATTTAGCTCTTCACCTATACATAGCTCTTTACCTGTGCAGCTGCCATGGTTATAGCGGTTGTGTAGTTTGTGACGTCTTCGGGTTTTATTAGACTAAGGATTTCTCCTAACAAGGTGCTGTTTGATAAGATGTCTGACTTGATCAGTAGCACAGCAGCATCATTTGGAGTAATGACCTTCAGAAGCACACTCTGATAACAAAAGAGTATAAAACATTGGATACAAATCTTTAAAATCAAAGTTTAAACTAGGCATTCCCAACATTTCCAATATTACAGCCCCCAGTGGATTACCCATTATGTCTTTATGCTCTCATCATGACCCTTGGAAATCATCATAAGCATTAATCTTATGAGCTACCAGTATGACTTTAAAAGATATCAATAACTTGGCTTTATGTATCTTATTGCCTGTGTCTGAAGATGGAAGACAAAGGCTGTGTTGCTGGCTTTTGTCTTCAAAGTGACCAGGAAGACCAGAAAACCTTAGACGTGCATTTGTTTTCGTCCAAATGCATTTTCATCTGAATTTCTGGAATTTCCGTGCTCGTTTTAACAAACGATAATGAATGCGCAGAATCCAAAATCCGAAAGATCCGACATAAAAAATGCTTTATTTTCTTTTCGTGGCGACAACAGTTCGATACAGATAGAGGATTCAACATGCCGGTGACAATAGCGATCTGTGTCTATTGAACCTGCAGTTGAATGTGCCTAACCTAACTCTATTAGTCCAAGATTATTTGACATAGAAATAAAGATTCGACATAGAGAGAAAAGATTAGATATTATAGAGACATGAAGATTCAACGAAGCAGCTAAAAACATACGATCGCCATGAGCGGAAATTTATGGTCAAATGCTCAGCCCATAGGCTATAGAAGAATTTGAATGTTGGTTAACTAGTAATAATAATTAATAAATATAATTATTACTAGTCATACAACATTACAATTCTACTATATCTTGTGGGCGGAGCATTCGACCGGAAATGTACGATTGCGGCATCGTACAGTTAAGCTGAATCTTCTTAGTACATTCAACAGACACCAAAAGCCTTCAATTGACAGATTCAACCTTAATTAATTTGGATTTTCCGACAAATGCATTTTTTACCAAAACTAAATAAATAAAAACAAATTTCGGGAACAACTAAATACATTTATTTTTCAGATGAAAACGTGTGCACATGTCTAGAAAATCTTGCCCAATTGCTAAGATTTTTTTTTTAGAAAAAAATAATTGGGAAAGAAGACACCATAAGGTGTTTGGGTTGGGTTATGCATGCCTTACCATTCACTGTCAATTGCCAGTTCAGGAACTGGGAATAAAAACTGACTAAGGAGAACCTACCATGTCAAAGTCTGGATATAACTCTTGAAGTTCTGACAATGTGAAACGAATGAGAAAATGACCCAGGTTCTTGTCAATCCACATCTCAGTATCAGTGTTGTTATCTTCACAGGCTGACCCTTAACAAAGAATGCACATTTTAGAATTTTATCTTGTCTTCTTCAACTTTATACAGCTATGAAAAGAACGTACAATAGCTACAATAATGATAAAATATGTACAATAATTGATTTATTTTAAAAAGAAACAATTATTGAGAGAAACGCAAAGCTGCTATTGCTCATCTGCTTCTTGAAATGCTAGTTGGCTGACCTCTCAGCTGTCTATACTAAAGCCTGACCTGGAACCAGTATGCAGCTGGTAAAGACAAAAGGAGTTATTTACTAAAGGCAAATCCACAAGTGCAAACTACAAGTGCAAAGTGCACTTGAAATTGCACTAAAAATGCACTTGGAAGTGCAATCACTGTAGATCCAAGGGGGACATGCACGGAAATGCTTGCACATGATTGGATGATAAATTTAGCAGAGCCTCCCCTCATTTCAGATCTACCCCTCAGATTTACAGCGACTGCACATTCAAGTGCACTTTACACTTGTAGTTTGCACTTGTAGTGCAAAGTGGATTTGCCTTTTGTAAATAACCCCCAAAGTAATATCAGAAATAATTATGATGGATGACTGAATTTGTGAGTTTCCATTTCCCCCAAATTTCTGTGAAAACTGGGAGATTTTGGTGAAATTTTTCCATTTTGGAGCAATGAAATGGAGAGCAAATCAAGCCAAAATAGATTTTGCTGTGTTTTAAGGTACAATGGGCTTTAAATGGTTCTTGAGTGTGGTTCATAAGCTCTTTTCAACTATCCTTGAGCTGTTTCCTACCAAAACTTCTTTGTTTACCTTTTTTTACATAAATCAAAATCAAACAGTAAGAAAAGTGAAACAAACAAACACAAAAAACAACAGTTACCAAATGCACAAATGGGGAAAAAATAACACTGAATGAAATAAATGAAACTAGTCTAAATACATACTGTAAAAAATATACACTTTAAATAAAAAAGAGTACATTGCTTTTTTTTTCAAGCAAATTTTGCCTAAATCGCTTAATAAGTAAAATGAGGACTTTCCACTTGCTCTGGGTCAACAGCTTAGAAAGTATTTAAAAAATCTGAGGAGATTTTTCCTTTAAGAATGATATTATATTAAACTTACCTGCAAAGTCTTTCTGCATGTCCAAGTAGGATTTGCAGTAAATGTAGACTGCGCTCATTTCAGCTTCATCGAGTTTATAAAATATGGAATTTAACTCCTTTACTCTGTAGAAATTAAATGATATATAAAAAAATTCTATCAATTAAAAAATAAGGTTGAGAGAAGTTTCACATATCCAATTATTAATTGCCTCAGTTCCCACCAGATATGGTTTTATCAGTGAATAAAGTTTGCATTGTGTATTAATTAACTGCATAATCTGTATTTGCCCAATTTCTTTTTATCATTGAAGCTGGACTGCAGGCAGATATAAAACAACTAAATAATAATAATAATGCTCTATTTTAAATGAAGACAATATTATGCAATGACTGAGAAATTCGTTATTTGTCAAGTGAAACATCTCTAATGCAATTATTCCTTTTTGATAGTGGCATTTAGATGTCTGCAGCTTTCCTGTTAACAAACAACCACAGTACCCCTCTATGTTTGGTAAACCAAACTCCAGCCATTGAAACAGTATGCTTATCGTAATCCTTTGCTTACAAAGCTTAGGGTGTTATACAAAGTGTTGCTAGTATTGGGTGCTGAAGTGAGATCAAAACTTCAGAAGTAAACAGAGAATTTTAAGTTTTCCCGAAAATTATTTTTTATCCCCCTTTTTAACCCAGTTCTTGAATCTGTCTAGCACTACATCTGTAGGACTTTCTATTGCAATGAATAGTGCCACTCAACCAATAGAGAGAGAGAGAAACCGCAAAAGAGCTAAGATGTATTTTTATATAAACAGTTCTAGAAGAGTATACTGAAAGGTCATCAAACAACACTTACATTGCCTGATAATGTTCACATGGAATTTGTAAGGGTAGTTGAGAAAGTTGTGTTTCGTTGATTGCATGGAAAAAGTCAAGAATGATAATGTGGAAAACCTGGAGCCATTCGGTCATATTCTGGAGGCTCCAATCCTCATTGAGAAGAGAGAAAACATTATTTACAAGTTCCTGCTGGGTGCTGAAAATCAGGTAGGATGTTGGTTGAAGAGGATCGCAAGATGATGTGTTTGAAGTTGAATCGGTGGGCTACAAAGTGATCAACAATGGCGTATTAGTATATGCAGCTTGAAAAAGTTTTGCCTATTTTGGCAACTGAATGTCTGGTGTACCTAAAATTGAATTTTCACATAAATGTTTTTGCTTGAGTTCCTTTGTGCACACTTGACCAGTGTAATAGAGTTTCAACTGTCTTGTTTTATTTTTTTATTTATTTTACATTATAAAGGGTGTCACATAAGGATCGGGAATAAGCAATTATGAGAAAGAATACTTAAAACTTGGTGGACAGGCACAGAGTCTGGGATTATGGCGGGAAGATCTTGCTGTTGGACTATTTAACACATATTGGAATCTTTGGGTTGACTCTTTTTTTTTTTTTTAATTAGGCTGGCTACAACAAATACATAATACATTTTGCTATTTTTTTCCAAAGCCCACGTTGTTATTGCTAAAAACAAGACGCTTCAGCCCATGTAAAAATGTTATGATTCAGCAAAAAGATTCCTCTTCACTAGTATAGCTTGTAGCATTCCTTATGGAAAAACAAACCCTAATAGGATCTTTTAGATCTGAAATCTTTCAAATTGTCAACAACGTTGGTGGCCATTTTTATAACTGTCAGCTTGCTATCGCCTAACTCCAGTCAAAAAAGTTTTATTTAGTGTTTACTAGAGTGGGGAAGGGTTGGCACCTCTTTCATTCTCTAATTGCCATCTTTGGCCCTAATTAAAAGATTCTCACTCACTTACACCCGTAAGTATAGGAAGAGATGAGAAAAGTTTCCAGTAGGGTAGATGCAATTGTAAAACAAGTTTTCAGTAGAGTAGTTAAGATTAAGAATATACAACAGTGTTTTTATTGCTGTCTGTACCTTCCTGTCCCAGTGACAACCCCCTCTCCTCCCCTGCCAATTTCTAGAGATATACACAAAGGAAAATGTGTTTAGTTTTGTTTCAGATTCATTCGTTATGTTAAAAATGTAATTTTGCCATATTTGATATGTTAGAATGATTTGTTTTTGGAATGTGTTTCATATATTCTGAGTTGTTTCAGAAGACAACGATATTATTTTTACTTCATTATATTTTTATCTATTTATATTGTATTCTATTTTTTTCTATTGTATTAGATTCTTTTATTTTATATTCTTTTTTATACTATTCTGTTTTGTTTTATTCTATTCTGTTCTTTTATATTCTATTCTGTTTTATTCTATTCTTTTCTTTTATATTCTATTATATTCTATTCTATAAAGCAGCCTATGAATCATCATGCTATTTTATTTGTATACCTTACTGTACTTATTGCAGGAAGTTTCAATTTAAAATTCAAATTTATAAAAAAAAAATTCAAGTTTAAGTACATTTCCAATTTTAAATTCAATTTGAAATTCACATAATTAATTTTGTTATATTTTATTTTGGATTTGTTGAAATTCATTACTATTGTGATATGGAAATTTGGATACATCTGAATCTCCAAACAACAACATTTTTATCTGAAAATTTAAATTGTAACGAAACGAATCCTACATGTCTACTCATTTCTTGTACAGGCGTTACACAGGCAAGAACTATGGAAAAAACGAACCTTAACCTCTCACACACAGAAAAAAAAGTGCAACAAAAATGTTAACTCTTCCCTACACCATTCAAAACAAAAACTAATAATTTGCATAAAGTCAGATAACTGTTAAGTGTCTAAAATGTACTGGTCTGTCTAGTGTAAATTGTTATGAGTTCCAGCTTGGTTGACCCAGAAGATGGGGGAAATAACTTTTTGTTTCAAGATACAGATTTGAGAAAAATGCATGGGGTAAAGTTTTACCTGACACATTGTAGTTTGTACTCTTATAAGATATTTCAGGAGTATATTATAACTCTTAAATTCCTTGATGAGACCCAGAAGAGTTGTACTTAAAGTTGTGTTCATGAAGGAATCCGCAATGAATGTCAAATCCACCAGTTCATCTACAGACAAGGTCTCTGGGTTCTCAAACTATAGGTAAAAAACAGAAGAGTACTGATTTATATGAGTTTTTCAGGAGACACATGTTTGCAACAAGTAGGCAATAATAGCATTTTTCCTCCTTTATTACCTTTTAGTATGTTTGTGAAAAAACATACTAAATCCCATTCAACTCTAAAAAAGTGATTTCAAATCTTACTGTCCAAAAATGCACAGGACCCTTTTTCAAAAACGAAATGAGACTCAGCCACATCTATCTAAATACTCTCAACACATTTAGTTTTACTTGTCATATGAATTTGCCATCTCAAATCGCATCACAAGACACACATGTGTGAACTGGGGCACAAGGAGAATTACAAAGGCACATGTAGGTTTTTTTGCCAGCAATGGCAGCCATTGTGTTTCTTTAGTCAAATGTTGCATATTTTACATTGGTATTCTTTGCATTATAATTTATAAATCCTCCTCTTTCAGTTACTCAGTGTATCACATTCTCACCTTTGAAAAGTTTTGATTGAATGCCGATAGGTCCTGAATTGTTGACTGTTCAATAAAATCTGCTAAGTTTAGAACAACCCAAACTTTCAAACTAGTTGAGTCACAGGCAATACCTGCAAGAGAAAACATAATGTCATATTTTAATGCTCACAAAGTTAACAAATACCATTAAACTGGAATATTAAACATAAACTCCAACAAAGATAGTTTTTTTTTTTTAAATAAATAACACTTTTAATCAATTTATATTGTAGAAGAACATAGTCAACATTACATTAATTGTAGAAAAGACAAAGCTTTGTCTTCCAATACTAGTTATAATGGTAGAAATCCAAAGTAATCACAGTTGATAGAAAGTTGGTATAATCACAAAAACTCAAGCATTACAATTGAGTTAATAGGGAGTAACATATAGGGGTTGATTTACTAAAGGCAAATAGACTGTGCACCTTGCAAGAGCAGTTGCTCCAGAGCCATAGTTATGCAACAATTATGTAATTCAGTTACCATAAGAGCTATTCAGCTAAAGAAGCATGACAAAAAATAAAACAAAAAAGTTCATCAACAATCATAAAACATACAATATGAGATCTTGTGATTAGTGGTCAACCCCTGGCCCTGAGAGCCTGAAAGATCAATGTCAAGGGCAACAGTAGAACAATTATGTTCTTTGTGTAAATATACAATAGATAACTAGGAACATACATTCAGAAAAGATCAAGAAGTGAAAAAATAAAGAGGAGAAGAAAGAGAAAAAAGTTGTGAGCAGATCTCCAGTCTTTCCACTCTTGTATTTAGCTTTATTTAATCACCCCCAGTGTTAATCATTGTTATTGTGAGATTTACCTGTACCAGTGGACTGATCCATCAAATAAATTTTAATAAAGTACTGATATATATCTTCTTTTTCCTTTGGCTCCATTAATACAAAATCACGACTGAAAGCCTTCACTCTGCAACAAAAATAAAAATAATAAGGATATCAGCACTTTTGGTTTTAAACCTATGACATGAAATTGAGACATAATTTGTTTTTCTTCTTGTCTCAATCCAGAGCACTGTTGTAATATGTTGGCCGATTTATGTAGGATAATATATATATATATATATATATATATATATATATATATATATATATATATATATATATATATATATATATATATATATATATATATATTTATGTATAAATATAGGACAATATTGACCAGGCCAGAATTCAGTTGACAATGGTTGAGTCGTCCAAGCCAACAAACCAACAAAGGGACATCTGATGACCCTTTGATATGTTGATCTTATGCAAGTCTACCTAAGTATGTGAGGTATGGCCTGTTAATTTAATTGAACATTTCAAAGGGTACATTTTTTACATACTTAAGGATGATAAAGAACCATAGAAGAATAATTTATTGATGGTAATTACAAGTAGAGGCTTTTCACTTTTATTAACAATAAGATCAAAGAGTATTTTGGGTTGACCGAGCAGAAATCCCCCAGTTTCAGACTAGTATTTCAGGTGGACTATTCAAGCTGGCAGTCAGACTTTTCATTCTCCGTGAAGGTGACAGAAGGACCTGGGTTCTCTGAAGGCGAATGCTGAACAAATAGCCTGTCACCTATTTTATATTTACTCTGTTTGATTTTGTCATCTGTTGCAAGTATCTTATGGACTTGTTCTGTCTGAAGTTTCAATAAATGCATCTCTCTGGAAGAATCAGGTTGCTGCTGGAAATTACTCACATTATATTAACAATTAATTCATTATCTACCCACTACTACATCACTACAAGCACTGGGAGTCATTACTTTGCTATTACTATGAGCCACTTCTGACAAGTTTTCCCGACACCAAGAGAAAAAAAGGTGTTGGGGAGAGCACAGCCTGTGATTGACAGCCTCAGCTCTGTTCCTGCGTGCTGTGGGAAGGTGGGAAGGTCCAATCAGCTCTCCTCACCCCCTGCTTTCGCAAAGCTCAGACAAGCTGTATACATTTTTGAAATTGAACGGATGTAGAGAAGAGAAGGCTGAAGATAAGCAGGTGTAACTTATGTAGGGGGATTTGTTTAATCTATGTGTATCACCTGAGGCCAGTCACTTCACTGGATAGATGTAATGGTTTACAACCACTTTATTTATTTATTACACAGTGCTTTACATGTATATTGTACATTCACATCAGTCCCTGTCCTCAAGCAGCTTACAATGTAAGGTTTCTAACTCACATTTATGCATACACCTACTAGGGCCAATATAGACAGGAGCCAATTAAGCTACCAGCATGCCATTGGACTGTGGGAGGAAACTGGAGTGCCAAAGGAAACCTAAGCAGGCTGCAGGGAGACAATGAAAACTCTGTACAGGTATAGGGGTGTGGTTGGAATTTGAACCAACAGCCCTAGTGCTGCCAGGCAGAAGTGCTAACCACTTAGCCACTGTGCTGCCCATACCACTTTATTTATAAATATTACATTTCTCAGAGGACCTCCATTTAAAACTTTTGTTGAAATTAAAACGGTTTAAACACCTCTAAATATTTTTGTATTGCCTTCTGTGTCCATATTAGTTTACCCATGTGAACTACAAAACACCTCTCCCCAATATTATGTATCAAGTACCTTATCTGCTAGTTTGTACCTTAGGGCCCTTTCACACCTACGGACAAACGGTCCGTTTATTACAAGTCCGTTTACGGTCTGTATTCATCCGATTCCCCATAGATGAGAGCGGAGGAGAGACAGGGCGGTCTCTGCATTGTGTGCGGGGACCGCCCTGTCCGCCAACAGCTCAGCGGGGATTTATGGAGGAATCCCCACTGAGCCAAACGGGCTAACGGAGCTGATCAATACGGATCCGCTCCGTGTGAAAGAGCCCTAAACAGTTAATTTTTGTATCTGGAAATAATGGGCAAGGATTTACTTTACCCAACTTTCTGGGAAGGGGAGCAATAAAAATAGAAGTGTCTTACAAGAAACCCAAATGTATTAGGATGTATTTTTTAGTTAAGATCATGTTGTTTTGTAACATATGAATTGCTGGGAACATTTATCTATAAGGAAACACATAATAAATGACACCTTGTGGATCTACTTATTGTTATCTGCATCATTGAAGTTGACCTCCTATATGTGACAGAACCCACTGTCACTGTGTGTTTTTAAAGGGACTGTGGGCTGGCCTCCTACCCAAAGATTATGGCCCAGAAGAGACTGGAGACCTGGGGACAAGCTGGCATTGAGATAATGTAATGTAATGTAATGCTACATTGTCTAATTGTGTTGGTAAATGGCACATAGACAATGGTCTGGACTGGAGACATCTCTCCGCAGGGGATGTTTATTGAGAGGCTGCCTGCTTGCCATAATCCCTTTATGTTTATCTGTAGTCTGTTTCAATGTACAAGTGTTCAGTTTCCATTGGTTGTTCCTTGTCCCATACCCCCTCCCCTCTATGACAAAGCTAAGGGGAGTGTCCCTAACTGTGTGTAAAAGTGTATGTCTTGTATTTAATAAACAGTTTATTCTCTGCATGTTTAACCCTCAACACCTGTGTGGATTGTCTCGTGATTGAGGGGTTAAGGGCTGGTTATGGCGAATCTGCAGGCTGTGGGTGCATTTGGAAGACAGGAGACACAGGTCTGGCGGTTGTGCCCACCTGGGGTATCCAAAATGCATCACACTATATATCAGTATAAAATGTTCTTCTCTAATCATTAACTACTGGCATAACTCTGGGTTTAGCAGTAGGGATCTGAGCGCTGAGGGTGTGGAGTTAAAGGAATATATGAGCACCAGAGGAGGTCTAGCACAGCATGGATATGGAATTTATTTTGCAACAGGTTCACTTTACAATGAGCAGAAAATTGTGCGCCTAAAATGTTCATAACTAATAAACAATATCTGCACCCTGTCACCCCATCCTCCTCCCATGTTATGTAAAATATTTGAGGTTGCAGATGAATCCTTGTTAGTAGTTCCAGCTTATTTCAGTAAACTACACTGTTGTAAGTAAGGGAGTGAGGCAACTATACACAAGCAACCTGTCCCCGTTGGATCCAAACATTTGCACTCTTTGCACCCACTGTAGTTACATTCTAGTAGCCAAGTTTCGAACAAGATGAAGTGTAGAAAATAATCTGCACTTACATGGCCTGGTAAGAAGAGCATGATATATTGGTCGGCAGAAGCTGCAGATTGGTTTGATTGATATACAGGATCAGGTCAGCCAAGTCTGTCTGGAATAAAATTGTCCAGTCTCGAGTGTCATAGGTGTAGAAGCTTGGCTGAAGGTTCTTCAGGACAACAGTAATCATTGTCTCTTTGATGGATGTTAGTTGGGATTCTGAAAGGTTTTTCTAGTGAAGCAATAAATTAGCAGCATTAGTAATGAGTTCTGAGGCTTCCTTATAAAAGAAGAATATAAGAATAAACATGTAGCTGCTACACACAACAATCAGTTTTTAAATGAAAGAAAGCATATGGTTGGTTGTTAATAGTTTCAGTTTTGTTAGCTGCATTAAACCACGTTTTAAAGGTTTAAAGATAAACCAAGGATTTGAATAATGCCATACCTTTTCCACTGTGTTTTCAATTATTTTGAGATAGTCAATGATGTTTTCTCTTGCCACAAGGCTTATGACCCTTTCAAGTATCATACCATTCAATAGGACATCAGACTTTGTCAGAAGCAGGGGAACATCATCACGTGTCACTAGGCCAAGGACAAATCTCTGAAAGATGCAAATGAGAAATTTGTTATGAATAGTAAATATGATAATTAACTAGAATCAGTGCAAAGTCAACTGGTGAATATAGCAAAAATATCTATTTTATAAATTAGAAAACACTGAATATGTTTAACTGTTTCAGCTAGAATAAGGTTCCTTTGGGTGCTGAAATCCTATATACTACATGGGAAAGTTACTACTACCACATACAACTAACGGTCAGATTTAAAGTACATACAGGTACATCTAAAGTTAAAATCCTCCATGTTGTTTTTTTTTTACTGTCTACATTCCTTTTTTCGGGAACTTCCTTTACTTTCTGTCTCAAGTCACAACAGGAAATGAAATGCGATCAACCCAAAAGATGGAGATATTCTCTGAGACAGTTGGCAATAGAACAAGTGTTAATATTGGAAGATTTTGCTTCTAATTCCAGTGACAATTTGGGAATTACCCTTTCTTCCAGTTCAGTCCACAGGCAGCAATAAAAATCTGTCGAGAGTTCTTTCCACAGTTAATCCAACATGAAAAAATTAGGATCTAAATACACTTTAACCAGATGACAAGACACGAGTAAGGAAACAAAAATTACTGCTATCATTGCTACAGATTCTATAACCTAGACCTAACCTATTACCTACAATTACTTTACAAATTATTGTTAAACCATCAAGCAGTCACAGGCTTTGTTGAATTTGGCCTATTTTGATTATTTACAAGCAAATATAAGGGGTTTTAGATTGCTTACAATGTCCAGATTTGCATAGAGTCTGATCAGTTCAGTCACACTTCCAAAAATATAGTAGGAACCTAGGTTTGTGTTAATCCATTCTTCAGTGCTGGTCGCTTTGACAGAACATGCAGAACCTGACAGATCAATACATGAAACGCAATTATTTAATTTTGATTTATGAATGTTTGTTAATAGATATAACTTAGTTGGCACTCATATTTTTACCTGTAGTGTTTTGTTGCTGGCTTAGGTAGGATTTACAGTAGCCATAAACCAATTCTCTAGTTGAGTTATCAATTCTGTAGTAAAGATTGTTCAGATTTTTAACTCTGTAGAATAAAATGAGAAAGTTGGATGGCGTATTGAAATTCATTACCAGATACCTGGAAATCACGTTTACATTTAAAATATAAATTAGCTGAGCATCAAATAAACAAAGTCAGTCCACTCAAAATTATTGTTTCCTTTACAGAAAGATGCTGGAGAGTAAATCATCTACTGTAGCACATTGTTTTTTAAACGACTAATGGTGATGAGTTCTCAGGTTTACCTACATGCCATGGACCACTTTCCATGGTGGATTGTTTTGTTATGAAGTATGTGGAAGGACTAGTTAAACCCTTGGTTTAAAAGAATTAGTCTTCAAGACAGAAATTATAGTAAGGAGCAAAGATTACTAAATATTGAAATATTTTCCAGTTTTACGCAGTTTGTCTCTACAATGCTGATTGGTGGGCCTGGATCAGCCTATCCACCCCCCCAAAGGGGAAAACCGAAAACCTGCTCGGTAACTTTGCCCCTGTACATACAAGAGGTTTTTCCGTCAGGAAAACTGTGGTGAGAGC
Source organism: Rana temporaria (assembly GCF_905171775.1). Lineage (NCBI taxonomy): Eukaryota > Metazoa > Chordata > Amphibia > Anura > Ranidae > Rana > Rana temporaria. The sequence goes on along the minus strand of NC_053494.1, from coordinate 24,093,776 downwards.
TTTTCCATCAGGAAAACTGCCGGGAAAAAGACCATCATCTTTTTTTTCCACGCAGTTTTCCTGTCGGCAAAACTGCGATGGAGCATACACAAGGCTGGGATTCCTAGCCAAAAGCTCTCATGGCAGTTTTCCTGCTGGGAAAAACGGTCGTGTACGAGGCATTACACATTTACTAAATCAGGGGTCTCAAACTGGCAGCCCTCCAGCGTTTGAGGAACTCCAAGTCCCATCATGCCTGTGGGAGTCATGCTTGTAACTGTCAGCCTTGCAATGCCTCATGGGACTTGTAGTTCTGCAACAGCTGGGGGTCCGCCAGTTTGAGTCCCCTGCACTAAATGGAATTTTTTTGATCACATTTCGCTATCCTATTATTAGAGGAACCCAGGCAATGTCACATTTTCACCCTAGCTGCTGGAAACACTAAAAAACAGGCATGAAAACCAGTTCCAGAAAAAGAGGAACTGTGGTGCTTTTATCCACCAATCAGATTCTCCCTTTTAAACTTACCAGTGCAGCTTACTAAATGCAAAGAGGGTTCCAATTGGTTGATATAGACATTTCTACATGTCTTTACATGTTTTACGCTGGTAGTGGTCCCTCCCTGGTCACTTACATGGACTGGTACTCCAGACAGGAGATTTGTGTTGGTAGATGGGACAGCTGCGAGCCACCAGGTGTAATGTCAAAGACAGTGAGTAGAATGATGAACGCTTTCTGCCAAGCTGAAAAATCTGAGCACCCTCTTCTATCAGTCAAAAATACAAAGGAGTTATTAAGTATCTGTTCTTGTGTCTGAACTTGGAGTTTGGATAGTAGTTGAGAGCCATTGCAGGAAGGCTTGACACCTTGGAAGTCTGTGTCCTGCAAAACATGTAACAATAATGTGTTTACAGAGGTTATGGGGGTGAAAAGAATTTAAATGGAAAACACGTTATATAATCACTTTATACTTTTGGGGACTTTTTCTCTTACATATAGGTGGAACTAAAAAATATAAAAAAAATACTTCTGCACTACTATTAAATTCATCAGTGATACAGTGGAACCTTAGATTATGAGCGTAATCCGTTCCAGGAGAATGCTCGTAATCCAAAGTGCTCACATATCAAAGCGAGTTTCCCCATTGAAGTCAATGGAAACAAAAATAATTTGTTCCGCATTGACTTTAATAGCATGCAATACCGCATGTGGCCAGAGGTGGGGGGTGCCGGAGATCCTCGTAAACACCCGGAAAGGGCCGAGGACACCTCGCCTGAACTTGGAAAACCCCAGGAAGTCTTGGGAACTGAGTATTTCCTAGATTTTCCAGGCATTTCCGAACGGCTCCGGCGCCCCCACCTCAGGCTAAACGCGGTATTGCACACCGCTTTGGCTTGAATTACTCGCAATCCGAGGTTCCACTGTAAGTGCTAAATATTCAATAACACCATCTGTTATTAGCAGACCAAAGTGAAATGGAAATAAAAGTGCTACCTCCCCACAAAATATATACAATTAAATAATGAAAAAACAAAGTAAAAATAGTGACTCCTAGTGGGAGTGTAACATATAGCATATATAATGATGCATAAACCATATTTGTGTGAATAGTATGTGAAACCATTGACCTCTAGTGGAAATAATAAATATAACACATAGATGCAAATATCAAATAAAGTCCATATATCCAGTGATATATTCTGTATACAAATGCTGTTCACACACAATTCAGCGATGAATAAAAAGCAAATGAGTGAAAAACACCAAGTGGACCCTCCACCAGTCACACTATGCGCTTACCTCCCAGAATGGCCTGGTAACACCCTCCCCTTTGGGGTCTCAATCCAGTGTCTTTTACCCACCGTTGTTATACATTGCTACTTTGAAGAGGAATACTGTTGTTATAGTAGCAGCTAGCTACCATAACCCCGGTATCCTCTTCAAGAGCGGGCGGTCCGCTTTCCGATAGAAGTGGTCTCTGCGGCAGATTCACTGCAAGATCACTTTTATTGGTGGTGGCCCCCTATCCCGCTGCTCTCCGGTGCTCTCTGCGGCGGAGGCGATCGGGTCCTGTCCCTGGGCTGACATGGAGACGAGTGAGGGGAAGATGGCCCCTACCTGTCTCCATATCATTGCATTTTTTTTACACTTTTTTTAAATTACATAAAATAAATGTTTGCATTGCATTTTAGTGTAAATATGAGATCTGAGGTCTTTTTGACCCCACTGCCCAGATCTAATATTTAAGAGGTCCTGTCATGCTTTTTTCTACTACAAGTGATGTTAACATTCCTTGTAATTGGAAAAAAACTGTGCCAAAATGAAAAGTAAAATAAATAAGATTTTTTTTTTAAAGCGCCCCGTCCCGACGAGCTCACGTGCAGAAGTGAATGCATACCCGCATAGCGCCCGCATATGAAAATGGTGTTCAAACCACACATGTGAGGTATTACCACGATCGTTAGAGTGAAAGTAATAATTTTACCCTCCTCTGTAACTCAAAACATGCAACCTTGAAGCGTGACATGTTGGGTATCAATTTACTCTGTGTAACGTTATCTTTCACAGTATAAAAAAAATTGGGCTAACTTTGTTATGCAAATTAATTGCACACATATATATATATATATATATATATATATATATATATATATATATATATATATATATATATATTTCTATATTTAAGTAGTTTGACCCCATATAGAGGAGTTTATATTTATTTTATATGTAACACATAGCAATTGATTTAGTTACCTCTATCAGACTAGGGTATGCCACTGGGGCAAAGAAATGCTTAGACAACATGACATCATTTAGATGGCAGTAACCGGGCAATGTTCAGACACCAATAACAGGGATCTGAACAATTAAGGTATGCATATACCATACTGCCTGCATTGTGCTTTCACTGCTCTCTCTACTATATCTTATTGCTGATTACCGTATTTTCCGGCGTATAAGACGACTTTTTAACCCCTTAAAATCTTCTTAAAAGTCGGGGGTCGTCTTATACGCCGGAAACCTAAGATCCCTTACCTTATCCTAAGACATGCAGAATCGCGGCCATCCATTTTTCAAAGTCGCGCCTCCTACTTCTTCTGTTCCGTGATAGGCGGAACACTCAGCTTCCCAGGAGACACTGTGTTTAGTGTCCGCCTATCACGGAGGCCCTCTCGTCCTCGGACGAGAGGGCCTCCGTGATAGGCGAACACTGTAATGGGGTACAGTGAGTCTGGCATGTAATGGTGCACAGTGAGTCTGGCATCTAATGGGGCACAGTGAGTCTGGCATGTAATGGGGCACAGTGAGGCATGTAGTGGCACAGTCTGGCATGTAATGGTGGCACCGTGAGGCGAGGCATGACTAGTAGGAAGAAGGTAGTCTTATACGGCGAGTATATCCCAAAACCAAAATTTTAGCTGAAAAATTAGGGGGTCGTCTTATACGCCCAGTCGTCTTATACGCCGGCAAATACGGTACCTAGTCTCTGGTGGATTTACAGAAAACCATTGGGATATAGATCACTAATCACGGTGGACACACAAAGTCTTACCAGGCAAATGAAGTCCTGAACTCTATTTAGATATTCCAGGAGTGACCCACAATCACTGAATTCTGTGATCCTACTGACAACGGTTGTCAAGAAAGCGTCCTGCAAATAATCTGCTAAAAATGTTACATCGGCCAATTCTGATGCTGTCAAATTGTCCACCTGGAAGCAAAACAAATCAAAAGATGTTTTTTTTGAAAAAAAAAAAGACTGGAGAAGATCATTCCTGGCTAGGCTGTGTTTAAGGGATGGCTATACAATTCTTACCTTTCCAAAGATTGAATTCATTAGAATGAGATCATTTAATGAAGACTGCTGGATGAACAAGTTCAAGTTGGCTTTAATCCACTTTCTGATATCAGTGTCCTGACATGCACCTCCTAAAATGATGACATAACATTACCCTGGGGCTTTTTAATTATCTGAATCACACATTTCCTTTTTTGTTGTGTAATGTACCTGTTAATTCCGACTGGCCATCTAGATATTTCTTGACAAAATCCTTGTAGATTAATATTTGGGTCTGATTGTTGAAAGATGCATAGGGCATGATGAAACCTTGTAATCTGAAACAACATGAGAGTGTCATTCATTACCTACAACATAGGCTGGGAGGATGATTCTTGTTTGTAAAGTAGATGTAAACATTTAGGGCCAGATCCACAAAGAACTGCCTATCTTTAGGCAGGCGTAGCGTATCTCAGATACACTACGCCGCCGTAACTTAGAGCGGAGGGTTCCTTATCCAGAAAGAATTTGCGGCGTAAGTTACAGCGGCGTAGTGTAAAAATGTCGGCGTAAGGGCGCGAAATTCAAATGACTAAGATGTGGGCGTGTTTTATGTTAATTCATCTTGACCCCACGGAAATGCCGTTTTTTTTTTTAACGGCGCATGCACCGTCCGTGGGGGTAACCCAGTGCGCATGCTCGAAATCACGTCCCAAATAGTCAATGCTTTTGATGTGAACGTAATTTACGCAAAGCCCTATTCGCGAACGTTTACGCCACCGACGTAAACAACGGAAAATTTTACGCTGTCCCGACGTCCATACGTAACATTGCGTATGCCTCATAGAGGCAGGGGTAACTTTACACCGGAAAAAGCCTTACGTAAACGACGTAAAAAAATGCGCCGGGCGGACGTACGTTTGAGGATCAGCGTATCTAGCTAATTTGCATACTCGACGCGGAAATCAACGGATGCGCCACCTAGCGGCCAGCGGAAATATGCACCTAAGATCCGACGGCGTACTAAGACGTACATCAGTTGGATCTAGCCCACATTCAGGCGTATCTTGTTTTGTGGATACAAAACAAAGATATGACGGCGCATCGATGGAACTTACGCGGCGTATCAATAGATACGCCGACGTAACTCTTTGTGGATCTGGCCCTTAGTTGACATTTCGTTTTCTAAAATACTGTGTTTTTTACAAAATTTTAATTATCAACATTTTTTTTATTTTATTTATTACTTTTTTAAACCTTAATTGCATCTGAATACTGCTGAAGTGAATTAACGTGGTATTATTTTAAAGAACACTGCAAAATTAAAAATATTGAAAGTGTTTTTTTTAAAGGAGATGAACACATTAAAGCATATATGAGATTTTAATAATTAGTCCTACATCTACTTTAGGGTATCATCCAACAACACATGCAAAAATTCAGTAAACTGCAGATTTGAACTGTAAAATCAGAAAGTCCAAATTTTTTTTTTTTTTACAATTTTACTGTAACCCCTATCCCAGTCTAATGAAGCAGAGGGTTTTCCAATGCCTTTAGGCAGTACGAAAGCTTCTTGCTTTTTGTTGTGCATACAGTAAATGATTCCTGTAGTCTGTAGTGAAAATGAAATATATGATGAGCTTCTTTCCAAATGACCAGCAGTATAGGTAATTAGACTGTGTCAGAGCTAGCACAGTGATGAGTCTTTGATGGGAGAGGATGAAAATCCCTAATGTTTCCAGGTTTAAGATTAGGTGTTTTCAAAATACCGGTTGCAAGTGCTCAAATGATTTTACACATACAGTAATCTTTTTACTCAAACAATGCCAAATTGAAGCAAAAATGTGTTGAATGAATTTCCATGATCAGTTTTGCAGTTTATCTAAAGTCACAGGAAACTTACATTGCCTGGTAGGAAAGGCAGCTGATGTTGGTGGGTATAATCTGCAGTATAGATGGTGTGGTGACGGGTAAGAGTAGAACCAAGTCAATCTGGAACAAAACCTTCCAGTCTTCAGTTTTATAGGTGTAGAAGATTGAACTCTGGCCAGTTAAAGCAGTCTCCAGGAAAATCTCTTTCACCAAGGTTAACTGAGATTCAGATAGATTAGCCTAAAAATATATGATGGTTACATAGTTATATACTTACAGAGTTATTGTTACGTTGATAAAAAATGTCCATTGTGTTTAACCTCTCGTGTATGCTGGCAGTAAACTAAATCACTGTGGATGCATTAGTAACAACAAACTCATCCATTTTTTTGACTCCCTGCCAATTTGTTTTTATTGCAATACTCTATTATAGAATATTTAACAGCCTAAAGAACCTTCAATCTAAATCAGCTAAATACTTTCCAGGTGCATCAAACCAAAAGATGTTTATTGTATAAAGCCTCGTACACACGATTAGTCCATCCGATGAGAACGGTCTGAAGGAACATTGTCATCGGTTAACCGATGAAGCTGACTGATGGTCCGTCGCGCCTACACACCATCGGTTAAAAAAACGATCGTGTCAGAACGCGGTGACGTAAAACACAACGACGTGTTGAAAAAAACGAAGTTCAATGCTTCTAAGCATGCGTCGACTTGATTCTGTGCCTACTAACGATCGGTTTTGACCTATCGGTTAGGAATCCATCAGTTAAATTTAAAGCAAGTTGGCTTTTTTTTAACCAATGGTTAAATAACCGATGGGGCCCACACACGATTGGTTTTGACCGATGAAAACGGTCCATCAGACCATTGTCCTCTGGTTAACCTATTGTGTGTACGAGGCCTAACAGTTTTTGTTTTCTTTTTGCTTTCTGCTAAGTGGGACCCTTGCTCTCTGCTGGAAAGCTGTGGTCTCTCTGCAAAGGTCTTGCATGTCCCCATACTCAGTCAGACCTGCAGCTCTGCAATCAACACAGGTCATGCTCCCTGCTTGATTGAAGAGCTCTGACTCAGTAGCGGGCATTTGAGGAAAGTGTAAAGATAGCAGTGGACCTGTAGGGTTATCCTGCTGGTATTGTTATATTAATCTTAGGGTATTAATGTTGGTGTAAATAAGGAAGGGACATGTCAGATCCCTGCTAGAAGACCACTACTTCCCCAGGGAGAAGGGGTTCCAGCTGTTTTTGTACTTAAGGGCTATACACAAGATAAGAAAATCTGACAAATTAACATTTTTTTCCCCGCATGCTAGTCTTCATATCGAAAATGAAGAGTTACTCATTTTGCGAAAATTCTTGTATAACAGTATACAACTTCAGAAGTGATGTAATGTATTGTATTATATTGTATTATATATTGTACTATATATTGTATTTTCGAATGAAAACTGAACTGAATAAACTAAAATCGTATGATTTGGTATCGTACAACATTTTCTGTGTTTTTCCCTTTGGATAATTTTCGATTGAACTGCCGTGATCTGCTCTCGAACGCTGTGCACTAACAATCAGATTATCATATGATTGCTTTGAAAGCGGTATTTTTCATATGCTTTTCTGATGGTGTATACTAGGCTTTAGGCTGTGGCTAATTTTTAACACAACGTACTGTAATGCCGCGTACACACGATCGGTCAAACTGATGAGAATGGTCTGATGGACCGTTTTCATCGGACCAAACCGATCGTGTGTTGGCCCCATTGGTTATTTATCCATAGGTTAAAAAAAAAAGCAATCTTGTTTTAAATTTAACCGATGGATACCTAACCGATAGAACAAAACCGATCGTTTGTAGGCACGTCCATCGGTTAAAAATCCAGGCATGCTCAGAATCAAGTCGATGCATGCTTGGAAGCATTAAACTTAATTTTTTTCAGCACGTCGTTGTGTTTTACGTCACCGCGTTCTGACATGATCGTTTTTTTAACCGATGGTGTGTAGGCATGACTGACCATCAGTCAGCTTCATCGGTTAACCAATGAAAACGGCCCATCAGACCATTCTCATCGGTTTGACCGATCGTGTGTACGCGGCATAAGACTTTTCACACATTTTCTTTTTTGATGTGTCTTGAATACATCTAGCTAATTTTGAAAGTTCGATAGGGCTTTAACTACTATTACCTAAAGAACCAATACCCTATAATCCTATACTCATAGTACTATTTATGTAATTCCCTTGTCCTTTCTATGGCCCTTGAGATAAAAAAGTACATTTTCCTAATCTTTGGACATATTTTCTATTTCTATTTGCATATATGTATACATCATAATTAGTTTAACTCTAACATTTTGCAACTAAAGAAATTTTTTTAACCATATATTATAAGTTATGTCTACTATGTCCTTTATTAATTGGTTGCCATATTTGTACCCTTCTCACATCTTTCCTTCTTATGGACGGAAAGACACCTATTATTGCTGTTTAGGATGAACTCCAGAGCTACAGCAACTTTATAGCTAACTAGTAATAGTAATAATAAGAATAATAATTATCGTTAGCATCATAATAATCATCATTTATTTTTAGGGCACTACCGTTTCTGCTGTGGATATAATAGCTTGAACGTATTGTGGAATGTTCTGTGGCTGAAGAAGACTTAGGATCTCTGTCAGTATTGTGGTGTTGGAGAGGACATCTGGTTTGGTTATAAGGATGGCTGTCTCAGTGGGTGTTAGGACACTTAGAACAGAACTCTGTAAGTTGATGAGAAAGATGGTTAAAAATGAAGTAACTTCAGGTTAAAAAATGACCATAAGAATCAAATATGATACATACCAAGTCAAGATTGGGGAAAAACTCCATTAATTCTAAGACAGTAGTACTGGTCACAAAGAGTGCCAGATTCTTTGTGATCCATTCTGTGGTTTCAGTTTCAGGGGTGGCACATGCATATCCTAAATGGTAGAAAATTACAAAGAATGCAGAAAACAATCAGATTTTTTTTAAAGCTGAAAATACATTTTAAAGTAACTATACCCCTGCGTATAATACAGTTATCACCAGTATTAATTTTTTACTTTAAAAAATAATTGACTTAAAGGTTGGAAAAGCATGTTTGATCACTATTGCACCCCCCCCAACATAATTATAACCATATGGCCAACATTTCCCCCCCCCCCCATTAGACATAAAGGCATAAACATGTAGCCAATTGGCAGAGAATAGGTTTATGATGCAGTTGCCAAACAGCAATAGCCTAATTGGTCTCTGGTGTCTACAGGCACCTTTATGGTCCTTCATGCTTACCTGTGATATGTATTTGTTGGATTAGATAAGTCTTGCAGAAGGTATAAATTGCTTCAACTTTGATCTTGTCAAGCTTGGAGTGGACATTGCTTAGTTTTTTAATTCTAGATGCAACAAAAACAGATAAAGGGAACAATATTTTTCTGTAGCAATAAAAAATACGACATGATGCATACATGGTACCGTACAATGTACTATAATTGAACTTTTACACCAACTAAGTGAATTTTCACAGGCTAAGACACATATCTTGATTAAAGTATGCACATACTATTGAAGTCTATTGGGTGGGGAAGGGGGAAGGGGGGTCAATGGTTTAATTTTTTCTCATGGCAGTGAAGTCTCTCAAAGTATGCAATGTACAGTTAATTGTAAAACACAATTTTGTAAAACAGTAAATATTTAGCCTCTTTTGCTCTGGGATGGGTTACATTTTGCAGGCTAAGGATGGTGCAATGCAGCTTGTGTTGCTTAATTTAATAAATAGTACTCACATAGTCTGATAGTCTTCACATGAAATGTTAAGAGGCAGCTTAGACAAGTGTCTTTCACTGAGAGCATCAAAGAAAGTGCCAATGACAATGTCAAACACTTGGAACCAATCAGGCATGGCTAGAAGACTCCAGTCCTTATTGAGCAATATGAAGATAGTATCAAGAAGCTCCTGCTGGGTATTGTAGCTCAGATGAGTCGTTGGCTGTTGTGGGTCACATGAAGTTGTGTTAGAAGAAGTGTTTGTGACCTGCAGGAAACAAAAAAGGAGACATGTTATGATGTAATCAAGGGTGCAAATTATAGTATCCAAATTTCTCTGTGTTCTCAATTCATTTCATTCTTATATCATATGGGATTTTGTTTCAGCCTTAAAACACAATCAATAAAACTAGGGCAAATGTGGATTCAGACAGAGTGGTTTATTAAGGGCAGGAGTTGCTTGAGGGTGTTTTTTGACCCCTGAAATTCTGTGTCTCCATCCTATTCTCTTTTCTGTTTTCACTAGGGTGTGGTTTTGAGCTCCCATTGCTCTTTCTGGGTATTAACGTGATTGTAAATGATCACCTTGTGAAACAATCCATGCAGTTAAAAATAAAGTTGAAATGAAAAGCATTTCTGTATAGCTATAAAAAATAAACATTATAAATACAACTTCTTTCCCTTTTTTTATAAGTGATCACATGCCCTCTGTTCTCAGCTGCATAACAGCTGGGGGAGGAGAAGCAGCATCACACTGAGCTTCCCAGTGAAAGATTATGTGGGGGTGGGGGAGGGGGGTGTCAGGACCAAAGTAAACCATACTTTTTGGGATCTGGCAAATCCTCATCTTAACCCATACCTGATTTGTATTAGTAGAACAAGCCATTAGTGCACCAAACTCGCAAAGGGCCTTAGCCCCCACCCCCCTTTCCAAAATCTCACATTCATAATTCCACATTTAAAGCTTGAAAAGAACTAGACAAATCTTTTATGACACTGATCAGCTAATTCACAGATCTGGAATTGCAACTCTGCCTAGCCGTTTATGTTTTAAAGTTACAGAAGAATGTTGGTTGAGCACATGGTCCTTTTAGACCAGGTTTTAAACATCCCTACTTATGATCATTTAGTAATCCCAGGGTGTTCCTCTTAAATCTCAATTCCAGTCAACATGTTTACATTGTTTTGGATAGAAAAAGGAGAAAGGTTCAGAGCTCTCCTAGAGGTCAGAGCGAGAAGCGATGAGAATACAGAACAAAAAAACAAAAAACTAATTTTTAGTAAGGAGGGCAGAACTTTTACCTGACATATGGAGTTTTGGATGCCTGTAAGATATCCCAGGAACATGCTATAATTTGTAAATTCCTTAATCTGACCAAATATAAGAGTCAATAATGTGGAATTGTGCACAGAGTCAGCCAGGAAAGTGAAGTCCGCAAGATCCGCGACAGAAAGATCAGCTGGATTTAACACCTGTCAAACAAAAATATCTCAATGTAATTTTGAATTATAACCAAACAGTTTAAAAAATTATACTATTGCTTGGCAGGAAATTGAAGTGTAACTAAAATGATTACCTGTGTAAGGTTTTTATTGAAGATGAAGAGATCATCAAAAGTGGATTGCTGGATAAAGTAAGCAAAATTAAGCTCGATCCAACTTCTGAAGTCTCCAGTGTCACACACTATATCTGTAAAAGACAGTAAAATATTGAGTATAAAGGACATCAACATCCAGAGAGGGTTTTACTTATGTAATGCAGAAGAAATGGGAACCAGCACTGCTGCACTTGTGGAGCCAGATACACAAAATGGACACAGGACATTTCCCAGATATCTTCTACTACTACTTAAAATGTTGGGTGAAGTAGAGAGCAGTAAACACTCATATCAGGTTTTTTCCATCTATGTCCCATTGGGGAGATTTCCCTTCACTTCCTGACCTGTTGAGAAAATATGGAGTGAACTGAAATCTCTCCAATGTGAGGAACATCCCCGCATTGGAAGATTTACCTAAATCTTGGTTTCTCCATTACTTTCATTCCCAGTGATGGGAATAGAGAGTGCATCTCCCTAATGGGAACACAGAATGCAATAAAAACCTAAACCCTCCAATCTCAATCTAGAATAAAAGTTTTGGCTGTAGATACACTTTAACCAACCTGGCGGTATGATTATGTCAGATTTTTGCATCTCAAATCGGAACATTGGTTTGCATAGAAATGTGGCGTTTTATATTATAGGCCTGTAATTCTTAGTAGTAACACACTTACATCTGTACAAACAAGAGTCTAGTAGACATCCCGGGTATGAAAAATACGAAATCATAATATAATAAATAACGATAACTAATTATAAAAAATAATAATATAATAATAATACAATTTATTTCCCCATGATTCACTATCGCTCACTTCTGCGAGTGTTCTAATTTACTATCGCTGTTTTCTAGCTGGTCTAAAACCACTTTTGACATAAAGGGACGCTTTTTGGTTGCCATGGACAATCTCAAGTTTCCAGGCAGAAAGAACGGTATATATTATAAAAAAACTGCATGCAGGGCATTGGACAAAGAACTAGGGACAAAATGGATGTAAAATGATTTCATACAGTAATGTAATCTATAAGATTTCAGGGTACGGTATGTGTTATTAATTTTGTACTTTTTGAATTTGTTGTGACGCTCGCAGGGAGCGGAGCCTGGCACACAGAGGCATCGGGCAGAGTACACAGCCCACAGACATGTGGGTCATGGTGGGACATTGCATGATCCTGGGGACAAGGTAAGTAACCTGGACCAGGATCCTGAGATGCAATACCGAGTGTGGCTCGGTGTTACCGCTAATGGTACTGAAATTTAACCCCGAGCCACACTCAGGAATACCGCCAGGGAGGTTAAAGACAAAAGAGCTACCTTAAGATAAGCATGCTAGAAATTTATAAATTACTATGTATGTCTCACAGTTTTGAATTAGGGACCACACCTTTCAGAGGTGACATGATAGGGTGGCCTTTACATGCATTTGCAAATGTATGAAACAAAAACCTCTATTTTTACTTGGGATGCTGAAACAGTTCAGTTAGGATGTTGACTAGCTGAGAAGTGTGATAGGGATTGTTTTATTCACTCATAAGGTAACCTGCCAGTTAAAAATATGAATGGTTACAAACTTGAGCAAATGTTTCAAAATGTCTTACCTTCGGAATGTAATTGACTCAGCATGTATCTTTTAATGAAAGCAGTGTAGATGACTTCCTTTGTGTCATTTGTCAGAGACAGATAGGTACTTGATGATGAAAATTCACTAAGTCTGTATTAAGAAACAATATGGTTCTATTATAAGATCTTATGACTCAATTGATTTAGAAATACGGGTGTAGGTTTGTTACTGTCTCTTGCATACAGGAAGTATGATGTATCAAATTATCAGTCCTAATACATTTTCACAGCTACCAATAAAATTCCAATGCACCTTTTAAATCCATATTTGATTAGTGATACAACATGGAGAATGTGATGTTACAAATCACAAGCTCCAGTTCGGTGTACCCTTCCAAGCCACATGTAAAGAGCTCTGTAAAATCCCTCTGCAGTGGCTTACATAGGTCTGATATCACAGATGAACTCCACTCTAATAGGACCACATTTTTACACCCCTGAAATAACTATGTCTTGTTAGCATTCTGCAAAGGGAGGGCCTTGGTTTCTGTAGAGATCCAACCAAGCCAGCATGCCCTCTGCAGAGGTCCAAAATGCCCCCACTCAGTCAGAGAGACATCTCTAAGCTTATGATCTCTTCAGATCTCCCACATACCCCCATTAATTTAATGCCAGAGCTCTCCAAACTCATGCTCTCTGCAGAGGTCCAACATGCTCCCACTGTGTCAGAGAGACATCTCCAAGCTCATGCTGTCTGCAGAGGTCCAACATACTCCCAGTAAGTGAAAGCTAGAGCTCTCCCAGCCCGTGCTCTCTGCAGATGTTCAAAATGCCCCCACTGCATCAGAGAGACATCTCCAAGCTCATGCTCTTTTCATAGGTTCAACATGTTCCCACTGAGTCAGACATCTCCAAGCTCATGCTGTCTGCAGAAGTGCAACATACCTCCACTATGTGAAAGCCAGGGCTCTCAGAGCCCATGCTCTCTGCGGAGGTCCAACATGCCCCTACTGAGTCAAAGAGACATTTATAAGCTCATGCTGTCTGCAGTGATGCAACATACTCCCACTAAGTCAAAGCCAGAACTCTCCAAGCTCATGCTCTAGAGAGAATGAACTTTGCCGATTAGTTCTATAGGTCGACTCAGAAGAGGGCATGTTGGACATCTGCACTGCTTCTCAACAGAAAGCAAGGGTCCCCATTTTGAAGCATGCTGGACACAGGCTTGGCTGTCACCGCTTTAGAAAGAAAATATGTGCCTGGAATGTATTTAGCAAATTAAATTGAAGGTTCAATTGGATTTTAGTTCTAAAACCCAGTATACTTTTCCACCAAAAATGTTACACAAACTATACAGGCAGGGCAGCAGTCTTGAGACTCTCTCTTTATAAACAGGAATGTATTACTGGCCTTTGGTAACATGACTTGTTGGTGACTGTGTGCCACCCCTGGCAGCCCTATCACTTTAGACCACTATTCACCATGAAGAAATCCATCTCTGAGCTCAAAATTAAAAATCCACTAATTAATGCAGCTCAGACTTAAATAAGAAATCATTTTTTTTTAATATGACCAGTGCAAATAGTGGAATACGACTTGGTATCAGTCTTTAGTATCCCCCATACATGATCGACCAGACAGGGAGAGAGGGGGTCAGGGCTGTAAACTAATCAGGTTTTCTGCTTGCAAATAAGTTAAGAGGAAACATGCTGCTAGGAGAAGAGAGCAGAGTGAGTGGGGAGACGGCCTTATCAGTCCTAGGCTACAAATCTTTTGGCAGGTAAAACAGCTCCCTTGTGTTTCCTCATATGCCTGGACTTTTAGATTAATTGAATGCACTTTTTCACTTTAGTACAATTGCAGTATTTTCTTGATAGCATTATTAGAACATTTATGATTTATTTCACAAGTTGCCTTCAATTGCTTGCTAAGGCTCAACAAAGCTTTCAGTTTAAAGGTTAATGCCGTGTACACGTGACCGTTTTTCATGACGAGAAAAATGCAATTTTTTTAATTGGCCGTGAAAAACGGCCGTGTGCAGGCTTCAGAGCATTTTTCTCGACGAGAAAAATGGGCGTTAAAAATTTAGAACCTTCTCTATTTTTTCTCATCGTTTTTCACGTCGTGGAAAACGGTTGTGTACGCATTAACAAGGGGGGAAAATGCACATGCTCAGAAGCAAGTTATGAGACGGGTAAATTAACATAAGCAGCCCAAAGTGTGGCGCCAATAAAACGGAACTTCCGTTTTATAATGACGTCGTACGTTTTGTACGTCACCACGCTTTTCTCAAGCATTTCTTTTCACGATCGTGTGTATGCAAGGTAGGCTTGAGAGGAATCACGTCGAGAAAAACGTCATTTTTTTTAATGACATGAATAACGGTCGTGTATACGCAGCATAAGTTTATCTTTGCGGAGAAAAAATGTTCATTTCATTTTTTCCCCCTCAGGAGCCTGCAAAGTATTGCACCAGTAATCAGTGGATGCGCTATTTTAAAAATTTGACAGTGGTTGTGGGGAGAAGATCCCTTGCACTCTGTGACAGTAAGGGAGGATAAAGCGTGCGGGGGGCAAGTCTGGAGCATGTTACACCCAAATTATGGGTGTACCATGTAATATGCTCTGAAAGGTGAACTTATCCCTTAAATCAGCAAAATACTTTCCAGAAACATCAAGCATGCAAAGCCTTGTAGTTGTTTTTCTTTAAAATGTATCCACTTGTTAAATAGAGAATAAAAAGATCAGTCCCCCACCAGAATTCTGTAGAGAAAGATCCCCGCTCTCTGTGTGGAAACAGCGGTCTTTCTGCAGATGTCAGCCATGTCTGCCACAAGTCAGAACTAGAACACCCCCATCAACAGACAATCTGGGCTTTGCTGACTGCAGAGGAATACAGCAGACCCAGAAAGAGAGGGGTGCTGGAATTCTGCCGAAACATCACTATTTTCACACAGCAAGTAAGGGTCCATCTTTGCAGCATGTTTTTAGGCCAAACACTTTTTCTGTTGCCTTCTAAAGAAAATCAACTGTAAAAATCTTAGCACCAAGACTGAACCTGGAATGTAGTTTGCTTGTTTACACTGAAAGTTCAATTGAGCTTTATAACCAAGTTACGCTTTCAAAGAAAATTACTTACATTGCCTGGTAGGAAGAGCAGGTGATGCTAACTGGCAGTATCTCCAGAATTGTCTGATTGACATATGGCAGCAGGAGACGCAGTTTGTTTCCAAATAAGTCCTTCCAATCATTGGTGTCATACAAAGAGAATTTGGACTGGAGGTTCGTAAACTCAACATCCAAGAAGATCTGCATCAATGACCTTACTTCCGAGATGGACACATTTTCCTGTTGAAGTATTTAAAGTATCAAAAAGACAGTGAACTTTCTTCTGTCAAAAAGTATTTTTTTATGATTTTTGATAATTATTTATTAGGGGAAAGCATTACCTCTTGTGCTATTCCTGTTATGGCAGTGGCATATTTGGTGACATCAACAAGTTCAACAAAGTTTAACATTTTACTTGTCAATATGTAATTGTTGCGCATATCCTCTTTTAAAAGCATTTCTGATAGGTCTTCTGGTGTCAACATTCTGAATAGCACAGCCTGGAATGAAATGTAAGGTTATTAAATACCAGCCAATTGTATTTTTATAACTGATCTGGTCACAACGTCACTTAGAGCATCATCTTATTATGTTTGTACTGTATGTATGTATTAAAGGGGTGGTAAAGTTTCATGTTTTTTCACCTTAATGCATTAAGGTGAAAAAACACCTTACACTCTCGGGTACCACCAGCCCCCCCCCCCCCCCCGTTTTACTTACCTGTCCCACGAAACTCTGTGGGTGTGATCCTCCGATAGTTTCCCCCAGCTGGAGGCGGCTCTTCATTGGAGATTGATAGCAGCACAGCCATTGGCTCTTCCACCAGCAAAAGTCTGATGGAGCATACACACGGTCGGAATTTCCGATGAAAAACTCACATCAGACTTTTGCTGGCGGAAATTCTGCTTGTGTGTATGGGACATAAGACCTAATAAGCTGCAATATATCACATTTTTGTTCTTGAGTTTTTTTTATCCTTTATTAAGTTCACATTAGCTCTATGGCCTTAAAGTATCTTTCATAAGACTTTGCCACAATGTTTTGTAAGAATGTTTATTATTATACTGCTACTTACAAAATCCAGACTTGGAAACAAGGAAATTAGTTCAGTGATTTTAGCTTTAATGTAAAACTTTTCAAAATTCCTAGTGATCCATTGTTCAGTATTTGTCACCCCTTCAGCACAAGCCGATCCTTAAAGAAAGAAGATCTGTTAAAACAGGACTGCAACCTGCAATGCTATAAACAAATCACAGTTGAACAGGCTTAAAAACAAGTTTATTTTGAAACATAGATAGACTATTATTTTGTCTGTGTTTACTATATTGGCATTTGTGGGCAGTGTGTAGAGCAGTGACAAGCTTTAACACTAAAGTGACCCTGTAAATAGAGAATCACTTTTTACGTTAAAGCATGTCTGTAATCAAAGAGTTAATATATACGCACCGTTCCAGTGGCTTATTTGTTGACATGCCACTTCTTTAAATATCCCAGAGTATATGGAATATAGGCTCCCCTTTGCACGCTGTGGTTTTCCCTGCCAGCTTACATATCACATGTATGAGCTGGAGGAAGGATCCATTGTGTGTGATGGGTTAAACAGACAATGGACCCATCCAGCTAGCTGAATACTTTACAGAGGCTGGAGAGAAGTAAAGAGGTGGCATATCAACAAATTGGCCCTTGGAAAGCTAAGTATATTATCTATTTTATTGCAGTTATGTTTTAATATATCAAATAACCTGGTGCTGACAGGAACATTTTAACATACTGGGATAATGTTTTGCTTATTTTTTTACCACTTCTAGATGTTGTGGCTAAACTGTAGGGAGAAGGAGTGCAGACGGGCAGAAATGCCATTTATGCAGACAGGGCACCTGTACAAGGGCCCTCTGGGAGATAGAGGAAAATTTGTACTACATGTGAGAATGAAAGTTGCTTAGAATCTCTTTCGCTGCCGATGTAGTCCTGGACACTTCTCACTTGTAGTCCAGGTGACCCATTCTTCATGATGCCCTAACCATGCTCTTGGTTGGTGACATCCATGTGATGTAAAGCAGTAAGTGCCTTCACAAAATTATTTACTGTTCCCAAGTCCAGCTAAAACTAAAAAATTTCTGGCTGAAGCCAGCTTCAATAAATTATCTTTATATTTTATGCTTAAAATATTTCTTCAAAAGCATGCCTTCCTAAAGCTTATATTTCTCTTCTATAATGTGAGAGGACTAAGTAGACACACAAAATAAACATACAACTGCTGCATATTTATGGACATATTGGGGGAAAGTTACTAAAATTGGAAAACTTAGAATCTGGTGCAGCTGTGCATGGTAGCCAATCAGCTTCTACCTTCAGCTTGTTCAATTAAAGTTTGACAAAAAAAAAATGTAAACTGTTTAATATCTATGCAGAGCTACACGTAATGGTAAAGTGATTTATATTGATTAACCATTTATTTCCAGATTTATGGTTGTGGGTGCAATTTGTCAAATTTAGAATTGTGCAACAATGTAAATATACATTAACAAAAAAGTTCTATTTTATGTCATTAACACAATACAACTAGGTCTAGTGCTGCTTGTTCCCTTTTTTATTGAGGGTAAGTTGTATTTTAATTTTGTAATATATTACCTGTTAATGTCATTTGATGGGTTAGGTATGACAGGCAGTATTTGTAGACAAAAACCAGTTGTGTTTTGCTGAAGTTCGGGTATTCGACATTCAATGACTGTACTCTAATACACATTACAAGAAACAAAGCACATGGGTTACAATTCACATCATGTTTGATGTCTTACTTATTTATCTCACATGTTAATGTTTTAACAAATTACATTTTTGATATTGATATGTAAGATGTTTACGACTTTGATGCTCTTTTAAAATACTGTTTGAGGTGCTTTTAATGCTATTTAGCTCCTATTAGTGAGCTGAAACAATTAGGCCCAATATATCGTTTTTTGACAGATAGCACAAAGTTGTTTGATTATATATACTTATAAGGATTTATAAATATAATTGCAATTGATCATAATTTAAATCCTGAAATATATAAGGGCACTGTAGCAGGGAAACGGCAAATTGCAAAGCCAATGGATTTTTTGTTAAATGTTTTTTACACTTTTTTACATTTTGTTATGATTATTTTACATGGAAATAGTCAAGAGAACTTATATTCCAATGAATATGTTGTGCAATTCCACCATAGTATCACCTCCCAAGTGGAAGCTCCTTCTTTTTTTTAATGCCATTTCTGGCAATGGTGCCCTTTGGTTTTCTTTGGCACTTCACACTTCATGTGCACTTCATGTGCATCCAGATTAATAATTACATAAATGTTAGACTGGCTCTTCTATTTAAATCCATGGTTTTTGTAACACTGATTTTAATATTTATCTTAAAAATGTTGTAGATGGTACCTCCACAAATATAACTAATAAAGAGTCCCTGTGGGCCCCTTAGCAATTTACCATAGATCAGAGCAGTGCTTGCAATAAAGAAAAGCAGTATGCAGTCTAACCTGCATGCTCTTAAGTGATTCATTTAGTAAGTGATGCTATTTACTGAGCCATTACATTATGGGCAAGTTTCCTCACTCCCTATCAGTTATTATTAGATCAGTTACTAATAGGAAATATTGCCATTGCAAAACACCCCACATATTTAAATATAAAAGCTGGAGGGTAGGGAAGCAATCTCCTCTCAGTACTAATAAAGGTACATGTTGTTCTGTGTCCCCATTGAAGAGATTCTCCATATTTACTGTCCTGATGACAGAACAGGAAAGGAAGTCTTCCCAGAGGAGACAAAGACATAAAATACAATTAAAAAGATCCTTTAAAAAACAAGGCATAATTAGATGAAACAACTTTAAAATCTGACAACTTTTCACGAGTTCAAAACTCCAATGTGAAAAAGCCTATTTTTTCACTTTGCTTAGGTGGTTTTTCTTGAAATAACCTGAAAAATTATAATCAAAAGGAGTAAAGTTTTAACAAAGTCAGACTAAGGAAAATTGCCCTACGTAAACTCTTTTGGACTCTCATAACTCCTGTTTCTTTAACTTGCCATTTCTTTCTTACTCTGACCTACTAATAATAATTAAATACATATCAATTAACTTATTTTATCTCTGTCAGCTATTTTTTTCCAACTCAAGTTACTTACAGGTCTTGGTAGTTTCCGCAGGACATATTAAGAGGTAGGCTTAAGATATGAGATTCATTAAAGGCTTTGGGGAAGTTCTCAAGTAGAAGATTCAATGTTGTCATCCACTCCGTCATATTGTTCAGAGCCCAGTCATTGTTTAGCACAAAAAGGACATTGCTGATAATGTCCTGTGTTGTCATCTCACTTAACTGGCCCAAGAGTTTGTCACTGCTACACCAAGCCATGCCTGCTGACGAGACCTATAATATACATATAACATATAAACATGGATTGTACTTTTCATATACATAAATGAGCTACAAGTAAGGTCATACACCTAAGGAGGCCACATTGTCTGTTAAGACTATATATGCATAAATTGACCTTGCCCACTTTTGTTGATCATCATTTGCACCGACTGCAAAAATTAGCAACTGAATATTGCACTATCATAGCCATCAATTTAACCTGAAAGTTTGCCCAAAAAGTTAACCAAAGCAAAAGATTCCAGCTGCGGAACCTCTGTGTCAAAATCTACCAAAACAGGAAAGAGCAAAGAGAATCCTGCCATATAAGAGGAAGGGTTAGTGTTTGGATTACAAGGAGGGTTCGTTCTAGAGTTACTATTTATTTTACTGTTATATGGAGGCTTATGCCGCATACACACGACCGTTTTTTTAATGTCCTAGAAAAAACAACGTTTTTCTCGACGTGATTCTTGTCAAGCCTGCCTTGCATACACATGACCGTGAAAAAAACGCGCGGTGACGTACAACACGTACAACGGCACTATAAAGGGGAAGTTCCATTCGGATGAGGCCACCCTTTGGGCTGCTTTTGCTGATTTTGTGTTAGTAAAAGTTTGGTGAGAGACGATTCGCCCTTTCAGTCTTCGTGCTTTTCAGTCTGTTACAGCGTGACGAATGTGCTACATTACAAATGCTAGTTTTACCAGAACGAGTGCTCCCGTCTCATAACTTGCTTCTGAACATGTGCATTTTTTTCTCGTCATTAAAGGACTAGGGTTAGAGTAATATAAGGGGTTAGTGCTAGGCTTACAAGGAGTATGAGGCCCCGTACACATGTCCGAGGAACTCGACGGGCAAAACACATCGTTTTGCTTGTCAAGTTCCTTGTGAGCCGCCGAGGATCTCGGCGAGCCAAGTTTCCTCATTGACTAACGAGGAAATAGAGAACATGTTCTCTATTTGGCCCGACGAGATCCTCGCCGGCTTCCTCGGCCAAAAGTGTACACACCACCGGGTTTCTCGGCAGAATACGGCTCCGATCGAGTTTCTGGCTGAATTAGAAATCCTTATGCCGCGTACACATGATTGGAAATTCTGACAAGAAAAGTCCCATGTGAGCTTTCGGTCGAAAATTCTGGCCGTGTGTATGCTCCATCGGACTTTTGTTGTCGGAATTTCCGCCAACAAAAGATTGAGAGCTGGTTCTCTATTTTTCCGACGAAAAAGTTACTTTCGGAAAATCCACTCGTCTGTTTGCAAATCCGACACGCAAAAAAACATGCATGCTCAGAATCAAGCAGAAGAGCCAAACTGCCTATTGAACTTCAATTGATCTCGACTCATCGTATGTCTTGTACGTCACTGCGTTCTTGATGGTCGGAATTTCCAACAAGATTTGTGTGACCGTGTGTATGCAACACAAGTTTGAGCCAACATTCCGTCAGAAAAAAACAACAGTTTTCTTGTCGGAATTTCCGATCGTGTGTACGTGGCATTAGTTTTCAGGTTACAAGGAGGACTAGTGTTAGGGTATAAGGAATGGATAGTGTTAGGGAGGATTAGTCTTCAGGTCACAGAGGATTAGTGTTAGGGTTACATAAAATATGATTATTAGGGTTAAAGGGCAAGTTAGTGTTATGGAGCATTAGTGCTACACCATTACACTGAGAATTATAGTCTCCTTTATAGGAAGGATGTTAGCGTTAAAGGGGAAGTTACTGTTAGGGAGGGCTAGTGTTCTGATTATAGGGAGGATTTGTGTCAGGGTTGGTTTCATTTTGACATGCAGTTGGAGGATGGTAAAATGAGTGGTTGAGCAGCGTTTTTGCTACCCGCCAACTGTTGCCCTTTTATGCTGCAATAGGCAGTGGATGGGGATGTTTATGCTGCGATTTGCGCCTGGGCAAAGTCTACCTGACATGTAGTGATCAGCGGGTGGCAAGCATGCTGATCACGTAACATTCAGGCAAATTGGGAAGTGCTGCAAATGCCCCACAATGCATGTGGTTGAAGCATATTTGTTGGCAAAAATGGGGTTATAATAGGTGGTGAAGAGATGTCACCTCACTGCCTCTCAGTAGCTGTGAAACACAATCTGAATGTAGAACATGCTTTAGAGCAAAGGTAGACTTAGACACATGTCTGAATCTACCTTTAGTGTCAGCGTTAAAGGGGTGGCTTGTGTTAATGTTATGACTACAGTTACTGTACAGTTAGTGTTTGGATAGACCATAGGATAAAACAATACTGTCCACACCAGGAGCTCTACTCTACAAACTAAAAGCTCTGATCCCTTAAAGATAACTGCAGTTTTGGCCTGTTGATGTCATGAGAACTATAGACCTTAACAAAATGCACTTTTAAAGCATGCTTATAAGTAATATGAAAGTAAACCTACCGGCACTAAACTGTCCTGGAGGTACATCAGGTAATCCTGAACATCTTCATAGGATGCCAATGAAGCAACTTTGGTTAGCACGATGTTTAGTAATGTGCTGTTGCACACACTGTCTGATATGATTGTGAATTCTGACAGTTCTTGATTAGTTAAGAAGATGTTATCCATCACCTATAAATATAAACAACAACATTGGTTTTCTTAATCTCATTTAGGCCCCTTTCACACGGACGGACCGCTCAGGTCCGCCTGTCAGTTTTGACGGTGGACCTGAACGGCTGCTTCCATGCATCTCTATGGAGCGTTGGATGTCAGCAGAGACATGTCCGCTGACATCTGACCCGATCTGATCTGCTAAAAACAGACGTCCATGGCGGATCGGATCGGGTGAGATCTAATTAAAACGGACATGCTGTCCGTTTTCACCAGATCGCTCCATAGGAAACAGCGGCACCCGATAAGCCCCTCCCTGCTCAGTGAGCAGAGAGGAGCTTGTCATCCGCCAGCTCAGAGGAGATCAACGGACTGATCTCCCGCTAAGCTGGTGGGAGCAGGTGGACTCCGTAGTGACGGAGTCCGCCTCGTGTGGAAGGGGCCTTATAAAGCACTGACACTTATTTTCAAAGGACTGTACATAGAATGTAAAATATTAGTCGCTGCCTCCCACAGTGCTACACACTCCAATGTTCTCATCACATGTATGACATTTTATAGATGAGTTTTGTAAAAATAGCTAAAGGCACAGTTGAAATACATATAAGGGAGCTGTTTTGCCTGCCAAATAATTTGTAATATAAAATACAAGTACTTATATGATATATATAAGTATACTGTATACCAGGCATATGCAATTAGCGGACCTCCAGGTGTTGCAAAATTACAAGTTCCATCATGCCTCTGCCTCTGGGTGTCATGCTTGTGGCTGTCAGAGTCTTGCTATGCCTCATGGGACTTGTAGTTCTGCAACAGCTGGAGGTCCACTAATTGCATATCCCTGCTGTATACTGTATATGTGGACCTTTTTTAAAATCACATTAACACTGCATATATGTGAATGGTCTCCATACAAAAGAATATTATTTTACTTGTCATGCAATTTCATTTTCAGTTTCATTGCATCAGTGTGAATTATGGCTAATTGTTATGTATTCACTAAAAACCATGAAATGTATTTTTAAATAGAGCTCTGCCCCACCCCAGAGCACCTTGTTCCCATGTTGATGGGGGCAAGGGCCTCTTCACGACAACCCTGGGTGGTTGCTGTGGGGGTCTGCAGGTGGGGGACTTAGTGGAATTCCCCAGATCCCGACCCCCCATGTGAATGAGTATGGGGTACATTGTAACCATACTCATTCACCAAAAAAAGTGTCAATAAGTAGAAAAAAAAATACTAAAACACAGTTTTTGTAGATCAGCTCAGTAGATTGCATTAAAAAAAGCCTGGATTCTTTCCTAAATGTAGATAATATAACTGGGTGCTGACATTTATAGGTAACGTCGATCCAGGGAAAATCTGATTGCCTCTTGTGGAATCAGGAAGAATTTTTTTCCCAACTGTAGCAAATTGGATCATGCTTTTCTGGGGTTTTTCACCTTCCTCTGAATCAACTGTGGGTGAAGGATTGTGAATATGGGATTGTATGATTTTTTTTGTATTGGTTGAACTAGTTGGACTTGTGTCTTTTTTTAACCTGACTAACTATGTAACTAAGGAGTGAGCCAAGATTGTACACTGCACTGCCCATGCACTGCCGGCAGTGTAAAAAAAAATACATTGACTGCAGACAGGTAAATATGCTTTTTGGCAGAAGAGGCATACAAAGTCTCATTTACCAGAAAACACTATCTGCTAGCAAATGTTTTATAGATCCACTTTCACTTTCCTGTCTCTGTCACAGACCTGTCAATGCAAAAAGTTGGGAATTTGCTGGATACTTGTCAAGTCTATATAATACCACCGAAGCAGGGTCTCACCTTGCTAAAATGTCCATTATAGATCAGTAAGGCTTGGTATGTGGCTTGGTTTGAAAAGCTTCCAAGGTTATCAGTGACCCACTGCAAAGGATTTGTGTAGTTACATACATCTAGAAGACATGTAAAAAAATGTATTGTTATTTTTGCTACTTAATGGGAAAAAAACAATTTTATAGTATATTATAAAAAGTATTATGTTCTTAATGATCAGGCAAGACATACATATGAGTTACTATTGACTATTTTCAGCCTTGCCAAGAAAGGACAACAGATCTCTAGAGACTAATTTTTAACAAAGTTTAAGGAGACAGTGTTCCCAGATTATGCAAGCGGCATCATTGACCTAGAACCAAGCTAAACATAATCCTGAGTGCCAGCATCACTAAATATATTACATTGACTTATTTACATCTAAAGAGAAAAAAGACCAGATTACAAAGACTGCAAACGGAACCTCAAAAGGGGGACATACCCTCTCCTTTTCTCTTAGTAGAGCTATTACCACTTGGCTTAGTCAGTCATACACAGGTGCATTCAAGCGTGCAGGCACGGCTGTGCTTCTTGTTGAAGGGCTTCACCCCATGTTAAATATTTACTTGCAAATTTAATATTTTATATAATAATTTAAAATAATAAGACACAACTGATTTTATAGAGACGAGATATGTATATGTGCTGTACATTTATAGTATACCAAAACGATACCTATTGTGGTTTTGCGTGAATCACATTTGTGCCAGCAAACTCTAAGTTTGAGCAAAGATCTGAAAATCGGACGACAGATCATCTGACTTTTTTCGCTTAAAGCGGGAGTTCTCCCGAAAAATTTTTTTAACATTAGATTAATGCTCATTTTGTCAAGGGGAATCGGGTTGTTTTTTTTAAATCGAAGCAGTACTTACCGTTTTAAAGAGCGATCTTCTCCGCCACTTCCGGGTATGGTCTTTGGGACTGGGCGTTCCTGTTTGATTGACAGGCTTCCGACAGGCTTCGGACGGTCGCACACATCGCGTCACGAGTAGACGAAAGAAGCCGAACGTCGGTGCGGCTCTATACGGCGCCTGCGCACCGACGTCCGGCTACTTTCGGAAAATCGTGACGCGATGTATGCGACCGTCGGAAGCCTGTCAATCAAATAGGAACGCCCAGTCCCGCAGCCCATCCCCGGGAAGCGGCGGAGAAGATCGCTCTCTAAAACGGTAAGTACTGCTTCGATTTTAAAAAAACTACCCGATTCTCATTGACAAAATGAGCATCAATCTAATGTTAAAAAAAAAAATTCGGGTGAACTCCCACTTTAAGAGTCGTATGTAGAAATTTAATAGGTTACTAAAGTCACAAAAATGGTTGTATTTGTATTGTATTTTCGGAAGACAACTATACTACTGACTAAACGAAAATCGTATAATCTGGTATCGTACGAGGAAAATTTTTATGCTTGTCCAATCGAATAATATCAGATGAACTGTCGTGATCGGTTCTCGAAAGCTCTGTACTAATAATCTGATAATGGCACGATCGCATCGAAAGCAGGCCATTAGTATATGTAGGAACAGTATGTAAGACAGTTGAGATATTGTCCTAAGTGGTGCCTAATTATTGTTGTTTTTAAGAAGGGTAGCAAGTTTTACTCTGTAGACTTTGCTCTTTCCAAGTGCAGCAGTACAGAAGTGCATCGTTTTGAACAGCTGGAAACAATAAGTTTAAATTATTTCTAATAAATAATAATACAAAAAAAAAATATTGGGCAGACTTGATGGACTACTCAATTTTTTTTAAAGCCATCACTTTTCTGTTTCTATATACAGTACATTCATGGGAGTACCTTTAGCCAGAGCTCTGTTTCTCAAAAATGTTCCAATGTACATGTCGTAGAAATCAACTTTTGTGTTACTGGGCAAATTTTCGTATGCTTGGTTAAATCCTCTGACCCTGAAAAGAATAAGCACAAAATATGAAACTTGGTCTGAGATAGATAGATAGATAGATGGATAGATAGATAGATAGATAGATAGATAGATAGATAGATAGATAGATAGATAGATAGATAGATAGATAGATAGAGAGATAGCATCCCCACCCATCACCCTAAAAGAGCAGACCCTCCAACTTTAAGCCTAAATTCTACTTTCAGCTAACACATGGCAGCTGATTTCATTAGTTGAACTAAAAAAATGAACGTGTACTTGTCAAATAAAGGTTGTTCCTAGACATATCTAGGAGCTACATGTGCAATTCATTTTGTTTCAAATAATTTGTTTTAACAGTTTTTTTTTAACAAATTTCAACAAATTTGTTAATTTGGAGGTATCCACATTAACGAAAATCCGTTAAACAAATTTTTCCAAATATTCATAAATTCGACAATTTGTAAATTCGAAAATCCAAAAACATGAAAATTCTAAAATCAGAAATAATAACCACCTAATAATAACTTAACTATTACTAACTATTAAAATATAGATATTGGAATATCCTTTCAAATTTTGTCTGTTAGTGAACGTAACGAATACATATATATTACGAATTATCCAAAAATAATGAATGCCATATCTAATCAAAATGGAACGTAACAAATAAAAATGTTTTATTATTTTTTTTGTTAATTTGTTCACTAACAGCCAAATTTGAAAGGGAATTCCAATACCTAAAATGTAATAGTTAGTTTTTATTAGTTAGTTAGTTAGTTAGTTATACTTTCGAATTTTAGGGTTTTCTTTCTTATTGTCTGATTTTTGGAATTTACAAATTTTCTAATTTACGAATTTACGAATTGCGATCATAACGAATGACCCCTAAAAAAATCCCCCAAAAAACAACGAATGTAACGAAAACAAACACATTTTTCGGCAGTGCATATGTCTATAAGGTACATTCAAAGCACTGTTCCCTGGTGCTGTATATCCACTGCGTTCACTAACAGTCAAATTTGAAAGGAAATACCAATACCTGTATATTAATAGTTAGTTTTTATTAGTTAGTTACTTATACTTTCGAATTTTCAAATTGTAAGATTCTCTTTCTTATTTTCAGATTTTAGAATTTTCAAATTCATGAATTTTCAAATTTACGAAAATAACAAATGACCCTTTCTACAGAAAAATATTTTGCCTTAGAGGATTTGGCAATATTATATGTACTGTTACCCAAATGATGAGCATGGGCTTACCGAATATTTCTATCCTTTTATTTTGTCTTAGTTTTTCAATTTATCATGAAGTTATCTTGGTCTCTTGGATTGTTTGGTACTCTCATTGGATTGTATGTGTGTGGATTCTCAACCCTTTTCCCTGAGGATGGGCCCTATTTTCTGCTGCCCAGTGATAATTTCAATGACCCATAGAAAATCTGAACCCAGCACTTTGTTTGTTCTTGTGTTTGTTCTAAGACCAAGGTAGGGTTCACTGGAATATGGTATCCCCATAATCATCACTAATTGAAAAGGTAGGATATGAATATAGACAACTATAGACAAAGTACAACAAGAGCACTGTGATCTACTTACACTGACTGGTAGGAAGAACATGAAATATCCGTGGAGAGCCATGATATCTGTGTGCTGTTTATTCCAGGAAGGAACAGAGGTAAGTACCCGTCAAACCACACACCCCATAGTTCTGGTGGAAAGTACTTAAAGTGGGGCTTCAGTCTGTTAAGAAACATGGACAAGAAGGCATCCCGAATCTCGGCATTGGGAAGAACTGTCAAGTTGGCCTAAAGTCAGATAAAAATGTATAATATGTTAGTTCACCTAAAATCCATGTTTTAGTTTTTGGTAGATGTTGGAGAGTTAGCGTGGATCCACCATCATTTATATTTTTTCATGTCAAGTACAGTGGAACCTCGAATTGCGGTGTGCAGTACCACGTTTGGCCTGGGTGGGGGGGCACCGGAGCCAAGCAGAGCTGAGTGGAGCCGTTCGGAAATGCTCAGAAAACGGAGATACTCCATTCCCTGAGACTTTCTGAGGTTTTTCCCAGTTCAGACGAGCGGTCCTCTGGCCTTTTTGGGTGTTTTCGAGGCTCTCTGGCGCCCCCCCCCCCACCTCTGGCCACATGCGGTATTGCATGCCATTGAAGTCAATGCTTTTTTTTTTATTTTGTCTCCATTGACTTCTATGGGGAAACTCCTTTTGATATGCAAGTACTTTTGATTACGAGCATTCTCCTGGAACGGATTATGCTCGTAATCTGAGGTTCCACTGTACATGGATTGTTAGCAATTTGTATCTACAGAAAGCTGATTCTGAAACACACAAATAATTCTTTATGCTTTTACACACCAAAATATTACCTTGTATACGTAACAGTTACATCAACACTGCACTGTGCAGAGAGCAGAGCTGTGGAAGGGGCCCCTCAGGCTCCACCCACAACAGGCTCCCCGCAGAAAACTATAGGAAAGGGCAGATATAAGACCAATCACCCAGCACAAACACAGGGAGCACCGGTGACTGGTTGGTATTACAGGAAACGCCTTCTCAGAGGCAAAGTATAGGAGTTGTTTTATTCTGAATTACAGCACAGATCTAGAAGAAACACACAAAGGACACCAAGATTCAAGTATAAACACATATATCTTGTATTTATAATATATGTTTATAAACGTGCAAAATTTATTTAAAGCTACACTATATTACCAAAAGTATTAGGATGCCTGCCTTTAAACGCACATGCACTTTAATAGCATCCCAGTTTTAGTCTGTAGAGTTCAATATTGAGTTGGCCAACCCTTTGCAGTTATTACAGCTTCAACTCTTCTGGGAAGGCTGTCCACAAGGTTTAGGAGTGTGTCTATGGGAATGTTTGACCATTTTTTCAGAAGAGCATATGTGATGTCTGTTATAGCTGCACAGGGAGGGCCAACTCAATATTGAACTCTACGGACTAAGACTGGGATACCATTAAAGTTCATGTGCGTGTAAAGGCAGGCAATAATGTATTTCTACTGAATATATAATAGGCAATTCAATTATTATTGTATTTTTTTAATTTTTCAATTACCTATTTCAATTTTTTTTACAGTTATTTATATGTATGAAAGTATCTTATCATAAGGGTTAATGCTCTCTGAAATAGGGGTTTATACAGTGTGTGACTATCTTTGAAGGCCTTAGCCAAGTTCTTTCTTAATCAGCCTCTTATATTGTATATACAGTAATACCCCTAAGGCCTTGTACACACGGTCGGACCAAACCGATGTGACTGGTCCGTCGGACCGTTTTCATCGGTTCACCTCTGAAGTGGCTGTACGGCCTGATATGTGTACACACCGTCAGTCCAAAATCCGATCAGGTCAGAGCGCGGTGACGTCAAACACACCACGTGCTGAATAAAACGAAGTTCAATGCTTCCAAGCATGCGTCGACTTGATTCTGAGAATGCGCGGGTTTTGAACCGATGCTTTTCTGTACTAACCATTTGGTCCGATGGGGCAGCGGTCCATCGGTTCGGTTTTGAAGCATGTTTTAAAATTTTGGACCGAAGGAAAACAGACCGATGGCCTATACACACGGTCGGTTTGGTCTGATGAAACTGAACTTCGGTTCATTCTCATCGGTTCGGTCGGACCGTGTGTACGGGGCCTTACTTGTTGCTTGGTTAAAGTTTAGGTTATACATACCATACGAGCATAGTCATTAAACCACCAGGCGAAAGCAGAAAAGTTGCTGTAGGGTGCTCGTTCCACATTGGCAATGATCAAGCGGCTGTAATTTATGCTGTTGAGCGTTAGGTTTACGGTCAGACCTGCCAGTTCCTTTGGACCCAGAAAAAAGACCAACTGCATCTGTGAAGAAGGTAAACATTTCATAGTTAGGAATCACTAAGCATTCATATTTGTGTATCTAAATGACCATATACAGTGCCCTCTACCCACATTCAAGTCAATGGTATAAAAAAGCTCATAAGTTTACAACATGACTTCTGATTCTTTCTTATGAGTTACAGCATTTTGAAAGTTACTTTTTATGTCAATAACAGAAAGCTATTACATTATCTGGGCAATTTTATTTCAATATTTTTAAGTTTATATGAGTTTACATTTTTTTTTTATGCTTTAGACAACACGGAAAAAAAGTGAAATTTGGTTTTCATTCTGAGGTGAACACTAGAACTGGAAAAAAACAGACAGCATTAAAACATTGTCAGAAGTTCTAACCTTTCCCGCTCTACTAAAGTGTGTTTTTGTTGGTGTACTTTTTGGAGAAATTTGTCAACAATTCCCACCCAAAAAGAAAGTGTGAGCAAATTATCAAATTAAAAGCATTAACCCTACCCAGAGAAATTTAAAGGATATGATAACCCTTACAATGAACTACTTTAAATTGCTTCATTTTTATCTGGTAAATATACTACTGAAACAGTGTTGTTGTATCTGTTGGAAAAGTGCAAAAAATGCATGTTTATCCTGCCTGACTGCAGAAAACTTTTTGTGTCCTCTACCTCTGCTAAATAATTTTGATTGTATTGCTGCTAGCTATCTCGGAGGACCACAGAACCCCCCCCCCCCCCCATTTTTATGGAGAAGGAGAAGGGCTCTGTAGTCCAAGCATGACAGCGCTGGTCCTCCATAGGTACAGTACTGTATAGTGAGTGAGCACTCTCACCCTGGGATAGGAAGTGGGTTACTGGCAGGATCTTAAAAAAATCAGCAAAAGTGATGATACTTACATTTAAAGTGGTTGTAAACCCTCACCAGTGAAGTGAATACCCTCAAATGATACATAGATATGAAACAAATCCTCCTACATAAGTTTTACTTGTTCATCTGCTGTCTTCCCCTTTCTACACCCTTTCATAAGTGCAAATCATGTTAAATATCTTTCTTCATCTTTCAGCAGTACATAGGGGTGGGTAGAGTCACTGTGAGAGAGCTGATTGGAGGAAAGGGACCCCCCCATCCACATAGGAAAAGGAATGAAGGAACATGCAGAGCTGTATTTTAAATAGACAAGCTCCCTACTTATCTCCCTCTAAAGCTCTGTACACACGATCGGTTTGTCCAAAGAAAACAGACCGATGGACTGTTTGCATTGGACAAACCGATCGTGTGTGGGCCCTATCGGTATGTTATCCATCAGTGAAAAAAAATAGAACATGTTTTAAATTTTTCCTATGGATAAAAAAATCAAGTCGATGCATGCTCGGAAGCATTGAACTTAATTTTTTGAGCACGTCGTAGTGTTTTATGTCACCGTGGTTTGGCAGGTCAGATTTTTGACTGACTGATGGTGTGTAGGCAAGACTGATGAAGTCAGCTTCATCGGATATCCAACAAAAAAATCCATCGGACTAGATTCCATCAGATATCCAATTGTGAAAAATAACAAATTTTTAACTCATGTTATCTCATGTGTCGGAGAGCTTGTAAGAAGGGACTCATGCTGATAACAGAGGAACAAACCACCAGAGAGAAACGACGCTTAAAGCTTTGGAGAGCGATAAGTAAACACTACATATTTATGGCTCAGATCAAATTTCATGAATGGGGTTTACAACCACTTTAATTCGAACTGTGCCTTTGTGGTGGTACAAATTGTCATAGTGGAAATCTTCAGTCCTTTGCCAACCTCCTATACCTTGCAGCCCTAATCTTCTGGTGCTGTGGGGATTATTGCCAGTGCTGGACCGGTGACAGACACTCAAGTGTGCTCACTGTGCCTGCCCTTTTTGCCCTCTTCCTCCATTTATAAAATCTATACTATAGCTTCCATTAATGAAAAGTGATCCATAAATGGAGGATGGTCAGATGAATGAAGTCCTCAGTTCATAGATTGCTTTTTGTTCATGGAAGTTATACCACAGCTTCTATGAATGGAGGAGGGGGTAGAAAGGGCGGGCATAGTCAGCATTCTTGATGAGTTTCTGTCACAGGTCCAGCACTGTTATGAACCCAGCAGTATTAAAAGTTGGAAGAGTATGGATGGGGGTACAGGAGGGAAAATATTCCCACTATGATGGCACCAGCACAAGGTGATACTTTGCAAGCTCTTAATAAGATCTTAGACCTTGGGCTAGTTGTCAGCCAGAACTAGCCAAGGAACATTTATCTCAGCTCTGTGATTATTACCAATTGTCCAATAGGGTTCACACTGCATTTTTGGCAGAGGTCAGTATTAAAGCGTACGTAGACCCTAACAATTAACTGATCTTACGTGATCCTCTTGGTTTGTTTAATATACTATTGGAAGTATTTTGTTTTGTCTGTTCATGTGCAAAACGAGCCTGTTTTTTTTTTGGGGGGGGGGGGTCAAAAATCCAGACCTGTCCTGTGTCTTCTGCATATGTCCTGTGTTAGCCTATCTTATATTATCTTGGACTATAAATGATATAAAGATATGAGAGTGGGAGTGGTTATGACATTTAACAAAAGACACTGGGCGGGGCTGACACCACCCAATCTAAAAACTGTTGTGTGTTGTCAGCCCACAACAAGGCATAAGAGTTTAATTCTGCTCTAATCAAGAGATATTTTTCTGTGCTTTCAGTATCTTTAAAGGGATAAACCAATGAGAAATATGCATATATTTGTAAGCAGGTGGTAGTACTCTTTTAGGGAAACTACTGATGTCAGCGGGTGGAGTGTTGTACCCTTTATATTCTGGTGTGGGTGGAGTCCTGGGCGGAAGGTGAATGGGACTTGGCTGCACCCGATTTACAGCATGCAGGTTTATAGCCATGAACAATGGTAGGCCTGTTGAGCTTAGGTCAGTAAGAAGGACTCCTTGTGAGGGCCCTCTACTGGAGGACTTAAAAAACAGCATTTAGGAAGATGACTAGACTTTAGAAGTGAATGTAATGATGGAGATGTGGAATTGAGAAACGGCATGCCAAGTTAATATCTTTTGAAGTTCTTCAGTAAATCACTGGAGCAGCGCTCTGTGAAGGCATTTCTGGAAAACTGAATAATGTGATAGAAGTCAGTTTCAGACCTGAGGTGAGTGAGGCACAAAATGGCAGAAAACCTCTCAAGAACAGGTATGTACAACTCTATCTCAAGAAGAAGCTGGCCAGAGCCCCTGGCCAGCCTGGCAGGAAACTGTAGCTAATTCAGATTGCCAATATATTGTAGAGATGTACTGCAAATGTCCTATATTTGCTTTGCCATGACATACATTTTAAGAACTGTCGAAAGAGAAAAACTTGGCCTTGAAGAGAAACCTCTTAATCTCTGGCATGTTTTTTTTTTAACTGTAAAGGTGACCAGACTCTTTTATACTCTGCAGGTGGTGAGTTAGTCTATGTGCTAACTAACTGTAATCCTCCCATTCAGCAAAGATCATTGGGCCAAAGGGCTAGGTTAATGTTGTACCTAGCAGAAGTGGTTTGTGGAAAAAGTTGTAGCATTTATGGACGTTTGGTATTTTTTTCTGGCTATAAGAGTGTAGAGGGGGGTTTCTTGGTTTCAGCTATTTTTAACGTTTTGGGTGAACAAATGATAGATATTCTGGCCAATAAAAAAATTATGAAACCTCAGGTGACAGTTGAGTATAATTGGTAGGTGAATGAAAGTTAAGAAAACTTTCAATAAAATTTAAGTGTTTGGCTCCATCAGCCAATTTTTAGGTTCCTTTTCAATTTCACTGATAGGGATGAGCTTCGTATTCGAGTAGAACTCATGTTCGACTCAAATATCGTATGTTCGATCATTCGTTGAAATACGAACAAAACGGGTCGTTCGCACCAAATTCGAGTTACATTTCACAGACCATAATTCACTGCGGCATCGCTGGCTGATGATTGGCCAAGCATGCACTATGACCCGCATGCTTGGCCAATCACAGCTTGCAAAAAACGGAGAGCCATAATGGCTCAGGGGGTTTAGTACATGCCCCTAACTATAAAAGGCCGCCTGCAGGTCGGCCTTGTGTAGTGTGTTTGCGGTGGTTGAGAGGACAGAGAGAGTGTCATTTTTTGCAGGTAGATAGAGGTAGATAGAGCAGGCAGGCTAGTCAGTTAATTTTACAGTGTGTAGAGGATATATATACATCCCAGATGTTGTACATATATTTATACACTGTATAGTTTAGCTAGATCAGTTATTCCTAATTTACTGGCAGGCAGGTGATTGTGCTAGCTGCAGTATTCTTACATGGTTTATTGCCTGTGTCCTCTGTAGTTTGCACCTAAAGCTACTTGGTGTGTACTGGCTGTTTTGTTATAGATAACTTTCCAGTACCTTGTTTTAATTTGTATTTAGATAAATACCTAGAGCCACTTCTTTATTTTTTATATCGTGTAAATTACTGCCTCTGCATTATTTGTTTTCTAGGTAACAGGCGAGAACCAATTCTTTACATTTTAAATAGAAGACTGCCCAGTACTGTGTCTTTATTTTAAATACAGAACTACTTTATTTTTCAATATAGATAGCAGTTCTGTACAATTTCTTAAGTTTTTTTAAATAAAGATAACTGCCATGTGCCTTTTTTAAGATATAGGCTTAGTACCACTTCTTTATTTGGATAACTGCATTGCACTGTGCTTTTATTTTTTTTAATAATTGTCTAGTCAGTTCCACTTATTTATTTTTTATAGTTTATTTTCTATATAAATGCCTAGCACCACGTCAATATTTTATATATATCACTTCAGTTATATCAGTTATATATGTAACTGTCCTGTACCATTCCTTTTTTTTTTTTTTTTCATTCTTTAGTTTTAGAGATTCCTTACCAGTATTGCTTTTTTTTCCCGTCTTTTTAGATAACTTCCCACTGTTTTTACACATATCAGCCCAGTTCTACTTTTTTTTATTGTTTTATTTATTTATGTATTTATTTATTTTTTATTCTACAGTATATACCTGCCCAATGCCACTTCATTTGTGTCTATAAATGGTTGCTCAGGGCCAATTGTGTATTGATTATAGATAAATAACCAGTATCACTTATTGTTTTTTTTTTTTTTAACTGCCTAGTGCCATTTCTTTATTGTTCTTTATAGATAAAGTGCCCAGTATCCCTTCTTTATTTTTGTTAGATAACTTTGCAGTACTAATTCTCTGTTGTTTTTTTATAGATAACGGTTCAGATTTTTTTTTATGTTTATAGATAACTGCCAAATGCATTTTAAGTTGTTTTTTTCATATAAAAATTAGTGAGAATTATTTTTTTGTATATGTTTTGTAGAAAACATTGATAACATAGGGGGTTAGTTACTAAAGGCAAATCCAAGTGCAAACTACAAGTCAAAAGTGCACTTGGAAGTGCAGTAGCTGTAAATCTGAGGGGTAGATCTGAAATGAGGGGAAGTGCTGCTGATTTTATTATCCAATCACATGCAAGCTAAAATTCTGTTTTTTATTTTCCTTGCATGTCCCCCTCGGATCTACAGTGACTGCACTTCCAAGTGCACTTTCAGTGCAATTTCAAATGCAATTTGCACTTGTAGTTTGCACTTGTAGTGCAAAGTGGATTTGCCTTTCGTAAATAACCCCCTTTCTAATTGCACACTGCTACTTCTTTATTTGTGTTTTCAATTTTTGAATATAGATAATTGCCTAGTGCCCCTCCTTCACTGATTTTTATATATATATCTGTTGAGTACACCTAGTAATTTATGTATTTGTTGTTTTTGTTTTAAATATTAGCCCTGTACCATGTGCTGTTTTTAGTTTTATAGATAACCGACTGGTGCTTGTTCTTTAGTATATTTGTATGCGAAGGTCCACCAGTGACCATTTAATTTTTTTGTGTGTTTGTGTTCGAAGTACTGCTTCTTTATTATTAATCATTTTGTGTTTTTGTTTTTTATGTAGGCAAAATATATACTATCATACTACATTCCTGCTATGTGCCTAATAATGTTAGTTACAGTATCTGTTTGAAAATGTTGTTTAAAGCGCCCAGAGGCGATTCAGTTCGCATGTGCCGCGCTATATAAATTTTTTCATTCATTCATTCATTCATTCATTCAAGATAGTTTTAAAGGGTTGGACCACCAAAAAATAAAAATTACTTTTTTCTTATCTCGGTACTTGTAATTAGGTCTCTGGCCCAGAGTTCCCAGCTACTGAATGCTCAGTGTAAAGTTTATGGCTACAGTATGTTTCTTTATTGGATCTTTACATCCTTGTTTAATGCCCCATACACACAAGTGGAATTTCCGCCAGCAAAAGTCTGATGTGAGCTTTTCATCGTAAAATCCGACTGTGTGTTTGCTCCATCAGACTTTTGCAGAAAAAAATCCTCTCGGAAAATCTGTTCGTCTGTATGGAATTCCGACGGGGAAAAAAACATGCATGCTCTGAAACAATTTGACGCATGTTCGGAAGCATTGAACTTCTTTTTCTCGCCTCGTCGCAGTGTTGTACGTCACTACGTTCTTAACGCTCGAAAGTTCAGAGAACTTTTGTGTGACCGTGTGTATGCAAGCCAAGCTTGAGCGGAATTCCATCGGGAAAAACCATCCAACTTTTTTCCGATGGAAATTCCATTTGTGTGTACAGGGCATAAGACTCCTCTTGGTAAAGTGATGATCTATGGCTTGAGGTGAAAAATCTGAGTTCTGTCAGGGAGATCTTGCTGCTGGAGTTTTTGAGATGCAAGACATCACTGATGTCTATCCATCACTGAAGTGCCTGAAGTGGACTGACTGTTAAATAAATTAATACATGTGATCCTATTTCTATTAAGTGATCAAAACTGACTCCTCATCAAGTGAAATTATACACACTGTGGACCCTACTTAGGGTCTGTGTGTGGCAATTAAAATGTACAGTGCATCTGGAAAGTATTAACAGCGCTTCACTTTTTCCACATTTTGTTATGTAACAGCTTTATTCCAAAATGGATTTAATTTATTATTTTCCTCAAAATTCTACAAACAATACCCCATAATGACAATGTGAAAATAGTTTATTTGCAATCTTTGCCAATTTATTAAAAATAAAAAACAAAAAAAATCACATGTACATATAGTAAGTATTTACAGCCTTTGCCATGACACTCAAAATTTAGCTCAGGTGCATCCTGTGTCCACTGATCATCCCTGAGATGTTTCTACAACTTGATTGAAGTCCACCTGTGGTAAATTCAGTCAATTGGACAAGATTTGGAAAGGCACACACCTGTCTAGGTCCCACGGTGCACAGTGCATGTCAGAACACAAACCAAGCCATGAAGTCCAAGGAATTGTCTGTAGACCGCCGAGACAGTATTGTATCAAGGCACAGATCTGGGGGGGTGGGGGGTACAGAAAAATGTCTGCAGCATTGAAGGTCCCAATGAGCACAGTGGCCTCTATCATATATAAATGGAAAAAGTTTGGAACTGCAAGGACTCTTCCTAGAGCGGGCCACCAGGACAAACTGAGTGATTGGGGGAGAATGGACTTGATCAGGGAGGTGGTCACTCTGACTCTCTGTGGAGAGAGGAGAACCTTCCAGAAGAACAACCATCTCTGCAGCACTCCACCAATCAGGACTGTATGGTAGAGTGGCCAGACGGAAGCCACTCCTCAGTAAAAGGCACATGATAGCCCACCTGGAGTTTGCCAAAAGGCACCTGAAGGACTCTCAGACCACAAGAAACAAAATTCTCTGTTTTAATGAAACAATGATTAAACTCTATGGCCTGAATGGCAAGCGTCATGTCTGGAGGAAACCATGCACTGCTCATCACCTGGCCAATACCATCTCTACAGTGAAGCATGGTGGTGGCAGCATCATGCTGTAGGGATGTTTTTCAGCGGGAGAAACTGTGATATTAGTCAGGATCAAGGGAAAGATGAACGCAGATGAATCCTTGATGAAAACCTGCTCCAGACCACTCTGGACCTCAGACTGGGGCAAAGGTTTATCTTCAAACAGGACAATGACCCTAGGCACACAGCCAAGATAACAAATGTGTGGGTATGGGACAACTCTGTGAATGTCCTTGAGTGGCCCAGCCACAGCTCAGACTTGAACTCAATTGAACATCTCTGGAGAGATCTAAAAAAAATTCTGTGCATCCAACCTAATGGAGCTTGAGAGGTCCTGCGAAGAAGAATGGGAGAAACTGCCCAAAAATAAGTGTGCCGAGCTTGTAGCACCATACTCAAAAAGACTTGAGGCTGTAATTGGTGCCAAAGGTGCTTCATCTAAGTATTGAGCAAAGGCTGTGAATACTTATGTACATGTGATTTTGTCATTATTATTTTTATATAAATATGCAAAGATTTAAAACAAACTTCTTTCACATTGTCATTATGGGGTATTGTTTCTGTAATTTTGAGGAAAATAAGGAATTTAATCCATTTTGGGAAAAGGCTGTAACATAACAAAATGTGGAAAAAGTCAAGCACTGTGAATATTATCCGAATCCACTGTATAGGCTGTACTCTAGATAGGCTGTTTCTGTGGAACCGCAGCCATCTCTAGATGTTTCTAGGGGTTCCTTGCACAGTGTGGCAGATTGATTTCCTGCCGCACTGTACCTCTGTAGTTTCAGCATCGCTGCCATTAGGCAGAACCTCTTCTTTTGCCTCTCAGGAAAGGAACTTCCTCTTGCCTCTCAGGGAAGTAACTACTGATTAATCTTTTCAGTTGTACGTAAGAGGGACATTCTTCCCACTGACCACTAATTGAGGGCAGCACCTCTACAATGACAACCAATGTAAGGGATCAATGAAAGGAGTGCCACACCAAATGATAAAGGAGTCCAAATTTATTTTACCGGTTTACACTAAAAACTGGCAATGCGTTTCAGGGGCCTGAAAAAAACTCCCCTTTCTTCAGGGCTTCAGTTAAAAAAAAATGGACTCAGAAAAGGGCTTTCCTGTGTGAATCTGTGTAGGGAAGCTAATTACTGTATTTATTGGCGTATAACACTCACCTTTTTACCCTGAAAATAGAGGGTAAACTGTGCCTGCGCAGGGGGCTGTGGAAAGTTTTTCCCCTGAAACTTCCCTCTTAAAGTTAGGGTGCGTGTTATACGCCTGTGCGTGTTATACGCTGATAAATACGGTACTGGACTAGGAAAGTTACCAGCCATCCACATCTGTGTGAACAATCAAGATAAGAAGTTTCTTATTTTGAAGGAAACACTGATGAAGGGGGAGTTTTTTTCTGGCTCCTGGAATGCTGTTTTTTTTTTTAAGTGTAAACCAATACATTAATTTGGATTGCTCTATTGTTTTGTCTGGCACTGGTTCATGTTGGTCATTTGTGCATGTTTTTTTTCTTGTAAGCTGCTGGGTAACCCCTAGGGGGTAGCCCTGTCTGTCCTGAGCAGCCTAACCTAAGCCAGTA
This sequence comes from Rana temporaria, assembly GCF_905171775.1. Classification (NCBI taxonomy): domain Eukaryota; kingdom Metazoa; phylum Chordata; class Amphibia; order Anura; family Ranidae; genus Rana; species Rana temporaria. The sequence continues at coordinate 24,054,090 of NC_053494.1, read as the reverse complement.
AGCTCTACAAATGTATTTATCCTCTCACTTGAACTTGTATGAACTAATTTCAAAATACCAGCTTCCCTTGGATGCTTTTTTCTTCATTGGAGTACCAGTGTAAGGGGGCCAGTGTCAGAACTATAGGGGCCGCTGCAGTCGCACTTGGCCCTGCCGTTTTCCGCCTCTGTGGGGGGGGGTCAAGACCCAGCATTTCACCCTGAACCTCTGGTTGGCTGTTTAGAATGCAGTAGGGGGAGATGGGAGGTGGCGATCAGCAGCTCTATGGTGCCTGTGGGTGGTGAGATTTCCCTGGGGCTTGTAGTTTTCTCTTGTCAGTGTATACAGTGGAGAGTAGAGGGGAGGAGCCTCTGACTTGGGCAGTTATCAGTTTCACTTTCAGATTGTCGCTCTGCTTGTACACTGTTGCTGATACATGACAGGGTCTGAGGCTCCTCCCCTCTCCACCGGATACACTCAGGAAAACTACTAGCTCCAGGAAGATCCCCCTGCCTGTGGACACCATAGAGCTCCCCTATGGTTTCGCCGCCCCCACCTCCACCAGCCAGCCTGATGTAAGGAGGGGCTCTCTGGGGACCTTGATGTAAGTAGGGAGGCTCGCTGGGGACCCTGATGTAAGAGGAGGCTGTGTGGGGACCCTGATGTAAGGGGAGGCTCTCTGGGGACCCTAATGTAAGGGGAGACTCTCTGGGGACCCTAATGTAAGGGGAGGCTCTGTGGAGACCCTAATGTAAAGGGAGGTTCTCTGGGGACCCTGATGTAAGAGGAGGCTCTGTGGGGACCCTGATGTAAGGGGAGGCTCTCTGGGGACCCTAATGTAAGGGGAGACTCTCTGGGGACCCTAATGTAAGGGGAGGCTCTGTGGAGACCCTAATGTAGGGGGAGGTTCTCTGGGAACCCTGATTTAAGTGGGGGCTTTCTGGGGACCCTGATATAAGAGGAGGCTCTCTGGGGACCCTGACCTAAGGGGAGGCTCTTTGGGGACCCTGATGTAAGGAGATCCCTGGGGACCCTGATGTAAGGAGGGGCTCTCTGGGGACCTGTAGGTAGGTAGGGAGGCCCTCTGGGGACCCTGATGTAAGGGGAGACTCTCTGGGCACCCTAATGTAAGGGGAGGCTATCTGGGGACCCTAATGTAGGTATAGGCTCTCTGGGGACCCTGATGTAAGGGGAGGCTCTCTGGGGACCCTTATGTAAGGGGAGGCTCTCTGGGAACCTTCATGTAAGGGGAGGCTCTCTGGAGACCCTTATGTAAGGGGAGGCTCTCTGGGGACCCTGATGTAGGGGGAGGCTCTCTTGGGACCCTGGTGTAAGTAGGGAGGCTATCTGGGGACCCTGATGTAAGGGGAGGCTCTCTGGGGGCCCTAATGTAGGGGGGCTCTCTGGGGACTATTGTACAAGTAGGGAGGCTCTCTGTGGACCCTTATTGAATTAGGTAGGCTCTTTAGGGACCCTAATGTAAGGGGGATCTCTGAGAACCCTGATGTAAGTGGGGGATCCACACACTCAGATATGTAACGATATGTATATATATATATATATATATATATATATATATACACACACACGTGTGTATATTATATACATGTGTATGCCCGCCCAAGTGCATGACTTTTTTTACTTTGCTGCTATGGGCTCTAGCCCGAGATCTTTTGTAGACCCAGCAACAACCCTGTTGAGGCCCCTATGGTTTCTTGCACCAGGGCCCTGAAGATTCTAGTTACGCCTCTGAAGGGGACATTTCTATACCCTGCATCAATGTAAGAAGGGAATTTCTATACTATGACCACCAATCAACCACCAGTTCAATGGGGCACTTCTACACTGACCATTGTAAAGTGTACAGTACTTCTACAGTGAATACCAACATGAGCTTGTGCCGTTTCACTGATCCGCAATGTGAAGGATACACTTCTACACCAACCATCAAAATACGTAGGCTTTCCCACTGAACATGAACACCAATGATAGGTGTCACTTTTGATTTGACCTCTAAAGGGGCATTGTGAAGACAATCAATAAAAAAGGGGCATCACCCTAGTAACCAATGTAGTTGTGTACTTCTCCACTTAGGACTAATGTAAGGGGGTCCTATTACACTGACCACTCGTTTATCTGTACACCAAAAATGGTGATTCTGGGGTTTCAGAGGCCTGAACATCTTTTCAGAATTACCCATTTTGGTAAAAAGATTAAGAAAGGCTGCTCTAGATGTTTCCTGAAAATGACACGGAAGTCACTATACGCTGGTAAAGCTGAAGTTTCGTGTTTTTTTATTTTATTTATTTTTATTCAGCATCAGGGATGGCAATTACATTATTCAAGTGTGTTCCATGTGCCGATGGCTGCTGTATTCCTTGAAATCTTCAGTCCTCTGTCCCCCTAGATACTTACAACAAAGCCCCCCCCCCCTTAATCTAGGGTTTATCTGTGTATTTTCCAGAGTCCCCAATGATCCACTTACAGTGTAAGTGGAAATTCTTTGGATTCATATGTAAGGGGGAATCTGTAGATTCAGATGTAAAGGGGAACTCTAAGGATTCAGATGTAAAGGGGAACTCTGTGGGTTCAGATGTAAAGGGGAACTCTAAGGATTCAGATGTAAGGGGGATCTCTGTGGCTTCAGATTTAAAGGGGAACACAGGAGATTCAGATATAAAGGGTGAATCTGGATTCAGTGTAAGTGGAAATTCAGAGGACTCTGATGTAATAGGGTTCTGCATACACCCATTTTAGGGTGCGCTCTGAAGGCTCTGATGTAAGGGGGGCTCTGCAGACTCTGATATAAGGGCGCTCTGCGCACTCTAATGTAAGGGGCACTCTGTGGACTCTAATGTAAAGGGGGCTCTGCGGACACTGATTTTAAAGGGGACTCTGCAGACTCTGATACAATGAGTGCTTTACAGACTCTGATGTAGGGGGGCTCTGAGGACTCTGATGTAAGGGGGCTTTGTGGACTATGATGTAAGGGGCACTCTGCAAATTCTGATGTAAGGGGGCACTGCAGACTCTGATGTAAAGGGGCACTGCAGACTATGATGTAAAGGGGACCCTGCAGATTCTTATGCAAGGGACGCTTTGCCAAATCTGATGTAAGTAGGGCTCTACAGACCCCAATTGTAAGCAGCGTTTTGCAGACTCTGATGAAAGTGGGGGCTCTGATTAACAGAGACCCCCTTATAATCACAGTTCCCCTTTACACCAGTCTGCAGCAATCCTTCTTACATCAGAGTTCCCTCCTTACATCAGAGTTCTCAGTGTTCCCCCTTAAATTAGAGTCCCCAGAGTTCTCCCTTACACCAGAGTCTGCAGAGTCGCATCTTACAGTGTATGGGAACTCTGCAGATTCAGATGTAAGGGGAACATTGCAGATTCAGATGTAAGGATAATTTCTGTGGGTTCAGATGTAAGGGGAACTGTGCAGATTCAGATGTAAGGATAATTTCTGTGGGTTCAGATGTAAGGGGAACTCTGCAGATTCAGATGTAAGGGGAACTATGTAGATTCAGATGTAAGGGGAACTCTGCAGGCTCAGATGTAAGGGGAACTATGTAGATTCAGATGTAAGGGAAACTCTGCAGGCTCAGATGTAAGGAGAATTTCTGTGGGTTCAGATGTAAGGGGAACTCTGCCGATTCAGATGTAAGGGGAACTATGTAGATTCAGATGTAGGGGGAACTCTGCAGGTTCAGATGTAAGGTGAATTTCTGTGGGTTCAGATGTAAGGGGAACTCTGCAGATTCAGATGTAAGGGGAACTATGTAGATTCAGATGTAAGGGGAACTCTGCAGGCTCAGATGTAAGGGGAACTATGTAGATTCAGATGCAAGGGGAACTCTGCAGGCTCCGATGTAAGGAGAATTTCTGTGGGTTCAGATGTAAGGAGAACTGTGCAGATTCAGATGTAAGGGGAACTCTGCCGATTCAGATGTAAGGGGAACTATGTAGATTCAGATGTAGGGGGAACTCTGCAGGTTCAGATGTAAGGTGAATTTCTGTGGGTTCAGATGTAAGGGGAACTGTGTAGATTCAGATGTAAGGGGAACTCTGCAGATTCAGATGTAAGGGGAACTATGTAGATTCAGATGTAAGGGGAAATCTGCAGGCTCAGATGTAAGGAGAATTTCTGTGGGTTCAGATGTAAGGAGAACTGTGCAGATTCAGATGTAAGGGGAACTCTGCCGATTCAGATGTAAGGGGAACTATGTAGATTCAGATGTAGGGGGAACTCTGCAGGTTCAGATGTAAGGTGAATTTCTGTGGGTTCAGATGTAAGGGGAACTGTGTAGATTCAGATGTAAGGGGAACTCTGCAGATTCAGATGTAAGGGGAACTATGTAGATTCAGATGTAAGGGGAAATCTGCAGGCTCAGATGTAAGGAGAATTTCTGTGGGTTCAGATGTAAGGAGAACTGTGCAGATTCAGATGTAAGGGGAACTCTGCCGATTCAGATGTAAGGGGAACTATGTAGATTCAGATGTAGGGGGAACTCTGCAGGTTCAGATGTAAGGTGAATTTCTGTGGGTTCAGATGTAAGGGGAACTATGTAGATTCAGATGTAAGGGGAACTGTGTAGATTCAGATGTAAGGGGAACTCTGCAGATTCAGATGTAAGGGGAACTCTGCAGATTCAGATGTAAGGGGAACTATGTAGATTCAGATGTAAGGGGAACTCTGCAGGTTCAGATGTAAGGAGAATTTATGTGGGTTCAGATGTAAACAGGGAAACTATGCAGATTGAGATGTAAGAGAAAATCAGGGGATTTTAGATGTAAGGGGAACTCTGCAGATTCAGATGTAAAGGGGAAACTTTGTTGATTCTTGTGATTAAATCCATAAGATCAGAAATGTTATTTAATCACAAAATATATGTACAGCGCATACTATACATATACATATGTGTGTGTCGCTAAAGTGTTTGGGTTTTGCTTTACAAAAATGTGGCAACCCTCCTTAAGACTGTAGAACAAGTGAAAGGGTCGCGCTGTGGCTCTGTAATAAAGGCCCCAGCGATGGGAGTAAAGGGCCCCCGGGATCAATGGCAAGGGCCTTAAACTCGGAGAGAAGGGTGGTTTCTTGCATTGGGCCCCTGAAGGTCCTAGTTATGCCTCCGACGTGTCACATGCACTGGTCAAAAATGCCAACTACGCCCACCCTTTTGGGCCTCCTTGCTCCATTCATAGAAGCTGTACTGCGGGTTTCCACAATGAAAAGGGCTTTATGAATGACGGGGGGATAAATGAAAGGTCGGCCTTCTCCTTTCATAGAGCATTTTTATTTGTGGGAGGTGTTAGTACAGCGTCCATTAAAAGAGACGGGGGGGGGGGGGCATAGTCAGCACTTGACAAATGCCTGTGATAGGTGCAGCCACTAATAATAACCTCCTCAGCACCGGAACATCACAACCACAGAGGTATCTGGGGGGCAGAGGACTGAATATTTCAAGGAACGCTACAGCCACCGGTACACGGGACACTCTTCATTAATATAAGTACAATCTCTGGTACTGATTCAAAAAAATACTCCACTTTAAGTTTGCTGGACTGAATTACCAACCCTAATATGGAAGGCTTTATGTTTATGTTTTTCTTGAAGATAATAATAAGGTTAATTTATGGCTTATTAAATAGAAATAAAGAGCAATAAAAATGTAATTATGAGTCGCTTTACTATAGGTTACTGCATATGATAGCTCTGTGGGCTGTGTTATTATGTATAGGCATTGGAGTTCATGTTCACCTGCCATAAGGCTGCATTCACACCTGAACGAGGCGTATGTTACCGATTTGCCGTGACAAAACGCAGCGTTTTTTAAGCCTAACATACGCCGGAGGGGTGATCAACATTGTCGGCTATGCCGAACGCCGAAAGCCGCCTGAAAAAAAGGTCCGGGACTTGTTTTGAGCTTCAGGCGTACAGCGTTTCGGCGTTCGGCGTGAACCATCTCCATAGCCGACAATGTTAAATCACCCCTCCAGCGTATTGCAGGCTGCAATAGCGTCGCGCTACAGGCGACAATACGCCTAGGTGTGAATGGAGCCTAAGAGAAATGGAGGTTGCCCTGGCTGATGTCTCTTTCTAAAGCCTCATACACACGATCGGACTTCAGGCCCACACACACGCGATCTGACTTTTTGACAACAAATGTCTGACGGACGTGTTTGATCGGACAATCCGACCGTGTGTACGGTCCATCGGAACAATTGTTTTCGCTTTTTCATTGGACAAATGCTCTCATCGCTGTCAATGCTCTCAAACTTTTCACCATAAGGCTGCATTCACACCTGAGCGTAGCGTTTTGCGGCGTTTTTTACCGCGTTTTGCCGCGACAAAACGCAGCGTTTTTTACCGTGATTTGCCGTGTTTTTTTACCGCGATTTTTTTTTTTTTCAAAATTTTTTTATTTATTTAAGAACAGGTAACAGGCCCACAGGGGCCACAGTGACAAAAATTACAGGTTAAACAGCTGCTTGTGGACAGGAGAATACGAAGAAACTCATTACAGATAGGGAGGGACATACGTCCCATCTATTACATTGCCGTATGACAGGATATCTACTTTGTTCGCAAGTTTCCATACAGATAATCAGTTGTCCAACTACGCAACAGGCAGGCAAATCACCATGGACCCGCGGGTCCGTCCTCCGCTCCTTTTTTTTTTAAGAGAAATAAGCTAGTGCAGCCTAAGAGAAAAGGTTTAGAAAGAATATTAAGGGGAATAGCAGAGAGGCGCAGGGAAGATCCCTGCAAGGTGGGGGGAGAGAGAAAAAACAGGTGTAGGGGGGGGGGGGGTTACCGCGATTTTTTACAGGTCTAGGGTCACCAATGTAAAACGCCCAAACGCCCAAATTCGAGCGACAAAAAAGGGTCCAGAACTTGTTTGGGCTTCAGGCGTTCGGCGACAGGCGTTTTTGTAGTGGAGATGTGAACCATCTCCATAGAGAATAATGTATTTTTTCCCCTCTAGCGTTTTGGGGCGTCGCGCTTCAGGCGACAAAACGCTCAGGTGTGAATGCAGCCTAAATGTCCGATGGAGCATAATCCGATTGTGTGTACACAAGTCCATTGGACTAAAGTCCAAAGTACTAACACGCGTGCTCAGAACTAAGGATGAGCGCTGGCGTGTTCGCATGCTACACGTGCAGAGCCCGCCAGGAAGTGTGCACGGCGCTGCGCTAATCACAGCCAGGGAGACATTTCCCGATGCTCGGCTGCAGAGATCGGAAAATGTCTTCCTGGCTGTGATTAGCGCAGCGTGGTGCACACTTCCTGGCGGGCTCTGCACGTGTAGCATGCGAACACGCCAGAGCTCATCCTTACTCAGAACCAATGCTAAAGATCAGACAACAATAGCAGAAGTTGCCCAAAGAATGGCGGTAAAGAGCTGAAAGACCACGTGATTTGGTGAAAGTTGGCTGAAAAAGTCCTGCCGTGTGTATGCAGAACAAGTTCACGGCCAACGCCTATTCAGAGCATAATCCACTTAAAAATCCGATGGAAGTCCGATCGTGTTTATGAGGCTTTCCATCTGACTTTTCCGTTGATTTTGGTCCAAATGGGCATTGCCCGTGATATTGCTCTGCATACACACGGCTGAACATATTCAGTCAACTTTCACCAAATCACGTGGTTTTTCAGCTCTTTATCGCCACCCTTTGGGCAACTTCTGCTATTGTTGTCTGATCTTTAGCATTGGTTCTGAGCATGCGTGTTAGTACTTTGGACTTTAGTCCGATGGACTTGCGTGCACACGATCGGATTATTCTCCATCGGACATTTGTTGCGGAAAGTTTGAGAGCATTCACAGCAAACATTTTTCCGCTGAAAAACCAAAAACAATTGTCGGATGTAGTGTACTTGTGGTTGGATTGACCGATCACCCCCTGTTCGTCGGACCGTTGTTGTCAAAAAGTCTGATCGTGTGTATGGGCCTTTAAGCCTCGTACACACGATCAGTCCATCCGATGAGAGCGGTCTGATGGACCGTTGTCATCGGTTAACCGATGAAGCTGACTGATGGTCCGTCACGCCTACACACCATAGGTTAAAAAAACGATCGTGTCAGAACGCGGTGATGTAAAACACAACGACGTGCTGAAAAGAACGAAGTTCAATGCTTCCAAGCATGCGTCGACTTGATTCTGAGCATGCGTGGATTTTAAACTTTAAAACAAGATTGCTTTTTTTTTAACCTATAGGGCCCACACACGATCCGTTTTGACCGATGAAAACGGTCCAGACCGTTGTCCTCTGGTTAACCTATCGTGTGTACGAGGCCTAAGGGTACAAGCTGCTCAGCTGTCATTCTGGCCCTCAGGCTTCAGTACTTTGAACCATGAATCTGGAGCATAGGCGCAGGTGCGCACATCCAACTTTCCTGATCTGCAAACTTGCCCTGCTGAGTGACCCAAAAAGCACTGAAGCCAGAGGATCAACATGACAATGAGCATTTTCAGAAGGAGACCAGCAGCGGCGTGAATGTATACGTGGATAGCAATGTGTAACTAGCAACCACACAGCAATAAAAAAATGCATAACAACAAAAAATACATAAAACAACTTATATAAAGAAATTAGTACTCTTGACATTGTGGGTTAAGCAGATGTCTTCTTCAATGACTACTTCCTAGGTCTCTAAGCCCTCACCTTGCTTGCCTATGAACTGTTATTTCAATGAGTAGACCTTATACTATTACGGGTTAGGTTATAAGTACAAGTATACCCCCAAACCAGGTTAGTTGGTTTACACCCTAGCACCCTTTTGTTTTGGGTTTAGTTTAACCAGTAGCAAACAGGTTAGTTAGATTAGACAGCACTAGCACAATACAAAAGCAGTGGCTAAGATGCATCATTGTAGCACATCAAAAAAGATCAACCAAGGTCTTTTTTTTTTTCAATGAAAATTTATTATAAGCAAATAGACAGCTACACAGACAAAAAGTATAGATGAGAAAAGCATTGCTGGCGGGTTCTTATAGGGAATACAGTCAATGAACAATTGTACAATGTTCAGCTGATCTTCACAATAACATAAAGAAATTAGATGATGATGATGACACAACACTCCCATGTCTTCCACGGTTAAAGTACATACAATATTCCAGTTCATAGTTATATATTTAACAAGACATTTTGTTGTGGGAATATACATATATTGTATATATAATATTAAAGTTTACTCTAGGATTTCACTTTACTCCCAGGCTATAATTATTTACAATATAATATAGGTAAAGCTTAGGGAATTATGCAATAGTGGACTTATCTCACAATAGTTGTTTGCATGTTACGCCAGCAGTTGTTGTGGATGTCATGATAAAGGGAAATACTGTATAGGCATCCAAGGATGTAAGCGCTGCCTTTTTTTTTTTTGGGAGCTAAAGGGTGGTCTTTTCAGTAATTATTGAGTGGACCTTCAGGTGGGGAAGAGGGGAGAGAGCAGCGAAAAGAAGCTGGAATCTGCACAGGACACAACATTGCTACTGATCAAACTAAACTTCCTACTGCTAACATGTAGCATTTGGACAGTCCAATTGCGTGATGTAGAATACCTTCAAAGGCAATGTTCTTAAGGAATTGAGCAAAACAAATTTAAAATTGCATTGACAACACATGTTATAAAACCAGGGCAAAATATGTGGCCTAATTGATTTCCTTCCTATACTTTAAACTCGTTAGACTCAATAGGTAGAAAGAAAACTGAACAGTTCCTGGATCTAAAAGTGCATCTGCACTTTACACAGTTAAATACATTCAAAGTGCACCCAAACAAAAAAGAATGTATAAATCTTACCGTTCATTTTCTATCGAAAGCAACCACAGCCTCAGTTGAAAAGCCTGTCCCCTGCCGGCATGCTACAGAGAAGAACCCTTGCTCCCTGTGAGGAGTCAGTGGTCTCTCTAAAGAGCTTCAACACACCCTTTACTATCAGCAGGGAGTATGTTGGACCTCCACAGAGATACCACAGCTTCCACATAGGGAGAAAAGGTCCTTCTCCACAGGGTGCTTAAAGGAGAAAGAGTCCTTCTCTACAGGGTGCTGAAAGGAGAAAGGGTCCTTCTCTACAGGGTGCTGAAAGGAGAAAGTGCCCTTCTCTACAGGGTGCTGGAAGGAGAAAGAGTCCTTGTCTACAGGGTGATGGAAGGAGAAAGGGCCCTCTACAGGGTGCTGGAAGGAGAAAGGGTCCTTCTCTACAGGGTGCAGGAAGGAGAAAGGGCCCTTCTATACAGCAGGGGTCTCAAACTGGCGGCCCTCCAGCTGTTGCGAAACTACAAGTCCCATGAGGCATTGCAAGGCTGACAGTTATAAGCATGACTCCCTTGGGCAGAGGCATGATGGGACTTGTAGTTCCGCAACAGCTGGAGGGCCACCAGTTTGAGACCCCTGCTCTACAGTGTGCTGAAAGGAGAAAGGGTCCTTAGCTACAGGGTGCTGGGAGGAGAAAGGGCCCTTCAATACAGGGTGCTGGAAGGAGAAAGGGTCCTTAGCTACAGGGTGCTGGAAGGAGAAAGGGCCCTCTAAAGGGTACTGGAAGCAGAAAGGGCCCTTCTCTACAGGGTGCTGGAAGGAGAAAGGGCCCTTCTCTACAGGGTGCTGAAAGGGGACAGGCTGTGGCTGGTTTCTAAAGAAAACAAACTAAAACACATTAAACATCTTTTGTTCTGATGCAGCTGCAATGTATTTAGCGCCTTTGAACTGAAAGTTTACTTAGGTTTTTAGCTCCAGGTTTACATTGACTGGTCTAATATATAGCTAGATATCCAATCCATAGAATCTGTGAATTTTTGGTGTGAGTGCTTTTAGGCAACCATAACTGTGCTTCTTTGAATAATGATAAACTTTAAATGGAAGCCTGATGCCCTGCTTAGAATCAGCCATGACTAGATGGGCTGTTGGTTGGCAATAACAACACCTTCCTTAAAGGTGATGCTAACACAACACTGATTTCAGTAAAAACTTTAAAGGACAGTGACAAAACCACTCAGCTGGAATTAATCATTCAAATGACGAATGTGTTATACCTAATTAATTATTAATAAGGGCACTGTAGCACTCTTTTTAACATAATAGCAGCCTCTTTAATTGACCTTAAATTCAACCAGGAATATGCCACCATTGGAATCATTTAGTGATTCAAGATGTGGGCGTGTACAGATCTAGTGTTTCTGCAAATTTGATTCATTTTGTGTATGCTTTAAAGGGTGTATATGACCAAAACTTTTTTTTTTTCTATATTTTTGAATGGAATAGGAAAAAATGAAATTCTTTTTGCTGTTATCATTGTCCCCGTTGGGGATGTTCACCCTCTCTTTATTACTAGTGACAATTGTCACAGGGTAAAATCGTGAGGACGTGAGGGGAAATATAAAATATTAGGGTTATTTTCATAAAAAGAGGAGCAATCTTTCATTGGGGGCAGCTGTTCCAGGGACAACTTTCTAAAGCCTAGTACACACGACCGAGAAACTCGACGGGCGAAACACATCGTTTTGCTCGTCGAATTCTTTGTTAGGCTGTCGAAGGATTTCGGTGAGACAAATTTCTCCATTGCCGTTGAGGAAAAAGAAGACATGCTTTCTTTTTGGCTCGACGAGATCCTCGACGAAAAGTGTACACACGACCGGTTTCCTCGGCAAAAAAAACCCAGCAAGTTTCTTGTTGGTTTTTGCCGAGAAACTCGGTCGTGTGTACGAGGCCTTAGAAGAGAACGCTCCACATTTTGGAAGATTGTCTCTAACTTCCTGTTGCAGCTTTAAAGATTCACATAAAGCATAAAAATAACCTGGCAGGGGTACTGAGATTCCTCTCCACTATCCAAAACTTAAAAGAAAAAAATGTAACTATACTGTACATACACTTTTGTTTTAGGCACATAAAGCCCATGGCCTTTAAAAATGAAGTTGGCAAGTACTGCGTTTAATAATGATGGTAAGTTGGTTTTCTAAATAGTATACTTCTACCTCCTATACAGTCTGGTTATTACATTTTTTACAAGATTTAGTGTATTACCAACCTCTGCTAAAGCTTCACAAAAGAAATGGAATCCCATAAAGAACACTACGTGCATTATCTGTTTATGCAATTTGTTTAATCACTGAACTAGTGACCTGACTGTGAACCACATGGACACTGCTCAATTCCCAGCAAATTAAAATAAAAATAAAAATACAGGAAATCAGGTGACAATCTAGAGTATGTCCCAAGAGACCCTTACAGCATCGGCGGGTAGGATTAGAGCGGAACGAGAAGAGGGCTCATATTTATTCTTCCAGAAGTATCTTTTAGCTTTTTCAAGTCTAGGATAAGGTGCAATACGATCCATAACTTACTTTGTCCACAGATGGGTAAATCTCTGCTATGGTGTCAGTTGACAGAAGTTTGCAATATTGGCCAATGTATTGCATTACCCATTGAATTGTGCTCAAGCTGCCAACACATGGATCTTCTGGAAACAGAAAAAAAGTGTACATGTTTAATACATTTTTCTATTCACAGATCAAATGAAAGTGAAACTGAAAATGAAGAGAAGCCAAATACAAAAAAAAAAACACAAACATGTAAATTCAGTGCATGATAGGGTGACCACATTTCCAAACTACCATTCAGGGACACGCTCCCTTCCCAAAAATCAGCTTGTGCTGTAACGAATCACAGCACAGTGATTGGACACAAGAGGCGGAATTTATGGTTTCTCCAATCACAAACAGGGGGCAGGGATTGTGCTCCTCCAGGCATTCCCTGCCAAGACAAATACTGCCAGTGAGTAAAGCAGCAGTGATGTGGCAGCCTTTTTTTTGTGGGCATCAGATTGGGCCGGGGGGGGGGGGCTGTGTCGGTTTCATTCCGGGACACTGTATTGTCCTGGTATGAAGGTGCCCAGGACAGACCTGCAAAATGCGGGACACGTGGTCACCCTAGTGCATGACTGCAATACATTCACATTTTCCCGTGCTTTATCCCTTTAAAAAAGGCTGCAAGTACAAAAAATAACTCTTGATCTGCCAGAAAGCCAGTAAGCGCCTAACTTTCTGAGCTGACAACTCCGTGCTTTTGCACTACAATTTCAAACAATGTTGTCAGCTCTGCCCAGTTCTCCCCGCTGGACTACAGAACACCTCCCCTTATGTTGTGAAGATGAGGGGGAGGAGAGGGGTTGTAGTCTAGTAGGGAGAGCTGGGACTCCTAACACTGCTTGCGATTTAAATGCAGCAGAGGCAGTGTGTGTTCAGTTCAAACAGGAAGTTAGGAGCTCATTGGACTTCTGACAGATCAAAAGGTAATTTCCTGTACATTATCATGGGGAAATGTGTATGTATTACAAAGAGGTACCGAATGTTTTTTTTTTTTTTTTGCTTGCCCAGATGAACACTTTTTATGAAAAATTGACATAACACAGGTTACTAAGCTTGTGGAACACATATTGTTTTTTAGAGAATGTATTATTATTTTGTATATTTTCTTTCCTAACGCCAACGGCCATAGATGGATCGAATCTTGGCCAAAACAGTAGTTGAAAGAATGAAAATCCACCCATCTATGAGCAGGCTGGTTGTTCTGAAGTCAATCCATCGATCGACTTCAGTATAGCCAGCCTGTTAGATTTCTTGCATGCGGTTACTGCTGGCAGCTATAGCCGCCAGCAGTGATCATTGTGTTCTGCCGGAGGGGAAGGCTCCCTATGCTCCCCACCAGCAGGACAAAGTAGCGCTGCAGGATGGATTCCCCCATCAACACCAACCCGTGGTTGCAGGAAAGAAAATTGCATCATCCATGGCTTGTTTTACATGTTCACAGTAAAAATTGTTATTTGAAATACCTTTTTAGTCAAATAAATATAAAATACTACTTATGGTTGTTTCATATTTCATTGTCCATTCACCAGGTTGGAGGTAGGAAAGTGACACCACTATATTATTGAATGCTAACAGAGGCAACAGTGTCATATGAATCTAAAATGTAGTTCTGTTATAAGTTGATGGGGCCGGGGTGTTTCCATGTACTAACAAGCTAGGATGGCTACAGAAATTATATAGGAATGACCCACATTTACCCACAAACATCCCTCAACACCTCTAGAGCAGATTGCAGTATTATTATTTTCTTTTACTTTCTATTTAATTTTTTTGGGGCAAAAAAAACGCTCTTCCTATTCTCTATGACATCATCATCAAATGTGTAAAATGCACAAGAACTACATTTCCCAAGAGCCTTTTCCCTACATAGAGTGTTTAAGCGGGCTTTTGGGAGTCAAAGCTGCAGCATTGTTTTACTGGGAATTAAAGGGGATACAGCCGCTCACTGTATCACTCGGCCCCGCCCCTCGGCACGCCGCGTCATTGGATGTGACGCGTCATTGGATGTGACGCATCATTGCTTTCAATCCATCCGCTCTAGCCAATCAACGGCCAGGCTGAGCGGCGAAGAGGATGTCGGGGCCGAGCGCGGGAATTTCGAAGGGGCCGGGTAAGTATAACGGGGGGCCGGGGCGGTATAGTCTGAGGTTTTTTCACCTTAATGCATAGAATGCATTAAGGTGAAAAAACGTTTACCTTTACAACCCTTTTTAAATCAATGTACACATGTGGAGAGGAACAAAAGAAAGGGGGTTCGCACTGATGATGTTGGTGGGGATTTTTGGGCAGAAAAATCACTGTATTGTGACCTCACCAAAGAAAGTTAAAAGTACTCTGGATTTCTGACTAATCAACGGGTATTTTTCTGTACTTGCAGCATTTTAAAGGCTAAAAGATGGGGAAATTAAATAGTATTGCAGAGATGTATTGTATATGTTTCTTTTTGTCCTGGCATACCCTTAAAGCGGTAGTAAACTGCCGAAGAAAAAAAAAAAAAAAAAAAAACCTGCATAATGTGCTAGTATGAAATACTTACCTTAGAAAAAGGCCCTCGCAGCACGCCCAGTCACCGCTGAGGGAGCTGACATGTTTCTTCAGTGTTTCTTCTGGGTTCACTGGCTCCAGCGGATGTAAGTGGCCAGAACTGCATGTGCGGGAGGTCTCCATTCCGGCAAGGAGCTCTGAATTTTCGGTACGATCCGCCGGACCTTTAGAGTGCATGCGCTGCTGATGTCATCGGCTGCATGCAGGGTGAATATCTCCTAAACCATGCAGGCTTAGGAGATATTCATTTTATCTACAGATAGGTAAAAGTTACCAAGCAGGGGATACAACCGCTTTAAGCAGTTTAATCAATGGTTTTTGTAAGTGGCCTACATTGCTCCTGTCACTCTTGAAGTCCTAGGACAGAGCCTTTCATAGCCTGATGGCATAATTTTTTGGTATCTCCAACCCATAAAAACACAGGTCTCATTTGGTTCTGAAGAAGCACAAACCAATATTTTTTCCCCCTTTTTGCTTACCTGCACTGATTGATTTACCACTCAAGACCTTTTGAATGAAGCTTGCTACAGCCTGCTGTCTTACTGGTGTAAGACTTGCATACACTGCATCCATGCCAGAGACACTGCAAAACAAAAGACACAGCATTGTATAAGGTATCCAGTGCAACTAGTGCTTCATAAACTCACAAATGATTGTTGTTGCTCAGTTCTTGTCCCCTACATGCAGTGGCAGAATAAAATAAGGATAAACTAAGAGGCTGCATGGAACCCCAGAATTCAAGAGGGCCAACGGGGATGCTAAAAAGATCAAATTCTGCACTTCCTTGCTGTTTATAGTAAGTCAGTTTCAGCTCACGTTTTTAGACTTTTTGTCAAAAGGTGATCAGCAATTGCAGCTTTTGTATGAAGATCAGACACAATAGAATGCATACTCAGAAAACTTGGAAGCAGCGGTAAGATATTATCTGCCATCATAATGTGAGTAATTTTCTAAATTTACATTGTTCCAATTTAAAATTCAAACAATGCATCCCAAATCCTGCAGAAATGGTTCACAAACTCATGTTAGACACACAAATAGCGTATGTCTATGTACACTAATCCATCCAAAAGATTACCGTATATACTCGAGTATAAGCTGACCCGAATATAAGCCGAGGCACCTAATTTTACCACAAAAAAATGGGATTACATATTGACTCGAGTATAAGCCTAGGGTGTCCATCTGCATTCCTCACTGTGCCTCACTTTGCCTCACTGTGTCCATGCCTCACTTCGTCCATGTGCATGCCTCACTGTGCCCATGCCTCACTGTGCCCATGCCCCACTGTGCCCATGCCTCACTGTGCCCATACCTCACTGTATCAATGCCTCACTGTGCCCATGCCTCACTGGGCCCATGCCTCACTGTATCAATGCCTCACTGTGCCCATGCCTCACTTAGTCCATGCCTCACTGTGTCCATGCCTCACTGTGTCCATGCCTCACTGTGTCCATGACTAGACTGACATTTAACAAATCGTTTCTCCCCAGCCGTAGGTCCCCCAGACAACAAACTTTGCACACTTGTAGAGGAAGATACATGTGTGCCAATTTGGGGTCCAGGTGAGCTACGGCCGGCCGGTACCGGGTCCCCAAAGTCTAGGAGATCAGGTGCAAAAAGGTAACTCGACTATAAGAAATGGGGCTACATGTGTGCCAAGTTCCGGGTCCAGGGGACCTATGACCGGTAGGTACCAGGTCCCCAAAATCACTGGAGAAATTACGGTTTATTATATGAGGCTATGGATGGGGTGCCCGGCTTTGAAAAATCGGTGCTCCCGGCCGTAGGTCCCCCGGACAACAAACTTTGCACACTTGTACAGGAAGATACATGTGTGCCAAGTTTGGGGTCCAGGTGACCTTTGGCCGGCTGGTATCGGGTCCCCAAAGTCCGGGAGATCAGGCGCAAAAAGGTGACTCAAGTATAAGCAGAGGGGGGCATTTTCAGCACAAAAAAATGTGCTGAAAAACTTGGCTTATACGCGAGTATATCCGGTAATTTAAGCTAGTGGGAGGGTCAAGATGTTAAATTAGTTGGGGTGGTCCATGGTATAATTAATCCACACCTGACAACATGGCTCTATTATCACATGTTATGCTCAAGTCTGTCTCATTGTCTGCTAACAATCAGCTGTGCATGAATACCCTAAGTACTAAAGAATTGGAAACATTACTTACAAGGCCTGTAACTGTGGACAGCCAATGGTGACAGGTATGTATTCTAAAAAGGTTGCATTGAATGACGGTAGAAGGAAAGCGATTCTGTTCATCCATTCTTGGACTTGTGCCGCAGTAAAGGTTTCAAATTGGACGAGGACGGACTGTGCAACGGCATCCAGCACAGTATCTTTCACTTTTGAGTTTGATATCAGAGTTGGGTCCTTAAGAAAATGAAATACATTTTTTATCCTGAGTTCAGCAAGTCATGTAGAAATAGTTCTTTTAGCACTTTGCATACATGGCATACATACATAACCTTCCTAGGTGAGTTCCTGGGGCACCTCTAAGATGCCATAACCACTGCTTAGTTACACACCCGACCTGCACAGTTTTTTAAGAAGAATTCTTAAAGTATATCTAAAGCCAAAGCATTTTTTCTGTTTGTTTTGGATGTCTGTGATGGTCCTTATTTATCCATATCATTGTATAGTAGTAGTTATTCATATTACAACTGAACTTGTTCTATAATGTTGAAAATGTTTCACTGCTTATCCAAGTCGTTTCTTTAGTTCTAATAAGTGTCAGGAATGTAGCCCAGCTTTTATAGGAACAAGGGTAACTCAGTCACTTCAACCTAACATAGAATAGGTCAAATCAGATTGTCCAAGAACATGATGGAAGGTGTGAAAATGTGTGAAAACACGCTGTCAACAGGGCTCAAGTCCTGCGGGAACGCGTGGGAACGGAGTTCCTGCACTTTTTTTACAGCAGGAACTCAGTTCCCTTTGCAGGACTAGAGCAGCCGAGAGCAGCCGAGCGGCGATGCCCAGCTTGAGTCACTGTCAGGGGCAGGCGAACCTTAGTAATCCTTTATGTTACTGGCCGCTTCCTGTATATGGATTCATTGGGTAGTGTGCGGGTATTCCGTCACTTCCTCGATGCCGCAATGTCTCCTGGAAGCTTTTGTCATTGTTCCCAGGAGACATTGCGGAGGTCTAGCGCGAGTTATCGCGGGATTTAGAAAGAACTTACTAAGGTACAGTGGATCGAAAAAAAAAACATGTGGTTTAGTAATTATACATATGCGTATAGTTTTTGGTGGGGGAGTGGATTTTGGGTGGGAGTTCCCACACTTTTTTCCCCAGGACTTGACCCCTGGCTGTCAAAATTACATTATTACATTCTATGATGCCATAAAGTGTGAACTTTAATATTTTGTCAAATAATCGGGGGGATGGGGGGGGGGCAGAGATTTTGAAATGGCATTAGATATGAGTAACAGATGTTGTTGAAGGCTGCCACCCCTGTTTAGAAATGGTCTTTCTGTTCTAATGCAGATATACACTTAAAAGCCTTTTGCAAACCATTTGCCCTCTATATTGGTTTTGTATGGTTGAGATTTTTTTTTTTTTTTTTGCTGTGCAGTCTATGTCCCATTTGGGAGATTCTCTTCATTTCCTGTCCTGAGATACCACAAGAAGCAATAAAAATGTCACCAAGACTGAAGTATCACCTGAAATTTGACATTTTGCAATGTTACTGCAATGCACAGATGTGAAGCCAGGCTAATGCCGCGTACACACGATCGGAAATTCCGACCACAAAACCGTTGATTTTTTTCCGACAGAATTTTGGCTCAAACTTGTGTTGCATACACACAGTCACGCAAATCTTGTCGGAAATTCCAAACGTCAAGAACGTGATGATGTACAACACATTCGACGAGGCGAGATCAATGAAGTTCAATAGGCAGTTTGGCTCTTCTGCTTGATTCTGAGAATACGTGTTTTTTTGTGTGTTGGAATTGCATACAGATGATCGGAATTTCTGACAAGAACCAGCTCTCAAACTTTTGTTGTCGGAAATTCCGACAGCAAATGTCCGATTGAGCATACACACGGCCGGAATTTCCGGCAAAAAGCTCACATCGGACATGTCTTGTCGAAAATTCCGATCGTGTGTACGCGGCATAAGTGTTTACCTATCCCCATTCATTTTTTAGGAGAGACAGAATTTATTTGCACTGACTGCTATATGTTGAACCAATCACAGTCCTCAACAACCTTAAAAAATATTTATTTTTAAATTAGATCCTTACCAATGCAATATACTGCCGCAACGTGTCTATGAAATCGGACAGAGCGGTGACGTTTCCATTGAAGGTGACCATCACATTTGTTATAATTGTAACATTGTGCATGACGTTGGATCCAGAAGCCGCATCAGACAGCTGGGTGGAGCTCAAAAGATCTGCACAAGACCCCTATAAAACAAAGAAAATACTTATTAAAGCATAATTTCAGATCAGTTCCCATCTCATTGTCCAAGATTTAATGTCTTTTGATATTATATTGTTCTGGGAGGAACGCCTAAGATATCAATCAGCCATCTACCTAAAAGAGTTTGTTCACCTTGTCACAAATAATGAAAAGATGAAATAACTCACAACACCCTCTTCACCCCTCCGGTAGCCACTGCATGTAGTATGATGTCCTCGATGTTGTCTCTAGCCAATATACCAGTCAGGTGCTTTGTTCACAATACATTGCTAGAGGCTGTGTAGCAGCATTTTGTTTGCGATGATTAGTACACATTGGTCAGGGCTGGCTACTTGATTACAAATACCAATGTGGATCCCTGCTTCTCTGCCAGAAGAAAAGATTTTATTTTCATTGAACTGTTGAACTGTGGAGTCCCATGGCCAGCGTTGACCAATAAGCACTTGCCATTGTTTGCATTCTGCTGGTACGCAGACTCTGGCACTGTGTAGTGAAATTTTAAAGTGCTTGACCATATTAGTGGAGATCAGAGGGGTAGGGATGCTGTGAGTTTTATTAAAAAGTGGACTAACCCTGTAAGCCAGTAGACAACCTCATTAAGGCGTACCCCCTACCTGTTAGTAAATTAATGCTGTGTAGGAATATTGTTAGTCCCCATTAGAAATAGCTTATTAGCTTCTGAAATTGTACTCTGAGTGATGTATTTAGTAAGAGGGAAAAGGCTACAGATTGCTCTACAACTTAAAATATGGCAGAGATACAGGTATGTTTTGGCAAGCTGCTCATATGAAATACCCACGGCTCTTCTGGTCAAAAAGATACATCTACTTCTTTTTGGTTAAACATTATATTCTGGCTCAGTTCTCTGCTCATTGGACAGTAGGGACCATACTGATTCACTGTCCCAACAAGAGGACTATAGGAAGGAAGGTGACACAGGAAGTGTCGTACTGGGAGATGGATTGTTCAGTCAGGAATGTGGGGAACATTTGTGTAATTTTACAAAGTTGGCTATAGAGAATGCTAAATCTTTTGACACATAAAAAGGTAAATATACTGCATATGCATTTAGCTGGCTATTGTAATTTTCTCTTTTAAAATCAGCAAGGCAGGTAAACAGCTAGACCAGTTATGTTTGGCATTAAAAAAACGGGTTGAAATGCTTGGATAATACTTCCATTAACTTGACAAATATATTAGACAGTGACTGTACATGTGGGCACAAGCTGGCCTCTGGCTACCTTTTGACACTAGAACCTCTATCTGGGGCAACAATGGACTGCGTTCTTTTCCTACACTAGTCAGCTGTGACCCTCAATGTACTCCCTTCTATGTTCTCCCGTTGTATCTCTTTGTCTCAATCTCACCTCTCCAACCCCCACGATGCTTTAGACCAGGGGTGTCAAACACATTTTTATCACGGGCTGCACCAGCATTATGGTTTGTATCTGTATGACTAGATGCCCAGAGAACACCGCCCTACATCAGATTTCAAGAGCCCCCTATCACCATCAGACGTCAAGAGTCCTCTACCCTCCCTTACATCTCAGTGCACCCTCCTTACCTTGTGCTGCTACTGGAAATAAATTGGGGTGGAGCTGGGAGGTAGAAGCTGAAGAATCTGGAGGAGCTGCCAGAGTCTGCAATATGCTGAAACCAAGGGAGGCAGAGAAAAAGGGGTGCTTCATCTGCATAGAGAGGTGGTGGATCTGTACGAGTTCTGCCCTCCTCTCTGCTGTCCACTGAGATGGGGTAGAGACGAGCCTTGGGAAGCCTGCATTGGGAAGTGCAGGATCTCACTGCTGCCAACAAGGTGAGGGCAGAGATGAGGGGGATGCCACAGCTGCAGAAAACGTGCAAGGACTACATGAAATGGTCTGGCGGGCCGGATTTGGCCCGCCGGCCTTCTGTTTGACACATGTGCTTTAGACACTCAGCTCCATATAATTGATTGCTATGAATGGCTCCAGTTGTTTTGTAAAGTTCTGTTTAATAAGTTGGCAATATAAAAATACAAGGGAACACTGTAAAAACTCTTTGAAACACCAAGGTTATTTCAATAGCATGGTAGAATGTGGCTGAAGCAGAAAAAAAAATATTTTAAACCAACTCACCACATCGAAGCTTGAATACAATGTGACAATAGCACTCCACGATCCTGCTCTCAAGTATTGTCCCCAGAATCTATTTACCCATGATCTTGTGTCAAGGTCACCAACGCAGGCAGAACCTAAGCATACATTTGTTTTGTTAAGATTCATAGGGTGCAGATTATGCATGTCAATAAAGATTGAAGGTCTCATTTACTTAAACTGTATGTGCACACTAATAATTAGCTTCTCTTATTTCACTTTAATCTGCTAAAGCAGACCTTTTATTAAAACTGATTGTCCAAAGCCCCCCTGACCCACCCCCCAAAAAGAATACATAAATAGCTTTTAAATCTGTTACAGTAGTGCATTTTCATGAGATTTTACAGTCCCAGCTCTGTTGGGAATATTTATTTTGGAGGGAACAGTTTGCTAATCAATGAAATTTAAATCCAATTGGGTTGGGGAAGGCTGGCTGGCAAAATCTTTGCATGGAAGATTCACTTTACTATACTGTATAAAATGTTTGTTTTATTTGTGCAAGAGTGGAAAAAACTAATTGTGAGCTGATAACTATCTGATCCCTCTGACTTTATCATTGTTCTCAGTTCGCTCTGTGAACTGCAGGACACTTCCCCCTATGTTATGGCGAAGAGGAGAGGGGGAGCTATTTTTGAAGTCCTAACACACTTCCTGTCCTAGGGTGACAACACTTCTCCTCCATACAGTACAGTGAGTGACAGAGCGTTGTCACTCTAGGACAGGAAGAAAGAAAAAATCCTGAAAAATAAAATGTATGCATACCACTACATCTAAGGGTCGGTAAACTGCAATCTATAAAAGTTCTGGTTTTGGATTCAGATACACTTCAAGAAGTCATCAGGTTTGAGATAAACATAGCCTCAGCTACAAATAACTGCTTTAGTAAACAAGATCCTTAATTCTTTTTTCTGCAACCAATTTTATAAGGTTAATTTATCAAAGGAGTACAAAATGTTTAATTAACTTAGTAAAAAGGCTAAGCAATGTTCTGTTCTATCATCCAATCAGGTACAAGCACAAATCCATTTTTTTAATCCTTTAAGTGAATATAGTTTTACCATATTCACTAAGCTAATGTAACATTTTTTTTTTGCAAAGTGAGCATTCTTTTTTCCTTTTGTAAATCAACCCGTATGAATGTGAGGAAGAGGAAGCAAAAATACAGGATGCTTTTCTTGTGTTCAAGTTCAATTCCTTCCATTGTGTCTTAATGTTAGTTACTGTACCTGTGTTTGACAGGACTGAGTTCACAAAGTCAAAGACAGCACTGGGGTTTTCAGGATTCGTAAGACCGATTAAGGGTTGCACGCTGCAGAAAAAAAAAAAAGAGTTATCTGGGGTTTCTGGAAAGTGGAAAATATATTACCTTTGATCATTTTTCTAACACAGAGACCAACAGGCATTAATTGTGAGAGATGGACATAGGCCATTTGCCATTAGCTGGTGGACATTAATGGACAGGTACAAACTGATAAGCATTAAAGGAAACAAACTAACGTATAGGAAGAGACAGATGGATACACTTCACTCACAGACTACCTCCGCAAATATCTTAATTCCTTCCAATAGCCAAAGCAAGCTGTTCCCACCTCAACCAACCCTGAGAAAGGTGGAAGTGGATAAAAAGTATGCCTTATAAAATATTGTTTACACCAGGGCTTTTTTTCAGGGGGAACTTGGGGGAACTCAGTTCCACCACCTCTGGCTCAGACCCTTTGGCTGCCTGCTCACCACAATCACTTGTAAACACAGAAGTCTGGTGTTTACAAGTGACAGCTCTGCACTCTGTGTGTAACCCCCCTGAACTCTACAATCTGTATGTAATGCAATCCTGGTATTTAATGCCCCTTTAAGACCCTTCTACTGTTTGTGAAATTTGAATTGGGTCGTGGTTGAGTTCCTGCACCTATTTTTTGAGAAAAAAAGGTCTGGTTTACACAAATATAATTTACAGAAAGTATCACAGGCAAATCAGAGCAAGGGCTCAACTCAGAGGAGTACTGGGAACCTTCAACATTGGGGGCAACCACAACTAAATGGCCCTTTCTTGGTAAGGACAGATTTTTGTAGGCAGACAAAAGTGTGCCATTGGGCTGTAGTTATAGGTGGACAGGTAATATTGTTACACATCTTGCAGATTCAGCTGGTTTTTCAGTTCTGGTAATTTAGTCACATGACATTTCAGAGCTGCAAAGTAAGCTGGTACTGGAAGACTGGTAATTCCAGGTTTTAAAGGGGAACAAGTAGCCATATAATGGGCCACTGACTGTAGACCCACTCTAAATGATATCTGAATATTGAATTATCTCCACTTGTGGCCCCCAGCCCTATATTTCTACTTGTAGTCCAGTCCTAATCTGACTTGACTATAGCCAAAGCAGTTCATGCTGCTGCTATGGGGCTTGGAGGCAGAGTGTGCACTGTTGGGGTATCTAAAGGAGCTCTTATAAAGTATAATACGGCAAAGAGGACTTTGTTAATATGATTATCAGCATTAAACTAATAGGGTCTCGATATACTTTTTCTATATCTATGAAAAAAATGGAATCTTACATTTCAGCAAGGGCATCACAGCCTATATCTGTTGGAATGTAGCTGAAGGACCTGGCATCGAGGGATGAGCTGAACATCTTGAGCTTATTCACAAAAAAGTCCCCGTAATTGGCTGAAGTGAAGGACGAAAAGCCAGATCCAACCTTGCAGAAGATTTCGCCAAGGAAGTTCTTCCTAACAACTCCACTTTCGATTGAAGTGATTCCATTCTATGAAATAATGACACATTTTTCAAACCATCTGTTTTTTGTTTGTTTTTTTTGTTTTTCATCCATGCTTCTATACAGGGAAATTTTTGCACATTTTTGTAAAAAAAAAAGCAAGTTGTACAATTAGGATGTAAGGTGTGATGTAATCTTGTTCAAAAAGGTGCATGTGTAGAAAGGAGTGTGGATTTCCCAATGGAATCAAGATTATTATTATTTTTTTTAACTGTGAAAAACTGTGTCAGAGTTACGAATAATGTAATGCAAGGCACTATGAGCTAAGTAACTATTGTGCACTGTGAATATCATTTTCAAAGTGTATCTAAAGCTAATTTTTTAGATAGAGTGGGGAAGATTTAAAAACCCGTCAACGTATTTGTTTGTCATAGGGCCTGAAAGTGATGGTTGAATGGCAAATTTTACAGTTGCCACTGGAACAATAATAAAAGGGGACATTTTCAAACAGGGACACGTACTAACTTTTTTCCTTAGAGATTTTTCTCTTGCTGCGTCAATGGGATAAGAGTTAAAGGGAAATCTTCCTAGGTGGCAAAAACCTGACAGGTTTTAAACATTCCTTACTACTGTATGTTCGAAACTTAAAGTGATTTTAAAGTAAAGACATTATTTTACCTTAATGCATTGCCTGTATTAATGTAAAAATGTCCCACTGGTTGTTCCCCCACCCACCTCCACTAAAACACTTACCTGAGTCTTTTCTCGATCCAGTGCTGGTCCATCTGCAGCATTGATTCACTCTCTTCCCTTTCTCACAGGACACACAAGCAGCAGTGGAAGCCAATGGTTCCTGCTGCTGTCAGTCGAATCCTGTGAGGAGGGAGTAGGGAGCATAGCTAAGCCACGCTGTGTATATCTATGGATGCACACAGCCTGGCTCAGGAGTGTACCGCCATGAGTGCCACCTCAGCACGCAGTTGCTGTGGGGCCACTCGGAAAAGAGGAAGATTGGAGAGTGGCAGCGAGGGACCCCATAATAGGAGGTAAGAGGGCCCTTTCAATGCAATACCATTAAACAGATCAGGTAAATATAACTTTTTTTTATTTATTTTAGTTAAAAATGTACTTTAATAAAAAAAGTAGCAAACATATGCACTTTAAGGTCATTGCAAATGACAAAGGGCACTCTGGAGGAAAAAAAAGAGGTTTACCTCCACATAGGGGAAGCGTTCTTCACAGGAAGAGCTATGAAAATGTGGAATGGGCTCCCTCAGTTCTAACCAGCTCAATTCATTGTTTAAAAAGCTGGATTCATTCATAATGCACAGAATATACCTGGTTATAAACATTTGTAAGGGATAATGCACAAAACTGTTCTCCCAGGAAGTATTAGCCTTTAGGAATCAGGAAGGAATTCGTTTTTTTTGTGTTGGATCAAATTGGACCTTGCTTTGTAATGCATTGGCTGCCTTATTCCGGATCAACTGTGGGTAGATCCCTGAGGAAGTCACATGACCAGTGACGCAACACGTCGGGTGAAGCCTTGTGATGTCAGTTCCAGTGGTGTTTTACAAAAGTGCGGTGAGGAGGCGAGTGTGTCACTACTCCCATTGCTTTTTACTGCGGTTTTTACTGTTATATGAACTGACTCCTAACATTGGGCTTTAGTTGAACTTTTATTCACATTTATTTATTTGTATGTTT
Source organism: Rana temporaria (assembly GCF_905171775.1). Taxonomy (NCBI): domain Eukaryota; kingdom Metazoa; phylum Chordata; class Amphibia; order Anura; family Ranidae; genus Rana; species Rana temporaria. The sequence goes on along the minus strand of NC_053494.1, from coordinate 24,028,197 downwards.
GAATACTCATCATATTCATTCTTTGAGTATATTACTTTATGGCACATTATTGAATAAGCGCACCATTCTCATATTTTTCTTTTACATTTATTACGCAGTGTTTTTTGAGTACACTACTAAGTGGTTGCAGCTAATTCACGGTCACTATACATGTACTATATATATTTTTTTCTGAGTTTATTTTCTGTATATGGAGGTTTCCAACTTATTTATTAGTTCTTTCCCTCTACTTGTTGAATTTGAAAAGACTTGCCATTTTTTCTCAACCTAACAATGTAACATGCTTGCTGTATCATATTTATATGATTATATTTCAACAAAGAAGATGAAATGGGTAAAACCAAAGAAGTACCAAAAAACAGTAACATATAAAACAGATATAAAAAAAATTTAATTGGAAAGTGGATGTAGAAACAAAAGGAGAAAGAAGGCAAAATAAAAGAGAAGAATGCAGAAGGTAAAAAACAACAAAAACTAAATTTACCGCTTCAGCTGCTGCATTGAAAGAATCCAGGAAGGAACCGATGGTTTGGCTGTTCAGTACCGAAAATACTATATTAATCTGGTTCTGGTCTATCCAGACATTGCTGTTGGCCACATAGCTACCCAGCTGCTGAGCTGAAAGATATGACACTGCATCCGTCTGCCAAAGTGGAAAGAAGTGTTGTCACTATGAAGCTGTCCATAAACAATGGTTTACAAAAGATAGCTTATCATTTATAAAAATATCTGGATAACCTTTTCTTTATTAGACGCAGACATCCAAGTGCAGTGCATGTCACACGAGAGTAACCTGAAAACTGTAATACTGACCCATTCCTGAACTACATAAAACACGGGGGAACTGGAGGAAAACATCAAGGTTTTGGTGTCCCAAGGTAACGATTCCTTTGTGGTTGGCAGTTGTACACAAACTGACTGTCACACAGTGCTTTTCACATTTTTTACACAATATAGCAATCGGAAACCACATATCTAAATTTTTTCCTGATCCAGATTATATTGCACAGACTTACTGTAGATGCATTATTCTGTGCCTAGTTATCTACTGTGTATCAATCCTCCCATGCAATTAACATGCATTCCATTCATCATGTCCATTCATCAATTCATTAATTCTTCCATCCATCCATCCATTTACCAAACCATTGTTCATTATCATTTTTACCTGAATCGGAAGGTAAGAGATGCCTAGATATATAGATATATACATATTAAAGCCCAACTCCAGTGAAAAGTCTTACAATTTTTCAGTGTCTTATTTTTTTATTGATACGTGTGTCCTCCATGGGGGATTTGTTCTTACTTCCTGTCCTTGTCACATCAGCACAAGAAAAAAGTGTACAGTAAAAACCTGTTAGATGTTCTAAATGTTGCCCGTTCTACTAAGAAAAACTGTAATTGTGTTGCTGTTGTGTTGCTGTTTCTGGTGAAACTTCATTTCCTTGTGATACCCGGTCATCAGGGCAGAAAGTGAACACAAATAAAAGAATAAAAGGAGTGATGCAGCACAAATAAGATTGAGATGTTCTAATCAGTGCCTGAAAAAAGTTCTGGCTGGGTTTGGGCTTTTAGATTCTTATCCATACCTATTTATATGCAAAAAAGGAATTTAGTCTTGGTTGGACCCTATCTGCAACACCCTCAGATGACCATGACCTTAGCAACCAACTGGGTCATCTACTGCAGGCTAGAGTGGATGTCTTCTGTAGACTTTAGAAAACAATGCTGGTGTCTACTGTAGGCCCAAGCAGATACCTGAGAGAAGCTAAAGTCAAAGTCTGGTTTGGGATTATTTTGTGGCAGCCTATCACAGCACCACGTAAACTTGGTGCTGGGGGTCCACTATTCCTGAAAACAAGCACAATTGGAAGTAAGATAAATATTGAGGAGGACCTGTAACTGCTCATATTTTTCGTGAATGCCATTCAGTGTGCCATTTTTTTTATAGAGCAAAGGAGACTTTAAATTTCTGTTAGGTTTTTGTTTCTGTCTGTGACCCCACTGTGGAGATGTTCCTTACCTTCCAGTCTCTGTGACTCACATGCAAAAAATAGAGGGTGCCAAAGAGACAAGAAGACACGGCCAGTAATAAAAACATTCTCAGCCATTTATACCATCCACATTATGCAAAAATATATTCATTTTTCATTTCCGTCTGCGTCCACACTAGAGAGATTACCCATCACTTCATGTCTTGAGAGTAGATGAAGAGAAATATCCCTAATAGTGGCACAGACAGCAATAAAAACTAGAACCAGAAATTGTAACTCCTTTCTGTTCTAACCCTTTTCTGTTTTATCCAAAAATGTTTTGACTGGAGTTGGGCTTGTAAAACATGTAGTTCAAGACATACTTACAACAATAAAGCCTGGGTTTATAGCAAAAATATCAGCTATGGAGGCTTGTGCACGCAATTCACCAAAATTGAGAACAAGCCATTTGCCACTGTTGCCTGAGATGGGGCATGCAGAACCTGTAAAAAAAAAAAAAAGATGACAATCATACTACGGTAATTGCTTAGCTACTTAGAAGCTATATTTTAGTTATAGGTGGATAGCTTTAATATACCTCTTGAGGACTCTGACAGTGAGGTCTATGAATTAGAGTTCTATGCCCTGCCTGTCTAACATGGACACTATGAGGGCCTTTTTTCAATAGCCTTTTGTTTGTTCCACTTGGATTTTCATTTGCCATACAAGTCTAGGGGAATGTAAAACTCTTGATGCAGGTCAAAAATAGGGAAACTGCAGGTCAATTACACTGTCAGTTAATTCTGAATAATCTCTGAAGCACCTCAAACTAATGTCAAACTGATGTTATTGACACAAGCCCAAAGCCCAACAAATACAGGCCCAAAGGGCAAGATTGACTATCTCTTTGATTTATAAAGTGATCTGACACTGTACTCTTTTCAATATCTCTCACCATCTGTCTTCTAAAGATCAGCGGCATCCCAGAAACTTCACCCATACAATAAGTTTGGATAAGTCACATTAACAATTTTACATTATCCCTAAAAATTCTGTAGAATCAGTATTTTTTGGCAAACATTTGCCATATTGGAGTTTTGAGTAGTCGAACCCTTAAAAACTATACAGTACAGTGGAATAAGGACAATAAAGGGAGAAACCATGCCTTAACAAGTGTTCTCTTACCAGTTGATTGTTTTTGTCCTGAGAGGTATGACTTGATAAAACTATAACCTGCAGCTTGTACGTCGCCTTGCAATTGTCCGTAGGAACTGCTAAGCCCAGATACGCTGCATATTCAGAGGAGAGAGAATAATTTAGCTATTTAAAAAAACAATTATTGTTTTCAGCACACATTTAACAAACGTTATAAAGTAAACTTATCAAATCTTAGTTTTAGCTGTACATACATTTCAAAAGACCCCACTGCTAGACCAAGCAGGGCTTTTATAATGCTTGTAGGCAGGATGGCAGCCATGTGTTCCATGCTTGTAGCACACAGTCTCTCTCTAGATCTACCATTCTTTGCATGAAATTGTCCATGCGGACTGATATTTGTCTTAAGATCAACATGTAGGTTTGCATATTTAATAAAAGCACCTCTGACTTCAGTGAGTCACAGACCCTAAACAAATGTGCAGCTATTAAAGTTACAGCATCCAATCTGCGTTCTTTTTTAAGATCAATGTAACAAAGCCACTGTGTGATGGTCAAACAACAAGCATTTTTTGGAGAGATCCTCTACAGTGTGTAATTTGTGAACATAACTTTAACATATTTGTTGCTATCTTTATCTATTTGTTTAGAGATTAGAGATTTGTAGATTGACCAACAGAGGGAGCTCTCAGTGGTCTCTGCTTGCCTCTGCTTATTAGCAGCAAAGATTTCAGCCACACAGAGAGTGCATTCTTTTCAACAAGTTGATGGACCGCCTAGAATTGCATTGTGTGAATTAGCAGCTAAAGCAACCACTGTATAGCACTGCAAAGCAGAAAGCAGAGCCAGTGTATGTATTCAGTAAATATGGATGCCTCCATCTACGTATGTTTATATAAAATGTACAGAAAAACTAGGTAAATTAAACCAATGACACACACTAATAATTACACCAGGTTGATCTGTTTTGCATATGTTCTAGAAAAATTTAACTTTTTCTTTTTTTGGGGGGGGGGGGGGGGGGTGGGTACCTAATTTTAACCTGCTCTCACTTCCAATGTAAAAGCCTAAGTGATCCAGGTGGAAGTTGGCATGCCCCCAACTGCCCAAACCTCCTGGGAGATATCACAGGTCCCAGGAGGCTGCCAGACCATTTGCAAAGCACAGCTCAGGGAGTCAAGTTCCTCTTTAATTTCCACTAAACCTTTAACCTAGAGCAGTCACAGAACCTAAACAAGTGGGAACTTTAGGATAAAAATAAGTCATTATATATTTTCAGGCAATTATTTTTTATTGTGTACTGGATAAATTGAACCAGGATTCTGATTGGCTGGCATGGTGCATAATCAGAATTACCCGGTAAACATTTAATACATGAGGACTGCACCTCTATTGCTCTTTACTTACACAGACTGGAAAGCCCCGCAGTTGAGGTTTAAAGGTATCTGATTAATGTGGCTCACTTGGAAGAATGGGAAGAACAAGCTGAATAAGGCAGAACCTGAGCCAAAATAGTTACTCCACTGGATATTGGTGAAAGAGGTAAATTGTACTGAGACTTTGGCAAAGATGGCACTGAAGATGGACTGTGAGAGGTCACCACGTTGAATGGCCACTAGGTTTTTCTGTAGAAGTGAAGAAGGGGTGATTAGTGAGATTATACAATATATAGAAAACATTCTGCACTCAGTTGGTGAATGTATGCATATCTGAGGTGTCTCTAATAAAGGTAACCTCTAAACAAACACCTAACTACACAGTTATAATTCATAAATTAATTGTAACTGCCAAGGCATTGTATGTCTGTCCATTTAGTCCTGAGATTTAAAAAGCCCTGCCAGGTTAGAGACAAATGTGTCTACTTGCTGAACTACTCCAACCAAATGTTTGTTTTATTTTTTGGCAATCTAGGGAAAGGTTAAAATCCCAATCAGGCTACAAATGGTCTCTACATCTAGCAGGGCCAAACTAACTGTGGGTTTAACCTTTCCCGGCCCTGTGATGTGGACTTGGCTGTTAATGAAACCGATAGTATCGAAAAACTGTACATTGGCACCCTTGTTTTTTTCACACCAGTTACTTTTCTGTCTGGAAGTTGTATTCCTACATAATAAAGAATATTTACAACAAAACACTTCTGGAAATAAAATAAAGACACTGGTAACATAGAAAAGATACACCTGCCACCTACCTCCTGTGCAGTTATTTGGAAGGCATTGAGGTATGCATCTATGTCTGTGAAAGACATCTGCTCCAGTCTACCAATGACAGCGTTGGCCTGGGCTTCATCAGTAAATACATTTTCGTTGAGGGTCACAGAGGCCAGATTGCTGGTGCTCAGGAGGCTCACTCCAGACACCTACATGAAGAAAGCAGTTTTTATTAGGAAAAAGTGAAAAATATTGATAATGACCCAGCTTATATATGTAGCTCTGCTTTTATTTTTAAGAGGCTTTCATGGACAGTTGTACAAATAGAAAAATATTCTGCAACAGAAGACAGCGAGATCAACTAACTTTAAAGGAAACCTGTCTTGGAAATAATGGGGAAACCATTGCTTCCTCATTTTTGAAGTTGTACGCTATACTAGAAGGTTTATTACACAATATCGCGGCTCCCCCAACCCTCTAGTGGATTCTAGGACAACCATGACAGTGACAGGCCAGCAACTGTCTTCACTGAAGAGTCACACTCTTCGATTAAAAAGCAATAGGAAAATTGGATTTATCCATATTGGGGTGCTGGATTCCAGTGATACAAGATCGTGCCCCACTCCATTTAGAGTGGGGAAAAAATACACTGACCTATCTTCAGATAAAACTTTTATTGCAATGTCAGAGGGGTGACGTTTCTGTTTCTCCTTTTAGCGATATTTCCCTTCACTTTCTGTTCCAGTGACACAGCAAGAAGTGTTGTCACCAGAACAGCTGTCTCTGTTAAAAGATTTGACTTCTATTACTGTTGCAATGACTAATGTAAAAAGTTGTATTTTCCATCATTTTCTGTCCTGGTGACAAAGGCTCTCCCTAGCAACAAAAACAGCAATATAAACCCTCTCCAAAACGAAAAGAAAAGGTTTGGGCTTTAGATACATTTCAGCTACACTTGATGGGTGTTTTTGTTCTGGGTCAGTGACTGAGAAAGTTCAGTTTTAGTGTAAGGTACACTGAGGAAGACATTTGCATTAGAAATCCATTCATCCAGTTTGAATAAAAAAATGATGGAAAACTAGGGGGGCAAAAAAAGGGCAGTCATGACCTACCACAACCAATCGCACGAGTCTTTACACTGTAATCTATGGTAGACTGTAAGCTTTCATTAGCAGATCCCTCCAAACCCTCTTGTACTGATTTGTATCGCAACTGTATTGTCTCCCTTTTTATGTAAAGAGCTGTCCAAACTGTTGGGATTTTATTGTAAATCCTGTATATTAATAATACTAATAATAATGTTAGACCAATATGATTGGATGCTATAAGCAACAGACTGTCTTCCCTTCATGCTATTTTATGCTAACGGTCATCCTGACCAGTATATGGTAAAGGCACACCTACCCAACTGAAATTGGGATTGATTTCCTTGATCTGGGAATAACTCAAATAAGATGAAAATTTGCCTATTGAGTTTGTGATTGTAGCGGTGTTGTCATCTCCACTCTGAAGACAGAAACCTGCAAGAAACAAATAACAGAAAGTTGACTGCCAAATGCCTGGAAAAAAAATCATATTTTTTAAATTTTCGTTCTTGTTACCAGGGCTGGTGCAAGGATTTCTGACACCCTAGGTGAAACCTCATTTTGCCGCCCCCCCTTGGCTCCACCCCTGACTCCACCCCCTTTGCCCTACCCATGTATACCCCACCTTTTTAATGAAATGCCCCGCAAATGCAGCCTCACCAGTGCCCATCAATACAGCCTCACCAGCGCCCATCAAATACAACCTACCGGCGCCCATCAATGCAGCCTACCAGTGCCCATCAATGAACGTTTGCTTTATTCCATTCATTCAGGAGTCGTAACACAATCCTCCACTACCACTGCTTCTCTGACGCTATGTATGAACGGAGCGGCAGCTGCTGAAACTTAGTTGCTTGCTGCAGCGAGAAGAGAGTAGGAACACCAGTGGCCGAGTGCCCTAGGCAGCATTGCACCCTAGGCAGCCGCCTAGTTTGCCAAGTGGTAGCACCGGCCCTGCCTGCAACATACATTTGCAGTTCATTTCTGGTGAACATCATAGTCTGGGAAATGCAGAGTGGTAGCAAGAACTATAGAGACAAGAAAATCACTTTATAGCAGGGATGGACTGGCCATTGGGACTACAGGGAGTTTCCCGGTGGGCCGATGGCTCAGTGGGCCGGCTTCAGTGACAGTGGACCGCAGCCCCCCTCTGCTCCTCTGTCTCTCCCTCCCCGCAGCGCTCACCTGGGGGGAACAAAAAAGCAGGGGGAGGACAGAAGAGCATGGGGGGAGGGGATAGACAGCTGACTCAACAGCTATGGCCTGGGAGTTTCTCACTTCTGCCTAATCTTGTCCCATAAGGGGGGGCACTGAACTGATTCTTTGGCCCCGGTGAAATAATGTCTAGCTTCCCCACTGGTACTGCCTATAAGAGTACCAGCCGTTCTACTCTAATAAAGTAGGGTGGCCAGGGGGAGTGCGGAAGTTGTCCGGCCGCCATGGGAGAGACCTGTCAAAGTGGGCCAGTCTGGATGAAGTCCAGGGCCAAATTTTTGTCCCAGTCCAGCCCTGATAAAGTAAGGAAATAAGGTAAATACCAAACATGCAATTTCCCAGCTCTCACCAAAATGACCACACCCCAACAGTTTAATTTCATTATAGTGCAGTATTCCCATTTAAGTGCTGATTATACCTGAATCAGTTCTTTTTCTGCTGATATAGCCATACAAAACTCCAAATAGATTCTGGCGATTCTCAGGTGTGAAGCGGTCAAAATTATTATTCAACTGATTCAAACTGTGAGACACAAAAGAGAAATCATATAGAAAATGTGAAACACTGCTTTTTCATTTCACAAAAAACATACAGTGTATTTATAGCCCAAACTTTTTTTTTTAGCTTTGGATAGTGTATGGAAAAGTTAAAACCCCTGTAAAGTTTTTTTTTTCTTTGTGCTGTCCTGCTGGGGATATTCCCCTTCACATTCTGTCTTGAAGACTCAATGGACATGAGAGGAAATCTCCCGTAAAGGAGGGCAAATCCCATCATGGACAGTTGTTACCAGAAAATGTGTCCAGATTGGATGATTTCTCCTCACCCCATGCACTTATGTAAACTCTCTAAATTTGTAGGTAAATCTATCCAAAATAGAAAAAAAAAGTTTTGTCGATACATACACTTTAATACACTGGCACTTTAGGTTACAGGACACTCTTCCTGACCACGGGGGTGCTCAGAAAACAATTTATAATGAAATTAAAAGCAAATTTGAGATATCTCAGACTTACATAATTTTGTATGTATTGCAGTCAGCATTTTCCAACAGGGTGGACAACTGGTTAGAGTTTATGCTGAACAATAATGGTTGTAGATTAGACACCAAGCCTTCCCAATCGCTAGAGCTATAAGAGGATAGAGAGCCACTGATGATGGAGAGAGATGAAGACAGGAAATCAGAGCCGACCACACTTGACACCAAACTGAGGTTTTTCTGTAAAACAAGACAAAAACAAAATTCATAGAATTTTCATTTTATAGAATTCAATAGAAATTTATTAAAAAAAAAATATATATATATATATATATATATATATATATAATATATATATATATATATATATATATATATATATATATATATATATATATATATATATATATATATATATATATATATATATATACACACACACACACACGCCTCTTATTTGGATCTTTCAAAATGTATGGGGCACTTTTAACTTGAATGCAACTTAATATCTATCTGTAATCTTATCTTTTTTTTTCTTTTTTTTTTAATCTTTATTAGTTTTCCATATAAACACATCATTGTAACTTTGGTACATAACGTATCAAAAAGAACAATTATTAATATAGATATAACATATAAAATATAAAAAAATCCCTATCCCCCCCTCCCCCCACACCCCGACCTCACCCTTCTAATATATCTCCAACTTCCATACTCTCTCTTTGTCAGTCCTCGTACACACGACCGAGTTTCTCGGCAAAAACCAGCAAGAAACTTGCTGGGAGATATTTTTTTGCCGAGGAAACCGGTCGTGTGTACATTTTCGTCGAGGAAACTGTTGAGAAACTCGACGAGCCAAAAAGAGAGCATGTTCTCTATTTCCTTGACGGGAATGGAGAAAATTGGCTTGTCGAGTTCCTCGACAGCCTAACAAGGAACTCGACGAGCAAAACGATGTGTTTCGCCCGTCGAGTTCCTCGGTCGTGTGTACAAGGCTTTATACGTTTTTCCCCTCTTCTCCCTTTCACATGATTTGTTTTCTCTTTTATTATATTTTCTTGTACCATCTCATACTATACTAATAGTACAATACAATATAATACTATAAAATACCCTACAGTATTATATTATACTCCCATCACTTCTGTGTATCCCATTGTATGCTGGTACCCTGTCCATTCCTTCCACCTTTCTTCAAATTCCTCCCTTTCCTCTCCCACACTGTAATCTTATCTGAGCTGCAAGAAGACAGATTGCGCTGCCTGACATAACAGATGGCCAAGTAACCATGAAAGTGTTTTAAAAGCTACATTTAGGTGGCAATATTGAATCAAAATGTGCTGAGAACATGCTTTGGTTTTCCTTTTTTGCACATTTTACCATACCTGCTGCAGAGTCACAGACAGTGAACCCAGGAAGCCGTTGACATTACTGACATCATACTGCCGCACCCTGGCTGCAACCTGGCAAGCAACATCCTCATTGTTGACTGCAGAGACAGCAACGTCAGCCAGCTGGTTAGGGCTCAAATTTGTGATATCATTAACCTGGAGGATGGCAAGGAAACAAAAATACAATCAGTGGTGTTAAAGATTAACAGATAATTAGAAAAGTTGCAATGACTGCACTTATACTCACAGCATTGTAGTTAATGTTCCATGATGTATATTCGCTGATCTCTATGTATGAGGAGAAACTGGCAAAGTTTGCTTGGACCCAGATTTCAGCTTTTTCTGTTGCACTTCCACACCTAACACCTATAACATAGGAGACTTGTTTATTTTACTGCTCCTTGTATTTATTTTAATTTCATACAGACTTATTTCCCAAAAGATTATTCTAATACGCATGTATAGATAATGAGGTGCTTGCTCCATATTACTTGAGCAGAACCTAATTTAAGGAAATATAATATTTCCTTATTAGGTCAATTACATCATGGATGGAATCTCATTAAGTAATTTCCTGTATCCTTTGTCGCTCAGTAATGCCAACTGGATTTACTTCAGTGCTAGTGATTAGTATAGTTAATAGAGTTAAGGGGAGCTGAAGAAGACATATCAACAATCAGTGCTGGGTATTAGTATAGCCAATGGGGAATAGAGGTACAGAAACACACACAATTACATTGGGGAATAATATAACCAATGGGAATTGGATGTGTAGCAAAAAAAAAACAAAAAAAAAACACCCCCCCCCGATCTGTGCTAGGGATTAGTATAGCCAATGGAACCTAGAGCTGCAGGTTGACACACTCACAATCATTGCAATGGGGTGCAGGAAGAAACTCACAATTTACTACCTACTAGTACAGCCAAAGTGAATTGGAGGTGCATGAAGACGCACAATCAATGCTGGGGATTAAAATTAGTGGCTGCGTGCTTGAGGTGCAGGAAAAACACCCACAATCAATAATTGTGATTAAGAGAAGGACGATAGGTTTTGGGACTGAAAATTGACTCCCATGCTCACATATACCAAGCAAAAAGAAATTATATCCATGATGTAATTATCTTTTATTTCAAACAGTATAAAAAAAAACCACATATAACTATCTGTATAATACATTACAAAGAGTATTAAATCTTCTGAGAAGTTCTCACCTCTCCTTCCAGGGTAACAACATTGTTACGCTGGAAGGAGGGGTGAGACATACCACCTCTGATCCCCACGCAAGGTCTTGTTTGGCTAATCCCTGGATGGGTGTCACTTTTTTTTATCTAACTGTGATGTACACCTGCCTGCATCAGCCAATGGGGTCTCAGTAGGATACTGAACTACTGCTAACCTATGTCTCATTTTTCCATATTTGCACTACAGGCTTTATTGAGCTCTTTCCGTTTTAAAATATGCACTTTTACTACTTGGACTCCACCCCTGATTTAAGACAATATCATAACTACATCATATCAGACTGGTTTATACTGTTTATATGTGTACCTAAGAGTTACCCTCCCATGGGCCGGCAGGCTATATCTAAGTTCACTGACCTCTCTTTCCAGAAACATTGGTAAGCTTATACGGCATCCATTTTGGATTATTTTTAAACTACCTATGATTTTTCTTGTTTCAATAATTCAATTCTGTTGGTACTGATGAAGCGGATGATCCGTGAAACACGTTGACCTTCTCAGAAGATTAATTAAGTTTATCTTTGTAATGTATCATACAGATAGTAATATGTGTTTTTAAAACTTTTATTTCAAACAGATAGAATTTATTTTTGCTTGGTAGATGTGAGCACGGAGGTATATTTAAAGTCCCAAAACCTATCATTCTTCTCCTACTTTACCAGGATGATACCCTTTGTGCTCATGTATTTCAGGCTAATTGCACTCTGTCCTACAACAAGAACGCATAGTACAATAATTGTGATTAATATTAATGGAGGAGACCTGGAGGTACAGGAAGACTCAGCCATAATCAATGCTTGGAATTAGTATGATTGGTTGGGAACTAGAGGTGTTGGATCTTTAAAACTTTACTACACGAACTACACTGAAGCTCATATTTAAAATAAAGAACAATAGTATTTTAAGGGTTTATAAACAATTCAAAATGATCTCATCTCTCAAGGCTTGAAACAACATTATGATTTTTAATGATTTATTTTTGGCCAACGATGTCAACATTGCCATTACACAGATTATTTAGGTTACCTGATGTTGTCGTAACTGACTCAAACTGTGGTTGGATACAATTGCGATAGACAGACTGCCGTGACTCCTCACTCATTAAATCAAACGCGTTGTCTAATCCAGTCAGCCTGTAGGAGAAGAAAATGACTTATGTTATCCTCTGCACTAAAACTAAAATTATTTCAGGTGTACAAGGCAACCAAAAAAGTCAGCATGACCAAATAAATCCATTACTGTGATTAAAAATAGTAAGCCGGTGTTATGATTAGGGGCAACAAGGTACATTTGTAGGGACCCGTCTTGGGTAAGGCTCCCATTACTCTGGTTGGTGTGTAACTGCGATATTGGTTTGTCTCAGAGTGGGTGTTTTTGCGACTGGAGGCCTAAAATGGTGGTTTACACAGGTTTTGAAGTGCATGCCCACAAGGACCTTGGGGTCCCTTGAAAACTGTCTGTATGTTCATATGGTGATATGTTAAATATGTTATTTATATTTGGTTATAAAAAAAAGGCTGCTATGGCCATTAAAATTCCAGTCGATGTCATGTCTGGTCAATCTATTATAATGGTCAGTGGGGTGGTGGTCAGGCAGTTTGGTCAAATCATATTTTGTACCCTAGTCATGTTTCTTAATATATCTCTAAAAGAAATACATTTGCTATCCATATAAATAAAAAGCCCACAAACTCTTTAAAAATGTATATTTTTTATCTCTAACCATAATGTGTCTTTTCTTGTTTTTAACCATCTGGCTGCAAGTGAGAGATAGAAGGTGTCCATATGGAATATTTCAACACAAATGCACGTGACAACCAGCAAATCAAATAAAACAACTAGCATTTAGAAACAACACATGTACGTACAGTTGTTGATATGATGCGCAGGTCAAGGGGTAGTTGATAATCTGCAGTTCTGTGTCAACAACATTTTGCAAGACGTTTTGTAGTGTAACCTGGGTCCATTCCTGCCATTCAAAGTCTGGAAAACTATTTATGACTGAGCGAGGATTTCAAAGGTTTTGTTCAGATCAGATCTCCCACTGGCTGTTCTGCGAGTTGCTCCTACAAATCATTAACCATGAAGTTTAAAAATCAAAATCCCCACAAAGATTAAAGAGAAAAAAAAAGGCCCAATGATCCACAAGACCTGCCTTTTTTCCTTGGGGCTACATTGAGCTTAAGCACCATTAGAGCACATTTGTAGCCAGATCTTTTAAGTTTTGGATAGAGTGTTATAAGGCTAGAGCACATGTCAGCATACCATTGCTGTGTCCTTATTAGGAAGAGTTACAGTACGCTCCCTATTTGTCCTGGTGACCGATGGGGGTGATTGATCCAACCATACTACTATATTTATGGACACTTTATGATTAAAGACCAAGCCCACCTAAAATAGATATTTCTATTTTGGTTAGATACTGGTGGAATGAGGTTTAAGAACAAAAAGTATCTTGAGTTCAGGTGTTTTCAGTAAAGCAAACTGTTAATGCTACAGTATACCGAAATATTTTACATATTAATGTACTTCCAACCTTGTTCCAACATGTGTGTGCCAGCTCTATAAAGACGTGGTTTGATGAATTTGGTGTGGAGAACACAAGTGGTTGCAAGCAGTCTGCACAGAGTACTGACCTCAACCCAGATTAACACCTTTGGCATGAATTGGGATGCCAACTACCAGCCAGGTCTTTTTGTCCAACATCAATACCTGACCTCACAACTGCTCTTTTGGCTCAAATCGTGTGAAAAGCCTTCCCTGAAGAGCGGAGGCTGTTAGAGCCTAAAAGTGGGGACCAATTGCATTTAATGTTGACAGTTTGGGAATGTAATGCCCAACAAGCTTTTGGCTATATACCGCATCCTTCAATCTGCAGGAAAAATGTGTCCAATTATGTCACAGACAGAAATCAGGATCTAACAGGAATTTGAACTCTAAATCCACAAATAAAATAAAAAATGTGGCCTGGTGTTAGGCTTTAACTATAATAGGGGGAACTAAAAACGAATAAATGAATTTTAAAGAGGTATTAAACCTAGAACAACAATTTAATATTAATAATATCATTAGATGTGGTGGCTCTTTTTTTTTTAGGCTTTTTCCCCTCTGTTTTCTACTGGTGATCTGACCAATTTAATAATAATATATCATTAGATGTGGTAGCTCTTTTCTTTTAGGCTTTTTCCCCTCTGTTTTCTACTGGTGATCTGACCAGTAACTCACCTGTATTAGAGTGCCCCCACTCTGAATGAAAGCGTAAAGGGGCACCTTTGGACAGCAGCATTGTCAGTCTGGGGGGAAGGGAGTGTTAGATGTACTAACACATTTAAATATACTAACACATTGAAGCCAAACTCTAGCTCACACTTTAAAACCAGTTACATCAAATATATTTTTTTTTCATTTGGGATAAAGGTTTTACATGAATAAATAAAAAATGATCATTGTAAGCACCCCTGGAAGAGAGTTTGTTCTTTTGAAAAATAACTTACTGGCTGGATCACCAGGTGAAAATAAAGAAAAGAACGCCTTTAAAAGGATATAATATAAAGGAATTATACATGTTTGTTTTTGGGTTTAATACCACTTTAAGTGGAAATGACATTGACACATTCTTGTTGGCAAAACAGTCATGCGCAACAGTTTACAACTTACCGGAGCCTGGCTGTTGCACAGGTCTAAAAAGTCTTTCACTTTGTTAGGGGTGTCTATGCTGTCCAATATTGGAGTAATGGCTTCTTCACTGTTCAGGGCTCCAATGGAAATAGCGTATTGTGCCACCTGAGAACCGCTGAATACATCCAGGGCAGAAGACTACATGAAAAGATCAGATAATATGTAAACATCCACATACATTACCATATTCTATTTCATATCTGCTGAGTTGAGTCACATAGTCAACAAGAATACAAATAAATGTCCATCAACCTTACAGGTGCTGCCAATTATGCTTTTCAGAAGGAAAATAATTCCCTCTAAGATCAATTAACTATATTTTTTTCTGTAGAACAGAAGAGTACATTTTTAACCTGTATAACTTTTTTATTTAATTATTACTTTCCCTTTTTTTTAAATACAACATTTGATAGCACTCTTAAGCTTCGTACACACGATCGGATATCTGATGGAATCTAATCCGATGGATTTTTTTTTGTCGGATATCCGATGAAGCTGACTTTCATCAATATATATATATATATATATATATATATATTTTATTATTATTTATTTATTATGCTTATGGTCAAATATTTTGCAGCACAGTCTCTTAAATCAGGAGTAATGTACTTAAATATAATACTATTTTTCTGCTCTGTGAATCTGAAGATTTGGTGGATCTCTAGTTTCCACCACGTAAATGGAATAGGAAATGAAAAATGCCTACTTTTAGTTTCTTGCATGCCTCTCTTAAAAAAAAGGAATATTTTACAGAATACTTACTGTGTTGAAGCTTGGGTTGCATGCTTTAAAATCCTCAAGTGTAGCCTGTGCCTTGAATTCTCCCCAGAATGTCAGAATCCAGTCATCACTGCTTCCAGAATCAGTTGAGCAAGCAGAAGCTGGACAAAAGCATTGACATTAACAATAGTCTGTAAATATCGGAGGTAATAATAAATGATAAAATATATGTATATATACTGTAAAGATAGATAGATAGATAGATAGATAGATAGATAGATAGATAGATAGATAGATAGATAGATAGATAGATAGATAGATAGATAGATAGATTAAAAAAAATATAAACCCCAAATAAAAAATATAATATAATGCAGCTTATCAGGACTTACATGTCTGCATTAGATTTTTTTTTCAAGATTTCTTTCCCTTTCTCTTTGTTCTAAACTAATGATCCTACTAGTAACACATTTTTACTGTCCTAGGGTGACAACCCATTTACTGTATCTTTGGAGGAGCAGCCTTGTCATCCTAGGTTGATCTCTTGGTCTGAACTACAAAATACCTCCTCCTCATTCTATCTTCATTACATAGAGACAATATGTTTTGTAGTTCACAGATGATAGCTGGGAAAGCTGATAACATTGAGACATCATTTCAGTGCAAAGGAACTTACAAGGGCACTGGAATTCTAAATCAACAGGTATTTTTCCTGTAATTGCAAAAATGATTTTAGGCTGAAAAAAAATAAATAAGGCAGCCACTAAACCAAATGACTGCTAAGTTGCAATCTTTATTACATTTTTCGTTAAGACCAGCTAAAGCCCAAAAAAATTATTTTGCTTTGTATAGAGCGGGGAAAAGTTAGAACCAGCTTCAGATTTTATTCCTGTCTGTGTTCTTGTTGGGAGTGGGGGAGGGGTTCCGCACATTACTTGTCAGGACAGGAAGTGAAGGAAAATCTCTTCAGTGGGGACACAGACAAAAAAAATCTATTTTTAGTGAGGGTAGATTAAAATGTCTAATGTCTCTCCTGATGAAAACTGCCCTTTTTCATTCCGCAAAATAAATGGAATAAAACTAAATTGAAAACCTTACAGATGTTTGAACTCTTCACCACTATTTAAAACTTACAAACAAATATGTGTTTTAATAATCGTATGACTGTAATATTGGTTGAATCTGGTAGTTTTCTTTGTATTGTAAAATACAATTTTTTTGTATTTATTTTTTTGTAGCTAGTAATCCTTGATCATCTGTATATGGATTGTACCAGGAGGGTCAGAGTAAACATAGTTAAGAGAGAATTAGAGGGAAGAGGGAAATGCTGCTAGACCGCCTTCTTAATAACAAGGGAGCTACCATTCAGTGATTAACGATACCTGTATTACTCAGGACATCTTGGTTGAATGATTTGATACTCCTATACATGGCTTGTTTTTGGTCATCATCCAGGTCGGAGTAAACGTTACTGAAGCCCTCAACCCTGCATACAGAGCAGAAGCATTTTAAAAAAACATCAATTGAATCCATTCAGCACAAACCCATTATGTTACCTTTATAACAAAATAGAGTACCCTTCTCCATATCCTAATTCTAACACTGACACCACCTATAACCCTAACGCTAACCCTACCTGTAACCTAACATTACCCTACCTGTAACCCTAACATTAACCCTCAATGTAACCCTAACTCTAATGCTGCGTACACACGATCGGTCAAACCGATGAGAACGGTCTGATGGACCGTTTTTATCAGACCAAACCGATCGTGTGTAGGCCCCATCGGTCATTTATCCATAGGTTAAAAAAAAGCAATCTTGTTTTAAATGTAACCGATGGATACCTAACCGATAGAAAAAAAAAAAACGATTGTTTGTAGGCACGTCCATCGGTTAAAAATCCACGAATGCTCAGAATCAAGTCGATGCATGCTTGGAAGCATTGAACTTAATTTTTTTCAGCACGTCGTTGTGTTTTACGTCACCGCGTTCTGACACGATCGTTTTTTTAACTGATGGTGTGTAGGCACGACTGACCATCAGTCATCTTCATCGGTTAACCGATGAAAACGGTCCATCAGACCGTTTTCATCGGATGGACCGATCGTGTGTACAGGGCATTACTTTCCCTGTATCCTTAACACTAACACCCTAACACTAACCCTACATGTAACCCTAACACCAAGCTTCTTGTAACCCTAATGCCAACCCTCCGTTAAATCCTTAAGTCTACTGATAACACCACCTGTAATCCTAACACTAACCCTTCTTATTTTAAATATAATCACTTATTTTGATAGTCACCTTTCCTGCACTGGGATCCACTGTGCCAAAGGCCAACCCTCTGTGCTATCCAAAAGATACCGGCCTGCCTGGAATTCCAGCAGTAGAATCCAATGCTATGATTGAGGCCTATGTAGGCATACACCATACAATTTTCTTATTCTATTTCCTTTAGATTTGCCTTCAATTGTGTAGTACTAGGGCTTGCCCGATTGCATACAAATTGAACGTGTTTCGATTTGACCTCATATTACATGGTTTTGGTAAATCTAAAGGAAATCTATAGACACAAATTGTATAATGTATGGCCAGCCTATGTATGGTCAGCCTTACTTTTCCAGGTGGTAAATTGTGGGGCAGTGGTACTTAGTCTGCAAAACTACAGACCAGAAGAAGCACTGCTACTTTCCTTAGGCTATGGGCAATAGAACAGGTTTGAGCTGTGTTTTCATCTAACTGGACTGCTTAGTTCAGAAAAGAAAAAAAAAACTCAAAGTTTTGTTAATAGCCTGCCTGTAGAAGCTTTTCTTCCTGGTTCTGAATATGTTATCTACAAAAAACACCTGCTCCATCTTAAAGGCCGAGAACAAGTTTAAAAATGTCCCTAAGGAGTCTCCGCATTTCCTAAGGACACCGGCCTTAGCTCTTCTGCCTTATTTTGTATGCTCAGTGCCTTGAACTCATGTCATCATCATTCAAGCTGCAGAAAGAAGTTATTATTGACATCATTCTGAGCCAGTCCTGACTTCCCTACCCCATTTTAAACCCTTTCAGCCTGAAAAAAGCAGGCCGACAAACATTACAGGTAATATAGGTAAACAAACGGTTGTGCTCATCAGGTAGAGACTGAAGGAGAATCTCATTTTCTAAAAAAAAACAAAAAAAACAGTAAAGTTTAAATAATAATGTAGACATACACGTAGCGTTGGGAAGAACAAGTGCCATCGCTTCTAATGGAGGCTATGTCGGAAGCCGTACAACTTGAGATCACATAGCTGAATAAGTCTCCAAACCATAATTTGTATTCCGTAGATGTCTTTATGGTCTCAGTCACTGTTGACCACACCGTTGTGAAAATCAAGTTCTGGATATTACTGTCTGGCAGCTGTGTTAAGTTTTTCTGGATAAGGCAATACGGATTAAACAAAGAGAAAGACATTTAAAATATAGGAAGAGCTTCTCTATGCACCACTTACATCTAATCTGACAACATCTTGTGAAACTTTACACAAACTGCAACCTTTATGGTCAGGAAACATTTGTAGAAATTTGTAAGAAGTATATAAAATGAACCTGTGTGTGGTTACTCCTTCTTCACACAGAAAAAAAAGCTTTTTTTTAAGTAGTAACTCTTAAATGGACTATTTTACTTTCTGAAAAAGCTCCAAAGAATGGCCCCTGCAACAGACCACTGTAAATACTTACCTCTCTGAGTCTGAGCTCAAGTGCTCAGACAAAGTCCACGCTTCCAGCACACCTCCTCATGTGTAGAATGCCTGGTGGCCCCTGCTGCCTTCAGTGGTTCCTTCTGCCAGTTCCAATGTCATTACTTTGTCTACCAAAGAGGACATAGGCATTCAACTCTCCCAGAAGTTTAAAGCAGTGTTCCTACTAAAAAAAAAAAAATTATTAAAAGTCAGCAGCTACAAATACTGCAGCTGCTGACTTTTAATAACCTGTCGCACCGTGACTGGCCGAGCAATCATCTGGGACCTGTGATGTGTTCCAGATGATTGCCAAGAGGGTGGGGTGAACTTCCTTCCGGTGCCGCGGTGCCCAGGGAGGAAGTGGGAGCTGGAACCCTCTAAAAAGAGGGTTTCCACTGCCCCCCCAAAAAAATTACATGCCAAACATAGCATGTCAGGGGGTGCCCTTCTCTTAAAGTGGAAGTTCCATTTTTGGGTGAAACTCTGCTTTAATGGAAGCCGTATTGATTCCCTGCCTTCCGCAGAAATATATTTACACAATTTGTTTTTATTTCAGGGACCATTCTTTTTTTTTTTTTGGGAAGCAACAGAATAACTTTATATAAAGGAACCTATATCGGCTTATCATTGTGCTGGAGTAAACTCTGTGCAAAACATTCTTACTAGCCAGTGCTAGCCATTATGGAACAAGGCCACTAGAATCTCGTTAAGGTAAGGTGTCCAACTGGTACTTTTTGGCCATGTACAACCTTCTTAGAACTATAAAGCTTACACTTCCTTTTGGATTTTTCCAGTTGAAAATCTCAATTTCATTATGAAAAAGATATTGTAGTAATTATTATGTTTAAAACCAAAGGTTATTCCCTCTTATACTTTTGCTTCCCTGGTTCATACCTCTGCCCTCGTCAACATATTAATTAATATTTTAAATAAAACCTTTCAGTGGACTCAATTTAAATTGTTGACCCAGTGGCATCATCTGTTTCTGTGCGTCTCTTCAAAATGCAGTAATGGGGGAGGGGCCAGCATGGTGCTGTACATAGTTTATTAAAAAAAATGACAGCACCCTACCTTAGTACTCCTCTCAAGTGCCGTCGGCACTGATGTAAGCAGTGGGTTTCTAATTGTGAAGGTTTATTAAAAAATAAAAAAAATCACAATAACTTCATGGGTGAATGTCAGTCTGGAGGAGTGGGTGTTTCTGGACATGCAGACACCTAGGTTACACCCACATGTAATGCTGTACCTCCATGGTTGCATAAAATGGAATTCAACGAAAGAAAGGGGTGAGCCAAGGACAGTCAATGTGGTTAAGAAAAGCTAGATGATGCTGGATGTCTTCTATTAATAAAATGATGTGTGCTCTATCTGACTTGTTGAACCTTTAATGCACATTGTGAGAAGCTCACAGTAAGCTCAGAGTAAACAATTCCAAGCAGGGGAACCTGTACAACTTTGCAACTGTGATGATAAGGCTAGAGCTTTAACTGACCTCTTGACACACCGCGTTTACTTCGGTCATAAATGATGTGACATTCTCAAAATCACGATCTCTCACTTCAGCAAGGATCAGGGCTGCATCCAGTTGGTCTGTGATTGCTGTGGTATTCGCAAGAAGGTTGCCCAGCTGTGTACCGGAGAAGAGGTCCAGGCAGGTATACTAGACAGGAAAGAACAAGAATTTAGACAAAAAGGTTGAAGGATAGTTGATTGACATAACAGTTACTGTAAAGTGAAAATCCAGACAAATATTTTCCTTTTTATTGTCATGGATTTGGACAGAGCAGAGAAAGGTTAGAAACTCTGTTAGAAATATATTACTGTCTGTGTCAGCGTTGGGTAGCTTTCCTGCACTTTCAGACTTGGTGACCACTATAAGACCATGACTTACAGATCTTGCAATCTCGAAAAGGGTTTCATCATGCAGTATTTAATTCTCTGTCCAAATCTACATTGTGAGTGGCATATCGTAAAACAAGAACTGTAATTACCCCGTTAAACTCGCTGTAGTAGTACTCATATTGATAGATTGTAGCTTCAGAGGAAAAGCTCTGGAAGATGACTTGAATATAACTTCTACTATCTGTGTACAAGCTGCTACAATCATCTGTAAATAGAGGGAAGAAAAGGAGATTACATGACATTTGTAATAGTTGTACAAATAGTATATTCCTTCTTGGCAGTGACTTGGGCAGTGTTGTGTTTTGAATATACACAATGCTACTTCTGTCCACTAGGGGAAAATTACTCGACCAGTTTATAGTAAGGGCTCTTTCACATAGGTGGACCGTATGTCCGCTTTTTCTCCATCCGTGTGCGGATGAAAAAGGGACATACATTGGTCCCTATGAGATTGCAGGTGTCAGCGGATGAACATCCGATGACACCCGATCTCGCCCGGTTCCGCAATCCTCCAATTCTGCAGATGAAGCAAAGCACTATCTTTCCATCCATCTGCGAATCGGATGAATGTGGACAGACGATCCGTGTTCATCCGATCTCCCCATAGGGGAGAGCGGAGAGTGGAGCGGGGACCGCCCTGTCATCCGGCGGCTCAGCGGGGATCAACGGAGCGATCCCCGCTGAGCAAGCAGAGGTTCACGAAGCGGATCATCACGAATCCGTCCCGTGTGAAAGAGGCCTAATTGTGTTTCATCAGTTGAGACAAAGGGCCTGTTTATAACAGGGTGAAGAATCATGATGCATGATTATTTGCTTTAATAAACAACGGATTCATTGTTTTTGCACCATAATGCTGTTCATGCGATTGACAGTATATTTATACTATTCCTGCTGTCTATTGATTTGTGTTCACATATACTTATCTGGGAACCCTATTATTTCTAAAAGACATCTTTCCCAAAGAAATAAAGAGGAATACGCCAGATCAATGAGTTGTATGGACATTGTGTTATATTATTTATTTTAAAATTGTATCTTAAAATCTTGCACTGGGTCTTAAATATGGATATGGTGTGTGGAGAATGGCAGCCTATTGGGGAAAACTGTTCCTTTAAGCCTCATACACACGATCGTACTTCCATCTGACTTTTTTGTGGATTTTGGTCCGAATGGGCATTGGCCGTGAACTTGTTCTGCATACACACGGCAGAATATTTTCAGCCAACTTTCACCAAATCATGTGGTTTTACAGATCTTTACCGCCACCCTTTGGACAACTTCTGCTATTGTTGGCTGATGTTTAGCATTGGTTCTGAGCATGCGTGTTTGTACTTTGGACTTTAGTCCGATAGACTTGTGTACACAGGATTGGATTATCGTCCATCGGACATTTGTTGTCGAAAAGTTTGTCACAGTGAACATTTGTCTGGAGCATACAGGCGGTCGGATCGTCCGATAAAACAGGTCATCGTGTGTATGGGCCTTTTGAATTGCAAGTGTTATAAAGAAGAGAAAACATTGCAGAATTCAGGTCTTAAACTGATCACACACATTTTTATGATCTGATTGTAATATCTGCTTTAGATCTACCAACAGCTACTCTGAGAGCCCATTCACACCTAGGCGTTTTGTCGCCTGTAGTGTGACGCCCGCTGCCGCCCCGACACGCCAGAGGGATGATTTAACATTGCCCTCTATGGAGATGGTTCACATCTCCACGCCGAACGCCTGCCGCCTGCCGCCTGAAAAAAAGTCCCGGACCTTTTTTTCAGGCGGCTTTCGGCGTTCGGCATAGGAGATGGGAACCATCTCCATAGGGGGACAATCTAGGGGCACATCTAGGTGGACAATCGCTGCTATTTGTTGCCGCAAATCGTGGTACAAAACGCTGCTATTTGTTGCCGCAATTCGCGGGACAAAACGCCGCGATTTTGTCCGCCTAGATGTGAATGCAGCCTGAGGGTCATGCTTTGTTTTCTACAACTAAGGCCCCTTTCACATGGGGCGGATCAGTTGATCCCCGCTGAGCCAGCGGATGACAGGTTGGTCCCGCACACTGTACAGGGACTGCCCTGTCTTTTCTCCGCTCTCCCCTATGGGGGGATAGGATGAACACAGACCCTCTGTCCATGTTCACCCGATCCGATCCGCCAGACGGATGGAAAAGTAGTTTTTTCCTCTGTCACACTTTGGCAGATCGGAGCTGGTCGGATGTCAGCGGGCATGTCACCGCTGACATCCGCGGCTCCATAGAGGAGCACGAAGCGCCCGTTCAGGTCCGCCTTAAAAACTGGCAGGCGGACCTGAACGGGCCGCCCGTGTTAAAGGGGCCTAAATCACTATATCAAAACTAATTTAATCCCACTATAACATATGATAGATTTTTTTCTTCAAACAGCATATTTGACGTGAGCTTTTTAGGGCAAAACTACAGGAGCTTCCAACATCCCTGTTCTCTTTGAAGTTTGTGGTTCATAATATGTTGATGCTGACCTGGAACAAGGGATCTGTAGCCAAGGATTTTATTTTTTTGCCATTAGTCCTAAACGGTTCACTTTTCCTTAACTCAGAAAGCTGCAAAGTCTTACCTGAAGAGCTTTGTTTACGGTTATCCAGGTAGCTTATGATCCAATTAAACACAGCGCTTTTGACGTCGTCTGAAAATTCATCAAACCCACTGCTGATGCCACTAAGTCTGGAATAAGAAAATAAATAAAAAAAAGCTTACTAAAAGCATTATTAGGATTTGATAATTCCAGTGGCCATTTCTAACATACAGAGCCCAGTGGGTACCAATGTCAACCAATGTTGATACTCAGTAAAGAGTGTATGATAATGTGAACCTAATAATGTAATTCATTTTAGAGAGCTAGTAGGTAAGGTTTGGGACTGCTGTTGGGTATTTATTGCTGCAAGAATCAGCTGCAGAAACTTAGTATAATAACTTGTATTAAATAGTTATATTATTTTGTGTACACTAAGCGGATCTTTTTTAATTACTAAGAGTCAGTTTGTGCTCTTTTCCTCCAACCAACATCAAAGCCCTGATAAAGGGGGTACTGGGAAGTCCCCCAAAACCTGTTGACTCATAGTATATGAGAAAAATAAACATTCCATTTGAAATCTCAATAATTGCAGTGCTCAATTTTTCATGTTTATTGCTGTTTGTGTCTCCCCTCACTTTCTGTTCAAGTGACACCCTCAGACCCAATTAGTGGCAAGGTGGCAATAGGACAGGAGGGTAAATCTCCCCAACGGGGATACAGAGAACTATAAAAGCTGAGAGAGGATCTAACTCCTCCTCATTTCACAAAAAAAATGTTTTGGTCATTGTCAGTTTGCCCATTGGAGAGATATCCCTTTACTTTGTTTGCTGTGTTGCCATGAAGACAGGAAGTAAGACAATTATCCTCCCAGTAGGACCACAGACATTAAAAAAAAAACAACCAAAGCTTCTAACTCCTCCCCACCATAAATAAAACTTCAAGAGTTTTGGCGGCAGCTAATAATGGGAAGCCCCCAGCTGATTCAGATAACACCCTGTTATATTTTCTGTGATACATGACTGGGTGGAAGAAAGTCTAACAAAGTCTTATATTTGCAGACGTTTCTTGTTAGCGCCGTGCCAACATTATTGTAAAGCATTTGGTAAAATATACATCCATAGCTGGAGCTGAAGAACAAATCTACAATTGTAGCCATAGCTTCTGTGTTAAGCAAGTGGGGTACATCAGGGATTTCCTTTTAAAGTCGGAACCCCCCCCCCCTTTTAGGTGCTTGGTACTTACATGCTGTTGTAGGAGTCACAGTTTATAGTGACTGGGATCTGTTGGACCACTTCAGATGTGATGCCCCCTATGAAATATTGAAAGGTCTCCTCGAAATGTGAAATCTGTTCCGTCGTCAAGGAATTGAAATCAGATGTATAGCTTTCAAACAGGTAAGTCACGGCTTCCTGTCTCACTTCCGTGGTCATAGTCTTGACATTGAGCTGTGAAAGGAATGGTCTGAAGCTTAATTCCGTTTTTTGACTTAATTTTAATAATTCATGCAGTGCAGAAAGCAAAATAACTTCTCTATTTACCCCAATTCTGTGTAATGGACATAATCATTTGTTATTATGTTTTGTATTATTACTATGCCAATAGGTATTTCAATATCGTGTTTTCCCTATAAATTATACACCAATTGTTGCTGTGCCCTCTTTCCCTGCCCAGTTATTGTAAGTAAGCCAAACTACAAAGTTACGTAAAATTATAGCAGATCTGTGTCTGGCATGTACCCTTACCTGCTCGTAAGCTACATTGAAGTCATCCAAGAATGTGACCACTTCATTTGCAGAAGTAACACCGTCCTGTCCCGCCAAAGACTCCAAGACTGTCATAGTTACAGTCACATTCGTCAAAACGCTAGACGTACAAAGGTATTCAACTTTCTGTGAGACACTGGTTTCTGTGATGATTTCTAACTGTAATAATAATACAAATGTCACATCTTGAAACCAAAAACATACATTTTTTAACTTCAGACAAATGTAAAAAAAAAAAAAAAAAAGAAACTTGGTATCAGCCTCCTAAATCCCCTTAACAGCAGCACTAAGACTGGAAAAGGGGAGGGCAACCATAGAAGGCAATCAGGTGCTAACAAATTTATAGTAAGAGATAACAGGATGACAGAGGGGTAAATTGCTGCTGCTCATTGACTGTCCAATCACAGGCTGGGGGCTAAAAAAAATCATTTTTTTCTTGCTTAGCTAGGGCAGAGAAAATTTAGGTGCAGTGGCTGGCTAAGCAAATCGGCAGATAAATGTCTCCCACATATGTAATAAAATGTATGCCTGGGGTTCAGCTCCAATGGGGATTTACATGGGAGTAAAGAGGGTCTTCTACTCATTCCAGCTGCTGCAATTTGTTTTTTTTTTATAACAGAAAATAAAATAAATAAAACAGAAAAAGTGAGACATCTGCATAAAGGTCACAGAAGGCATGCAGCTCAGGAAATTATATTTCACTAACAGCCAATTCACACCAGAACACACACATCCCCATGCAGTGCGATTTTGGCAGCCCATTCATTTGAAAAGGCTGCAAATCACACTGGAACGTGAAAAAAGAAGTGCAAGCACTACTATTTCAGAATTCACTGCACGATTCGGTGCCCACAAACATGCTGCATTTGTGTTTGGTGTCATTAACAATACATTGGCACTCGCATGCAGATCACAAGGGCAGCGTTTTCACGTGCGGTGTGGGAAATGTGCACGGAGTGCATTGTTGGGAACCGACCCTCAAAGAGTCCCCAAGAAATATAAAAAAAGAAGAAAAACTGTTATTTAGTTAAATTTTCCAGCAGTTACAGTAAACAGAAATATATAAGTTTTGGGTGCACTGACCCTTTAACCTTGTAAAGAGCTAGTACTGGTTAGTTTAAGTGCATAAAGGGGAATTGTCACATATTTCAAAACATGCCTACCCTGAAAAGCAGATATTCATATGATCATTTGCTGATTGGTCGTGAGAAGGAGAGCAGAAATAACGAATCAACTCAAATCAAATCAAATCATTACCCACATCATTATTCATCAGCAATCTCTTGAAGGCCATGTTTCAGTCAGTCAGCTAACTTACCACATCCAGTTGGGGATAAATCTCTTGCACCTGTTTCAGAGTGGTGTACATGAAGAAGCCACCAAAGGTGCTGTTTGTCCATTCGACTGTGGTGGTGTAAGTACTTGTGCAACCTATAAGTCAAAAAATGTCAAAGGTTTACAGCCTATTAGCTAATGAAAAAATGATCTGAGTTTCGGCAATAGCCGTAGTCGTAGCTTTTTATTGTCACTCTGATGTACCAATAAATTACACTTCAAGGATTAAAGTCTTGCCGGCTCTTCTTACTACTGTGATTATCATCACAACACTTTTTGGCCTTTATTTCAGAGACGTAAACACACAAATAATGGCGCATGCAGTGATTAGGCAAGATGGCCATATTTACCATTGAGGGATGAACTCTTCAGGTTGTCGATTATCCAGTTGGCAATTTCTGTTCTGGTTGAATCGGACATTTTGCTGAAACCGTTTTTTAACTGGCTCACACTGCAAAACAATTTCGAGTATGGCAATGTCATTAATAGTTGACTTTAATCAACACTTAATAGATTACCTGATAATGTTATAGTAACAGGAGATTTACCAGTTATAAATTTCATTTAAGTTCTCTACAATAATCTATAAAATGACAAAAGAAGCTCAGGCACGCTGTAAAGAATAGGTCAGGCAAGAGAATTCTGGTTTAAGAGAGTAGCAGCAACCAGTACATTTCAGTTGCTTTTCTTATGGGATGTCCAACTGATTAACCCTCCCCCTGTAGCAAGCACTTACATGACAGAAAGTGTTTCACAGTCCCGGATAACAAATACCGACAGGGTCTCCCTTGTAAAGAACTGAATCAGGATATAAATCCTATACATAAACAGTCTTCGTATTTGTGTTATGGTGTATGTTGTCACTTGAGTCCTAATTATATAGAAATAATGTTGCAGTATCTGCTGTCCGATAGTCGTGTTAATTTGGATGTTTCTCTGAAAAAAAAAAAAGAGATTGGCAATTAACATACCATAGCAGGTGCTAAACTTATCAACCCAGCCCCAAGTGAAAACTCTCCCTCCCAATTAGTGCGTGATACTGTTCCTTGTTCCTTGTTCTTTCGACAGTACCTTGGCCCGCACCTGGCTTACATATGATTCTTTTGTTGTTAAACTTTATTATTCTCTGCTCTTTTTTTAATTGCCATTTTGGAGGTGTGCCCACTTAAGGTTTTTAAACAGAGGTCCCTGTCAGTCCAAGTAGCCCCTGATGATGTCCTGTTGGATGAAAGATGTTGGGAAGAGCTTGCTGCACTGACGTTATAAGCTGCTGTCTTTGGCGTTAGACAGTGGGGTATACATGTGAGTAAATTTATGCCAGCTTTTTTAAAATGTATTTTACTTTGTGAACTTGTTTCTATATAATAAATGCTACTGTACATTTATGTTCTTTTATGTTCATGTAATGAGTATTGGGACATGGACATGCTGGAAATACAATAGTGATTATACTTTGGCGCATACAGGTGCAGTATTTGGTAAGTGTGCACATTACTTGTTTTGGTGATGGGATTAACACTGTGAGACCTCGTACACACGACCGAGAAACTCGACAGAATCCATTAAGAAATATGGTGGGAGAGCTTTTTTGCCGAGGAAAACGGTCGTGTGTAAATTTTTCATCGAGGAAACTGTCAAGGAACTCGACGAGAAAAAAAGAGAACAAGTTTTCTTTTTCCTCGACAGGAGTCTCAATTTCCTCGTTGTGTTCCTCGTCGGGCTGTTTTTTGATGAAAAACTCGAGCGTGTGTATGCTAAGAAACCCACGCATGCTCAGAATAAAGTATGAGACGGGAGTAAAAGTAGCATTTGTAATGGAGATAACACATTTTTCACGCTGTAACAGACTGAAAAGTGCAAATCGTCTCTTAACAAACTTTTACTTAACACGCAGTAACATTAGATTAGCAAAAGCAGCCCCCAGGGTTGTGCCAGTGGAATCGAAATTCCCCTGCCATTGTATGAGTTGTACGTCACCGCGTTTGAGAACGAGGAGATTTTGTCTTGACCGTGTGTACGCAAAGCAAGCTTATCAAGTTCCTCGACTAGCCTAACAAGGAACTCGTCGAGAAAAACGATGTGTCTCGCCCGACGAGTTCTTTGGTGGTGTGTACGAGGCCTGAGGATCTCATACAAGATGGACTTTCTTAATTTTTAGATTATTCTGGAGTGTTTACAATCTCCTTGATGGTTTTGAATAAACAAGACAGGGAAGATTTTTGCAGTAGTATGTTTATATGCATTTTTTGCATGTTATTTTGTGAAGCGCACATTGAATTTCACATTATATGCTTTTCTTGTAACACAAGTTGCTTTTTGGACACAGGACCTTTATTTCATAATATGTTTTGATTGCAACCTAATTGTAACACTTGGAGGGAGGCTGATTTACTAAAGGCAAATAGACTGTGCACTTTGCAAATACAGTTACACTCATTTTCCCCAGAGCTTAGTGAATATGGTGAAGCTATGCTAATTTTCATCACCCAATCATGTATAAGCAAAATGTTGCTTTTTTTTTCCTTGCACCTGATTGGGTACTCTTTACAAAGTAAAGCTTCACCACATTTGCTATGCTCTGGGCAAAATGAGTGCAGCTGCACTTCCGAAGTGCACAGTCTATTTGTCTTTAGTAAATCAGCCAAATGGTGTCTTGCTTTGAATACAGAGTTTTATTTATTTTCGTTTTTTAACACTTTATGTTCCATTTATAACATTAATGGCCCAGAGCATTGCGATTTTTCGGGAGCGTTTTTTGTTGTGTTTTTGGATTGACATCATTCAGTTGAGGCTATCCTCCACTCCGAAAAAATTCCAAAGTAACTTCTGTACACTTTTTCAGATCTGACTTTGGAGCATTTTTGGACAGTGCTATTTAGTATGTTTTTTTGTGCATGCTTGTGGGTGCCATTAAAATTAATGGCACCCAAACCCGCATTGAGTACTTTTGCTGCAATCTGGTACTGTGGGTAGAATTGCATGAGTTTGCCAACAATTCCAATACGCTTGGTGTTAATGGGGCCTCCATTTATGTTGTAGGGTTGCACATTTTACCTTTCATGTCATAAGAGATACATATATATCATCCTCTTTTACAAGCAGCTTAAAAGTGTTCAACCAGTGTAGACATAATTTTATATAAGTGGTGAGGTCTGCACAATATAGTTTTCACTGGAAAGGTCAGAGGAGGGTCCCCCCAAACTGGTAGGTTATAACCAGACACAGCACCAGCCTGAGACTAAAAAGTAGACCTCCAGTAAGCTATATATATGACTGCTTAGTTCTTGTTTCTCCATAGTTAGATATAAATTGCAGCTCACATTACCAGCATTTTAAGTACAAAGGCAAAATATGGGTCTTAAGGTCTAAAGTAATAATACGAGTTTACAAAACCCTGCAACTTCCAACTAAAACGATAAAATCACTCAAGCCTGTATGTTCACAAAGTTAAAATATCTTTTGTTATCTTCCATTAAAAACACCACTAAAAAGATCATCCATGTCTTTTTTGATGATAGTAACTAGATGGTAGTGTTATCCAGGTGGTTCTGGAATTTGGAGATGGATTCAATGGAGCAGCTTATCAAGCTTAATGAGTTTAATGGTTTCTCCATCTTCTTAGCAGATTCTACCCTATATGTCTTGGCAAGTTAAAAGTATAAAAAAATACCTACCCTGTAGCCAGTCTCAGAGAAGCGGGTCAGAACAGCATCTACAGTTTCAATGGTTTGGGTCTGGAGGTAAGCAAACATTTGATTGACTTTCTCTTCACTCTCATAAACATTCTCCAGCACAAACGCGTCTCCACACTGGTCAGTAGTCAGTATCTGAAGGACTCCCGACTGGAACTAAAGCAACAGGGTGTAAAAGAAGAGCATTACCTAAATATGCTTAAACCTTTACCATTAAGCCCTCCTAAAAATATTCTTTGCACTAAAGATAACCTAATAGATTATGTTTAAATGCTCTCTCTCAAGGCAAGTTTTCTCTCTCTTGCAAATCTACCTGCTCAGACTGACTTAAAACAGGCTCAGTCAGTGGTCCCCAACCTTTTTGGCACCAAGGACCGGTTTTATGGAAGAATATTTTTCCAAGGCCCTGGTAGGAGGAAAGTGGATTCACAGGGTTTTCGCATTGCAGCAGTGTGAACCGGTCCTTATTAAAAGTCCCAGTAAAAAAGTATTATGAAAGTCCCAGTATAAAAATATTATGAAAGTCCCAGTATAAAAATATTATTAAGGGGCGCTTCACACTGCTGCGGCGCAGGAACCCTGCAAATCAACTGCGGGTTCCCGCATGTTTTCCGGCGACAGTTCACATTGCCCTATGCAAACTGCTGGGAGTGTCAGCTAAAAGATAACGACACCCTCAAATCAGTTTGCATATCGCAGTGCGATCTGCAAACTCGGACAGGAATCGGATCGCATGGGTCTGAACACTCATGCGATCCGTTTCTGCAACGGACAAAAAAAAAGCGTCCTGTGTGAGTTTGATGCGAATTCAGCCATACAATTTGCATGGCTGAAATCGCATCGCACAGAGATCGCATGTGATGTGCACTGCAGTGCGGTGCACATCACATCCGAACTCTGACATCGCTGCAGTGTGAACCGGCCCTAAATGTCCCAGTGTAAAAATATTATTAAAATGTCCCAGTATACAAAAATGATTAAATCGTTTTTTTTATACTGGGACATTTAATAATGTTTTTATACTGGGACATTTAATAATGTTTTTATACTGGGACATTTAATGTCCCATAATAAAAAAATAATTAAATGTCCCATAATAAAAAATAATTAAATGTCCCAGTATAAAAAATAATGAAATGTCCCAGTATAAAAAATATTTAAATGTCCCAGTATAAAAAAATATACAAGTCCCTTTGCAGTGCCCACTGTACTTACAGTCTCAGCATGGGAATGTGAGGGGGAGCCGTTAGAGATTGCGGGAATGCATAGCGAGGGTGGGCGGAGAGATGACGTCATTCTCTCTCTCTCATCTGGCGGCCGCGCCTCTGTGTAGCGTAGCTTTGCAGCCCCGTATGTTAGGGCGGGACAGCAGCACGCCTCTGCGTAGCGCAGAGAGATGGTGTCATCTCTCTGCTCGGGCAGCTGCATTGCTGACGGTCTCCTCCGTGGCCCAGATATAGCGGCGGTACGGCCCGGACAGTGTCCTTTGCGTTGCAGCCCGGCTGCAACGAGAGGCGGCACGGCCCGGCTTTGGGCCGTGGACCGGGGGTTGACAACCTCTTCTTGATACTGTGAGGCTCTAATAACTGTTAATGACTAATAGCAGAGGTCAAATACATACCACGTTGAAGTTTATGAAATTAATTTTAATTTCTTCATAGCTGGCGTTCACAGAGTAGCCTCCATAATAGTTTTGAATATAACTGACAGTGCTGTTCTCCTGTGTTGTACATCTTTCAGCTAGAGGCAAACAAATCACACTTAGAGAAATATGCAGCAAGGGATAAACAATAGCTCTGATACATGGGAAATATAGATACGCACGCCCACGTCTCATCCACCTCAAAATCTGCTCCCTCCAATTATACTACTACCTACCCATGAGGGTTTTTGTCTACCATAAGGCAAAGGTATCAGATAGTGCACTCTAGGGGCAGCTTGAAATTAGGCCTTTGTGTATTCTACTGGTAGCCTGCTACTTTCTGCTCATACATATGCTTGTCTCAGTTTATGCAAGTGGAGATCCAGGAGTGGAGGGTCCCTAATTCTAAAACTAGCAGGTGGTACCTGCAACTATGAGGAAGAATAAAGTTGAACTCCAGGATAAACAAACATTGTCTAAATACAAGAGGCATGCTTACTTGAATCTTAGTGTGCTTTGTGTGCCTATTTCAGATATGTGCAGCAATACAGTGTTAGATGTTGCTATAACTAAGCTAGACAGGCATTAGTAGAACTCTGGTTATATCTTTGGTAAAATGGGAGTTCCATCTTGTGCTATAGGGTATTTTGCTATAATTGTAATAGCAACCTGCTTTTTTTCTTAGGCAGGGCTTTACAAACTTAATTTGGGATTAGAGAATCTTGGGCTTAAACATATTTTTTTGGACTCATATTCTACACAGCTGCTGGTCTGAATCAGAGTTCACAAACACTGCGGACCCTATTCATAGGAATAGATTTCCAACACTGCAGCCTGTAAGCACACAGGCTTTGATACCCAAAAGCTAACTCTTTCCTTTTAATGCCTATAGGCACAGGCCTACTGTGCCTAATGGTAAAATGGACACTCCTATTGGACACTCGTATTGGATACAATTGCATGCCCTTATGACTTGTCTCCATTGGAAAATAACTATTTTCAACAGCAATTACCTTCTGGCCTGTTTTGTTGATCATTGTTCATGTACTTCTGAATATAGTCAGTGATGTCCATCCTATTTGTATCAAGTGTGTCACTGTAGACAAAGCTAAGGGCTTGTACGCTGTAAGAGAGAAGTTGCAGTTGTTCAGTCTGATTGACCAATAAACATAATGGGGGAGATTTACTAAAACTGGTGCAAACAGAGTTTGGTGCAGCTGTGCATAGCAACCAACCAGCTTCTTACTTCAGCTTGTTCAATTAAGCTTCGACAATAAAATGTAAAAGCTGATTAGCTGATTACTATGCACAGTTGCACCAGATTCTG
This sequence comes from Rana temporaria, assembly GCF_905171775.1. Lineage (NCBI taxonomy): Eukaryota > Metazoa > Chordata > Amphibia > Anura > Ranidae > Rana > Rana temporaria. The sequence continues at coordinate 23,994,689 of NC_053494.1, read as the reverse complement.
TGTGTACCAATTTTAGTAAATCTCCCCCAGTGATTCTTAGTATTAAATACAATTATTACAATCGTAGTATTTTTTTTACGGATTATTGCCCTGTGGCCTTAATACAATTTCTGGAATTTAATCATTTTTCTTTTAGCGGTTGAACAAATTAACACTTACAAAGATGTTTGGAATCCACATCCCACTTCTTGCACAGGTATTTCATTTAGAACTTCAACGTCAACTACAGGCAAAACAGGGTACATTCTTGTCTCGAACCAGAGGGTGGTCTCCTCTGAAGTAAAGTTTACAAAACTTGTGGAGAGTTCTGAGACTGTTTCAGACAACAGGTAATGCCTTACCTCATGGGAAAATGTCGTAACCTAAAGGATAAAGAGACAAGGACAATGTTTATTAATTTTTTGAGCTGTACACTATGACACAAACCAGTTTTGGGGTCTCACTCATGGGGTTTGCTAAGTGGTATAAAATGTGGACAACACATGAAACACTTGCAGAGATTGATTAAAGTTTAACCAGTTAAAAAAAATCAAGGCTAATGTTTTTGCCAGTGGTGGTGCCTTAAAGGAAACACATTATAGTAACCATTGCTGACCTTCTTCTCAAAATTCTAGTTTCCTGGCTGTCAAGTAGGTCCACTAGATTTAATAATTACTGAGTTAGAGACTTGGAACATGCTTAAAACTCCTTTAAAGGAAACCTTTTGTGGAAAAAACCTGGAGGCTGCCATTGGTGACTTGTCCTTTTGAAAATGTTGATTTCCAGGCTGTTATACTGACCTTCTTGGTTTAGCATTTTAGCTTGCTGATTGTATGCAGAAAGGGGCTTGTTTTGGACTTTTCTGATCTGCTTACTTGTTCTATGTTAATAAACCCAAAATAACTGAAGCCAGTGGCTTGGCACAACTTACTGCATACTTATTGTTCTTTGTGCTGTTTATCAAGTATGCATGTACCGGTATGTGTCTGATACACTTTAATTAATCCACTGCAATGTGCTTCAAGTACTTGCAAATCAGTTAAAGTCTGAAGAACTTTTTGTCTCTTCCCAGACAGGACCTTATCACCAATTTGAAACAAGCATTGGATTAACCACTGTAAATCTTTCATTGTATTTTGTGTCATAAATAAACCACTGCATGCAATGCAATCTGTCCTGCTTTTCATTACTTTAAACTTTCTTGTTTTACAAAGGTCCAAATAGTAGGAGAGTATTTTTGCTCACTATAAATGGTACTAGATTCAATGAATAAGAAGTCAAGTAAGTGAAGCTACAAGAGGCAGAATTCGGTACTGCGAAGCAAACAGACAAGCAGGGTGCAATAGACCTCCTATGTCTAGAACTGCTAGCTTCTATGGCCAAAGCTTGATAGAGCAGGCAAAACTATGCAACGTAACATATGAACTGTACCTCTGGTAAATACTTTTAGTCATATTTTAACACACACCACCAAACACTCAAAATGGTAGTCCTCCCAAAATGAATATAACCGTGGGTAAATGCTTGATTTTGTGTTTTAGCCCTTTCACGAGTCCTTTGACAATCTTTGTAGGCAAAACCTTAGCAGTTTATCTAAGTTTGTTTACATACTGTAGATACAAAGCAAGTCTACCATATTTAAAGGTCAAGGCTGTTTTATTGTTGTACTACATTTTCATGGGACATATTTCTTGAGTACAGTATAGTTTAAATTGATAAGGCAAAGTCTTGTAGTACTGAGTACTGTGCAAATTGTAATAACCTATAGCAAGCAGCTAACAGTTACTGGGTTGCATGACTGCTTGATGCAGCTGTAGGTTTGGTTGATACAGGTAAACAGTTTCATGCCATTGCTTTTTGAAGTATGGCATCCAGTTAATGCCTGTATGCCATATACAGAAAGTTCAGCCATTTTTTTTTATATAGTTCAGTTTATTAAAGCATGTTCCAAAACAATGGGCATGATAATAATGCCGCATACACACAATCATTTTTCGGCTTGTAAAAAATGACGTTTTTCAGCCTCTAGAAAAAACAAAGTTTTTTCCAACTTCATCATTAAAACGACATTGCCCACACACGATCGTTAAAAAAAAATGCTCTAGCAAAGCGCTGTGACGTACAACACATACGACGGCACTATAAAGGGGAAGTTCCATGCGGATGACGCCACCCTTGGGTCTGCATTTGCTAATTTCGTGTTTGTAAAAGACGATTTGCGCTTTTCTGTCTGTTACAGCATGATGAATGTGCTTACTTCATTACGAACGGTAGTTTTACCAGAACGATCGCTCCCGTCCCATAACTTGCTTCTGAGCATGCGCGGGTTTTTAACGTCGTTTTAGCCCACACACGATCATTTTTTACAACCCGAAAAACAACATAGTTTAAAACGTCGTTAAAAAAATGCAGCATGTTTTTTTTTTTACGTTTTTCAGAACCCGAAAATTATGTGAAGCCCACACACGATCATTTTAAACTACATTTTTTTAAAACGTCGTTTTTTACAACCCGAAAAATGATCGTGTGTACGCGGCATTAGGCCCATAAACAATGCAGGTGGAACATATGGAAAAATAACCCCATATTCCAATATCTTACACTAACCTAATAAATATCAAATCTTGTTTAAACTGGAACCTACAAAGATTGTTTAACTAAGAATACTTAGAAATACTAAAATATCGGAGTTGCTATCCTTTTTTTCAGTTCATGATTAATATAAGTTTAATATAAGTTTGTGTTAAGTGTTAAGCCAATGCTTAGAAGCAGAAAGTGGTGTTAGGGGGTTATTTTTTTTTAGTGTGCCTTCAGTTTTGAAGTGTCAAATTTTATTTAGAATTATGTAAATGTTTTTTTTAACTGCACATAGTATAAGTGAGCAGTGAAACTCCAAATGAAAACCATTTTTCAACATAGTTATGAGGTTATTTTTTTAAACAGACCTTTTTAATCAGGTTAGACATTAAACATTAGGACAGGTGATATTAGTTATATTATTATTTCATGGACTGGTTTTTTAAAAATTAGAATAATTAGTATTTTAATAAATGTAATTTGTATAGCTATTCATCTCTAATTATTAACAGCAACATAAAAACATGAAGCAACTGCAAATTTAGCAAGAATCAAATAGACAGAAAAATCCTTAACATCAAGAGGATGCAGGCTACTGAAATGTGTCAAACGTTTGTTTTTTATATTAATTTACTGGTACAAAATGAAGGAATTTGTATTTAAAAATCCCAAAAATTCACTTTCTGATAATTTTTAGAAAATCTAAACCGATTAACAAATTGACAAAAACAGATAAAGCCGCCAATATATAGGAACTGCAATGGGCACCGTTTCAATACCATTACAACCCCCTTTAAAGTAATTGACTATATGGAATAATTTAGCAGTTCGATGTCTTGTTTAGCTCTCTATAACTCTGAATTAATGGCCAATTTATTTCTCCTGCAACACTCCTGCTGGAAGGAAAAGCAGAAAATCTACAAGCTGTTCTGCCACCCAAACAATTATTGTTAACCTGTTAAAACATCTGACAACTGATTTCAGACACAAAAAAAAAGAGTACTAGAGGAGTAAAAGAGAAACTCAGGGTCCCGTACAACATCTGGTGATTTATTTTGACACCATAGTTTACCTCATAAAGAGACCTCCTCCGTCTCCTTTTGGAAATCTGCACTTTTTTTCCTTTTACCTTTTTTCCATTTACCTATCAAAGTAAGTATGTGTTGTTTTCTTTTTTTCTTTGTTAGCTACAGTTACAGATAGTTATTCCTAGGCAGCATTCTTAAAAAGGGAAGGGTTGAGACACAAACTTCTACAGGGAAACCAAACCACTGATTGTTCCAAGATACGTAGATGGTTGGATGGTGATTCAATCCACTGGTGCCCACCCAAAATAGAAATAGGTTGAAATAGTCTTTAATCTTATTTTGACAATTGATTTCAGAATTTCTAAAACTCTGAAAGATCGTGGAGCCTGAGGACAAGGTATTCATCTTGATACAGTATATCTCCTAGTAGGCCTATATAACGTTTAACAGGATATCAGTGCCCAGTGTGAGATGTTACTTTTTTAAACAAACTTCAAAAAATTCTGGAAGCATCTACTATTGCTCTGTGTAATTAGTTATGTACTGTTTGGAACTAGACAGAAAAAGGGTTGTTTAGTGAGATTACCATGGTTCTTGCACACTAAATTGTAAATAATGCACTAGAAAGAACAATCATATAACAGTAGGATTAACACATACCTTTTCATACTCAAAAACAAAAGAATCCCAGAAATTGCCCAAGTTTTCCACATTTTCCTCATGAGTACCATTAGTAAGTACTGTAAAGACCCTTTCTACAACTGTTAAATTGGTGTGTGTCTCAGAGTCCAGCACGATAAACTGTCCAAGTTGGTCTGGAGCCAATATGTCAATGGAATCCGACTAAAAAAAATGTTGCAAGTTAAATACAATCAGCTCTTTAAAGCCATAGGTTTGTGGAAAATGTCAAAAATCATGTCTGCTACCTTATGTAATGACAAAGTAAAGGCTATTACATTTCAGCTGTCTGTGACTCAATCAATAATCTCATTTGACAGCAGATTGAAAGCAGATCAATTGCATATAAAGTACAAACAAAGAGAAGCATGTCCAGCATACACTTAGGGCCAGATTCACGAACAATTACGGCGGCGTAACGTATCCCCTTTACGTTACTCCGCCGCAAGTTTTCATCGTAAGTGCTTGATTCACAAAGCACTTGCGTGTATTAGGCGCAACCCCGCCTAATTAAAATGGGGCGTGTACCATTTAAATTAGGCGCGTTCCCGCGCCGAACGTTCTGCGCATGCTCCGTTAGGAAATTTCCCGCCGTGCTTTGCGCGAAATTACAGCGCCCCGACGTGTTTTTTGAACGGCGACGTGCGTTACGTCCTTTCATATTCCCCGACGTCTTACGCAAAAAGAAAAAATTTAAAATTTGACGCGGGAACGACGGCCATACTTTAACATGGTTGGTCTAAATCTAAGCCATGAAATAGCAGGCTTAAGTTTGCGACGGGAAAAACCGACTAGCGACGACGTAAGAGAATGCGACGAACGCGCGTACCTTCGTGGATCGCCGTAAACAGCTAATTTGCATACCTGACGCGGAAAACGACGTGAACTCCACCCAGCGGTCGCCGAAGTATTGCATCCTAAGATCCGAAGGCGTACGAAGCCGTACGCCTGTCGGATCTTAGCCAAAAGCCGTCGCATCTTTGTTTGTGAATTACAAATAAAGATACGACGCTGCAAATTTGAAAGTACGCCGGAGTATCAGCAGATACTCTGGCGTACTTTTTCTGTGAATCTGGACCTTAGTATATAGCCTGCTGACTCTTTCTGCATATTTATATTTGCTATAGATGATTGAGATTCCACACAGGTATAATAGTAAGCTGACATAGATAAAGAGCAAAGGCATTGTAAAACATGTTTACTTAAATGTAGACACTGCTTAAACATGGGTCTTATGTGCCATTAAAAGCTGGTTACAGGTCCACTTTGTTTTTCCATGTTTCCTTACCAAATCGTAAGCAGGGTTGATTTCTAGGATTACAGCAACGCTAACGTCTTGTTTAAATTCCATGTAGTTGTCAACAAGCCAATCTGACGCTCCACTTGTGCAGTCTACAATTCAATAGATGAGAAATTAAAAAATTGACACTACCTTCCCTAGAAACTTCTAAATCAACAGCATTTTATTCTACAACTAAAATATTTACTGTTTATTTGTCTAATGAATAGCAGCTAGTGCGCCTCCTTACCTTTACATGTTCATTTTTTAATCTGGCTTTAGATGCTTTTTGCCCACAGATCATAAGGAAATGTAGCCTTCTAATTGGGCGGCATTTCCCATTGAAGAGACTGGTAACCCCCAGCCAGCCATCTTTAGGCTAGATGACCGACCTCCCACTAGTTTTGCAGGGAGTGCCCGTGTTACATATGTTTATATTTCCGGTCTATTGGAAGACAACGTTTCCAAACTGGATAAAGCCTGGGTGATGATGCAGCTCAGACTGCAAAGAAGATTATTTCCTTACAGCAGCAAGGTACGTTGAAGAAAATGGGAGGGTAGGGTTCTTAAAAGGGGTGGGGAGGAATCACTTGCTGTAAGATTGGTTTTAATGGAATTCATTGCTTTTCTTTTAGGCCTCGTGCACATTGAGCATCAAAAACACCACTTTTGACTTTGTTTTGCCTCTAAACACACCTCTTTGTTATCCTATGTGTCCATGCACACATAAGCGTTTTACAGCCATATCAATGCAGGAGCATTTAGAGGCAGAAAAAAAAAACATCACTTTCCCATATAGGAGAGGATTGTTTTGGCAGAAAAAAACATCAACTATGCCTAAACGAGTCTAAATGCGTCTAAAACGGTTAGTGCTCATTCATTCTACAGACATATAAATTAAATATTCTGGCTAATGGGAATGAATGGAATGCTCAGAATGCTTGACACGCCTAAATGCACCTAAATTATTGGCAAAAGGTAGTTTAAGGGCACTTTATTACATTGGTTTTCTCCTGGCCATGAATAAGGTGGGCAACTGCTTATTGTAATGAGGTTTAATATATTTTTTCTTGAATTTTTTATTTTAGGAACATTCTTTAAATTTGATAAAATCAAACAACATTTTGAAGTACGTCATCAGGGCCGATCCACCCTATAGGCTCACTATGCAAGCCGCTTAGGGCCCGCAAAGCTGCGGAGGGCCACCCAAATTACTAGAGGTCCCGCCTGGTGAGAAGTCATTTCGGCCCCTCACCCTGCTTCTCACTCGCTGGCTGCATGGGAGAAGAGTAAGAAGGTCAGCACCAGCACCTCACTTTAATGTAAGATGTCATTTCCGACAGCAGAACACCCCCTCCCCCCGACTTCTCAACTTTATCTTTAATGTGACATGTCACTGTCGGCAGCGCAACCCCCCCCCACCACCGCTTCTCAACTTTAATGTGAAATGTAATTTTGCTTAGGGCCCCAGGGAGGTCAGGATCGGCACTGTACGTCATTCATCATGTCATCGTATGTACTGAGAATTTTCATCAAAATGTTTGTACAAACCCTTCGTTTAAGAATCTAATAGTGTATGACCAGCTTTAGAAAACACAGCATGCTTTGCAAATTATGTCTTGGTGTAATAAATGTTTGTTTTGTGAATAAAGATTTTTAAATATACAGTTAGGCCTAGTACACACGAGAGGATTTATCCGCGGAAACGGTCCTCCGGACCGTTTCCGCGGATAAATCCTCTGGCGGATTTTGATCTCATGGTTGTACTAACCATGAGATCAAAATCCCAGCGGAATTCCGTCCGCGGTGACGCGTCGCGCCGCGATGATGACACGGCGACGTATGCGACGCTGTGATATAAGGACTTCCACGCATGCGTCGAATCATTACGACGCATGCGGGGGATGGATTCGGACGGATTGATCCGGTGAGTCTGTACAGACCAGCGGATCAATCCGTTGGAATTCAATACTTTTATTTAGACTGGCAGGTACATGCAAATAAAAATATTGATGACATATAGCGTTAGCAAGTAAATGCAAATAAATAGGAATGTTGATGACATGTTGAGTTATTCAAAATTCTCCATCTTATAGATATCTTGTATTGTAGCACTTACACCCAACCATCTTGATACCACTTGACCACTTTTCATATCCTGTTGTAAAATGCCCCAGGATTTGATGGCATCATTCGAGCAATAGAAAATAATTGTATCCATCCATTCTAATTCATAAAGATGAAAAGCGAAAACTTACGGCTTGACTCATTCCTGAGGATATTTGAGATCCAGTTTGTGACGTCTGATATTGAATTTTGATCCATTTCACTGTAACCAGAGCCCACACCACTCACACTAAAGGAGAAACAGAATCAGAAAATATATATTTTCAGTAAAAATCATAAAATGAAACACAGATGTAGCCCCTTCACAAAAAGGTATCACATAACTTTTATGAAGCAAAACAAAGATGTGTTTTACTGTGTTTAACTTCTGTACTCGCCAAATTATTAGTATTTTCTCTTTTGGTTCTGCACCTAGGACTTCTTTTGGTTGCCAGAAGACTTCTCAACAGTTCTACAAGTTCTTCCATGGAATGCTTTTCTACATTCTCTCTAATACTGATTTGTATTTCTTTGTATTAAAGTAGAATTATGCCCTCATGTTATATAAAATGCTGCAGAACTTAATTATAAGTCCATCTGCACTTACAGTTTTCTCTTAGCACACCAGAAAAGTCCCCCAAATGCCTGGGATGGTGTGACAACAATGTTGCACTGCTCCTCACTTCTGAGTTGCCACTCTTATATAGGATGTGCCTAATTGCAACACAGCGGGATGAATAAATATTGTTGGGGGCATGACTTTCAACATTTTCACTGCTGGTGCACAAGTCTGTAGCTTGTCCATTAGGACCTGGCCACACCTAGTCCTACGCATTGATTTCTGGATTGACAGCTCTGCCTCTGTTACTGAAACCCTCCCACTGTGAGCTGCAGTGTCTGGGAAGAGGAGCATGTGAGACACAAATGAACATGCAATTGGCTCAGTCAGAGACGGGTTTTTTTTTAACGTTTTTTTTTTTTACCATATGAGGCTTGTTTAGACTTTCATGCAGATGCCTTTAGTTGTAACTTATTGCATTTACCCGACCACTTGGCAGGCCAACCAGTGCTATCAATCTATAGCTCAGTGAAGTGACTCATAGCTTACACAATGCTTTCACTCCTGGCGGCTGAGCAGAGTGGTAGTGAAGTGAAAGTGAGATAAGTACATGCATCTGCAAGGCCGCCATCAGGGGGGTACAGGCAGTACACCTGTAAGGGGTCTGGAGGTCCCCAGGGGCCCGGATGGCAACCCCCTTTTTTTCATTTATTTTTTATAAAAAAAATATATATTTTTTAAATATATTTTATTTAATTTTTATTAAAGGTACATTTTTTTATTTTTTAGAGGTCCGGAGGTTCCCAGGGGCCCGGAGGCCTCCAGGGCCTCGGATGGCAACCCCCCTTATTTTTTTTTTTTTTTATAAGAAATATATATTTTTTAATATATTTTCATTTTATTTTTTATTAAAGGGCCCCGGATGACAACCCCTCCTTTTTTTTAAAGTATTTTTTGTATTTAATTTATATATATATATATATATTAATAATAATTATTATTATTATTATTATTATTATTATTATTATTATTAAAGGGCCCAGAGGTCCCCAGGGCCCCCGGATGGCAACCCCTTTTTTTTATAAAAATTTTTTTTTTTTTTAGATTATTTTATTTCTTTTTTTTCCTTTTTATTTATTTTATATATATATATATATATATATATATTTTTTTTTGTTTTATTAAAGGACTCAGAGGTCCCCAGGGCCCCATGTGGCAAACCCCTCTTTTTTTTATAAATGTTTATTTTTTTATTTTTGTTTATATATTATTTTCTAATTTTGTTTTATTAAAGGGCCCAGAGGTCCCCAGGGCCCTGGATGGCAAACCCCCCCCCCTTTTTTTTTTTAAAATGTTTATTTTTCTATTTTTGTTTATATATATTTTTTTGTATAATTAAAGGGCCCAGAGGTCCCCAGGGTCCTGGATGGCAACCCCCCCCCCTTTTTTTTTTTTATAAATGTTTATTTTTATATATTTTTTTTTTATTCATTTTTTATTAAAGGGCCCAGAGGTTTATTTTTTTATTTTTATTAAAGGGCCCAGAGGTCCCGGACGGCAACCCCCCTTTTTTGTAATTTATTTTTATAAAAAAAAATTATTAAAGGGCCCAGAGGTCTCAGGGCCCCAGATGGCAACCCCCCCCCTTTTTAAAAATAAATAAATATTTTTTAAATATATTTTTTATTTCTTTTTATTAAAGGGCCCAGAGGTCCCCAGGGCCCCGGATGGCTACCCCCCTTTTATATATATATATATATATATATATATATATATATATATATATATTTTTTTTTTTTTATTTTTTTTTTATTTTATTTCTTCTTTTTTTTGTAAAGGCCCCCCCCGCTTCTCAATTCGTAGCAGCAGCACCCCCCCCCCCCCGGTTCTCTTCTCCAGGGGGCCCATGCCTGAAGCTGTGTAAGTGGCCCCATAATTCCTGATGGCGGCCCTGTGCATCTGTGGGGGTCTGCAATAAAGTGAATCTGTTACTTTGCCCTACATAGTCAATGCAGAGATTCACTTTCAGGTAAACTTCTTTTCTTGAATCAAAGTGGAAACTCTGCAGCCCCAAAACCTAGTCATGAAACATCCCCCCTTGTGAAATTCATGCTTACATTGTCTGCAGATTAGAGCAATCTTCAACCACATCGATAGGCAGATCGGAAAGTTGTTCACTTCTAATTGCTGATGAGAAGTAGCTTATGGAGTCAGTAAAGTTTTTCCAGTCATTTGATTTGAACTCTTTAAAATGTGTCTTCATTGTTCCCCACATGCCTTCCAAAAATTGGAACCGTACTTGGATATTCAAAGAGAAATTAATGTTACGCTGTTGGGGGGGAAAGAAAACAATTGTGAGCCAGTAAACTTGAAGATCTTTAAAATGGTATTACCTAAACCAGCTGCTGAACAATACTGAGTTATTTTTGACAGCACACCATATTCAGACTATAAATCACTGCCCAAGTGTGAACAACCATACCTCATATTTCCACAAGCCTTGAAGTAGATGTAAACCCTCACATATACCCGGAGAAGTGAACAGCCTCAGAATATATACAGCGATGAAACAAATCTCCCTACATAAGTCTTACATGCATATCTGCTGTCTTCAGCTTTAAATATTCTTTAGAAAGTGCACAATGTGTTAGAGATTTTCTCTTCCTGTTCAGCACTGGGAGTGGATTCTTGGCATACAGCTGATTGGACGGAAATCACACACCTCCACTCCACATAATCAAAGGAAGGAAGTAATGTGCGGAGCTGTGCTGTGACAAGACAAGCTCTCTGCTAATCTATTTATAGCAACCCCCTCTCAACACAGATTTCAGGCTGGTTTTATCTTGGTTGACGGAGAACTTGTCAAAAGTTATGATGCTGTGCAATGAGCAACGAAACAGCAGAAACACGCGGGACATAGCATTTTGGAGAGAGATAAAAAAAACAATACAGATATATGTGCATAGGTCAAATTTCATAAATCAGGTTTACATCCACTTTAATGAAAGGGTAGATGTGTGGCCCCCAAAACACAATTGGCCTTCTACCATAGGTTTGGCACAGGAGGCCCAGGACTGTCTGGTTAAACTGTGATGAAACCAGGTAACTATAGCATTTAACTGAAAAATGATGTATATATCATTTAGGAACACCTAGAGGACTTGTGTGATATGAATTGTAATAGACCTTTTAATAGATTCCCTAGAGGGCCTCATGGCACAGTTATAGCAATGAGTAGTACCTAAGCAGCTCAAGATACTGGCACTGCTAACCTAATTTTTGATGTACAAAGAATAAGTAAATTGCTATACACCTAAAAAAAACTCCCAAAAACACTCAAATTGAGCATTTCAAGCATTCTTATTGAAATCTATAGAGCCAAATATGCTCAATTCTGCCTGAAAAGTAGCTCATATGTGCCTGATCAACAGGCTCAGATGTGAACAGGGGCTTTAGGAAACAATGGAATTTTGCTTGTAGAGTGTTATGGAGCTTTGACCTTCAAGCTACAAAGGGGCAGATCCACAAAGAAAGTACCAATAGATACGCCGGCGTAATTTCAAAATTCCCGCGTCATATCTTTATTTTGAATCCTCAAAACAAGATACGACGGCATCTGGGTTAGATCCGACAGGCGTACGTCTTTGTACGCCTTCGGATCTTAGATGCAATTCTTCGGCGTCCGCTAGGTGGTGTTCCCGTCGTAATCCGCGTTGAGTATGCAAATTAGCTATTTCCGACGATCCACGAACGTACGAGCGGCCGTTGCATTTTGGTTCGCCGTTTCCGATCGGCTTTTTCCGGCGTATAGTTAAAGCTGCTATCTGGTGGCGTACTCAATGTTAAGTATGGCCGTCGTTCCTGCGTATAATTTTGAAAATGTTACGTAGTTTGCGTAAGTCGTCCGTGAATGGGGCTGGACACCATTTACGTTCACCTCGAAAACAATGACGTCCTTGCGACGTCATTTGGAGCAATGCACCCTGGGAGTTTTGACGGACGGAGCATGTGCAGTTCGTTCGGCGCGGGGACGCGCTTCATTTAAATGAAAGACGCACCCTACTCGCCGCATTTGAATTCCGAGCCCTTACGCCGCGAGAGATACACTACGCCGCCGTAAATTACGGCGCAAATTCTGTCAGGATTCAAACCGAAGCCAAGTAAGTTACGGCGGCGTAGCGTATCTCATATACGCTGCACCGGTGCAGATCTTTGTGGATCTGCCCCAAAATGTTCAGGTGTGAATGGGACCTAAGCACACATTAACAGAGCGATTTTCCGGTGTTGATTTGAGCTTTTTTGCAATTGTATACAAGCATTTTTTTCCACGTGGATTAAACCTTCAGGTTATTTACTTTAGCCCATGGAAAGGAATAGGGGAAGGGGACCAATTTTTACAGGCTAAAAATGCCTGAAATATGCCTGAGAAAATATTCAAATTTGAGTGTTTACAAGCATATCTGTTAAAGTCTATGGAGCCATTAATGTCCAACTCTGCCTCAAAAGTACTTTAGGTTTAGGAGTGTCAGTTGTCGAGCTATAGGCGTCTGAGCGCTCATATGAGAACAGCCACCCCTGAAATGCATGGGAATTAGGACGCTGAGAGTTTTGGAGCTTAAAACTACAAAATGCTCAGGTGTGATTGATGGGAACTAAAGCTCCTTGTTCGAGCACTTTCTGTAATAGGATGACAATGCTCTGTCCCTGTCTGTCAATTGTTCTTCTACATTGACACCCTGACGTATGGGCTTCTGACTGAGACTATTAGTAGGTGTTTCACTACACACATCAGGCAGGCATGTTCCTCTATTGTCACCATTAGGCCGCGTACACACGATCGGTCAAAACCGATAAAAACGGTCCAAACCGATCGTGTGTGCGCCCCATCGGTCAGTTATCCTTCGTTCAAAAAAAAGAGAACTTGCTTTAAAATTGAACCGATGGACGCCTAACAGATAGGTCAAAACTGATCGTTAGTATGCAAAAGCATCGGTCAAAAGGCTGCGCATGCTCAGAATCAATTCGACGCATGCTTGGAAGCATTGAACTTCGTTTTTTTCAGCACGTCGTGTGTTTTTTACGTCACCGCGTTCTGACATGATCGTTTTTTTAACTGATGGTGTGTAGGCACATCAGACCATCAGTCAGCTTCATTGGTTAACCGATGAAACGGTCCTTCAGTCCGTTTTCATCGGTTATGACCGATCGTGTGTACGCGGCCTCAGGAAACCCGCCCTGGGAAATGACATCAATGCAGTGCTTGTATACAGGAAGTGGCTGAAAATAGGCTGAGATAAAAAAAATATGAAAACAAGTATTTGTTGTTTTTGACAACGTTAGCAAACAAAATAAGGGTTGAGGTCGCCATGATGGAGTAAGTGGGTCATATGCAGCCCCAAAACAAATACTAGTTTGAGATGTCTGCATTAGAAGTTCTTTCTTCTAACATACGACCTGGTATCTGTGATCTACTGTACAACTCACCCTAGGTAAGGCGGTTCTCATTTCCGTTAGAAACGACCTCATATATGTATATCCTTTATTGTCCAAGTCATTAGTTACTGATCTAACATGATTTTGAATGTCACTGGGAGAATCGGAAGTGAAGATGTTGGTTTGTATGCACAAATCGATAGTCTGATTTATGTTCAAATATGAAATAGCTTGGTACTAAAAAAAAAGAAAGAAAAAGAAAAGACTTTATCAGTACATGAGAGATGACAAAAATGTTAAATTTAGCATTCTGTCTAAAGGATCATTCCACCTAAAAATTATATTTTAGTGATGTAAGAATATTGGCTAGCTAAGTCTCATATCGTTTAGTAGAAGATGTACATGCTATCATTTTGGTTCTATCCTGCTTTCTCATTTATTGCTATAGCTTCTGACTATTCAAAGTGTATAGAAAGCAACCACTTTTTTTTGTATTGTTTTGGATGCATTAAGGCAGGGGTCTCCAAACTATGGCCTGTGGACTACTTGTGGCCCCTAACAATATTATATCCAGCCTGCAGCTAGGGGTCAATGGTGTATCCTCAATGTGTGCTGGAACTAAAGTCATCAGAATCTACCTATGGCCTCTGCTCTAATGTAAGAGGGACTCTGCTGGGGACCCTGATAGAAAGGGGTACTCCTAAGGCACACTCTGATGTCTGCTGGAGACCCTAGTGCAAGAGGGGACTCTGATGGGGACCCTGATGTAAGGGGAGACTCTGATAGGGACCCTGATGTAAGGAGGGCTCTGATGTAAACAGGGACTCTGACAGGGACCTTAATGTAGCGGGGACCCATATGTGGATCATCACCATCATGGAGATTTTTTTGGACTGCAATTTTTTTTTTTTTAATGTAACGTGGCCCTCATCCTGAAATGTTTAGAAACTCACTACAGTAAGGATTGTCTAACCTCTTGCTGCCCCAGAAATGCATATGTGCATCAGCAAAGAGGGTAAACTTTAATGCCCACACACTGCATGTATGCATGCATGGGCAGCCACAGTTTTGTGCTGAGAGCATGCTCACTGCACACTCCCAGCACAGTGGCTGAGTATAAGACAGCTTCCTGTTTTTAGTCTCTGTTAAAAGGACATCAGGGCTGGGCAGGGAGGGTTTAAGAAGTTTGTCTGAGTTTATTTACTTATTATTGTCTGCGTCCTTTAGGTGAGATTTACCTTTACTTCCTGTCCTAAAGACATGGCAGGAATTTAGAGCAGATCTCATAACTGCTGTCTCCATTGGAAGATTTCCTCTAAAGACAATGGTCACCGGGACCAACAGACCAAATGAGTATCTCCAACAGGGACACAGACAGCAATAAAAACGTAATAAGACTATCTCAGTAAGATGAGGGATGCTAATTTAGTTTTGGGTGCACGTTAATGAATGAAGTTGACCATACATTTTTTAGCAGTGAAATCTCCCCAGAATAATGCTGTTAGGGTCTGTGTCCACAGGACTTCAGTCCTCTCAGACAGGTTTTGTATACACCAGTCTAAGGGAATGCGAAACCCACTTGAAGCAGGTCAACTGCTGGTGAAATGCACCTGTTAATGAATTCTGAATGATATCAGAAGCATCTCAAATTGATGTAAATCTGATGCCATCAACAGAAGCCCAAAACACATTGACGCAGGCCCAACGAAGTTTCCTCTGACTGTCACTACCAGAAACAATAGTGAGGGCCTCCTCACATCAGTTGTGGCAGAGGCTGCATCAAGTAGCCAAGACAACAAAAAAAAAAATAACTTACGCCATCAAAATTTAGGTTGAGACGAATTAGGTCAGCATAGGTTGCATATTCAACTGATCTCCCCAAATTGTTCACCAGCCAGTCAACACTGTTGAAGTCACACATGCATGCAGATCCTAGGGACAACACAACACTTATCATATGGCATCACAACTTTGGACACAACTTTTACATATGTCATGGTTTGCCTGACAATGGTTCAGTCTACCTTAAACGTATTTAAGCACACTGTTTTACAGCCTTCAGTGTTACCTACCTGTCACAATGGACAGTATGATACTTTAAATTTACTGTTTAATGTATGGACTAAGGGAGAGGTTGCACAAAAAGTTGCAAAACCAAACAAAGCTATGAGGTGTCTCCTGCTTTAATGTGCAGTGTGACATGAGAATCGTAAAATCCAATCCCTGTGTCAACTGTGTGCTTAGCCGTTTGAGCTTTGCTTTAATGTTTACTTCATAAAGCAAATATTAGTAAAATATATAAAACAGTTTTTAATGGTGCTGTCTACACAAAAGTACATACATTTTATAAAATGTATTATAGTTTTCAATATTGACAAAATTAGAAGAAAATTCTCTATTCTGAGACAAAACTGACTAATTCAACTGTCTGTCTCCATCTACATATAACCACACTGATTGGCTTCTGGTTTTTACGAAAGTGCTACAGCTGATAAGTCACACTAAAGTTTTTATTGTATTGCATTATATAGATAAAGTTAAGGTTATATATTTGATAAATTAAGCAATTTATTTAGCTTTAAGATGTAATGACTGTGTTAAAGAAAAACATTTTTTTTTTCCTAGAGCAGAAAAGTTGATTACCTAATCTAGCAGCCTCAGCATCCAAAAACTTTATCCTGTATTGGAACACTAGCTGCTTGAGGTCATCGGAGAGTTGATCATAGACTATATCATATCCTTTGTAGCTATAAAAAGAAAAAAAAATAACATTATGTGAAAACATTGACAAGGAAAGCATCAGTGTCTTACAGCTCATTAAAGATATCAAACAGACATCAGAACTAAAGAATGATATCCCGATTGCAATACAGGAATACATCAAAGTGGACAGTTTATTGTCGCTTCAATGATTAACTTGTAAAATGTTTACACTGTCCAAAATCTTTGTCAGTTGACTGTAAATATATATACATTTTAGGCTGGCAAACTGGTGGTAAACAATGGTGCTCGGTGTCTGAATAATAGACATTTTAACTCCATGAAGCGAACATGTGCCGAATGTGCCGAATGGGGTGAGTACAGTCAAGGGGGCCCCCCTTACATTCAGAGGGACAAACAGTGACTGTACAAAAACTCTGGGGTCAAAGTTATCAGTTAAGGAGGTGGTAAAATATCTCCTACTTAACTTTCACATTAGACTCTGCTTTTGATCAACACCAAAAAGCCACTCCTAACCTGATTATAATTTGAACAGGCTAAAAAGGCCCTTCTTAGAAGGCAACATTTGACTCCCTCCAACCCCCAAAAATAGGACAGTTGTCAAACACAAGGCCCGTGGCCCTTGCACCTCTTCTGCATCTGCAGGAGAGCTCCAGCCCTCCTCTGGTCCTCCTCCAGACCCCTACTTTCTGCTTCCAAGCAATGCATCCAGCTTCTTCCCAGCAGCAGCATAAGGAAAGAGGGTGCACTGTGATGTAAGGCAGAGTAGGGGACTCAACTTCTGATGGTGCAGTGGCTCTTGTCATCTAATGTAAGGGGAGGGGATGTGCTGGACATCTAAACAGATACAACTGGTCCTTTTGAGGACAATCATAATGCTGATGCGGCCCACAATGAAATTGAGTTTGACACCCCTGCTCCAAAGGCTGTCATATGTCAATGAACATCTTGTGACCTATTGGCAATAGTCAACATGTCATGCCTTTGTATTTTTTTTTTATACTTACATGTCTCGGAACTCAGCGCAGTCTGTTATAACAAGCTTCTTCAGGATAATCTCATTGGTCGCTACGAGCAAATAAGTAAGTTTTTCCTGGAAGATGGCGGTTAGTTGAGGCTTACAGAGGGGATCTTCATTGCTGTTTAGTTTGTCCACAAGATTACTCAGCAAGGAAAAAAGGACGTTGACATCGTAATTGCTGGCTGGCAAGCTGATCAGGAACCCAAAATTGAAGCGAAGGTCTTTGCTGTTCAGCAGATTAATCACCACACTCGAGGATTCTTGGCTGCTAAATGCATTGGTACTTGCAACATATTGGTGCAATTGTATCTCAGTGAAGCTGCTTATCGCAGAATTCTGCAAGGAAGACAAGAATTCTTATTAGATCTGATCGTTTAAAGATAAACACAAGGTCAAACTGCTAGACACAAAGTGTGGCAACTGTTTTTACCTGCCAAAACAAACTGATTTTTTTGTCTATCCAGAGATTAGCCTAGCCCCACCAGGTAGTGCAGCCAAGTTGGTGACCTGATTTTTGCCTACTGAAGTTGAACAATTCACCCTAGTCCCCTCTTTGCCCCAACCATTAATTGGACAGTGTAGAAGCAGTGGATTAGTGATACTCATTCTATTGATTGGCTCTTCTCTCGACTCGATTGATGTGTTCACTGTCAGTACATGTGCATGCATCATGCTAGAATTTGCTTCTAGGACTGCCCCTACTTCAATGGTCTGACAAGTGAATGCAAGAGGCAGGTACTTAATCTAGTTGCATTTAAAACGCATTGAATATTTTGAGCAAATATGGTTATCATTATTTCACTTTGCTGGTCCCTCTCACCATTGCCAAACTGCACACAGGTTTTCACTCCAGGTCATGTGCCGTGCAGCTCCCACCTTCCTTGGGAGAACAGCAATGCACCCAGAGACACTTAAAGATCTCTTTTTATAGGTTTGGAGGATCTTGTGATGACTAAACCCTAATCTGAAGTCAGTGCTGAGATAGTTGTGTTGAGTGGTGCGGCTATAGAGCCTGTTCAGTTATCTACTATAGTGCCTTCCCAGGAAATCCAGTGCATCATAGCACATCCATTTTCAAGTAAGCCCTCTTTTTTCCTACTTTTGTCAGTAAAATGTGTATTAGAGTTTCATACAGAGTACAGGTGAAAGCTCAGTAGAATATGTTGACCACACATACAAAGACCTGATATTATAAAAAAATAAATGTTATTATTTTTTCCTACTTTAATTAAGATCACCTATAAAAAGTTAGCGAAAAGTTAAGGTTTAAGTTAGAAGAAACCTTTCTGCCCCCTTTGGAGAAATCTGGTATTGCAATGTAAACATAAGATACAATGGTACCTAGTGTAAGTAATGATGGCTGAATGGCTAAAGACCAGTTAGATAGAGGATGTCTATTTAGGATTCTTTACATAAGGTAGGAAACTTACCCAGTTCTGATTACCAAAAGCCACTTGAAAGTCTTCAAAGTTCATGTTTGTCTTAAAGTACGCATAATAGACATCAATTGAGTTTGCTAAGGTGTCTTTCATGCAAGCTGCAGAGACAAATACAGTATATGATAAACTAGATAGTATTCATAAGATCTTACCTTCTTCAAAAAATAACAAATGTATATACAGTATAGAGAGATGTAACTAACCATATTGGTATTTGCTTATATTTATTGTTTCTGTGTATAGTTTGTAAATATACAGTATATGACATATACATAGCCGTTCTTTTGAATGGCAAGAACTCGTTGACGTCATCGACTACGACGAGCCGGTGCTCGTCACATTCGGTGCCGTCACCGCCATCTTGCTACACCCCACACTATGCCTTGTATGCTACCGTGCATGCGTCGAAGGCTTATCGAGCATGGCCGGGTTTACCTTTGGACAGGTAAGCATACAGACGACCGGTTTTCTCAGCAGGAAACACTCTACCGGGAATCCCGACGAGAAAATAGAGAGCCGAGTTCTCTATTTTCCCGTCTGGATTTCCTGAAGGGAAAATTTGCTAGGGAGCATACACACGGCCGGGATTCCCGGCCAAATGCTCTCCTGGAAGTTTTCCTGACCATGTCACAAGACAACTGTGGCTACAATCATATGTTAATGGGTGTTAAAAGAGGGAGAGACAAAATGATTAAACTGAGACATTGAGAACTCCCTCTAGTGGTTAATCTACATATTCTGGTTTTAATGCAACAACAAAAATATGGAGAAACTTAAAAAGCCTCGTACACACGCTCGGTTTTCTCGGCAAGAACCAGCAAGAAAACTGCTGACAGAGCTTTCTTGCCGAATAAACCGAGCGTGTGTACGAGGCTTTCAAGTTTCTCGTCTGGAAATCTGGCCAGAATCTCAACGAGAAAAATAGAGATCCTGCTCTCTATTTTCTCATCGAGATTCTTGTCGGCCTGTTTCCCGACGAGAAACCAGAGAGTGTGTATACTTACCTGTTGCCGTGGAAACCCGCATATGCTCGAAATGACTTTGACACATGCGCGGTAGTTTCCACGGCATAGGTAGGGTCAAGCAAGATGGCGGCGACGGCATCGAATGTGACGAGCGCATGCTCGTCGTACGAGATGACGTCACCGCCTTCTTGCCTTTCAAGAGAACCGTGGTTCTTTTGAAAGGTCTGTGTGTACACTCGGGCGGCAAGAGATTCTTGCCAAGAATCTCGTCGGGAAAAATTAAAAAAATTTCCTGACGAGATTCTTGCCCGTGTGTACGAGGCCAAAGGTGTAAAGATGCCTTCCCTGGGAAAGTGTCAGGTCTCAGTAAGGTACAAAACATGAAATATGTGCTTGCTGAAAATACACTCTATCATCCTCCCAAGGACAAATAATGCGTTCGCAGAATACTTTTTGGTTCATTTTGGTCTAACTGTAAAGGTTATACAAATATATGTAAAGAGAAATATTGAAAGAAAGTATATATAGCTTTTATTGTGTAACATGTTTAGTCATCGGGTGTGTCTGGCGGGGTTCACTTCGTGTGTGTAAGTTTGCATACTTACATTTTGCCTTGATGAATTTGGTTATCCACATTCCAATGTCATCTTTAGTTTCATTGCTAAATGAAGAATACTGCAAATCCAGTGCCTGGACACTGAAGAGAAGGAAAAAGGACACTGAAGTTTACTTTCTACATCTGTTTTACACCATGCCAGGCACAAAGAACAGCTGCCATAATGGTGATTAAATAGATCAGCCCATAGTGGCTGCCGAGTTAGGCTCACCATACATGTTACAATCTGACAATACAATCTGGCCATACAATGCCTGTACAATCTGCTTTAGATCTACCAAAACTATGTAATATGAGGGCCTACCTGAACTATCAAATCAATTTAAATCCAATATGGCAGGCTCTTGCATTACATACATGTCGGTAGATCTGAAGGAGATTGAAAAAGGTTCCTGTTCAGCCAATTCTTGCTACGGAGTGACAATTGCCTCCCAACGGGGCAACTACACCCTGTTAATGTAGACTACAAGAGGCCATGCCGACACATATTGAGCAGGCATGGCCTAATGTTGTCACTGTCAGGAAGAAAGTCCACAGGGACAATTTACATGTGATGCTGCACATAAGAAGGCTGAAAGAGGCTGGATAAGATTAGCAGCACTGAGATGGAAAAAAGTAAAAAGGGTAGGTTTTAGAAAAGACAAAAAAAAAACATGTGGCAATAATTTAAGGTATTCAGTGCTCAAGAAAAGTTATTGTCACCCAATTAAGGTTTAGATTTACTCCTACTTGAAGAGCCCATGTAATGAGAACATATTGGACTTACATGGCCTCCAGTCCATCACATGTCACTGTTGTGGTGGTTACACAGTCCAGGATCTCATTGTTGATGGCGGGTATGAAGGCATACAGCCTATCGCGAAACCAAATAGATAGCAAACCGGGGTTTAGATTTTCTGGATCTTGTCTCAGTTTCTCCCACACTGCAGTCAACACATACTTTCTGCTGGCAGATGTAATGGATGAAGAAGGAATCTAAAAAGATAAAAGCTTATTAAATTAATGCTGCAAAAGGGATAATGGAGGGGAGGATATATATCTACGGTGTATATATATATATATATATATATATATATATATATATATATATATATATATATATATATATATATTTTTTTTTTTTTTTTTTTTTTTTTTTCAAGAGAGGGGAAGGGAACAACAAATAATTGAGCAGGAACATATACTTTTTTTTTTTGTATGGGGTTTTGTGAGTGTTACACTATAATATTGCATATAATTCATAAAACAGTTTTTTTTTTTGTTTTGTTTTTTGCACTTAACACGTGGTTAGTAAGAATTTAATATAATGATATGGTATAGGGGTATTGGTTATATATGCTGGATGAAGTATTTCACTTTACACCTCATTACTTTGCCCCAACCGAATGGAAGCGGAAAACTTTTTTTTTATTTTTTTTGATGGTTGCACGATTATATTACTTATATTACTGATCATGATTGTCCTCTTCTTTTTGTGATGGTTGCACGATTATATCACTTATATTACTGATCATGATTTTCCTCTTCTTTTTGTGATGGTTGCACGATTATATCACTTATATTACCGATCATGTTTTTCCTTTTTTTTTTTTTTTATTGATGGTTGCACAATTATATCACTTATATTACTGATCATGTTTTTCCTTTTTTTTTTTAAATATGATGATAATTCTTAACTCAATCCTTTTTTTATTTTTTTGCCTCCAGCACATAATACCTAGTAAATAAGGATTAATATAATGATTTAGTAGGGTTGTTCCAGATCAGATGGTTGGGTCTTGGGTGAATTAATATAATATGTAATGGTGTATTGTGGATAATAATAAGCACTATGAAGGATCCCCACTCCACTTCTTTTTTATTTATTTTTTTATATTTATTTTTTTATATCAAAATGTAAAAGATATGTAATGTGATTATTGTTTGGATTGATGTTAAATGATAAATGTTTCTAAAATAAAAAAAATTATATTATAAAAAAAAATTGATGCTGCATATCCTTCCAGGTCTAATGCGGCATACACACGACCGCTTTTCATGACGAGAAAAATACCATTTTTTAATTTGGTCATTTAAAACGGTTGTGTGTATGCTCCAGAGCATTTTTCTCGACGAGAAAAATGGGCATTAAAAAATTAGAACCTGCTCTATTTTTTCTCGTCGTTTTTCACGTCGTCATTTTTCTCGTCGTGAAAAACGGTCGTGTGTAGGCTTTAATGACGGGAAAAAAACGCGCATTGCTCAGAAGCAAGTTATGAGAAGGGAAATTTGCATAATCAGCCCAAAGGGTGGCGCCATTCAAATGGACCTTCCCCTTTATAGTGCCGTAATATGTGTTGGACGTCACCGCGCTTTGCTCAAGCATTTTTTTCGAGATTGTGTGTATGCAAGGCAGGCTTGACAAGA
Organism: Rana temporaria; assembly: GCF_905171775.1. NCBI lineage: Eukaryota > Metazoa > Chordata > Amphibia > Anura > Ranidae > Rana > Rana temporaria. Next base: position 23,971,882 of record NC_053494.1, on the reverse strand, counting down.
ATCACGTCGAGAAAAACTTTGTTTTTCCAAATGTTTTAAAAAGGATTTTTCACTGACATGCTTCCACCATACCTGGAAGTACTGGATTTCTCTTTGCTTCCCCAATCAGATAAAAAGAAAACAATCGGAAGGTGAACATGTACTACCAATGGGCCTGCTTTTTAAAGGGAACCTTTAAATTCAGAAGACAAGAAAGTAACTTACCATACGATTGATCTTGTTCAACACAAACCCAATTGTGTCCAAACTGAGTTGGTTGAAGAAAAGTGAGAATGCTCCCTGTGTGAGGATCGCATCAGGGTTTGTAATGAAGCAATTGAGGATGTTATAGATTGTGTTTTCTGCAACATTGCTCAACTGTGGATAGACAAAAAATAAAATAAAACAATTTTAGAGTGGTCCTTTCCCATGATCCATCACATTGGTCCACATTGAATATGACCCTGGCATTACACTTAAAGAGAATTCACATTTTAGAATTAGACCTAAAACTGTATAAGATAAAGGTGAGGAAGACAAATACTGCACTTGGTCCATACCAGGGCTTTTTTTTAAAAGAAAATAGGTACAGGAACTCAACCACAACCCCCCAATACCCCCTCTCACCCCCCCTCCCCTCGCCCCCCACACACACACTCTCCAAACCGCATCAAATTGTGGGTGTGGTCAAATTTAACTAATTAGACCTAAAACTGTATAAGATAAAGGTGAGGAAGATAGATACTGCACTTGGTCCCTACAAGGGATTTTTGTTTTACAGAAAATAGGTACAGGAACTCAACCACAACACGTCAATACCCCCTCTCACCCCTCCTCCCCACCCCCCCCCCACACACACCCTCCAAACGGCATCAAATTGTGGGTGTGGTCAAATTTCACTAACAGTGGGAGGGTCTTAAAGGTGCATGTTGCAGGGAGATCATCGAGTGGGTGTGTCAGCATCTGCACTGTACCCCGGGCACCTGCATCTCCCTTGTCCCCGTCTTGCACTCAGTGGGAGCCTTTGTGAGAGAAACTTTCACTTGTAAACACAGAAGCCAGACTTCTGTGTTTATAAGCCATAGAGGTGAACAGAAAGCAGAGGGCCTGAGCCAGAGGTGGTGGAACTGAGTTCCCCCAAGTTCCAGTTGAAAAAAAGCCCTGGTCCCTACCATAATGAAAGATTTAGTAGTTTTGGGGTTTATTTAAAGCTGGCCACAGATATTTTAAAGTAATTACACAATCAGCTGCAACGTAGCAATTGGCAGAGGCATAAAGGTGTAGATATCAACCGCTTACTTTATTTATCATCATAAGCGAAGGTGGGGGTTGAACAAAAGTTAACGGGGGGGGGGGGGGGTAAGTGGACAGGCAATTAAGTGAACCCCTTCTTGAACACACCAAGTTTTTGCTGACGCAGTTGCTGAGCAATGACCAAGGTAATGTTTTCGTTCATGAGATATAATAAAACACAAAACACAATGAAACTTACGTTTGCACAAGCATAGTGTTGAAAAGAAGTGCTGCACACATCAAAACGTTCACTTGCTAGATAATTAACTAGATCATCACTAGTTAAAAACAAAAACAGCAATTATTACACAAACAAATTGTTTAAATGGGAACAGAGTAACTGAAAGTAATATAAAGAGGATATAGTGTGAAAAAAATTTAGAGGATGTCAAAAACAATACATAGAAACAGTTTAATGTTACGGTGCTACAAATATTCACTGCTTCCTCTGTGTAAAGGGTTACTCTATTTAAATGTATATATGAAATAGATGGGAGGTGAGATTAGGTTAAAATGTATTGTTAAGCTACACAGTTTATATATGATACATCACATAACACATCACGTAGTTCTTTCCATGCTTCTGTGCATTAGGATACTCACAGTCCAACATAGTGGGAGCAGATTTCCTGACCTGTGATAGAGAAACATGCATGAATTAAGCACTGACTTGTCCAATTATTACCTATACAGTAAAACCTTGGTTTGAGAGTAACTTGGTTTGAGAGCGTTTTGCAAGACAAGCACATTTAATATCATTTTGCCATGATATACAAGCAATGTCTTGATATAACAGTAGCGTCATGTCACAACTGAGTATAAAAGAGAAGAGAGGAGCCTCTAAGTGTAGCAATATGGTTACATTTAATGAAGGTACAACATTTAGCAACTTATTGCTACACTAAGAGGCGCCTCTCTTCTCTTTTATACCCTGTAAAAAATGCTTTAATATACAAGTTCTTTGGATTACAAGCATGTTTCTGGAACGAATTATGCTAGCAAACCAAGGTTTTACTGTATATTAGAAAAAATAATAATAATACCTAAATAGCAATATGTGTACTTACCAGATTGAATGTACGAGGGGCACTGCAAAGTATTAGATATAACAGTTAATTGTTTTGCTTTTGACAAACTTTTTTATGTTTCATCTCATAAAACAATAAATAAACATTTATAAAAAAAACAAGTTAAAATCCGTATTTTTTGCTAGAAAATACATTGGTGGGGTAATCAAAATACCCTTTTCTCCACCCCAACTGAAAAATCTAATTTGTATGTATGGCTGTCAATCCTGCTGCCAAACAATATGGGATACAATAAAAACCAGGAAATTCTTTGTCTTCCAGATATTACTGCTCCAATATCTGGAAGACAAAGAATTTCCTGTTTTTTATTGTATCCCATCCCACTAGCAATTTGGTCATATGAATTTACTTTTTTATGGCAGGTAATTATCTCTGGCTTGTGTTTCCATCTACTGAGGACATATAACAGAAAGTCAATGACAGAGGATTGTCATTTAACTACAGATCCATTGTCACCTTCCTTTTCTTTATCTTCCTCTGGATAAGGCTCCATTCACACTTATAGACTCCAAAGTTGCGCTGACTTTGGAGTGCAACTTTGGCGCAACTTTGGATGGGGGCAACTTGGATACGACTTTGGCATTGGCCAGTGATATTGGACTACTGTTGCACACAAGTTGCATTGTATAACATTCAGGTAGGACTTTCATGCCACTTTTGAGGGTTAACATTGAAGTCTATGGCCCTCAAAGTCAGACCAAAATAGTGCATGAACTACTTTGAAGTAGCTGCAACTTTAACCCTTTCATGATTAAGCCTATTTCTGACATTTGGTGTTTACAAGTTAAAATCCGTATTTTTTGCTAGAAAATGACTTAGAACCCCCAAACATTATATATATTTTTTAGCAGAGAATCTAGAGAATAAAACGGCAATTGGTGCAATATTTTATGTCATGAGGTCGCTTCCGTGTTTACATTGTGGAGACTGAATCAAAGCCGTTTACGGCTTTGTTTCAGTCTGCGCCTGGACACTGGAGGCGCCGGATCGCGGATCGGGTCTCCCGGTGGGACGGGAGGCCCGGCTCTAAACAACGGTACCGGGATAATGCCTGCAGCTGTGGGCATCATCCCGGTATAACCCCCTGAAAGCCGAGGACGCATATATATGTACGCTCGGCGGGAAAGAGTTAAGTAATGCATATATGAATGGGTATCATTAGAAAATATGGTGAACGACTTTTAATGAAACCTTGATGTCCAAAGTTGCATGACCAGTGTGAAGGAAGCCTAATACTTAGAACTGATGACAATAGAAGCAGTGCACCAAAGAAAGAAGGCCATCTAATTTCACTATCAAAGTGTTGGGATAACAGTGCAATAGTGTAATACAACAAACATAAACAGTCCAGAAGGCAGGGAACAAAGAACAGGCTGGAGTCATCAGAAGTCAAATTGCAGAGTCAGGTAAACCAATAGTCAACAGTCAACAAGACACAAATCAAAAACTACAAGACATAACCAGAGATAACGGAGCATCACTTGACAAAAGACACATAAGTTGGGGGCATTTGATCAAGCTGCCCATGCCATTATTATTAGTGGTCACTTGCTACTGAATGCTGAATAATAAGATAAAATGACATAAACCATTGCCTATTTGGTGACAAGACATGACAAAAAATGACTGGGACATGAAAAACACTTCATATTTAAAACATGTTCCAAAGGAATGGTCTTATCATAAGAAACTGAGATATATATAAAAAAAAAAAAGGGGGGGGTCCTCACAATTAGAGAATCCGTCACTACAACTCCCGCTACCGTTGTTGATTCAAAGGTCCAGGAGCCTAATTCTACTGGGGATTCTGAAGCTATCTGTTTAGGAAAAACATAATTTGAAGGTTACTGTCTAGTTTTTACTGTTTTAACACAAAAGCAACTGATGTTTTTAAAGTATAGCATTGCAAAGCCCCTATAGGGTTACAGTGAGTATAAGGACATAGGAATAGTAAAACCAAGGAAGGACATGCCCTAATAAAAACAATACAATATTTAAAATAAAGAACAGTTTTAATCAACATAAATGTATTAGTATTTCACAGACTCCCCTCATCACAGAACCCCTCCCCATCACAGATCCCCCCATCACAGAACCCCCTTCTTATCACAGACCCCCTCATCACAGACCCCCCCCCCCCTCACCGATTCCTCTCCATTACAGATCCCCCCATCAAAGATTCCCCCCATATTAGGTCCCCCCATCACAAAGCCCCGCAACACAAACTTCTCTCCATTACAAAGCCCCCAATAACAGACCCCCCATCACACAGACCCCCAACACAAAGGGAGGGGAGAGGATAGGACAGATAAGGAGCAGTCAGGTGGAGGGTAAGACAGAGTGGGAGCAGCCAGGTGGAGGGGAGGATAGGGTGGATGCAGCCAGGTGGAGGGGAGGATAGGGTGGGAGCAGCCAGGTGGAAGGGAGGACAGGGTGGGAGCAGCCAGGTGGAGGGTAGAATAGAGTTGGAGCAGCCAGGTGGAGGGTAGAATAGAGTTGGAGCAGCCAGGTGAAGGGTAGAACAGAGTTGGAGCAGCCAGGTGGAGGGTAGAATAGAGTTGAAGCAGCCATGTGGAGGGTAGAATAGAGTTGGAGCAGCCAGGTGGAGGGTAAAATAGAGTTGGAGCAGCCAGGTGGAGGGTATAACAGAGTGGGAGCAGCCAGGTGGAAGGAAGGACAGGGTTGATGCAGCCAGGTGGAGGGGAGGACAGAGTGGGAGCAGCCAGGTGGAAGGAATCCCTCACCAGCTTCGGTGCAGATCTGCTGCACCTCCCAGCTCCAATCCTGCTGTTATATGGGCACCTTGTGTAAAAGATGTTGTAACAGGAGGACTCTAATAAGGTACTTCATTGGTTGCTAGGCAGTCCAATAGCACAGTGCGGCGCCGGGAGAGAGAGGCGGGCTGTGTCGGGTTGCAGGACCTGCTCTGTACAGTGCAGGTGGCGTGAAGTATGCAGCGAAAGCCCTGCAACCCGATAAAGTTTAAAGAGACTGATCCCTGCAGTGAGTGTGAGTGTGAGGACTCAAGCTGCGGGCTGGTAAAGACGTCCCAACGGGCCGGATGTGGCCCGTGGGCTGTAGTTTGGAGACCCCTGTACTAGAGTATACTGATACTTTAAAATTTGAAAATGCACCAAGTAAAATCTACAAAGTGGAAAACCACACTCCAAAAGTTTTCTCAAGAAATTAAAGTTATACTTGATAGAAGTTTTTAAGTTTGGTAAATACCATTGTTTTTTATTTTTATTTTTATTGAACAAAGCTGAAAATTTGAAGACTGTGCACTATTTCAGTGTAAGGTGTGGTAAATTCCTTTAAATTTGCGTGTGTTCTTTTTTCCTCAAGGGTAGAATGTACTTCATGTTTTAAATTAATTATGGTTACCAAAGACAAAGCAATTTCCAGTATGTGCCCTGAGGCAAAAAAAAATTTACGACAAAAGAAAAATACGTTTTTGATTGACATAGTGACAAAACTAAGACTGTCATCTAGGATTTAATCCAAAATGTGGAATTACCCACTTTTTTTCAGAAGTTCTATGTAGAACTGAACTGGGAGGAAATCAAGTGACCAAAAAAATAGGGGGTGTGCTATTCAGTTAATAAAAAAGAGGTCATAAAAATAGTTTTATTACATTTGTCTCTTTGCCTGGGATGTTAAGACACAGATATGAAGTTATTTAATGATTCAAATAAGGGTGTAACCCAATGATGATATTTTTGGGTACAGGACCTCTGACAAATCACAAAGAACGTTATGTGCCAAAACACCTAACTAATCTAAAAGAGCTCTTGGGGGTTCCTTGCTAACTTAAACATTGACTGACATTTTTTAGAAATGCATGTATACTTTGCAATTACTAAATCCGACAATTAGCCAAAATGAGGACATGATGGCAATTCTGTCTAAGCTGGACCTGGGGTTCTGCTGTTTTTACTTTTACTGTTACATTTGTGTGCATTCCTTTGTGCAGAAGCATAAGGAGTTGGATAAAAGCAACATGTAGTCTAACCCATTGTTTCTCAACCTCACTCCTCAAGTACCCCCAACAGGCCATGTTTTAGGAACTTCCCTTAGATGAAATAGCTCTTATCAATACCAAATCATTGATATTGATTTAAAGCAACTGTGCAAAGTAGAGGAAAACATGAAAACATGGCCCATTGGGGGTACTTGAGGACTGAGGTTGAGAACCACTAGTCTAATCATACAGCCTGGGACTTTTTTTTACCTCTCATTATGACCTATTTAGGCACCAACTAGTAAGTGAAGGTCCAGTTTATCTTCTATCATATAAAGTGCTGGAAATGTAACTAGGAAGTTCAATATTATGAGGTTGGCGCTTAATATTTTGTTAATGGAAATCATACTGCGGACCCTGAAGAGCTAAGACTAGATAAGTTCTCGGAGGCCTCGTACACACGACCGCTTTCCTCGACAGAATCCATCAAGAAACTTGGTGGGAGAGCTTTTTTGCGGAGGAAACCGGTCGTGTGTATGTTTTTTATCGAGGAAACTGTTGAGGAACTCGACGAGAAAAAAAGAGAGCAAGTTCTCTTTTTCCTCGACGGGAGTCTCAATTTCCTCGTCGTGTTCCTCGTCGGGCTGGTTTACGACGAGAAAAACGTTCGTGTGTATGCTTAGAAACCCGCTCATGCTCAGAATAAAGTATGAGATGGGAGCGTGCCTTCGGTAAAAGTAGGGTTTATAATGAAGATACAAATATATGTGAAAGATCTACAGCGCTACTACAGTGAAAGTAATTATATTACTTAATCAATGAATAAATGATAAAGCAGCAATTAAAACGGTGAACTAAACCGACCCATGATTAAGTCACGTGTCTAGTGACGATACGCGTGGGGGAGGAGCTTGAGTGACGGGACGCACGGAGGTGCCGGATGAGGAGCCGGACAAGCTGAGCAGTTTACATGCACACACGCTGAAGCCTATTTAATATCGGGGATTCGTGAGTAATGTTCTGAGTGATGTGAAACATTGGTGTTTCATTTACAGTATCACACTATTGGTCTCTCTTTTTTTTCCCTTCTCTTTGCATATATCAACATGTGAATACCTGGTGAAAAGCATTTTGACCTGACAGGTCTGATCACTACACCATCAAGCTGATTATATCTCGCACACAATCTGTGTGTGTGGTCTGGCAAAGTGCCTCTGAGTTGCTCTCAGGATCATAGCAACTAGGGACGATACACATGGAATTTGGAACTCTATTTTTTGTATCATTTTCTTTTTTTCTCCAGTAACTTTGATGTGTTTGATACCTTATTTAATTAGTTGATTTAGCGCATTATCCTTTTTTCACTTATAATGAAGATAGCACATTCGTCACGCTGTAACAGACTGAAAAGCGCAAATCGTCTCTCACCAAACTTTTGCTTAACACGCAGTAACATGAGATTAGCAAAAGCAGCCCCAAGGGTGGCACCAGTGGAATCAAACTTCCCCTTTATAGTGCCGTTGTACGTGATGTACGTCACCGCGTTTGAGAACAACAAGATTTTGTCTTGACAGTGTGTACGCAAAGAAAGCTTGTCAAGATTCTCGACAAGCCTAACAAGGTACTCGTCGAGGAAAACGATGTTTAATTTACAACGAGTTCCTCGGTCATGTGTACGAGGCCGAAGACTGGTGAAAAAAGGCCCCTTAACATTCAATAATCAAAAACCTTCAAGCACTATGTTATTTTTATGGTATAACTTTTACCCAGGCACCACATTTCAAAGTGAGCAACCCAAACAGACACATATCTGGTCATTTCATATACAGAACAAGAATTCTCCAATCCCAGTCAGCATATAGAAAACAATAAATACACATTTTAAATACTTACAACAGTAGCCGCTTCCCGTCCATTTATACAGTGATCTAAACATGACACAAATGATAATTACTATTCATTTTGAACGAGAGATTTAGAAATGTAAACATTTCTCATCATGTATACTCTGTTAAAATGTTAAAAAAGCATGTGATCTGACAAGTGAGTACTTGCTATGGGTGATTACAGATTGTTATAAACAACCTTTAACGTATTGTAAAACACAAGGGGGCACTCTTTGTGCCATATGGAAAAGAGGCTAAACCTCCATATTTGGAATGTTTTCTTTACAGTAACAGATGTGAAAATGTGGAAGAGACTTCCAATAGAGCTACTCCTAGCCAACTCTGGTGGATGTTTTTTTTTTTTTTTTTAATCTGTATGCGTTTCTAAATGCACAAAAGGCTATTAATATTTATAAGAAATAACACTATTGATTGTTAACCTGGGGAGTATCTAAGGTCAGGAAAGAAGTTGGGCCCCTTGCACATATGTGGACTGTTTGTCCATTTTTCATCTATCCATTGATGGATGAAAAACGGACATCAATGCACCTCTATGGAAAAACGGTTGTAAATGGGTGACCTAAGGGCTCTTTCACATGGGCGGCCCGTTCAGGTCCACCTGCCATTTTTTAGGACCTGAACGGGCGCTCCGTGCTCCTCTATGGAGCCGCGGATGTCAGCGGTGACATGCCCGCTGACATCCGACCCGCTCCGATCCGCCAAAGTGTGACGGAGGAAAAACCTACTTTTCCATCCGTCTGGCGGATCGGATCGGGTGAACACGGACAGACGGTCCATGTTCATCTGATCCCCCCATAGGGGAGAGCGGAGAAAAGACAGGGCGGTCCCTGCACAGTGTGCGAGGACCGCCCTGTCCTCCGCTGGCTCAGCGGGGATCAACGGAGCGATCCCCGCTGAGTAAGCGGAGGTTCACGGGGCGAATCATTACTGATCCGCCCCATGTGAAAGGGGCCTAACACACAGCTCCTTTCTCTATCTGCAACGTAGAGAGCGTTTTGACTCTCCTGTAGTTCAAGGGAGGGGGCGAGCATGACACCCCACACCAGGGAGAAAGCCTCGCATTACTGTGTTGAGTTACAGACAGAAGAACAGGAAGTGAGGATTTCTCAGAAGAAATAAGGACATTTAAAAGCAAAATGGAAGGATGAGGTAAGTGAAGGAGGACTGCACTAAGGTAAAGGAAGCTATTTAGGGGGAAAAAATTGTACCTTTAAGGACTCTAGCTGAAGAATGTAAAAAACTGATGTAAAAATGTATGACAAACGGCTGAAAAACTGATATAAACTTCATCCGTTATTCTCTTTGAAAAAACTTTACTGAACTGATAAAATGAACGGTCACATGTGTGAAAGGGGCCTTAGTCTTTTAGCTGAATTTGATTTTTCAAACTGACTTTATTTACAGAACAAATGTCACAAAAGTGCCAAACGTTTCAAATAATATTTTAAATGAGCACACAGGCTTGGGATTTGGGAATAAGGTATATGTAGTCCCAGCAAATCCAAGTCACTAGTATATCGTTAAACATGGTATTTTATGATATCCCTTCAGTCCTGTGCCAAGCCAACATCTAGATAACTAATTCCTCCATAGTTCTCTATAGTCCTTACTTTAATAATTAGGCCAGGTTAGTTTCCAACAAACAAAAGTCTAACAAAGTACAATAAAATAGTACAATAATACAATTAAAAAAAAACTTACTTGAAAGTAGTATTCCTGATATTAAAAAAAGGACAGCTGAGGCCGATATCCTGCCCATCCTACCAGACACTTGTCTGTGTCTGTGCTCCTCTTTTTACTGTAGAGTAAACATATTTGTAGTTATTGATATAAACTGGTTGAATAACTGTCACAGGGGTATGCATGTTACCTAATCTCAATTTAGAACGATTATATCAACGTAGTGTAAGTGTAGGACTGGCGGAAATAACTCCTGAACATTCTATCTAGGATTAAAATAAGGAACGGGTCCAACATGACCGAGCCCATATACTTCTAAAGATGTCTGTAACTTTGTCATACTGTGGAAAACCATTCTACAGAAATGTGTAAAGCATTTAAAAGAAAACTGTAATTTTATTTCATTTTTTAAAAGGGTTGTAAAGGTCTGTTTTTATTTTCTAAATAGGCTAATAAGCTAGTGCATTGTTGGTGCACTTACCCTTTCCTTAGATTTCCCTTCTAAATGTTTTTTTTTCTTTGTCTGAATTTCTCACTTCCTGTTTCTCCTCAGTAAGCTTGCCCCCATCATCCATGGGGGTTAGTCAGCCAGAACAGCTTACTGAGGAGGAACAGGAAGTGAGAAATTCAGACAAAGAAAACCAAGAAAAGAAAACATTTAGAAGGCAAATGGAAGAAAAAGGTAAGTGAACCAACAATGCACTAGCTTAAAGGAACCTATTTAGAAAATATTTTTTATATTGTGTTTTAAAGGATTAAAATCCCTGCCTGTTTATTTTTTACTCTGTGTCTCCAATTTGGGAAATTTCCCTATATTTCCTGTACTAGAGACACAGCAGGAAGTTAGGGGAAATAACCCAAGGTGAAAGGTAAATTCCTCTCTTAGGCCGCGTAAACACGGTCGGTCCAAACCGATGAAAACGGACTGAAGGACCTTTTCATCTGTCCAAACCGATCGTGTGTGGGCCCCATCGGTCAGTTGTCCTTCGGTCAAAAATTTTAGAACTTGCTTTAAAAATGAACCGATGGACGCCTAACCGATAGGTCAAAACCGATGGATAGTATGCAAAGCATCGGTTAAAAACCCACGCATGCTCAGAATCAAGTCGACGCATGCTTGGAAGCATTGAACTTCATTTTTCTCTGCACGTCGTTGTGTTTTACGTCACCGCGTTGGACTTGATCGTTTTTTTAACTGATGGTGTGTAGGCACATCAGACCATCAGTCAGCTTCATCGGTTAACCGATGACAACGGTCCTTCGGACCGTTCTCATCGGATGGACTGATCGTGTGTACGCGGCCCTAGACAGTTGTCCCCAGAACAAGTGGCACCATTAGAGGATTTCCCCTTATCCCTTGTTCTGGGGACAACTTTTGGGTTTCCTTCACTTTATTACTAGATGACAATGGTCATCAGTAAAAAATAAAGGGTGTCTCTCCCCATAATATGGAAAACAGACAGCAACGCAAAATTTTTGGTGATCTCATCCTTCCCCACACCATCCAAAACTAACATTATTGCACATTTTAAAGGCAAAAAAAAAACCTTATTTTAGAAAGACACATTTAACAAAGAACAAAGGGGGTGCAAAGCACTGACTTTTTACTTCATGACTGTTTCTAAGCAAAAATCTATACGGGTTCAAATGAGCAAGTATAGCCATTGGGGCCTGTCCTTTCTTCAACTTATTCAGCTGTGTTTTTGTTATGAATATACATAAATCGCAGAAGGTTATATTGTAAGGGCTATTCACAGCATATAACTAAATCATTACATTGTTTAAATGCATCTATATTTAAACAAATTCATAGCAACCTTTTGCAGGCAAGATTACTGAGACCCGGTTCACACTGGGGCGACTCGTCAGGCGACACAGCCGCCTGACAAGTCGCGTCCCATTCTAGTGAATAGAACCGTTCTAGCAGGAGCGATGCAAGTCGCTCCGACTTAGAAAAAGGTTCTTGTACTACTTCGGGGGCAACTCGGGGCGACCTGCATTGACTTCTATACAGAAGTAATTTTGCAAGTCGCCTTAGATGTTGTCTTCATGTCGCCTGGCCGAGTCGCCCCCGAAGTCGTGCCGCCCCTGTGTGAACCGGCTCTGAGTATACAAACCAAACTGCACAATGATAGTATTTGGGCACCATCTAACTTTTTACATTTTAACATTTTAGAAGGCAGTAATGTATCATTTTATTTACGTGCTACGTGTATGCTCTACAGGTTTTCACTTACACAACAACTAAAAACCTTTGGGAGCGGCTATTTATATTTTCTTTAATTGTTTCTTCACTCTAAATCAAAAACGCAACCCTTCTTAGAAATGTTACTGGGGTGAAATTATTTATATTTCTGCCATCAACCCAAATGGAGTATAAAAGCTGTATCGATGTTAATTAATGTAAAACAGATCATTATAGTTAACAACAATGAATCCACATACTGTTATAAATATGGAAAAGGCTCTATGAATAACGGTAGTAGAACAAGTTTCAAACCAGATCAGCAGCATAACTGATTTAAAATTCTGTAATTGCACAACATAGCCTTGGAATAGTAGCAGCAGCACACACAATTTAAAAATAAAATTATATAGATAAGAGAATGTAAACCGAATTTTATCTTAATTAGCTGTTTATTTTTTTCTGTCGACATTTTTTCTTGCTTAGCTCAAGATCGGTTTTTAAGGGGGATTGTAAAACACTTTGTTTTTAGTTGCAAGGGGATATTAAAGGAGATATTTAGACAGAACTGATTGTTTAAGCTGGCCTTAGAGATCGACAATGGCTGAATGTGCACAAAAGATCCAATTGTCTTTGGTGACCTTTTGGACCAGCTTCCACCTTGGGGAATTCATGCTTGGAGAATAGTTGACAGTTCCAGTTCTTTACTTATCTCAGGTGAAACAATAGAAATTCATTTTCAAACCTGTTTGTTGTGGTTACCCCGGAGAATGCTTTTCCGAAGCTGTTTGGTGCTGCCACAAATACATTAGATCGACCTGACTTGCCATCTAATGTTTGTGGGTATCTATAGTCATACAGATGTCCAGTGCCAAAATACAAGTTATCAGTAGTAAAAATATGACAATGCTTAAAATTTTAAAATAAAATATTAACGCAATTATGAAGGGAACAGGTATTATATGTGGTGCATTAAGGGGGTCTCCCATTTAAAAAAAATATGCAAACCACAAAGCAATGGTGTCATTTTTGGCACCTGGCTCCTTGCAAAAATACATAAACTAAAAATGTATTAAGTACATATAATGCCATAAGCAATTAAGATTTTTTTTTTTAAATGTCATTTAATTAAGAATTAATAAAGTAAAAAAAATATACTTCAAATCAAATATTTGTTTTAGTTCCCTAAAATTGCAAAAATAAAAATGCATTTGTAACAAAAGGTCTTTTTTTTTAAATTGTGATGGTCCAGCATTTATCTGGATCATCCATTCCATTGCCATTAATGCTTATTGATTGGGTAGGTAGAGGTAATGCAGCTATTGAGAATTGAAGAAACACTTACTCTGGATTTCAGTCCTGTGCACCTGTCCTTAGAAGAAATCAGATAGACTGGTGCTTTGTCACCTACATAGGGAGTACTTATAGCCTGACTTATGGTTACAGCTTCTAGCTATTTGGACAGCAGTCAAATAGCCCAGCCCAGATAAAGGCTGGTTCGTGTGTCACTGCATTCCTAGCTTGTGCTGTACATCAGGGGACATTCTCTGGCCTTAGGTACTTTTCTTTGTCCCTGCCCTGTACCTGAGGGTCTAAAAGATAGGACCCTTGTGAGTAGGTCATAGCACTCCAGAAAGAAGGGGTTCCTTTTCTTCAGAAATAACTGAATAAAATATCACCTATAAAATATGACGACGTAAAAAAAATTAGTTTTCAGTTCAATTTTTTTCCATTATTTTACCAGTTCTGTAATTTTATTTATTTTATGTCTTATTCCTTTATTTTGTCAATTCTGTCATTTTAGTTATTCTTTTAAAGAGGGGTTCTACTTCTCCTCCTGTATTCCAAGCCCATTTATAAATAGATTGGCTGCATGTTCGCTTCACATATTTGCCCGTTCAAAAAAACATTTGTGGGAATCTGATATACGAATGGGAAAAAGTGATTGGTGCAACGTTCACTATGGCCCAGATTCTCAAAGGGCCTACGATGGCGCAACGCCATTTGTGCCGTCGTAAGTCCTAATTTGGGCCGTCGTATCTATGCGACTGATTCTTAGAATCAGTTACGCATAGATATCCATTAGATCTGACAGGCGTAAGGCTCTTACGCTGTCAGATCTTAAATGCAATTTTTTTTCCCCGCCGCTAGGTGTCGCCTTGTCGTTTTCCCCGTCGTCTATGCAAATTAGCTATTTACGCGAGATTCCCGAAACGTACGCGCGGTCGACGCAGTGAATTTAGGACGTTTCCGTAAGCGTAAACTTACCCCTGCTATATGAGGGGTAAGTTTACGAAGGTCCGTCGTATGCTATGTTAAGTATGGCCACGGGACAGCGTCGTCTTTTTCTGTCGGTTACGTCGTTTTACTAAGTCGTTCGCGAATACGACTTTACGTCAATGACGCTCACTTCGGCGTCATTGACGTTTTCCGTCGTGAGCTGGAGCATGCGCACTGGGCTATTTTTCCGCCCGGCGCATGCGCAGTTCGATCGGCGCGGGGGCGCGCTTAATTTGAATACAAGCCGCCCCCTTTGAATTACGCGGCCATACGCCGGGCCATTTACACTACGCCGCCGCAAATTACGGAGCAAGTGCTTGGAGAATACGGCACTTGCTCCAGTAAGTTGCGGTGGCGTGGTGTAAATGGCTTACACTACGCCGCCGCCGATTCTATGAGAATCTGGCCCTATGTTTATAAGTGGGAGAAAGCCACATTTTCTCCACATTTTTTTTTTTTTTTTGCATATGCACCAGGCTAAGACAGAGAAAGATTACATTATCCAACGGAAGTGCAGTAATTGGCTGTGGAGACTTGTATCCATATTGTTAAATCTGTGCTCAGTTTTGGGTGACCAAATTAATTTAATTATTGTAAGATTTTAATATTTAATATTTAAAAGTTGAAAAAATCAAACTGACTCCCTCTTCTAGTGCTACCCGCTTGGCACACCAACCATGGTGACTGGTATCCACACAGCACTAAGTATCAAGCCTTTTGCCATACCTTTTATTGCTTGGGTGGGGGTCTCCTCCCCAAAAAAGGGGTAACCCCAATTTTGCCACCTGGCTCCTTGGCATGCTCAGTGATTCTTGGTGGGGCAGTGACATGAAAGCTTCTTCATCTCCCATTATGGTAAATTGTTTTGCTGCCTCCTAACAGTTCACCAGTGTACATGGGTATGATATAAATATGAGTTAACAACAGAAACCCTTTAGTATCTGAATAAATACTGAACCACGATGGATGTACTCTTCATCCATCCTGGCTAAGATTCTAAAAGTTTCTTTCCATGTATACTTAGCTTATGGCTAAAGGTCTGACTGAGAAATATTTAAGCACATGAAATGGATTTGTGCAAGAAACTCAGGGGCTGTACTCTCCATGGGTTCCCTCTGATACCATAGATACAACATTTAGCCATAAGAGAAAAAATATTAATACTTGCTTGAGTGGAAAAACCCACTCTTTTGCACCATTGGGGGTTATTTACTAAAACTTCATGGTGCAAAATCTGGTGCAACTTTGCAAAGAAACCAATCAGCTTCCAGCTTTTTCCGTCAAAGCTTACAGTGATATTAAAGTCTTGTTTTTTTTTGTTTTCAAATAACAAACATGTCGTACTTACCTGCTCTGTGCAGTGGTTTGCCCAGATCCTCCTCTTCTCCCTCACTGGCGCTCCTGGCCCCTCCCTCCTGCCTGAGTGCCCCCACAGCAAGCAGCTTGCTATGGGGGCACCCGAGCCAAGCCACTGCTCTATGTGTCCATTCAGACACAGAACCGCCACTCAGCCACTCAGCCCCACCCCTCTCTCTACTCATTGGCTCACTGACTTTGATTGACAGAAACAGGAGCCTGCTGCTGTGTCTCAGCCAATCAGGAGGGAGAGTCCTGGACAGCCGAGGCTCTCGTGCAACAGCGCTGGATCGAGATGGGGCTCAGGTTAGTATTAGGGGGCTGAGGGGGGCTACTCAAGAGTGACTCATTGGGAGCAGAACAAGAAAAACTGCACTTCCGGAAAAGGGCCCTACCCTTCCAGCTCCTCACATTCTTTTTTCCCCCACTATGCACCATGCCTTTTTAGCAGCCTCCACCAATAGGGATGACGGTATAGAAGTGGTTTCAGAGGTCTGCTCTTTGGTTCCTCCAGTAGTAAAAAGGGTCTGTATGGGACAAGACAGAGTAGGAGTAGGTGTAGGCAAGAGCCTTGCTTCAATTCTGCCAACACCCCACCACCAGCTGTAGCATTGAGCAGGAAAATTACCAAACTGCTAGAGGAAAATTGAAAATATACCCTGGCCACCCCACCAGCCAGCTTTGACCAAATTTCTGCATTTACAACTCCAAACCCTCTCAGATGGTGAAATTTGCCCATTTTAGGAACTTTTAAAATGTGCTGTACTGCAGTGGCAGAATCCCAGCTGCCATTTCTTTGCTGGAAAAAGCCACCCCTACACTTCATCATCACATGGAAGGCAATGTATTCATGTTGCTTTACTTGTACCTGTACTTGCTGGACTATTTATCTGTGGTCAAATGGACCTTGCTGCTGACTGCATGGTCCAACAAGTGCAGATAGTATTTGCTGGACTGTGCAAGTACAGGGACAGGTAATACTTGCTAGTACTTGCTTTCTCACTGGGTGACTCTGCTGGCAGTTGGAAAGGATGCAGGACATGGCTTACAGAGCTTGTTATGCTGACACTCATTCTAGCCGTGACAGTGGCAGAGCTGTCTGCACCACTTCCTCAATGTCCTCCTCCACTGAGTCATCCTCTGAACCACCAGTCTCCTATGAGGGTTCCAGAGGCTGCTCAAGAGGTGCCGTGGTTCATGGATAAGTACCCTGTCCTACAATATCATCTGAGGAAAACCAGAAGAGTTTGTAGCCATTTCAAGTATTCCTATCCAGCCATTGCTCAGCTGGTAAATATTCTGAGGAAATTCCACCTGCCCACAAACTGCCCAATATATGATACTCCCATCAAGGGGAAATTGACTTTGGCCATGCTGCAGTGACTGCACATGAAGTAGAGGGTCATCAACGAGTAGCAGTGTGAGTATGGCACAATAATAGGCTGAGGGGTTTATTTTCCCTACATCAGTGGCTGCTTATACAGAATGCATGTTCTGCATTGTCATTGTATAAGAAGATGTCAAAAAAGGTGAGCCATGACAAAGCATGACACTGTAATAGTTGTGTTTTTGATGGAGTATACACTGTGCGGCATCATGGACAGGGCACACAAGGCAAAGCAGCAGGAGGAAGAAGAGAACTTTCTGTCATCATCTATGTAGACCCCATCCATGTGAGGCCATCGCAGGCACAGGAGGAGGAGGAGTAAGGTTATTGTAGGGGCATTGTGTCTGAAAATTACATGGGGAAACTTTCCAAGGGTGGGTTTTTTATGCCTCCCAAACCCCCAGGAGTAGTACATGGCTCATCCTGCTCTTGCAGAGGGAACACAGCATAAAACAGCCTCCTGTTGGCGAAAGGAGGCGCTGTGGAGAAGGGGACACCTGAGTGGTGCCTTAAAAAATGTTTCAGTCCACAGCACAGGGTTGTCTGCTGCAAGCACCTCCACAGTGTCTATCTCACATGGTAGCTGATCATTTGGGTCAAAAGTGGATGTAGAGAGCCTTTGAAGAGGCGACCCCCTGGACTACAAGTTCACACAGCTGGACAACTAGCCAGAGCTTGCCGAGTATGCAATTGAGCTGCTTGGTTGCCCTGCTGCCAGTGTGCTCTTTGAATGTGAAGATTTTGTGACAAACAGACATTGTTGAACAGCTGACATTTTTTTAAACGAATCAGTCCTGCAATAGGGGACAACTACCAGGCCCCTGATGCAGATGCTGCTGATTAAATACATGCAAGGAATCCTGTCACTCTTCCAGCTGTTTAAAGCTGGAGTTCACCCATTAATCTATTTTTTCAAACAATCCCCTTAGATGTATGCTCGTTTTGTCTAGGGGAATCGGCTAGTTGTTTTAAAATATGAGCTGTACTTATGGTTTACGAGATGCATCCTCTCCGTCGCTTCCGGGTATGGGTCTTCGGGAGCGGGCGTTCCTTCTTGATTGACAGTCTTCCGAGAGGCTTCCGACGGTCGCATCCATCGCGTCACTAGTAGCCGAAAGAAGCCGAACGTCGGTGCGGCTCTATACTGCGCCTGCTCACCGACGTTCGGCTTCTTTCGGAAAATCGTGACGCGATGGATGCGACCGTCGGAAGACTGTCAATCAATATAGGAACGCCCAGTCCCGCAGCCCATATCCGGAAGCGACGGAGAGGATGCATCTCGTAAACCGTAAGTACAGCTCATATTTTAAAACAACTAGCCGATTCCCCTAGACAAAACGAGCATGAAGCTAAGGGGAAAAAGTATATTGTAGGGGTGAACCTCCACTTTAAGCAGTTGCAAAGGTTGTAATATTTTTGTTGCAATGGTCTATCCTGTGCTCTGCAGTAGGAATTTTGTCTGGTTATGGTGTTTGGGCAACACCCAAGCCCAATTTTTCTACAGCTGGGTGACAGTTGAGAAAAACATACAATTTAAGCCTAGAATCAAGCCTCTCCTGTGCAATAACATATGTGTTGGGTTATGGGGCTTTGAAATTATTAATACACGAAACCTAATTTTTAAAAGCTTCTTTTGTGGATGTGGAAATGCTCCCGTTTGGGGGCTGGGTAAATACTGCATGGGTCATTAATTATTTTGGTGAATTGCAGTGCATCAGTATTACAACTGACCAAAAGTTTATGTGCTCTCATGCCGCTCCCTCAGTTGTGAAATTGTGAATAATAATTATTTATTTTGGCCTAACAGCCATTCCTTACTTTTGGCCTAAAAGCAAAGCGTTATGTGTGGTGGAAAACTAACACTGCACATTACCCTGAACACACCATCCCCACCGTGAAACATGGTGGTGGCAACATCATGTTGTGGGGAATCTTTTCTTCAGTAGGGACAGGGAAGCTGGTCAGAGTTGATGGGAAGATGGATGGAGCCAAATACAGGATCTTAGAAGAAAAGTCAGACGGAATTTTTTCATCGGATATTCCGAACGTGTGTGTGCCCCATCTGAGTTTTTCCTTCGGAAATTCCGACGGACTTAGAAAGAGAACATGTTCTCTTTTTTTCCGATGAAATTTTTTTTCATCCGACAATCCGTTCGTCTGTATGGAACTCCGACGGAGAAAAAAACAGGCATGCTCAGAATCAAGTCTATGCATGCTCAGAAGCATTGGACTTCATTTTTCTCGGCTCGTCGTAGTGCTGTACGTCACCGCGTTCTTGGCGGTCGGAATTTGGTTTGACAGTGTTTATGCAAGACAGCTTGAACGGAATTCCGTCTGAAAAAATCTGTCGGAGTTTATCCCAACGGAAATTCCGATCGTGTGTACAAGGCATTAGAGTTTGCAAAAGACTTGAGACTGGGGCGGAGGTTCACCTTCCAGTAGGACACCGACCCTAAACATACAGCCAGAGCTACAATGGAATGGTGTAGTTTAAAGCATATTCATGTGTTAGAATGGCCCAGTCAAAGTCCAGACCTAAATCAAATTGAGAATCTGTGGTCTTAAAAATTGCTGTTCACGGACGCTCTCCATCCAATCTGACAGAGCTTGAGCTATTTGGCAAAGAAGAATGGGCAAAAATGTCCCTCTCTAGATGTGCAAATCTGGTAGAGACATCCCCAAAAGGACTTGCAGCTGTAATAGCAGCAAATAGTCGTTCTACAAAGAATTGACTAAGGGGAGATGAATAAAAATGCATGCCACACTTTTCACATGTTTATTTGTAAAAAATAATTGAAAACCATTTATAATTTTCCTCCCACTTTACAATTATGTGCCACTTTGTGTTGGTCTATCACATAAAATCCCAATAAAAATACAAGACGAAATGTGGAAAATTTCAAGGCACTGTATATTCTCTTATTTTCTGTTCTATTCTTTTCTTTTTTATATATATTCCATTCCTTTATTTTCTATTCTATCCTATTCTATTCTTGTTATCGAATTTCGTACAAATTTCGTTCCGTTATTTAAGATTAGTTTAAATTTGTTACTTTTGTAACGTGGAAATTCGGATACATCCAAATCTCCGAATAACGAAAACTTTGTCCAATTTTTTTTTTTACCGGTGCATATTTTTGTTAAACAAAAACCCAATAAGTGTAATTGATTGGTTTTGCACAAAAGTTATATAGGTAGATTCACGTACGGCGGCTTAACTTTCTGCAGGCGTAACGTATGTTATTTATGTTACGCCGCCGCAAGTTAGAGAGGCAAGTGCAGTATTCACAAAGCACTTGCTCCATAAGTTGCGGCGGCGTAGCGTAAATTGGCCGGCGTAAGCCCGCCTAATTCAAATGTGGAAGAGGTGGGCGTGTTTTATGGAAATTAATCGCGACCTCACGTAAATGACGCTTCGAACGAACGGCGCATGCGCCGTCCGTGGACGTATTCCAGTGCGCATGCTCCAAATCACGTCGCAAATAGTCAATGCTTTCGACGTGAACGTAACCTACGCCCAGCCCTATTCTGAATCGACTTACGCAAACTACGTAAAGCGTGAAAAATACGACGCTGGTCCGACGTCCATACTTAACATTGGCTGTGCCATCTTTTTGGTGGTTTATCTTGAAACCGCCTTACGTAAACGGCGTATCTTTACTGCGACGGTCGAGTGTACATTCGTGAATAGGCGTATCTTGCTGATTTACATATTCTAGGCATAAATCAGCGTACACGCCCCTAGCGGCCAGTGTAAATATGCAGCTAAGATACGACGGCATAGGAGACTTACGCCGGTCGTATCTTAGCAACATTTTAGCGTATCTCAGTTTGAGCATACGTTTAAATGTACGACGGCGCGGATTCGGAGTTACGACGGCGTATCTACTGATACGCCGTCGTAACTGTACATGAATCCAGCTAATAGTGTCTACAAACTATGGTATACATGGTAACTATGGTATACACTATGGTATACATACTGGAATTTTTATTACATTTATTTTTATACTTGTAATCGGCAAATGGTTATATACTGTATTTGTAGAACCCATAACTTTCATATCTCCTGGGGAGGTGGACCTGTTCTGTGAAACACGATATTAGATCCCATCAATTAAGATTTGACAATATTCACCTTTGGACCATAGAATACAGAAATGTTGATGTTATAGGGGATCATGTTTGATATGGTGAACATATGATGGAATCACTATCATGAAGTTATATATAATTATTGAGTTGATACGTTGTATAACACTTTTTTATCCAATGGATTTTTTGCTAATTTGTCAATAAAATTTGAATTTTATTTATTAAAAATCATGGGCCAGATTCACAGAAAAAGTATGCCGGAGTATCTGCTGATACTCCGGCGTACTTTCAAATTTGCCGCGTTGTATCTTTAGATTGAATTCTCAAACCAAGATACGACGGCTTTTGGCTTCGATCCGACAGGCGTGCGGCTTCGTACGCCTTCGGATCGTAGGTATAATACTTTGGCGCCCGCTGGGTGGAGTTCGCGTAGTTTTCCGCGTCGGGTATGCTAATTAGCTGTTTACGGTGATCCACGAAGGTACGCGCGGTCGTTGCATTCTCTTACATCGTCGCTAGTCGGCTTTTCCCGGCGTAAAGTTACAGCTGCTATTTCTTGGCTTAAATTTAGACTTGCCATGTTAAAGTATGGCCGTCGTTCCCGCGTCAAATTTAAAACTTTTTTTTTTTTGCGTAAGTCGTCCGTGAATAGGAAAGGACATAACGCACGTCACCGTTCAAAAAATTACGTCGGTGCGACGTCATTTCGCGCAAAGCACAGCGGGAAATTTCAAAACGGAGCATGCGTAGTACGTTCGGCGTGGGAACGCGCCATATTTAAATGATACACGCCCCATTTGAATTAGGCGGGCTTGCGCCGGACGGATTTACGCTACGCCGCCGCAAGTTTACAGGCAAGTGCTTTGTGAATCTTGCACTTGCCCGTAAAACTTGCGGCGGTGTAACGTAAATGTGATACGTTACGCCGCCGCAATTCTATGTGAATCTGGCCCCATGTTTACAGATTGATAGTTGTTAAATGTATTAATAGTTGCATCCATGAAAGTCCCCAGGTAGTGTTAAAATTTGTTAGATGGACTAGCAGATTTAGATACATTGACAAATTAACCGGTTAAGACCCGGACCATTATGCAGGTTAAGGACCTGGCCCCTTTTTGAGATTCGGCACTGTGTCGCTTTAACTGACAATTGCGCAGTCGTGTGACGTGGCTCCCAAACAAAATTGGCGTCCTTTTTTTCCCACAAATAGAGCTTTCTTTTGGTGGTGTTTGATCACCTATGAGGTTTTTATTCTTTGCACAATAAACAAAAATAGAGCGACAATTAAAAAAAAATCATAATTTTTAACTTTTTGCTATAATAAATATCCCCAAAAAATATATAAAAAAAAATGTTTTTACCTCAGTTTAGGCCGATACGTATTCTTCTACATATTTTTGGTAAAAAAAATCGATATAAGCGTTTATTGATTGGTTTGCGCAAAAGTTATAGCGTTTACAAAATAGGGGATAATTTTATGGCATTTTTATTAACCTCCCTGGCGGTATCCCCGAACGTGACTCGGGGTGGATTTTCCATGCCAGGATCGGTATCCCCGAGTCACGCTCGGGGTAGCAGTGCAGAGCGTGCAGCGACGCGGCTTACCTGCTCGCTGAATCCACAGACAAGTTACTTACCTTGTCCCTGGATCCAGCGATGCATCCCCGCTGTGTGAGCGAGCGGGTCCTCGCTCGATTCAAAGTGTCCCCGTGTGCCGCCGATCTCCGTTCCCTGCGACGTTACGATGACAAATTCAAAAAAGTAAACAAACACATTACATACAGTATACTGTAATCTTATATATTACAGTACTGTATGTAAAAAATACACACCCCCCTTGTCCCTAGTGGTCTGCCCAGTGTCCTGCATGTTCTTTTATATAATAAAAACTGTTCTTTCTGCCTGCAAACTGTAGATTGTCCATAGCAACCAAAAGTGTCCCTTTATGTGAAAAATGGTTTTAGAGCAGCTAGAAAACAGTGATAATAAATTATAATCACTTGCAGAATTGTGCGATAGCGATTTGTGGGGAAATTCGTCATAAAAAAAATAAAAGTAATGACAGCGACAACTGAGCAAATTTCAGTGATTTTAAGTTGATTACATTATTGAATAATTTTTATTATAATTATATTATTATTTGTTATAATTATTTATAATTATTTATTATATTATAATTTATAATTTTGTTTTTAAAAAAAAATCATACCCGGGATGCCTACTACACTCTTGTTTGGTCAGATTTAAATGAGTTATTCCTAAGAATTGCAGGCCTACAGTATAAAACGCCAAATTTCCTTGCAAAATAATTGTACCGCTTTTAGTACGTAATTCCAGACAGAATCATACCGCCAGGGAGGTTAATATTTTTTTTTTTACTAGTAATGGCGGCGATCAGCGATCTTTTTCATGACTGCGACATTATTGCGGACACATCAGACAATTTTGACACATTTTTGGGGCCATTGTCACAGCGCAAAAGTGCTATAAAAATGCACTGATTACTGTGAAAATTACAATGGCATTGATGGGGTTAACCACTAGGGGGCGATTTATGGGTTACGTGTGACCTCATGTGTGTTTTTAACTGTAGGGGGGCGTGGCTGTACGCGTGACATCACTGATCGTCGTTCCCTATGACAGGGAACAGACGATCACTGCCACTGCCACAGAGAAGAACGGGGAAGGTGTGTTTACACTCACCTCTCCCCGTTCTTCAGCTCCTGTGACCCCATCGCGGGACACCGGCGGTGATCGGGTCCGCGGGTCCCGCGGGCGCGCTCACGGAGCTTCGGACCGCTCGCGACCCACGGCTGGGCTTCTTAAAGGGGACGTACATGTACGCCCTTTGTCATGGTCTTACCCCTCTCCTGTCTCCTTCGTTTGACATGTGCTGGCGGCCATCTTGGTTTCTAGGTCTCTTGTAGCCTCCCACCCTGCGGCTCCTCCTTCCCACTGGGAGGAGCTGGATGCCTGGCTCACATATATAGGAGGTCTGTGACTTCAGTTCCTTGCTTGGTCCTCCTGTGTGCACATGCTTCTAAGACTGCTGCTGCTTCTGGTTCTGATCCTGGCTTCGTCTGACTTCCCTGCTGGTTCCTGATCCTGGCTTCGTCTGACTTCCCTGCTGGTTCCTGATCCTGGCTTCGTCTGACTTCCCTGCTGGTTCCTGATCCTGGCTTCGTCTGACTACCCTTCTGGTTCCTGACCTCTGGTTTCACCATCCGTTGGACTTTTGCTTTACAGCTTGATTTTCAATAAAGCCTTCTTATTTTCACTTATCTCTTGTTGTACGTCTGGTTCATGGTTCCGTAACATTAGGACCAAGCCATGAATTTTGACGGTACAGAGCCATCCTCGCTACCCACGCTGGTTGCCAGACTTGATCAGCTGGAGTCCCTGTTGGGTCAGTTCGCCGTGGCGTTGCAAACCCTGCTTGAACGCACGGCTCATGTCGCTCCCGTTGCCGATGGGTCGGTTGTCGCTCCTGGGCCCGCTCCTACTGCCGCTCCGGTTGTTGCGCCAGAGTCTACCCCGACACCTGATGTTGCGCCTGCGGTGTTTCGGGGTATGTCCGGTTCTGCCCCCCTTCCACAACGATTTGGGGGAGAGCCAACTCAGTGCCGAGGTTTCCTTAACCAAGTGGGCATTTATTTCGAGTTGCTGCCACATGCCTTTCCCACTGAGAGATCAAAGGTGGGCTTCTTGATCTCGCTGCTCTCGGACAAGGCCTTGGCCTGGGCCAGCCCTTTATGGGAGAACAACAATCCGGTGGTTGCCGAGTTTTCCGGTTTTGTTGCTTCTCTTCGGAAGGTATTCGATGTGCCGGCTCGCGCCGCCTCTGCTGCGAAGCTCCTTATGTCCGTCAGACAGGGTTCACGATCCGTAGCCGAATACGCCATTGAGTTTCGTACCCTGGCAGCAGAGGTAGGTTGGAATAATGAGGCTCTGGTCGCTGCTTTCTCTCATGGTCTCTCGGATGCCTTGAAGGATGAGGTTGCAGCTAAGGACCTACCAGTGGAGCTCGAGGCTCTTATTTCTTTCCTGATTTTGATTGACACCAGACTCAGGGAGAGACCTTCCTTTAAGGAGCGCCTGCGGAGGCCTCCTAACAGTTTGGCGCCTACTTTTGCTGTCCCACCCGTGCCTCCCTCTCCTCCCACGCCTCCTGGTGTTGACTTGTCTGGGGGTGAACCCATGCAGCTGGGGTTTGCTCGCCTGTCCGAGGGGGAGAGGGTACTCCGGAGACGCGAGGGCCGATGCATGTACTGTGGTCTCGGTGGGCATTTTCGGTTGGCATGTCCGAACCGTCCGGGAAACGCTCGCACCTGAGATCCTGTCGGGGGCAGATCTTGGGTGGAGTCTCCTCGTCCCCGGTTTCCCGTGTTGATAAACCACTGATCACTGTTGTCCTCTCCTGGGTCGGGGGCTCGGTGACGACCCAGGCGTTGGTGGACTCTGGTGCTGGTGGTTTTTTCATTGATGGTGAGTTCGCTGCCGCCAATTCCATTCCTCTACAGGCTCGAGGTTCCCCGCTGGCTCTAGAGGCGATAGACGGCAGACCCCTCCAGCCGTCACACGTGACTCATGAGACCCTTCCAGTGGGGATAGCCATTGGTGTCGCTCACAGAGAGTCGGTCTGCTTCCAAGTTATTTCGTCTCCACACTACTCGGTGGTCTTGGGGTACCCCTGGCTCCAGAAGCATAACCCGACTTTCGACTGGAGATCGGCCGAGATCCTCTCTTGGTCACCACAGTGTGGGGCT
Source organism: Rana temporaria (assembly GCF_905171775.1). Taxonomy (NCBI): domain Eukaryota; kingdom Metazoa; phylum Chordata; class Amphibia; order Anura; family Ranidae; genus Rana; species Rana temporaria. The sequence continues at coordinate 23,945,905 of NC_053494.1, read as the reverse complement.
AAGTGCATCCATGGGCCTGTCAAGTTGCTGTGTACTTCCTCGGACTCTCTGTTGCCTCCTGAATACGAGGAGTACCGGGATGTATTCGATAAGGTACGCGCAGTTGCCCTACCTCCGCACCGCCCCTATGATTGTGCCATAGAGTTACAACCTGGTGCCGTTCCTCCTCGCGGCAGGGTCTATCCACTGTCGGTTGCGGAGAATGAGGCCATGGAGGAGTACGTGATGGAGGCGCTGTCCCGTGGTCACATTCGCAAATCCTCGTCCCCGGCAGGGGCTGGATTTTTCTTTGTGAAAAAGAAGGGCGGTGAGTTGAGGCCTTGCATCGATTACAGGGGTCTCAATCGCATCACGATCAAGAACGCTTACCCGATACCCTTGATTTCTGAGCTGTTCGATCGCCTGAAAGGGGCCACGGTCTTTACCAAACTCGACCTGAGGGCGGCATATAACCTGGTAAGGATCAAGGCGGGCGATGAGTGGAAGACCGCGTTTAACACCAGGACCGGTCATTATGAATCCTTGGTTATGCCCTTTGGGTTGTGCAATGCGCCCGCAGTCTTTCAGGAATTCATCAACGATGTTTTCCGTGACCTGTTGCAGCAGTGTGTGGTGGTCTATTTGGATGACATCTTGGTATATTCTGAATCCATGGAGGCCCACATTCTGGATGTCAAACGAGTGTTGCAACGGTTACGAGAGAACAAGCTGTTCGGTAAGCTTGAGAAATGCGAATTTCACCGATCCCAGGTAACCTTCCTAGGTTACATCATTTCTGCTGAGGGGTTCTCCATGGATCCTGAGAAGGTCTCGGCTGTCTTACAGTGGCCCCAGCCCAGTGGTCTTCGTTCCCTGCAGCGCTTTTTGGGCTTCGCCAATTATTATCGGAAGTTCATCAGGGACTTCTCCATGCTGGCCAAGCCTCTCACAGATCTGACCAGGAAGGGCAGTAATTCCCAGGTCTGGCCGCTCGAGGCCATCCGGGCTTTTGAGGCCCTAAAATCCGCCTTTGTGTCAGCTCCGATTCTGTCTCATCCCAACCCTGGGTTGCCCTTTGTCCTCGAGGTGGACGCGTCCGAGACGGGAGTAGGCGCCCTTCTGTCTCAGCGTAGGACACCAGAGGGTCCGCTGCTTCCTTGTGGGTTTTACTCCCGGAAACTGTCACCCGCGGAGTGCAACTATCAGATTGGTGACAGGGAGTTATTGGCCATAGTGCAGGCTCTCAAAGAGTGGAGGCACTTGCTCGAGGGCTCGGTGGTTCCGGTTCTCATCCTCACGGACCACAAGAATCTGACCTACCTTTCTGAGGCCAAGAGATTGACACCACGTCAGGCCAGATGGGCTCTGTTCTTGTCACGTTTTAATTACGTGGTCTCCTACCTACCTGGTTCCAAGAACATCAGGGCGGATGCCTTATCACGGCAGTACTCCGAGCTGTCCAGGGAGGAATCTATACCGACTTCGGTCATACCTCCGAATCAGATCCTGGCCGCCATTCGCACCAGCCTGACCTCTCCCCTTGGTGAGCAGATTTTGGCGGCTCAGTCTGGTGCTCCCTCTGGGACACCCAACGGCAGATGTTTTGTGCCTGAGGAGTTGCGCACTCGGTTGTTGCGAACCTACCATAACTCCAAGACCGCGGGGCATCCTGGTAAGAATCAGCTGTCCTGGGCTGTTTCACGTCTGTTCTGGTGGCCTTCCCTACGTTCCGACATCGCCGCATATGTAGCGGCATGCTCCGTTTGTGCCCAAAGTAAGTCCCCTCGGCACCTTCCGTTGGGCCTGCTGCAACCCATAGCCACCGGGGAGCGCCCATGGTCACACCTGGGGATGGATTTCATTGTGGACCTCCCTGCATCCCGAGGCCATACGGTCATTCTCATGATTGTGGATCGGTTTTCCAAAATGTGCCACTGTGTTCCTCTCAAGAAGTTACCCTCTGCACAAGAGTTGGCCACGATTTTTGCCCGGGAGGTCTTCCGGTTGCACGGTTTGCCCAAGGAGATAGTGTCGGATCGGGGGAGTCAGTTTGTGTCCAGGTTCTGGCGCGCCTTTTGCTCCCAGTTGGGGATTCATCTCTCCTTCTCCTCGGCCTACCACCCTCAGTCCAATGGGGCCGCAGAACGATCCAATCAGGCCTTGGAGCAATTCCTTCGTTGCTATGTCTCCGATCACCAGGACAATTGGGTTGACCTCCTGCCTTGGGCTGAGTTTGCCAGGAACACGGCTGTGAACTCTTCCTCTGGGACGTCTCCCTTCATGGCCAATTATGGGTTCCAACCTGCCGTGTTACCGGAGGCATTCTCTCCCCAGGATATTCCGGCTGTGGAGGATCACCTTTCTGCTCTACGTGCTTCTTGGGTACAGATCCAGAGGTCCCTTGAGGTCTCTGCGCAGCGCCAGAAACTCCAGGCTGATCGCAGACGAGCGCCTGCTCCTTCCTACCAGGTCGGAGACCGTGTATGGTTGTCCACTCGCAACCTCAACCTTCGAGTGCCCACTCCCAAGCTGGCTCCTCGCTTTGTTGGTCCCTTCCGAGTGCTTCGCAGGGTAAACCCGGTAGCCTATGCCCTTGCGCTTCCTCCTGGCATGCGGATCTCCAACGTGTTTCATGTCTCCCTGTTGAAGCCACTGGTGTGCAATCGCTTCACTTCCTCGGTTCCTCGGCCTCGTCCGGTCCAAGTGGGCAATCACGAGGAGTATGAGGTGAGCAATATCCTGGACTCACGCCTGGTCCGCGGTCGGGTGCAGTTTTTGGTCCACTGGCGTGGTTATGGCCCTGAGGAGCGTTCCTGGGTTCCCTCCGCAGATGTCCATGCTCCTGCCTTGCTCCGAGCCTTCCACGCACGCTTCCCTCAGAAACCGTTTTTTGCACCGCGGAGGAGGGGCCCTTGAGGGGGAGGTACTGTCATGGTCTTACCCCTCTCCTGTCTCCTTCGTTTGACATGTGCTGGCGGCCATCTTGGTTTCTAGGTCTCTTGTAGCCTCCCACCCTGCGGCTCCTCCTTCCCACTGGGAGGAGCTGGATGCCTGGCTCACATATATAGGAGGTCTGTGACTTCAGTTCCTTGCTTGGTCCTCCTGTGTGCACATGCTTCTAAGACTGCTGCTGCTTCTGGTTCTGATCCTGGCTTCGTCTGACTTCCCTGCTGGTTCCTGATCCTGGCTTCGTCTGACTTCCCTGCTGGTTCCTGATCCTGGCTTCGTCTGACTTCCCTGCTGGTTCCTGATCCTGGCTTCGTCTGACTACCCTTCTGGTTCCTGACCTCTGGTTTCACCATCCGTTGGACTTTTGCTTTACAGCTTGATTTTCAATAAAGCCTTCTTATTTTCACTTATCTCTTGTTGTACGTCTGGTTCATGGTTCCGTAACACCCTTGTGCCCAGCCGTGCCATTCTTTCGATGTATATCGTCACGCGGCGGTCCTTAATGGTTAGTAATACATTAACAAATTAAAGCCAAACTCCAGCTCACACTGCAGTTACACAAGACACACAGTTACACCAAACTGTTTTTTTGTTTTCCTTTTGGAATAAAGGTTTTACATGAATAAATAAAATCATAAAAAAGGAAAACGAATGCAGGCATCACATCTAAGGCCTCGTACACACGACCGAGAAACTCGATGGGCGAAACACATCGTTTTGCTCGTCGAGTTCCTTGTGAAGCCGTTGAGAAACTCGACAAGCCAATTTTCTCCATTCCCGTCAAGGAAATAGAGAACTTGCTCTCTTTTTGGCTCGTCGAGTTTATCAACAGTTTCCTCAACGAAAATGTACACACGACCGGTTTCCTCGGCAAAAAAATATCTCCCAGCAAGTTTCTCGCTGGTTTTTGCCGAGAAACTTGGTCGTGTGTACGAGGCCTAAGAATTGATAAGCTGCAATATAACACATTTGCTTTGTGGTTTAATTAATTGGCTTTGAGCTATAATTACCTACACAATGATCCACCTTGCCACCCAGCAGTGAAAAATGTATTATCAGTACTTGGATGGAATTGGCATTGTATAATGATGCCCTAGGCAATGCAGAATCTAGAATATGCCCTAGATCTAAAATTATTTCTAATAATTTTCTTTTATCTTTTCTCAGCTATTTTTCTTCTCGGGTGGGGTTGAGTGGCAGGTGGGGTTGGGTAATCCTAATAACTGGGTCATGTGCCTCTGAGGACATTTTTCTCACAAATATCTGAAGTGACGCACTTGCGTTTCATCTTTGAAGAAAAAGCTGAGCAATGTTCTATGTCTTGCAAAAATATGTTCTACACATGGCACTGATCTGAACGTATGACTAACTGTAATATTTCAGATACAGGATCTTCTTTTGCCCTTAGGACATTTTCTTCTTGCTGTTTATTCACGCCCATGGTCAAAACAGATTGTTTAAAATGAACTTGTGCTTCGGCCATCACTTGTTTTTACTTACCTTCTTTTTGCTCCTTTGACTCTTCATTCATCCTCAGGATTTCAGGTGACAGTGATGATGGGGCCTGACAATTGGCTGTTCAGATACCCGTTGCTTCACCATTGGAGTACAGGGAGCGAGTCAAATGCTCCCCATACCATGACCATTTCTCTTTGCTCTTCGGGAATAAAGGGAAGAGCTCCACTCCTTATATCTAAGTTATATTGTTGCCTTGTCTTGCACAAGATCACTTTATAGTCCTGTTAACCACTTCAGCCCTGGAGGATTTGGCTGCCCAGTGACCGGGCCATTTTTTGCGATTCGGCACTGCGTCACTTTAACTGACAATTGCGCAGTCGTTCGACGTGGCTCCCAAACAAGATGTCCTTTTTTCCCACAAATAGAGCTTTCTTTTGGTGGTATTTGATCGCCGCCATTACTGGTAAAAAAAAAATATTAATAAAAATGCCATAAAACTATCCCCTATTTTGTAGACACGTATCTTAGGCAGTTGTTTCAACGTGATTCTGAGCATGCGCACTGGGATGCGGCCACGGGACGGCGCATGTGCCATTCGTTATATGTATCTGTCTGGCACTCGGCCCATCATTTGCATGGGGTCACGCCTCATTTGCATGTCTCACACCCACATCCACCTACGCCGGCTTGCGCCTTAGAAACCCAGCGCAGATTTGAGAGCAAGTGCTTTGTGAATTCGGTGCTTGCCTCTCTGCCCTGCGTCGGCGTAGCGTACAAAAGATACGCTACGGTGGCATAAATACGCGCCGATGTCTGTGAATCCGGGCCTATAACTTTTGCGCAAACCAATCAATATACGCTTATTGTGTTTTTTTTTGCCAAAAATATGTAGAAGAATACATATCAGCCTACACTAAGAAAAAAAATGTTTTTTATATCTTTTTTGGGGGATATTTATTGTAGAAAAAAGTAAAAAATATTGCATTTTTTTAGCGCAAAAATCTTAAACCGCAGAGGTGATCAAATACCACCAAATAAAAGCTCTATTAGTGGGAAAAAAAGGACGTCAATTTTGTTTGGGTGCAACATCGCATGACCGCACAATTGTCAGTTAAAGAGACGCAGTGCCGAATCGCAAAAAATGGCCCGGTTATTGGGCAGCCAAATCCTCCGGAACTGAAGTGGTTAATAAAAAAAATATTAAGGTTAAACATCACTTGAAGGGGTGTTAAAAAAAATGGGGAGGGGATGACTGAGGTTACAATTTAAGCCCAAATATATGGTGCAGCCAAACCAGCAAACTGAAAAAAAATTCTAAATTACAGAGACCTTTTAACACTAGAGGCCAATCAGATGTGCTGCAATGTTCTGGTTCAAATATTTTTATTGAATATTGCACAATATAATACATATTGGCTATACAAATTTTAAATTCAATTAGTTGTATATATATATAAGTTATCTTCTATACAATTGTAGAAAAGTAAATATAAAACAAGTATAAAACATGAACTTTTTGTCCAAAATAAATATAATATAAAATTGAATAATAATGAAATAAGATAGTCTACCATTTGTATACTTATAAATTATGGTATAATTTAAACATGCAAAGGGTAAGGCAAATCAGATTAAATAAACCATCTGTCAGAGGACAGTCGAGATCAGTTTATAGCATAACAGGGGCCAAGATCCGGCTAGGTGGCTTGGCACGTCCTGAAGTAAGTGCTGCAATGTTCTAATACTAGAGGTTTCCTTGTAGGAGGAGAGAACTTGTTGTTTGCATCTTTTGTTTTACTGAAATTAGTTTATAAACATATGATACATAAATTGAACAAACTTGAACTTGTGTAGGTACAGTTCCTGAAATATGGTAAAAGTACTTCAAGACATTATGACAGAGTTCCAAACCACTGGCAATACAGTCACACAAATGTCTCACTGTTAGATGTTGCAGAGGGGTGCCGTGCTGCAGTGCTCATGATACTGATCAGGCTCCCATGGACTATGAGCCCGAGGTCCAGTTGCGCACCACTGCAGGGGAGCATGCTCTCTCCACCTTACTCCATCACTCGTTCTCTGACTGGATCAGAAACCATTTGAATTCCTGCCTCCCCTAAATTACAGAGAGGAATAACTTCCCTGAACAGACAAGGTGCTACAAGATCAAGAAGATGGGACCCCCCAATTTGAAAAGTAACCCTCTGTTAAATGCACTTGCTTTGGGCCTGTGTTAATGGCATCAGATTACCAACAGTTTTAGACACTTCTGAGATCATTCATAATTCATTGACAGGAACATTTGTCTAAACCCCTTCTAACCAGCATACAACATAATTATGTTCTGTTGTTCTGCGAGCTGGTCGGTAAGTAGGCTTGCTTTTTCCCTGGGCATTCCCCAGGTTTTGTTGTTATCTGCTTTAGCCTTCCAATGCTACTTACTGCTATGGCCAGCTATAGATGGGGCGGTGGACACGTTTATGTTTCACCTGTGGTGCTTGTATTGGTCCAGCAGCGCATCAACACCTTTGCAGCCATTGTGCTACGTGCTGGCTGTTTGGTGTGCTCCTGCACCTTTAAGGAGGGGTGGCTCCCCTTCAGTCCACCTGCCCTCATCTATCCATTAGAATGCATGTTGGGGACACTCATTGTTTAGTGTTAGGACCACAGATTACAGGGTGCCTTGGCACGGCTCTGTGGCTCACGCATGCGTTTGCAAATGTGTGCGGACAAAACCCCTGTTTTTAACGCATACTGTTGGACAGGTTAATTGGTTGTTCTGCGAGCTGGTCAGTAAGTAGGCTTGGTTTTTCCCTGGGCATTGCCCAGGTTTTGTTGTTAACATAATTATGCCCCTGCCCAGAGAAAGGTGGCACATGCTAGAGGGATCTCTAAATGTGGTCACTACTTTCTTTCCTTGGATTTCCACTGGTTCTCATTTCGTACTCCCAAATGGAGAAATTTTCTACCCCAAATTTGTGGCAGATTGCAACACCCAAGGTGCGATATATCTTATGTTGTGCAAGTGCGGGGCTTTTTGTGTTGGGAAGACTATCCGCCAATTTAGGCAGAGACTCAATGACTACCTCTATTTTTCAGTAAATGCTAAAATGCTCACCCCCGTGAGAAGACATCTTGACCTATTTCACAAATTTGATACGTCCTTTGTCACATTCTTAGTCCTGGAGGTTGTTCCCAAGGACCCTAGGGGAGACCACTGGGACAGACGAATATTGCAAAGGGAAACCCTATGGATAGAGCGACTCACCACTTTCTATCCACCGGGAATCAATGGGGTTCAATCATATAAATATTTTTTATGAATTACATGGTTCTGTTCATCTATTTAGTAGGGATGAGCCGAACACCCCCCGTTCGGTTTGCACCAGAACCTTCGAACTGACCTAACATTCGCGCAAACATTTAGAACCCCATTGACGTCTATGGGGCTCGAACGTTTGAATTCAAAAGTGCTAATTTTAAAGCCTCAGGGAACATGTCACTATCAATGGAAAAAAGTTTTAAAAATGGTCGTTTTTTTCAAGACTCCTGAAAAAACTGCAGTTTTTAAAACTTTTTTCCCATTGATACATGTTCCCTCAGGCAAGACCCGGGTTCTCAAAGACGTTTTCACAGGCATACTATAGACACCCAGCAGGTACAATATTTAAAGGAATTTTTCATTTTTCTTTTTTTTATTTAAGCATCATTAAAATCACTGCTCCTGAATCTTTAGGTGCAAACTACAGAGCACACGGCCAGTACACACCAATTAGCTTTAGGTGCAAACTACAGAGCACACGGCCAGTACACACCAAGTAGCTTTAGGTGCAAACTACAGAGGACTGATCTAGCTAAACTATACAGTGTATAAATATATGTACAACACCTGGGATGTATATATATCCTCTACACACTGTAACATTAACTGACTAGCCTGCCTGCCTGCTCTATCTACCTGCAAAAAATTACACTCACTCTGTCCTCTCTTAACCACCGCAACACACTACACAAGGCCGACCTGGAGGCTGCCTTTTATAGTGTGGGGCGTGTACTAAACCCCCTGAGCCATAAATGGCCAAAGCCACACGACCATTTTTCATGTCATGGAAAAAAACGAAATTATTCTCGACGTAATTCCTCTGCATTTACACGATCGTGATAAAAAATGCTCGAGCAAAGCGTAGTAACGTACAACATGTACGACGGCACTATAAAGGGGAAGGTCCATTCGAATGGAGCCACCCTTTGGGCTGATTATGATAATTTCTCATAACTTGCATCTGAGCATGCATGTTTTTTCCCCGTCGTTAAAGTATACACACGACGAGAAAAACGATGACGTGAAAAACGACGAGAAAAAATAGAGCATGTTCTAAATTTTTAATGGCCATTTTTCTCGTCGAGAAAAATGCTCTGTAGCCCACACACAACCGTTTTTAACGACCAATTTAAAAAATTGCATTTTTCTCGTCATGAAAAACGGTCATGTGTACGCGGCATTAGAACCGCTGTCAGGTTTTTACTGTTATAACTCCAGTAAAGAGCTTTACCCTCACACATGTCCTGCTGACAATGTTTTAACTGACGGGCTCTCCAACGGCAATAGAGAGAGAAACAGAATAGAGCTCCTTTGCTGCTGGGCAACTTTTGTCAAGTCCATCTAGATCTGTGACGTTCTTCCACATTTTATTCTGTGTTGAACCCCTATGAAAGGAGAGTGTTGTTGCCCCCAAGGCCCTTTGGCTGTTTTTATATGACTTTTTTTTTTACCACCAAAAATCTTGGACTCTTTCATCTGGTTTTGATCTGAAGCTCCGTTTTGTTTTTCTATTGTTTAAGCTACTGTTGGGTGCCCATTGAGGGAAATCTAGAGAAAAAAACTATTTGGCTTGACAAACACTCTGGGACTAGAACAATATTATTTCTGTACATTTGCAGAGGTGTTTGCATGAAGTCGTTTTACACACACACACAGCTAAAAAATGGGACAGGGACTGGAATGCCTAATTCTAAGGCCCCGTACACACGACCGAACATGTCTGTTGAAACTGGTCCGCAGACCAGTTTCAGCAGACATGTTCGGTCGTGTGTACGGCCGACCGGACAGTTTTCCAAAGGACTTTTGTCCAGCCGACCGTTTTTTCCGGCGGACAAATGTTTCTTAGCATGCTAAGAAACATGCCTGCTGGAAGCCTGTCCGTCGGACATGTTCGGTCGTCTGTACAGACTCAACGTACATGTCCAATCGGCGCCATCCCTCGCATGCGTCGAAGTGATTCGACGCATGCGTGGAAGCATTGAACATCCAGGGCCGCGCACGTCGCCGCGTCATCGTTGCAGCGGCGGCGCAGCCACGTCACCGCGTATCGTGTACGCGCGGATTTCTGTCTGATGGTGTGTACAACCATCAGACAGAAATCTCCCGGCAGACAGTCCGTCCGTCTGTACGAGGCCTTAAGGAAATAGGTGCACATTGTCACCTCTGTGTAGTTTCACCTTAGCCAGTGGTCAAACTCAAAGTTCAATTCAAGCCTAATGCCCTGTACACACGATCGGTTCATCCGATGAAAACAGTCTGATGGATTTTTTCATCAGATATCCGATGAAGCTGGCTTTCATCAGTCGTGCCTACACACCATCGGTTAAAAAAACGATCGTTTCAGAACGCGGTGACGTAAAACACAACGACGTGCTGAGAAAAATAAAGTTCAATGCTTCCGAGAATGCGTCGACTTGATTCTGAGCATGCGTGGATTTTTAACCGATGGACGTGCCCACAGACGATCGTTTTTTTCTATCGGTTAGTTAACCATCAGGTAATTTTAAAACAGGTTCCTAGTTTTTTAACCGATGGATAAATAACCGATGGGGCCCACACACGATTGGTTAGTCTGATGAAAACGGTCCATCAGACCGTTTTCATCAGACAAACCGATCGTGTGTACGCGGCATTACTGTACTGTTATATAAAGAAATAATGACAGCTATATAACATAGAACTCTCACCGGCAGAATGTATAACTTGTAACTCTGGATCAGCAGGTTTTCAATACACACTAATAGACCTGGTATGAAAGATTAACATTGTCATGCATTTCACGTGAACAATCTATAAACAGCTCAATCGCTTGTATTCATTTTTCTTTTATACTCAATATTCTTGGGAGTTCCTCTTTAATTAAAAGATCAGATTACCCAAAACGACCTGACTTCTTATAGCTCATCCTGCTAAATGTGTTATGTATTTTATATTATGGAGAAAACACCATGATGCTAGTCTCATATCAAAAATGAAGAGTTTACTAAAGTTACAAAAAAATTCTCATACGACAAAATAGAAATTCGGAAGTGAAGTAATATATTGTATTTTCGAATGACAACTGTACTGAATAAACGAAAAAACATTTTGCCCATCGGATAATTTTGCATGAATTGTCGTGATTAGCTCTCAAAAGCTGTGTACTAACTATCAGATTCTTGTATGATTATGGTATTTTTTTTTTCTGATCATGTTTTTCTGATCATGCCTTAAAGGGGTTGTAAAGGTTTGTTTTTTATTTTCTAAATAGGTTTCTTTAAGCTAGTGCATTGTTGGTTCACTTACCTTTTCCTTCGATTTCCCTTCTGAATGTTTTTTTTCTTTGTTTTCTTTGTCTGAATTTCTCACTTCCTGTTCCTCCTCAGTAAGCTGTTCTGACTGACTAACCACCACTCGGAGGATGGTAGCAACTGGCAAGTTTAGTGAGGAGAAACAGGAAGTGAGAAATTCAGACAAAGAAAAAAAACATTTAGAAGGGAAATTGAAGGAAAAGGTAAGTGAACCAACAATGCACTAGCTTAAAGGAACCTATTTAGAAAATAAAAAACGAACCTTTACAATTCCCATTCTTATTTTTTCTACTTACAGTATCAATGTCACACTAATTGCTAATCACTGTGCATTCTATTATTGCATGAGCAAATATTATAATTATAGGTATTTATATAGCATCAACAACTTACACAGAGTTTTACATAATGTTGCCTAATACTACAGGGACTGTCAACATGTAATCAATAATATAATAATCAATACAGAGATGATACAGATCAAGTGAAACAACTTTTGAAGCACAGTGTTGGTGAAGGGGGAGGGGGGGGGTATAGCAATGCGTTTCACAGAAAAGCTTCTTCAGGGGGCACCAAGTCACTGGTAATAGAAAATTAATAGTTAAGATATTTTACACTAACATTGATAAATACAACCCCAATTCCAAAAAAAGTTGGGATAATGTGTAAAATCTATATAAAAACAGAATGCAATGATTTGCAAATCTCATAAACCCATATTTAAACTTACAATAGATAATGGCAAACATATCAGATATTTAAATTTAGAACATTTTCAATTTTAAGAAAAAAAAGGTGATTTAAAAAATGATGTCAACAACACATCTCAAAAAAGTTGCGTTAAGGCAACAAAAAGCTGGCAAAGTAGTTGGTGCTAACAAGGAACTAATTAGGTTAATTGGCAACAAGTCCGTTACATGACTGGGTATAAAAAGAGCATCTTAGAGAGTCAGAGTGTCTCAGAAGTAAAGAGGCATTGGTTCACCAATCTATGAAAAACAGCATCTAAAAATTGTTGAAAAGTTTCAGAATAATGTTCCTGTCATGATCACTTAGTGCTCCTGCTCCTCATTCCAGCATCCAGGTGTTGGCTGTTGCATTCCCCCTGTCTGCGTTCACCTGGAAGGTGATTGAACTGGTCAGTCGCCTGATATAAGCAAACCGAACACTTAATCCCTTGCTTGTGATAGAGACAGAGTTACCTGCATCGTTCCTGATCAAGCCTCCCGTTTGTCTGCCCTGCTTTGCTGTTGGATTTCCCTGTGTATGACCCAGATCGGATATTGGACTATTCTCTGAACTCAGCCTGCCTTTTATCTGGACTGTCATAGAACCACGATATCTATCTGCTGAACTGCAAGTAGTCTGTTATTTGCTCCGTTCGCGTCTGCCCTGGTGTGGTGGCCAGGCACTATAGCAGTATATATAAGTCCTGGGGGCAATCATGTACCGGTAGGCCTTCTTGCCTTAAGGGAAAGGGGGCTGATATAGGTGAATCACACAGTAGCTAGCTATAGTGTCTGACCACCTGCATTGGGGTAGATGTGACATTTGTGACAGTTCCTTAACGTAAAATTGCAAAGACTTTAAATATATTATAATCTACAGTACACAATATAATCAAAAGATTCCAAGCATCTGGAGAAATCTGCAAGGAACAAGGCCAAAATGCAATATTGGATGTCTGTGATCTTCGGGCCCTCAGATTGCACTGCATTAAAAACAGGTATGATTCTGTGATGGATATCACTGCATGGGCTCAAAAATACTTTTTGAAAAACATGTCTAATAAAAAAAAAAAAGAAAAAGAATAGATACTATTATGTGCTTCATGAGACCAGAGTGCTCTTGTCTAGCATTGGTGGCGTGCTCAGATTCTGTATGCATTACACCTGCACATTTCTAAGCTGTTGCCACAGATGTCTTACAGCCATTCAGGGAGTGACCCACAGGCCGTATCACAAAAAGGGAGGCATTTACTTATATGGGGAAACAAGTGAAAATAAAGGTTATTTTTAAAGATCAAAGTGCCACCAAGCACCTCAGAACATACCACTCATAACAAAGTGGCTGGTAATCATGAAATATTTGCTTTTAAGTAGAGTAGTAGAATAGATAACAAACTTAAAAGCTAGAACTGTCCATAGGTGTGTCGAAATTAGGCCAGTTCAGCAACAAATTTGAACAAATTTTCATCCATGTGTGTTCACTGCAGTTGAACAGAAGTCTATATACTGATTGACTTCTGTTCAACCACTTTGTCAAATAAAAGCTGCTCGATCAGAGGCTGTAGCGATGATCTGTGTATTCTGACTGCAAGGAAGTCTTCCCGCAGTCAGAATACAATAGCACAGTGGGAAGGATTCCTATCACCACCATTGTGTAGATGAGGGATCAGTTCATTTTTTTTGTTCTGTCTGCTCACTGAACAAACATAACTGAACCATGTATGGTCAGCTTTTATCCATCCATGACAGATACTTCCACTTTGGATAGATGCCACAGCGTTGAACTAACTTGATCCTCAGGGTGAATGTATATAGCGTGCTAAAAGCATGCACTGCCCCAGGCTAAAGCTGTCCATATACTAGTAGAATGTCATTCAAAATATTTCATTTTAAGAATGTTCATAAAATTTTCTAACCAGTCAGGTCAAATTTATATTTATTTTTGACCACAGGTACCAGAAAAAGAGCATGATGGAAAATGTTTCTCGAACAGGCGTAACAGTGGATGTGATATTCATTTAAAAATTAAATGTTAAAGGCAAATTATGTTTTTAAGTACTTTTGAATGACATTATTCAACTCATCGAATATACTGATGCCGCGTACACATGACCGTTTTTAATGTCATGGAGAAAACAAAGTTTTTCTCGACGTCATTCTTGTCAAGCCTGCCTTGCATACACACGATTGTGAAAAAAAAAATGCTGGAGCAAAGCGCGGTGACGTACAACACGTACGACGGCACTATAAAGGGGAAGTTCTATTCGGATGGCGCCACCCTTTGGGCTGCTTTTGCTAATTTCATGTTAGTAAAAGTTTGGTGCGAGACGATTCGCGCTTTTCAGTCTTCGTGCTTTTCAGTCTGTTACAGGGTGACAAATGTGCTATCTCCATTACAAGCACTAGTTTTACCAGAACGAGTGCTCCCGTCTCATAACTTGCTTCTGAGCATGCACGTTTTTTTTCCCGTCTTTAAAGCCTACACACAACCTTTTTTCACAACGTGAAAGACGACGACGTGAAAAACGACAAAAAAAATTAGAGCATGTTCTAAATTTTTAATGGCCATTTTTCACGATGAGAAAAATGCTCTGGAGCCTACACACGATCGTTTTTAATGACCAATTTAAAAAATTGCACTTTTCTCGTCATAAAAAACGGTCGTGTGTACGCGGCTTGAGAATTTTCACACGAATGCTTTACGAACATTTGTTTAACCTCTTCCATACCGGGCAGTTATACACACTTCCATACCAGGCCTATTCTGGCACTTCTCTCCTACATGTACAAATCATAATTTTTTTGCTAGAAAATTACGCAGAACCCCCAAACATTATATATGTTTTTTTAGCAGACACCCTAGGGAATAAAACGACGGTCATTGAAACCTTTTATCTTGCACGGTATTTGCGCAATAATTTTTCAAACGCCTTTTTTTGGGAAAAAAATTGTTTCATGAATTAAAAAAATTTAAAAACAGTAAAGTCAGCCCAATTTTTTTGTAAAATATGAAATATGATGTTACACCGAGTAAATAGATACCTAACATGTCACGCTTTAAAATTGCGCACACTCATGGAATGGCGCCAAACTTCGGTACTTAAAAATCTCCATAGGCAACGATTTGAAATTTTTTACAGGTTACCAGTTTAGATTTACAGAGGAGATCTAGTGCTAGAATTGTTGCTGGCACTCTAACGCACGCGGCGATACCTCACATATGTGGTTTAAACGGCGTTTACATATGTCGGCGGGACTTGCGTGTGCGTTCGCTTCTGCGCGCAAGCTACCGGGGACAGGGGCGTTAAAAAAATTAATTTTTATTTCTTTTTTTTTTTTATATATTTATTTCTTTTTTTACACTTTTTTTTTTAATTTTTATTTTTTTTTATCACTTTTATTCCTATTACAAGGAATGTAAACATCCCTTGTAATAGGAATGTGTGTGACAGGTACTCTTTATGGAGAGATGCGGGGTCAATAAGACCCCACATCTCTCCTCCAGGCTGGAAAGCATGAAATCGGTGAAAAAAAATTCACCGATCTCATGCTTGTGGTTGCTTAGCAGCCGCAATCGCGGCTTTGTTTACTTACGGGGACCCGGGCGTGACGTCATCACATCGCGCCCGGGTCCTCCGACGGTCATAGAGATGACTGGTGACCATCTGGTCACCAGTCATCTCTATGCTTCCTGCGAGCGCCGGACGATTCGTTCTCCGGGCCCCCGATGGCAGGGGAGAGCCCGGAGAAGCACCGGATGGCGGCGGGAGGGGGGGGATGTCCCCTCTCGCCGCCTGTAAGAACGATCTAGCGGCAGAACCGCCGCTATGATCGTTCTTACGTTGTGCAGAATCGCCGGCAGAAGAGAAGGATATCTGAATGATGCCTCTAGCTGCAGGCATCATTCAGATATCCACCCGGAAAGCCCAGGACGTCACATGACGTCCACTCTGAACGGCAGAAGTTCTTTGTGGACGTCATTTTACTATGGGCCGGTAGGGAAGTGGTTAAAAATCTACTGATATGCTGTCAGCTTCAAGCATCGATTGGAACAAGATGGTGAAAACAAAGGGATAGTTATCTTGTAGAGAGGGGGCAAGGCCAATCTGTGGAGGAACTGTGCATACTTCCCTGACCCCACCATGGTTAGTTGCAGCAAACTCAATAGAAGTATCTAGAGTTGAAAAAAGGCCAGTGTGCCAAAATAGGGTCTAAGAAAAGTCCAGTGAGTGCTAGAATGAGAAGACATTGCATGCTCATATTTTCGACCAAAATCTCACTGTGAGGCCTCGTACACACGATCGAGTTCCTCGACAAAAACCAGCAAGAAACTTGCTGGGAGTTTTTTTTTTGCAGAGGAAACCGGTCGTGTGTACATTTTCGTTGAGGAAACTGTCGAGAAACTCGACGAGCCAAAAAGAGAGCATGTTCTCTATTTCCTTGACGGGAATGGAGAAAATTGGCTTGTCGAGTTTCTCAACGGCTTCACAAGGAACTCGACGAGCAAAACGATGTGTTTCGCCCGTCGAGTTTCTCGGTCGTGTGTACGAGGCCTAAGGCATGTGTTAGTATGCATTCTTCACAGCAGCGTGTGTATACTGTATGTGCAAGTGCATGCTCGGCACTGGTATTACAGTCAAGCAGCCTCTTTAAGCAGGATTGTGACAAAGGCCTTGTACACACGATAGGTTAACCAGAGGACAACGGTCTGAAGGACCGTTGTCTTAGGTTAACCTATGAAGCTGACTGATGGTCCAACGTGCATACACACCATCAGTTAAAAAAAATGATCGTGTCAGAACGCGGTGACATAAAACACAACGACGTGCTGAAAAAAATGAAGTTCAATGCTTCCAAGCATGCGTCGACTTGATTCTGAGCATGCGCAGGTTTTTAACCGATGGTTTTGCATACTAACGATCGGTTTTGACCTATCGGTTACCAATCCATAGGTTAAATTTTAAAGCAAGTTCTCATTTTTTTTAACCTAAGGTTAAATAACCCATGGGGCCTACACACGATCGGTTTGGACTGATGAAAACAGTCCATCAGACCGTTTTCATGTCGTGTGTACAAGGCCCGACAGATTCCTGAATGGTTTTTAACTAGTCCCTTATTAGCTGGGACCTGACCTGCTACATTTACTTTCCTGCGCCTGACCCAGATTTGACTTGTCTTTGAATTCCAGTCTATCTGTTGTGACCTTTGCCTGTGTTTAGACTCCCTGCTCCCTGCTCCCTAATTAGGTATATTACAATCCAGGGTCAGTTCACAGCCTGGACAGCAACTACAAAGACAAAATAAAATAAAAGTCACACACACCTAATGCATTACCAAAAAACATTTATTCAATAATGGAATCAACAAAAAATGAATACGCACAAAGTGGCAAATAAAAGTAGGCCATAAAAACACACAATGCAGGACATTATGGAAAAAGGAAAACACCTCATTCAAGTACCCCCACCTCGCGGCAATATATATTTATATATATATATATATATATATATTGTTATTACTAATCAATATCAATAATAATTGGTATCAATAACGATCAGTCATCACAGATTAAATTTTTTGTGGATCACAGATTAAATATTCCATACAGACAAAAGTTAATTGAATCCCTTTACCATGAAATCACTTACACACTTGGATTGTATCAGGACTCTGCATTTGCCTTACATTCCTGTGCCTCACTGTCTGGCTGTGGACAACCTTTGGCTTGTGTCCTAGCTAAGCTACTGTTTTTTAATCTGGTGTCACCATGTTCAGACCTACCTGGTGTTCCACAGTCATTTGTGTCCTGCATCCAACAGTTGGCATTGCCTGCTAAATTTGCCCTCGTGCCACTCTGTGTCCTCACATTTCCTGTCGCCACTGCCGGGGGGGGGGGGGGGGGGGTTGGACAAATGGTACAAGAGAGCATGGATAGTTGGCCAAGTTCATCCAAACAATCCAAGTGTTTGACCTTGTCAACCTTGTCAAACATCATTTAAGCTGAAAAGTGTTCCTAAGAGCTATTTTACTTTTCACTGACTACTTCCAATAGATACCTATCAAGTTGCTTGTGCTGCTCCTCTTTGCTCTCTTCTTTAATCTTTTGGGTGTACATATTATGAGGGGCTTTTCATGGTCTCAAAATGCTTGTTTTCTAGTGAAAAAAAAATGCAGCAGGAAAGATTGTTTTTCATTAGGAGATCAAATTCTATATTTAAGCACAGATGTGTGGGCATATGCTAGAAAGTGTGTACAGAATCTCACAAAAGTGAGTACACCCCTCACATTTTTGTAAATATTTTATTATATCTTTTATTATATTACTTATTATATGATGGTGATGATGACCCATCAGCCTTGTATTTTTTGAAGGCCTTCTTTGCTTTTATATGCATTTTTATGTTGGAGTTAAGCCACCCAGGATTTTTATTAGCTCTTTTAAATGTATTTCCCATTGGGATGCATTATCTTCTAGCAAGGTTCATAGTTTAGGGAAGTTGGCTCTTTTGAAATTCAGTGACTTTGTATTCCCCTTATGTTTCCTATTTGTTTGATTTATACTAAAACAAATTGACCTGTGATCGCTGTTTCCTAAATTGCCCCGTATTTCCACATCCGTGATCAGGTCTGTATTGTTGTTAATCAGTAGGTTTAGTAACGCTTTGTTTCTAGTTGGTGCATCTACCATCTGAAACATGAAATTGTCCTGCAAGACATTTAGGAACTGGGGAGCCTTAGATGAATGCACGTTTTTTTCTATCCAGTCTATGTCTAGATAATTAAAATCGGCCCATTATAATGACACTTCCTAATCTTGCCGCTAATCCAAATTGTGATAGGAGGTCCGCCTCTACCTCCTCCCTCTGGTTAGGGGGCCTATAGCATACTCCCAGTATTAGTATTTGTTTCCTCTATTTGTATCTCTACCCATAAGGATTCCACCTCCTAGCTCCCTTAGTGATGTGATCTCTCACATTCACTTGTACATCATTTTTGATATACAGGCATACCCCTCCCCCTTTTTTACCCTCTCTGTCCCTGCTATATAGGGATGTGTCCGATGAAGAAGATTCACCAACAGCTCTTTAAGCTCTTCCAGTGATATATACAGCAAAATAAGTAAGTATAAAGCAGCTGCAGCTTATAATAGTAGGGTACAAAATAAATAGCATGAAAAGTTTGCTTTGAACTTTGTCACCTCATATCCTGCACATAATACAGTCCTTATTTTGTGCATCCAGCAGTGATCATCTCAGGTAATCACTAGCTGTGCGGACAGCCATAAATAGCTGCAGCCACTGGAGGCCTGTCATTGGAGTATACAGGTCTCAGCGGCTACAGCTAGCAGCTCACAGGTTGCAGAAACAGCAGCAGGAATCAGCTGCTGCTAGTCGCACTGTTGCTAGTCACCTGTGGGAATGCTGCCTAAGTCTATCCAACAATCAGTGCAGAATTTTTTTTCTTATAGCTGCCAGGCAAGTTATCCCAAAGCATTGGAAGTCACAGGTAGCAACTACTCTGGCAGAATTGGTGGACATTATTATTAGTATACTTTATTTATATAGTGCCAACAGTTTACACAGCACTTTACAATGTAGAGGGGGGGATAGTACAATTTAAATAAGGTTCAATACAGAAGGAATAGAAGGGCTCTGCTAATAGAGCTTACATTCTAAAGAGAGGGGGAGGTGGTACAAAAGTTAATAGCTGCGGGGGATTATCTGATGGTGGCGTCTCGGGTACAGTTCTTAGGTGGAGGTGGGGTAGGCTTCCCTAAATAAGTGAAAGAAAGGTACAAAAGAGCACAACAAGTGTAAATTAATGTCCATATAAACACCAATTGATTAATAATGAAAAAAATATTTATAATAAAAGTTCAAAACATTTGTAAATGTAGAAGTGGCAACAAAATGCTATGTTCCGGATTTAGGCTCTAACCATCGTGCTCTCAGAAAGTGCAACGCGCATAATAAAGTGCTTCACCCGAAGTGACAATGAAAATGTGCTCACCAGAAATATACGGCTATAAAAGACCTTCAGCAATGTAAAGGGTTCATTCAGGATCCTTCTCAATACACTCTCTCCCAAATTAGGGTCAATTCCCAATGTCATGGAGAAAGCAGTAGTACAACAACTGCAACTCCATCTGGACTCCCACAAACTCCTGCTGGACCTAAGTGCAGCTTTCGACACAGTAGATCACAGTAGATCAAAAAATGCTTCTCACAGAAGAAGCCGGAGTCGCAGTTTCGGATCTACCGGGGTTCGCATCATTCCTGGAAAATCGATCTCAGACAGTCAAACTAGGAGCCAGTGTCTGTTTTACATGGTACGGGAATACCTAGGGGCAAGATTAGACTTGGACACCTTTCCCACCGAAAATCCTCCGGCTTACTGGGTCTTGAGGATGTATCACTGGCCAGAGCTTGCACAGTACGCAATTGAGCTACTGGCTTGTCCTGCATCCAGCGTTCTTTCAGAACGCACATTCAGTGCTGCTGGATGCTTTGTAACCGATCACAGGCTGCGCCTCTCTACCGAATCGGTCGATCGACTGACCTTCATAAAAAGGAATCAGGCTTGGATCACCACCAGCTACCAAGCACCTGATGCTGATGTAACTGAATATTTTTTTTTGAAATGTCAGATCTCTTCAAGACTGCCTATGCTGATGTTGAGTGACTACAGTATCCTTTTCCTCCTCAATGATCTTGCTGATAACTTGTAAGAACATTGTTGGTTCTGGGCACCAATTTTTCTGCCCCTGTTTAACAGGGCCGTGTAATTACAATTTTTGATGCAATACTTTGCAGCGGGCTCATTCCTGTGCTCCAACTAGAGTATCTGTGAGGGGTTGCAGTGTTGTGGCACCAGCACCAGTGCCTAAGGCTCAATTTTTCTGCCCCTGTTTAACAGGGGCGTGTAATTACAATTTTTGATGCAATGCTTTGCAGCGGGCTCATTCCTGCACTCCAACTAGAGTATCTGTGAGGGGTTGCAGTGTTGTGGCACCAGTGCCTAAGGCCCAATTTTTCTGCCCCTGTTTAACAGGGGTGTGTAAATACAATTTTTGATGCAATGCTTTGCAGCAGGCTCATTCCTGCGCTCCAACTAGAGTATCTGTGAGGGGTTGCAGTGTTGTGGCACCAGCACCAGTGCCTAAGGCCCAATTTTTCTGCCCCTGTTTAACAGGGGCGTGTAATTAAAATTTTTAATGCAATGCTTTGCAGCGGGCTCATTCCTGTGCCCCAACTAGAGTATCTGTGAGGGGTTGCAGTGTTGTGGCACTAGCACCACCACCACCAACAAAGGCCCAATTTTTCTGCCCCTGTTCAACAGGGGCATGTAATTACAATTCTTGATCTAATATTTCACAGCAGGGCCCATTCCTGAGCCCACCAAGAGTAACTGTGAGGACTTACAGTGTTGTGGTACCAGCACCAGCACCAAAGGCCCAATTTTTCTACCACTGTTCAACAATGGCATGTAATTACAATTCTTGATATAATAGTTCACACAGCAGGGTGTTCCAGCGCCCACCAAGACTAACTGTGAGGGCTTACAGTGTTGTGGCAACACCAACACCTAGGGCCCAAATTTCTGCAGAGTATATACGGCAGGCCCCTACTTTCAAACATCCAAATTACAAACGACTCCTACTTGCAAACGAAAGGAGACAACAGGAAGTGAGAGGAAATCTACCCCTAGGAAGGGAAATTCTCTTCTGTAAAAGGTGTCTCCTGTCCACTGATGCTTTATCACCAATCCTTGTTTCACAAAAAAAAAAAAAAAAAATCATTTGTCATTGGGACAGAAAGTGAGGTGCAATCTTCTGAACAGATGCACACAGACAGCAAAACAAATGTTACAGGGGTGATAACCCTTCTCTATGTTTTCAGAAAAGCTTAAAAAAAGATTTTATGGCTGGAGCTACAGTTTAACAAATTACCAGTTCAAAATTACAAACAGATTCTACTTAACAACAAACCTACAGTCCCTGTATACTGCTGTTCAAAGTATATAGGACCAAAGGGGCTTGTAATGACCTGGGGGGAGGGGGGCGGGGAAACCCATGCTATTTTTCTCAGTGATTTTCATCCATATTGCAGGGACCAAACATTACATTAAAGCCGCAAGCAGTCTTAAATTACTTTTTTCTTATAGTAATCTCATTTTGGGCAGGGACAGTTCTAAACACGTGCCACTTCACAGGCATACTATAGACACCCAGCAGGTACGATATTTAAAGGAATTTTTCATTCTTTTTTTTTTCACTTTAAGCATCATTAAAATCGCTGCTCCAGAAAAAACTACCGTTTTTAAAACTTTTTTTTCCATTGATACATGTTCCCTGGGGCAAGACCCAGGCCCCCAAACCCCTTTTCCGACAATAACTTGCATATTAGGCTTTAAAATTAGCACTTTTGAATTCGAACGTTCGAGTCCCATTGACGCCATTGGGACTAAATGTTCGTGCGAATGTTCGGTCCGTTCGAAGGGGGGGTGTTTGGCTCATCCCTATTCCAGAGGATGGGAGAGGCTCTGGAGAAGTGCTGGAGGTGAACATGGGAGGAGGTAATAAGGGAGCTAAAGAGTAGGAGGTCTTGGAAGGAGCAGACGATTTGTCCGATTTGGCCAATATCTGCAGATGAGATTGGATAATTTAGTTGGGGGCGATGTTGTGAATGGCCTTGTATGTTGTGGTTAGTATTCTGCATTTTGTGAACATTATGTGCATGAAATGCAAGAAAAGGACATACTGGAGCAAATGCATAACACCTGGGCACCCTTGATCATCTACAAGAACACAACCAAATTTCAAGACCACTTTTTTAATCATATATTCATATTCATCAGATAACCCATGGCAGTCTGATTCACCTTCTCTATCCTTCCTGTCACATCCCTTGCTACCCTTCACATTCTCATTTTCACTGCTCTCTACTCTCTTTTCTTTTTTTTCTTTCTATGCCTTATTTTACACTTCTTACTTTTTTAGTTTCTATTCACTTTAGTTCATTTGAAAGATTTCCGTATTGATTTTGCCATTGTTAATTGCAATGGTGGTCATTTCACAGCTTAAACACTCTTATCATAGAGAACCACCTCCTATACTGGTGACACCGTCTGCTTTTGTTCCTAGCAACCAATGTCAATATATACTGCATACGTATTGAGTACACCCTAATGTATTTATTTTTTTTCTTTCATTTTGGCTTTCTGGTTGTAGCAACAGTACTGACTCACCACAAGAAAAATAAATCTTTACCCAGTTTGCAGAGAAATGTGAACACCTTTTCTTGGGCAAACACTGAACAATGAGAAAAGAATGTGTCAGAATAATGAAGAATATTACACTTAATGAAATGCCTTCAAGGTAAAAAGGAGTTATTTTAAAATGTTTGCCATTTTTATTAAAACTAGTTGCTGCCGTACACGCCTTGCATTATAATACATGCATACCACTGTTGTTCCAATTCCACCCATTGCATGAATTTATTTTTTTGTTGATGCAAATGTAGAATCCTGAGAATTGTTGGACCATAGGCCTCGTACACACGGCCGAGGAACTCGACGTGCCAAACACATCGAGTTCCTCGGCTAGTTCAGCCCTGAAGCCGCCGAGGAGCTCGGCGGGACGAGAGTTCCCATAGAACAACGAGGAAATAGAGAACATGTTCTCTATTTCCTCGCCGAGGTCTTTGTCGGCTTCCTCGGCCGAAAGTGTACACACGGCTGGGTTTCTCGGCAGAATTCAGCCAGAAACTCGGTCGGAAGCTGAATTCTGCCGAGGAAACTGGTCGTGTGTACGAGGCCTAAATATACATATACTCAAGGCCTCCTGCTCTCACGCTCTCTTGTCTTTTCCTCCCATGCTTGTCTCCAGGACTTTTTCAGAGCCTTGCCCATCCTCTGAAACTCTCTACCTCAATATGACTGGCTTTCTCATAGTCTGGCTGCCTTTATGTGATCCCTAAAACTCATGTTTTCAGGGAAGACTATCACACCTCCAACCAAACTGAACTTTTATCTTTTCCATCAGCTCATCCGCCACAGCTATGACTTTTTGTACCACTTGCCCCACTCTGTTATTAGATTGTTATTTCTTATAAACAGGGCCCTCTTAAGAGCCAATTCACACAGGGGCACACAACTTCTAGCACGACTTTGGGAGGCAACTTGGACACAACTTGAGTATGAATCATCAGGCAACTTACAAGGCAACTTCAAGTTGCCTCCAGGACAGGAGGCTTTCCAGTGGCCAATCAAACAACAATCAGCTCTGTGGGAGGGAAGGGTTTGCCTGAGAAATGTATGTTATCTTCCTGTATTGTTGCTTCAGTTAAGACAGTGATCCGACTTCTGAGGCAACTTCCATTAAAATCAATGGGTACAAGTTGCCTAGAAGTCGGATTGAAGTAGTACAGGAACCTTTTCTGAAGTCGGAGCGACTTCAGTAGTGTACATTAAGACGGCTCTCATTCACTTACATTCATTTTCTCGACCGCGCGACTTGGGGCAACTTGAAGTCGGATCCCAGGTCGCCCCAGTGTGAACCGGCTCTAACTCTCTTGTATTGTAATCGTACTGTCTTTATATATTGTAAAGTGCTGTGCAAACTGTTGGCGCTATTTAAATCCTGTATAATAATAATAATAATATTAATACACTATATGGTCAAAGATTTGTGAACATAGTATATCACATCTACAGTATATGAGCTTGTTGGACATCCCATTTCTATGGGAATTATTATAGAGCTGTTCGTTTTCCTTTATGGCTATAACAGCCTCCACTCTTCTGGGAAGGCTAGTTACAATATTTGGATTGTGTGCATGAGAATATGTATCCATTTATCCAAAAATACCTTTAATAAATAGACCCAAAACGAAATTTGAACAAATTTTAATAGACGAACAAAAACCAACTAAAAAAATATCCAAAGTATACGATTTATTACTCCCTTCTGGACCCCTTAGGCCTTGTACACACGGTCGGACCAAACCGATGTGACTGGTCCGTCGCACCGTTTTCATCGGTTCACCTCTGAAGTGGCCGTACGGCCTGATATGTGTACACACAGTCAGTCAAAAATCCGATCGGGTCAGAACGCGGTGACGTCAAACACACAACGTGCTGAATAAAACGAAGTTCAATGCTTCCAAGCATGCGTCGACTTGATTCTGAGCATGCGCGGGTTTTGAACCAATGCTTTTCTGTACTAACCATCGGTTTGGTCCGATGGGGCAGCGGTCCATCGTTTTGGTTTTGAAGCATGTTTTAAAATTTTGGACCGAAGGAAAACAGACCGATGGCCTATATACACGGTCGGTTTGGTCCGATGAAACTGAACTTCGGTTCATTCTCATCGGTTTGGTCCGACCGTGTGTACAAGGCCTCAGAGATTTAACAGGAATGAAAAAATGGGAAAGGAAATAGGGAGATCAATATCAGAGGTAGAATGGGAAAAAAATATTTTCAATAATTCATAAAACCTCTTTAGCGATTAAATACCAAGAAATAAACTATAAAATAGCAATGAGATGGTATTGGAGCCCAGTAGCGTTAAATAAAATAAATAGTGGACAAACAGATATCTATTGGAGATGTAAGGTCGAAAGGGGGACTATGGACCATATTTGGTATAGTTGTCATTTGGTGAGAAGCTTCTGGGAAAAGGTTCATGAGATATATGGGAAAGTGTCGGGAGTAGAGCGGAATTTAAATATAGATATTTTCCTGTTATCTTAAATTCCAGACACTATAAAGAGCATTAAGAAAGATATTGTTTACCACATGACAACAGCAGCTAGAATAATAATAGCTCTTAACTGGAGAAATAATAAAATCCCAAATATAGTAGAGTGGATATGTGAAATGAACGAAATACAATATATGGAAAGACAGATCATAGAAGAAGGATACATAAATAGTCAAATGCCAGTAATATGGCAAAAATGGGATGAATTTCGGCTCTCAGAAGGAATGAAACAATATATATAAAGGGAAAATTTAGGAGAAAACAGTTAGGAGACAGGTAAAAGAAATGGAAGATGACAGAGAAATGAGGGGGAAGAGGGGATTGGTGCTTTTTTTTTTCTGAGTGATATTGTCATGAATGTATGGGGAGGATGGTGGAAATGGGTGTGAATGAATGCTGAAGGGTATTGTGTTTTAATGATGAAATAATTTGTATTCATCAAGATTCGGAATATTGAATAACTTATGTGAACAATGTATATTGTAAGTGAATCTTGTACAAATGTAAAAGTGTTATAGCTGAGGAAAAATTTAATAAAAAGAAATTGAAAACATTTATCCAAAAATGTATTCGTGAGGTCAGGTACAGATGTTGGATAAGAAGACCTTGTGACACGTAAGCCTCGTACACACGATCGGATTTCCATTGGACACATCCGTGGATTTTTGTTGGCCGTGAACTTGTTCTACATACAGATGGTAGAACCTTTCAGCCAAAATACACAAAACTATGTTGTTTTTCAGCTCTTTAGCGCCACCCTTTGGGCAACTTCTGCTAATGTCTGATTGTTAGCATTGGTTCGGAGCATGCGTGTTTGTACTTTGGATTTTAGTCCGACAGACTTGTGTACACACGATCGGATAATCCGACAGAACACATTTTGAGAGCATGCACAGCCAACATTTGTTTTCGGAAATTCCGACAACAATTGTCCAATGTAGCATATGGTCGGATTATCCGACAAAACCCTTCCATCACACAATTGTTGTCGGAATATCCGATCGTGTGTACGGGCCTTTAGCCTCACAGGGGTGCACAGATATTTTTAAGCTCACAGGACAACAATTTAAATGGCAACAGACTGAGAGGGGATGTCACTGGAGCAGGTTAAAGTGGTTGTAAACCTTAGTCATGGAATCTGAGCAAAGCACATACATCTGTAGTATTTACTTATCTCTCTCCAAATCTCTAATGCCGCGTACACACGACCGTTTTTAATGTCATGGAAAAAAACAAAGTTTTTCTCGACCTGATTCTTGTCAAGCCTGCCTTGCATACACACGATCGTGAAAAAAAATGCTTGAGCAAAGCGCAGTGACATACAACACGTACAACGGCACTATAAAGGTGAGGTTCCATTCGGATGGCGCCACCCTTTGGGCTGCATTTGCTGATTTGGTGAGAGACGATTCGCACTTTTCAGTCTTCGCACTTTTCAGTCTGTTACAGCGTGATGAATGTGCTATCTCCATTACAAACGCTAGCTTTACCAGAACTAGTGCTCCCATCTCATAACTTGCTTCCAAGCATGCACGGAATGAACCCTCCAGGGCTGAATTGGTCAAGGAGTGGGTGGCTGCCACATCCTCAACAACTATGACTCATCTGCTGTCAGCAGGGTTCCCAGCTCACAGAAGAATGTAAAACAATACAACCAGAATTAGGTTCTCCCCAATCCTTACCAGGCCCTTTGGATTTGGTATTGATTTTGAGGGGAACCCTACTCATACATTTTTACAAATAGGCATTGGGTCCCCCCAAACTTCATCCAAGCATGATGCAGCCTAGCAGGTCAAGAAGGGGGGGGCAAGGAGTTGACACTCCCCTCCTAAACCTTCCCAGGTCACATTTCCTCAACATGGTGGGGTGCTTTAGGGGAGGGGGATTCCCACCCTAAAGCATCTATTCCACATGTTGATGAGGACAACTGCCTTTCCCCCACAACCCTGGCCCAGTGGTTGTGGAGGTATCTTATCAGAATCTGGAATCCCCTTTAAGAAAGGGGCTTCCATATTCCGGCCCCTCCACAACCCCTACTCATTCACCATAAAAAAAGTGAAAAGTAAATAAAAACACAAAGACAGTTCTTTATTTAAAAAAAATTGAACAAATAAACAAGATACCCAGATGTAAATGCAACGTCAATCATGATGACCCGAGATCTCATATTTAAGAGGACCTGTCATTCTTTTTCCTATTATAAGGGTTGTTTACATTCCTTGTAATAGGAATAAAAATGATCCAATTTTTTTTAGCCCTAGACCTCCTCTGTTACTCAAAACATGCAACCTGTAGAATTTTTTAAACGTCGCCTATGCATATTTTTAAGGGTAAAAGTTTGACACCATTCCACGAGCGGGCGCAATTTTGAAGCGTGACATGTTGGGTATCAATTTACTCAGCTTAACATTATCTTTCACAATATAAAAAAAAATGGGCTAACTTTACTGCTGTCTTATTTTTTTATAAAAAAAAAGTGAATTCTGTAAGACCTTGTAAGACCGCTGCGCAAATACGGTGTGACAAAAAGTATTGCAATGACCGCCATTTTATTCTCTAGGGTGTTAGGAAAAAAATGTATAATATTTGGGGGTTCTAAGTAATTTTCTAGCAAAAAAAATGTAAACACTGATTCTTAAAAACAGGCAAGGTCCTTAAGGCCGGGTACTAACGAGCAAACATGTACGATGAAACCGGTCCGTCGGACCGTTTTCACCGTACATGTCTGCCAGAGGGCTTCTGTACGATGGCTGTACTAACCATCGTACAGAAGTCCGCGCGTAAACAATACGCGGGGCGTGTCCGCGTCGTCGCCGTGACGATGACGCGGCGATGACCATTTAAAGGCTTCCACGCATGCGTCGAAGTCATTCGACGCATGCGAGGGACGGCAGGCGCTCGGACATGTACGGTAGGTCTGTACTGACAACCGTACATGTCCGATCGGGCAGGATTCCAGCGGACGGTTTTAAAACACGTCCAGGAATATTTGTCTGCTGGGAAAAGGCCCGGCGGGCAAATGTTTGCTGGAATTCGGCCCGCTCGCGCCTACACACGACCGAACATGTATGCTGAAACTGGTCCGCGGACCAGTTTCAGCATACATGTTTGGTCGTGTGTACGGGGCCTAAGTGGTTAAACATTATCCAGGGCAGCTAAACTGACTTGAATTCAACTCCTCCATGCGCATAATATCAAGAGTCTCAAGGCATTACAGGAACATGGGTGGCACAGCAGATTTCCAGTGTTATGGTATCTGACTAACCGCAAAAATTAGAAGTTTTGGCACCTGACTGAAAACCTGTCTATTTTAATTGCTGTCTGTGTCCCTGGTGACACCCCAGGATTCCATCACTTTGAAGAGATTTCCACTCAATTCTTGTTTTGGCTATGGGACAGGAAGTGAAGGAAAATCTCCCCAATGGGGCACAGATGACAAAAAAAGCAGACAGGTGTTATAACCCTTTCTCTATCCTAAATGAAATGCCTTTAGTTCTAATGCTGAAGTAGCTGTGTTTACAAATTCAGCTTGAACTATTTAGGTTTGTAAACCACCTTTTTTTCTTCATCAAGGAAGCAAACAATGGTCCAGAAAAACAGCTTAAAACTCCACCTGCTGGCTCAAAAAAGAGGAAAGTAAAATATGAATAAACAAATTAAAAAAATGTAATTAGAAAGTCAATAAATAAAGTAAGAAATTATGTTCAAAGCCATTATACATTCCTTTCTAAATTCTACGTGTTTATTTCTGACTAGAGAATACAATCAATCTTGTCTTCATGGCTCAATTAAAGCTAATAATAAGGAAGTGATATTATAAGATAATCACCCATATCTGAAGACATTCAGTACATTATAATTGTGTGAACCATTTCGTAGAGATTTATCTGATACGTGACTGATAATCCAGGATTGTGGGTGTAGCAGCTTAGAGCACAATGACATGAATACTGAGTGTGAGCTGTTTACATAATTTCCTTTTATCTGCTTTGCGCATGAAGCTTGAAGTGTATTTACTTGTAAACCCTTAACAATAACTTTTCTTATTTGCTCCCGCTTGGTCTGATACTAAATTAATTCCTTATTTTATTTCTTTGGACAGAATGGTGAGAAATCAGAACACCTGTCAGCTTTGTATTAAAGTGGAGTTTCCATCCCAAATTTTTTTTTCATTATTGTGCTCATTAGACAATTTTTTTACTCATCTGGAAATGCCTGTTGCTATGCGGTCCCACGAAATCTGCCTTTGGAAACACCTAGGATTCTGACATCATCTCCCTCTAATGCTCCTGGGAAATGTGTGTCATCATTTCCCAGGATGCAGTGCGCTGTCCAATTATCACTCCCCATCCAAGACTTCCAGGAAGTAAGTGCTTGTTGGCTTCACAATGCCCACAAGCAAAATGACAACGGTGTAGACATAGTTTTATAAACTATCTTTTTTGAATATCTATGCGGATCGGCGGCGGATTGTAAAATAGTAAGTGACCGGATTTATATTATAAAAACGCAGGATGAAAGGACATACATTTAAAAAATGCTAATTGTGGTTGGAACTCCGCTTTAATGTCTGTGCCCCCCATTAAGAAGGTTTATTCTCTCTCTGTTTCCTGTTTATTGTCATCATTGAACGTGAAAATGAAAGAAAATCCCAAATTTTTACTTAACCCAAGAACAGGAATAGAGGAAAAAGTTGCAAATCCAGATACTCATTGTGGAAACACTCAGATGGTTATCGGGCGTCGGCTACAAATGTGGCCAGGAAGGCTAAGGGCCGTTGGAAGACTCCAGCTGTTCAGAGTGAGGCAATTAAAGGCCTCTATAAAGTAGCCCAGAGGATTACCACTAATTGGCTGCGTCACTCCTAAGGCTATGTGAACAGGAGAGCAGTGCCAGAAATTCTCCTGATGAGGTGAGGAGACCATTGACTTTGTCCTGTGTTATAAATGTCAAAAGACTATTGTTTTGTGCTGTATGACCAGCACTGTCTACCCAGCAGTAGGCTGAGTTAGACTTCATAGATAGGTTCCTGTGTGGAAGGTAGACGCCCAGAGTGGCTAGGATTTATTTTATGTTTTCATTTTGTTTATGCTGTTTGGATGCTTGCAATTGTTTTCCAGCAAGATGGAAAAATAAACCAGAAACGTTGTTTTCAACCGTCTTCGACTGCCAGTCTGTATAAATTCAGTGTGTGGTGAACCCAACCAAGGGGTCACACACCCCGCTACCGAGCTAACCCCTCACACATAACATAGACAAAATACATACAAAAATAAATATAATTTATCTATAATAATAAAAAATGTATGTGTAAATATAAATGAAAAAGTCACATGATGTTCAATATATACTCAGTTCTGTTACAACAATGTGAACATGGATTCTAGCGTCTGGTGCTTTTACAAACACCAGACTTTTTTGTCCAAATTCAATTTCATGAATTCACTTGCTGTTATGCTACTATGTTACTATGTGATGTCTATGTAATAAATTAGATTTATTTTTTATGTATTTCTATTTTTATGTTATGATACAAGAATGTGATGTCGATACCCTATAATATACTCTCTTTGTTCATGTTGCCAATTTGGCTGCATGCTTCACACAAAGTCCCAAACTATTTCCCCATGCTAGTAGCAATTAGGGATGGAGGCACTTGACGTTCTATGTCTTGGCCTCATATACAGGTGAAACATTTGAATATTGTAAAAAAGTTCATTTATTTCACTAATGCAACTTAAAAGGTGAAACTAATATATGAGTTAGACTCATTACATGCAAAGCAAGATAGTTCAAGCTGTGATTTGCCATAATTGTGGTGATTATGGCGTACAGCTCATGAAAACCCCAAATCCACAATCTCAGAAAATTTGAATATTGTGAAAAGGTGCAATATTCTAGGCTCAAAGTGTCCCACTCTAATCAGATAATTAAGCCATAACACATGCAAAGGGTTCCTGGGCCTTTAAATGGTCTCTCAGTCTGGTTCAGTAGGAATCACAATCATGGGCAAGACTGCTGATCTGACAGTTGTGCAGAAAACCATCACTGACACCTTCTATAAGGAGGGAAAGCCTTAAAAGGTAATTGCAAAAGAAGTTGGATGTTCCCAAAGTGCTGTATCAAAGCACATTAATAGAAAGTTATGTGGAAGGGAAACGTGTGGAAGAAAAAGGTGCACAAGCAGCAGGGATGTCCACAACCTGGAGAGGATTGTCAGGAAAAGGCCATTGAAAAGTGTTGGGGACTTTCACAAGGAGTGTACTGAGGCTGAAGTCAGGGCATCAAGAGCACCACACACAGACGGATCCTGGACATGGGCTTCAAATGTCGTATTCCTCTTGTCAAGCCTTCTGAACAACAAACAACGCCTTACCTGGTCTAAAGAAAAACACACCTGGTCTGTTGCTCAGTGGTCCAAAGTCCTTTTTTCTAAAGAGAGCAAATGTTGCCTCTCATATGGAAACCAAGGACCCAGAGTATGGAAGAAGAATGAAGAGGCACACACTGCAAGATGATTGAAGTCCAGTGTGAAGTTTCCACAGTCTGTGTTGATTTGGGGAGCCGTGTCATCTGCTGGGGTTGGTCCACTGTGCTTCATTAAAGGAGTTGTAAAGGAAAAAAATGTTTTAGCTGAAATGACTGTTTACAGGTTATAGAGACATAATAGTTAACCTATTCCTTTTAAAAATGATTAAAAATAGATAAAAATCAATCATATAATGTACCTACAGTTTTAGTTTTGTTTTTGCATGCTGTTTCCTGCTTCTGTGATGTACAGAGACACAGAGCCAATACAGGGCAGTGATGGTTTGTAAAACGAAACTGATTGGTGTTGAGGGGTATTAGACACACCGGGGCAGATCCACATAGATCTGCACCCACGCAGCGTGTCAGAGATACGCTACGACGCCGTACCTTACCTGGCGTTGTTTCAAATCCTCAATTATTTTGCGCCGTAAGTTACGGCGGCGTAGTGTATTTCTGGCGGCGGAATTCAAATCGGCGATTAGGGGGCATGTTTCATTTAAATGAAGCGCGTCCCCGCGCCGAATGAACTGCGCATGCTCCGTTTTGAAATTTCCTGCCGTGCATTGCGCGAAATGACGTCGCAAGGACGTCATTATTTAAACTGAGACGTGACTTACGCCCATCCCGATTCACGGACGACTTACGCAAAAAAATGAAAAAATTCAAATTTCGACGCGGGAACGACGGCCATACCTAACATGGCAAATCTAACTATACGCCGCAAAAAAGCAGCTTTAACTATACGCCGGAAAAAGCCGACTAGAGACGACGTAAGAGAATGCGACGGCCGCGCGTACGTTCGTGGATCGTCGGAAATAGCTAATTTGCATGCCCAACGCGGAAAACAACGCAAACTCCACCCAGCGGACGCCGAAGTATTGCATCTAAGATCCGAAGGCGTACGAAGCCGTACGCCTGTCGGATCAAACCCAGATGCCGTCGTATCTTAGTTTGAGGATTCAAACTAAAGATACGACGCAGGAAATTTGAAAGTACGCCGGTGTATCAGTAGATACGCTGGCGTACTCTCACTGTGGACCTGGCCCACAGTAATCACACCTCCTTGATTAGTGACCACAGAGAGAAAGCTCCCAGTACTGTGGTTATCAGGAAACAGACAACCAGGAAGTGTGGAGATCAGAGAAGAATTACAACAACTTGAGATCAAAAATCTCAGAAAATTAGAATATTGTGAAAAGGTGCAATATTCTAGGCTCAAAGTGTCCCACTCTAATCAGATAATTAAGCCATAACACATGCAAAGGGTTCCTGGGCCTTTAAATGGTCTCTCAGTTTGGTTCAGTAGGAATCACAATCATGGGCAAGACTGCTGATCTGACAGTTGTGCAGAAAACCATCACTGACACCTTCTATAAGGAGGGAAAGCCTTAAAAGGTAATTGCAAAAGAAGTTGGATGTTCCCAAAGTGCTGTATCAAAGCACATTAATAGAAAGTTATGTGGAAGGGAAACGTGTGGAAGAAAAAGGTGCACAAGCAGCAGGGATGTCCACAGCCTGGAGAGGATTGTCAGGAAAAGGCCATTGAAAAGTGTTGGGGACTTTCACAAGGAGTGTACTGAGGCTGAAGTCAGGGCATCAAGAGCACCACACACAGACGGATCCTGGACATGGGCTTCAAATGTCGTATTCCTCTTGTCAAGCCTTCTGAACAACAAACAACGCCTTACCTGGTCTAAAGAAAAACACACCTGGTCTGTTGCTCAGTGGTCCAAAGTCCTTTTTTCTAAAGAGAGCAAATGTTGCCTCTCATATGGAAACCAAGGACCCAGAGTATGGAAGAAGAATGAAGAGGCACACACTGCAAGATGATTGAAGTCCAGTGTGAAGTTTCCACAGTCTGTGTTGATTTGGGGAGCCGTGTCATCTGCTGGGGTTGGTCCACTGTGCTTCATTAAAGGAGTTGTAAAGGAAAAAAATGTTTTAGCTGAAATGACTGTTTACAGGTTATAGAGACATAATAGTTAACCTATTCCTTTTAAAAATGATTAAAAATAGATAAAAATCAATCATATAATGTACCTACAGTTTTAGTTTTGTTTTTGCATGCTGTTTCCTGCTTCTGTGATGTACAGAGACACAGAGCCAATACAGGGCAGTGATGGTTTGTAAAACGAAACTGATTGGTGTTGAGGGGTATTAGACACACCGGGGCAGATCCACATAGATCTGCACCCGCGCAGCGTGTCAGAGATACGCTACGACGCCGTACCTTACCTGGCGTTCTTTCAAATCCTCAATTATTTCGCGGCGTAAGTTACGGCGGCGTAGTGTATTTCTGGCGGCGGAATTCAAATCGGCGATTAGGGGGCATGTTTCATTTAAATGAAGCGCGTCCCCGCGCCGAATGAACTGCGCATGCTCCGTTTCGAAATTTCCTGCCGTGCATTGCGCGAAATGACGTCGCAAGGACGTCATTATTTAAACTGAGACGTGACTTACGTCCATCCCGATTCACGGACGACTTACGCAAAAAAATGAAAAAATTCAAATTTCGACGCGGGAACGACGGCCATACCTAACATGGCAAATCTAACTATACGCCGCAAAAAAGCAGCTTTAACTATACGCCGGAAAAAGCCGACTAGAGACGACGTAAGAGAATGCGACGGCCGCGCGTACGTTCGTGGATCGTCGGAAATAGCTAATTTGCATACCCGACGCGGAAAACAACGCAAAATCCACCCAGCGGATGCCGAAGTATTGCATCTAAGATCCGAAGGCGTACGAAGCCGTACGCCTGTCGGATCAAACCCAGATGCCGTCGTATCTTAGTTTGAGGATTCAAACTAAAGATACGACGCAGGAAATTTGAAAGTACGCCGGTGTATCAGTAGATACGCTGGCGTACTCTCACTGTGGACCTGGCCCACAGTAATCACACCTCCTTGATTAGTGACCACAGAGAGAAAGCTCCCAGTACTGTGGTTATCAGGAAACAGACAACCAGAAAGTGTGGAGATCAGAGAAGAATTACAACAACTTGAGATCAAAAACGAACAATGAGGACATGAAAACAGCACTGCATTAAGGTAAAGGAAGCTATTAAGATAAAAAAAAATCCTTTACAAACCCTTTAAGTCTGGGGTCAACGCAGCCGTCTACCAGGAGATTTTGGAGCACTTCATGTTTCCTTCCATAGACGAGCTCTATGGGGATGCTGACTTCATTTTCCAGCAGGACTTGGCACCTGCCCACACTGCCAAAAGCACCAAAACCTGGTTGAATGACCGTGGGATTACTGTGCTTGATTGGGCAGAAAACTCGCCTGACCTGAACCCCATAGAGATTCTATGGGGCATTGCCAAGAGAAAAATGAGAGACATGAGACCGAACAATGCAGAAAATCTGAAGGCCGCTATTGAAGCATCCTGGTCTTCCATAACACCTCAGCAGTGCCACAGGCTGATCGCTTCCATGCCACACTGCATTGAGGCAGTAATTGCTGCAAAAGGGGTCCAAACCAAGTACTGAGCACATATGCATGCTTCTACTTTTCAGAGGTCCGATATTGTTCAATCCTTGTTTTATTGATTGCACGTAATATTCTAATTTTCTGAGATTGTGGATTTGGGGTTTTCATGAGCTGTAAGCCATAATCATCACAATTATGACAAATCACGGCTTGAACTATCTTGCTTTGCATGTAATGAGTCTATCTATTATATTAGTTTCACCTTCTAAGTTGCATTAGTGAAATAAATGAACTTTTGCACAATATTCTAATTTTTAGAGTTTCACCTGTAAAGTCCCAAACTCTTTTCTTTATCGGTTAATTGTTAGTAACCGATTTTCATTGGCTTCTTCCTGCTGGCTAGCAAGATTAAATGCATGGTCCTACTCCAGGGGGGCCCAACCTTTTGAAGAGTGAGGGCCACTTAAGCAACTTGGTGACCAGTCGAGGGCCACAATAGCGGAGCGGACGGATGACAGGTCACGGCTACTCTATAGGCCCTCTGAAGGGGACAAATGTTTTTCGGATTGAAGATAGGCTGGCGTAAACGGACATGTGTCGCTCTGTAGAGGTGAATTGAGGGTCCCATTTGGTCGGGCTGATCACGTGAAAAGGGCCTAAGACTGCTTTCACACTGTTGTGCTGCGGTTTACCCACACCGCGAGTGCCGCTGTGTCTATCCTGCGGGTTAGCTGAACTTTGCCTTAGACTCCACCTGTGGCAAAAGCCGGCGTTGTAAAGGAAGCATCGGCTTATGGGGCTCTTCTTCGCAGCCGTTTTCTTCCTCTACCACCAGCTTCATTCACAACACTGATGCTGTGGTATGGCGGGTCGGCAACCTGCGATCTTTGCTTGCTAACCTGCCATTCCAGAGCAGGAGGTCGCGGGCCACATCAGAGGGCTCCGCGGGCCACATGTGGCCCCCGGGCCACTGGTTGGCCACCCCTGTCCTACTCCTTTCTGTATCCTTCACTTGCTGTGAAAGGCCCTGCCCATTTTTATATTTCTTCATGCAGCTTGTCTTGTGTAACAGCTCTTTTTTTGCCTTGTATAACAGCGATCCTTGGTGCGTGTACAAAGTCAGGATTGTATAATGATTTTTAAGGTGGACATCAGGTGGAGCAGTGTGTAAAACCAGACTGTTCTTCCTTTGCACTATGCAATGTTCACTAATACGCTCAAGGGGTGAAAACAGACGTAATAGCTAAAGAGAATATCTGACATATTTTGGAGGTGGTAGAGTGAGTTTAAACAAAACATCAAACATTTTCAGTAATGAATAATAATTAAATAACTATGGTGTGCTCTTCAACAGCCAAATTCACTGATAAATCTGTAAGAGGTGAGCCAAAAAGGAAAGGGCTAGGATATATAGATTAATAAATTAACAACAATAAACTGAAATTGTATTGCAATTACTAGAAGTTTTAGATTCATGTAGCACCCTCTTACCCCCTAGAGCAGTGATGTTGAACCTTGGTACCCCAGATGTTTTGGAACTACATTTCTTCAATACCTTTTCAAGTAAAAGATCAAAATGGAAACAGGGAGCTGCAGTTCGGCTCGGGTGCCCCCATAGCAAGCTGCTTGCTGTGGGGGCACTCAACAGGAGGGAGGGGCCAGGAGCAGTGAAGAGAGACCCGAGAAGAGGAGGATCCAGGCTGTCCTGTGTAAATCCACTTCAACAGAGCAGGAAAGTACAACATGTTTTCTATTTTAGATTATTTTTTTAAACAAGCCTTTACAATCAATCATTTTAACCACTTGCCGATGGCTGGCCGTAATATGACGTCCTGGGCTTCGTGCGGGTACATCTGAATGATGGGTGCAGCTACAGGCATCATTCAGATATTGTCTTTGCAGACTGCGATTCCCTACACCATAAGAATGATCATAGCGGCTTGATTGTTTTTACAGGCCGCGAGAGGGGACGTCCCCCCCTCCCACCACCCTCCAGTGCTTCTACCAACTTACCGCTGACATCGGTGAGACAGAGAACAGATCGCCGGAGTCTCTATGATCGTTCGGAGGCCAGGCGAGATGTTATGACTACGAAGCCGAGATCAATTTTTTTTTTATTATTCCAGCTGTTCCAGCCTAGAGGTAAGATGTGGGGTCTTATTGGCCCCATATTTCACTGTAAAGAGGACCTATCGTGCCATATTCCTATTACGAGGGATGTTTACATTCCTCGTAATAGGAATAAAAGTTTTATATTTTATTTTTAAAAGTGTCAAACTAAAAAGTTGAAAGTAAAATTAACAATAAAAAATAAAATAAAATGTAAGTGCCCCTGTCCCTGTGTGTTTGCACGCAGAATCGAACACATACGTAAGTCCCGCCCACAAATGAAAACGGTGTTCAAACCACACATGTGAGGTGTCACCGCGAACGTTGGGGATTTTTAAGTACCGAAGTTTGACACCATTCCAAGAGCGTGTGTAATTTAGAAGCGTGACACGTTAGGTATCTATTTACTCGGCGTAACTTAATCTTTTACATTATGCAAAAAATTGGGCTAAATTTACTGTTTTTAAGGCATTAAAACTGTTTTATTTCCCCCAAAAAAATGAGTTTGTAAAATTGCTATGCAAATACTGTGCGAGATAAACAGTTGCAATGACGCCATTGTATTTTCTAGGGTCTCAGCTAAAAAAACATATATAATGTTTAGGGGGTTCTATGTAATTTTCTAGCAAAAACATGATGATTTTTACATG
Source organism: Rana temporaria (assembly GCF_905171775.1). NCBI lineage: Eukaryota > Metazoa > Chordata > Amphibia > Anura > Ranidae > Rana > Rana temporaria. The sequence goes on along the minus strand of NC_053494.1, from coordinate 23,907,694 downwards.
TATGAGAGAAATTTCAGAATTGGCCTGGTTGGCAAGTGGTTAAAGGGGTTGTAAAGGTTTTTTTTTTGTTTAAATAACAAACATATCGCACTTACCTCTACTGTGCAGCTTGTTTTGCACAGAGTGGCCCTGATCCTCGTCTTCTGGGGTCCCTCGGCGGCTGACTCGGCTCCTCCCCGCAAGAGCAAACCTCATTCTGGGAAGCGCTCTCCCAAGGCGGTTAGCTTGCGGGCGTGCTCCCGTGATACAGTCGGCGGCCATAGTCGCGGCATGCCACGTCATTGATTTGCCAAAGGCCTACGCTGCTATCAATCATCCAATGAATGAGCCAAGAAGAGCCAAGAAGCCCGACCGAGAAGCCAGCGTGTTCACAACGCAGGACCTTCGAGATCTAAGGTAAGTAAACGGGGGGGGGGGGGCGCTAATCGTTGGATGTTTTTTCACCTTAATGCATAGAATGCATTAAGGTGAAAAAACATGTACCATTACAACCCCTTTAAGAGCTGGTAAGTTGCAATATATAAAAAAAAATATTTACATTTGTTTTTAATATTGTTTTAAGCCAGATTGGTACTGTGGGTTTTTTTCTGACTGTAAAACAATAAGAGCACTCAGAGTCTATGGACACTCCTCCTGCATAAGAAGTTCTCCCTTGGTGCTTCCAGGATCCGGCTTTACAACCTCCGAGCAAAGAGTGCAAGCTTCAGGCTCCAGATTTTGGCCTATGTTTCTCAAGCACATGTGTCCTCCCCAGACAGCAGGCCTGGGAGGTAAGGGGACAGCTACATGCACACATTCTCCACAGGCAAAGGCAGAGGGCAAGAGTGCTTCCAGAAGGTTCTCCAACTTTTCATACCCTTTCCCAGAATGCAGCACTGGCAATAAACTTTCTAGTGGTTGGTCAGGAAGATATAAATATTCATAACCCAAGCTACTGGATCTTTCCACGCTTTTGCCAGGGACACTCTACAACTGAAAGTAGAAAACATTAAAGCGAAGTTCCACACATATTTTTCACTCTTCACAATGTAGCACTAATGGGAATCCTTGAAAATAATTGGCAATTTATTTTTATTTTTTCTGTTCACTTCTTCCTCTAGGGGGCCGCGGCGCTGTGCGTCATTTCCGGTTTTGCATTGGCTCCTGGGAGATCTTGGTCCGCTTGGCATGGCGTCTATAGAAATTATTGGCCAGCTTGGCATCGCACGGCTCCATTAACATTTAACATTGACATCTATGGAAATTCCTGGCCAGTTTGGCATTGCACGGCTCCAGTAAAATTCAACATTGGCATCCATGGAAAATCTTGGCAGGGGACGATGGAGGCAGGGGGTGATTGGAGGCAGGGTGAGATTGGAGGCAGGGGGTGTTAGTGGCAGGGGGTGATTGGAGGCAGGGGGTGTTGGTGGCCCTGCAGAGGGGGATGGTGGCATTGCAGAGGGTGGGGATGGAGACAGGGGTTGTTGGTGGCACAGCAGAGGGGGATGGAGGCAGGGGATGATGGAGGCAGGGGGTGATTGGAGGCAGGGGGCCTGGGGGAAATTGGAGGCAGGGGGAGATTGGAGGCAGGGGGAGATTGTGGTACCGCAAAGGGGGGTGAAGGCAAGGGGTGTTGGTGGCAGAGGGGGATGGAGGCAGGGGGTAATGTGACTAAATAATTTGCCCTTATTGTATCGAAAATAACAAAAATATGTTTTTTTACCTTAATATCTACCTTAACCACTTAAGCCCCGGACCAATATGCAGCCTAAAGACCCAAGGTGTTTTTACAGTTCGGGACTGCGTCGCTTTAACAGACAATTGCGCGGTCGTGCGACATGGCTCCCAAACAAAATTGGCGTCCTTCTTTCCCCACAAATAGAGCTTTCTTTTGGTGGTATTTGATCACCTCTGCGGTTTTTATTTTTTGAGCTATAAACAAAAATAGAGCGACAATTTTGAAAAAAATTCAATATTTTTTACTTTTTGCTATAATAAATATCCCCCAAAAACATATATAAATTTATTTTTTCCTCAGTTTAGGCCGATACGTATTCTTCTACCTATTTTTGGTAAAAACAATCGCAATAAGCGTTTATCGATTGGTTTGCGCAAAATTTATAGCGTTTACAAAATAGGGGATAGTTTTATTGCATTTTTTTTTTTACTACTAATGGCGGCGATCAGCGTTTTTTTTAGTGACTGCGACATTATGGCGGACACTTCGGACAATTTTGACACATTTTTGGGACCATTGTAATTTTCACAGCAAAAAATGCATTTAAATTGCATTCTTTATTGTGAAAATGACAGTTGCAGTTTGGGAGTTAACCACAGGGGGCGCTGTAGGATTTAGTGTACACTTAGTGTGTGTTTACAACTGTAGGGGGGTGTGGCTGTAGGAATGACGTCATCGATCGAGTCTCCCCTATAAAGGGGATCACTCGATCGATGCAGCGCCACAGTGAAGCACGGGGAAGCCGTGTTTACATACGGCTCTCCCCATTCTTCAGCTCCGTGGAGTGATCGCGACGGAGCGGCTAGAAACAAATAGCCGCGTCGTCCCCCCGGATCGCTCCCCGAGGGAACCCGACCGCCGCGTGTAGCGGGGGGGTCCCGATCGGACCCCCGACCCACGTCTAGGCAGGCACGTACAGGTACGTTGATGTGCCTGTCCGTGCCATTCTGCCGACGTATATCTACATGAGGCGGTCGGGAAGTGATTAAATCACATTGCTATTTGCCTAGCGTACTTGTTTGTAGCCTAAATACTGAAATTTGCACCTAAAATGTAATGTAGTAACATTTGTAAAAAATGCCAGTAAAAATTTGGCTGTTCCAGTAAATTTCGAGTGTCGTGACAGTAAATTTCAATCTGGTAGGTTGGCAACACTGCACCAAATCATAACTCCATAGGTACTCTATAGGTGTGTATTACTGTCTGTGACCTCATTGGGATTTACTTTCACTTCTGTAGCCATAAGGAAAGGATGTGGGAAGAATGTCAAGATTTAATTGCTACCTATTATGTGTGAAATATGGGTTTGAATGAACTTTGAATCTGATTCCAAAACCAACCTGTTCACAAATCTACAAGCTGACAAATAAGCTGGCCAGATTGGACAGTTTGCTTTCCCACCCGATTCTCCAGCTGATGCAGTCAGAAGAAAGTAGTTCATTATATAAACCACTTCCTTACCGGGCCTATTCTGGCACTTCTCTCCTACATGCAAAAAAACATATTTTTTTTGCTAGAAAATTACTCAGAACCCCCAAACACTATATATGTTTTTTTAACAGACACCCTAGGGAATAAAATGGCGGTCATTGCAACTTTTCATCTCACACGGTATTTGCGCAATCATTTTACAAACGCCTTTTTTTGGAGAAAAAAACGGTTTCATGAATTAAAAAATTATAAAACATTAATGTTAGCACAATTTTTTTGCATAATGTGAAAGATGATGTTACGCCGAGTAAATAGATATCCAACATGTCACCCTTCAAAATTGCACATGCACATGGAATGGCGCCGAACTTCGGTACATGGGCGACGCTTTAATTTTTTTTACTGGTTACATGTTTTAAGTTACAGAGGAGGTCTAGGGCTAGAATTATTGCTCTTTTTTTGCGGGCGATACCTCACATGTGTGATCTGAACACTGTTTTTATATGTGGGCGGGACTTACGTATGCATTCGCTTCTGCATGCGAGCTACCGGGGACAGGGCACTGTAATTTTTTTGTTAATTTTACTTTAAACTTTTTACTTTGACACAAAAATAAAATAAAAAATGTGATCACTTTTATTCCTATTACAAGGAATGTAAACATCCCTTGTAATAGGAATAAGTATGACAGGACCTCTTTACAGTGAGATGTGGGGTCAATCAGACCCCACATCCAACCTCTAGGCTGGAAAGCCTGAAATAAAATAAAAAACAATCACTGCTTCACAGCCACAGGGGTAGATTCACGTAGAATGGCGTATGTTTGTGCAGGCGTAACGTATCCTTACGTTTACAGGCAAGTGCCGTATTCTCAAAAAAAAGTTGTGGCAGCGTAGCGTAAATAGGCCGGCGTAAGCCCGTCTAATTCAAATTGTGAAGAGGTGGGCATGTGTTATGTAAATTAACCCTGACCCGACGTGATTGACGTTTTTCACGAACAGCGCATGCGCCGTCCGTGTAATTTCCCAGTGTGCATTGCTCCAAAGTACGCCGCAAGGACGTCATTGGTTTCGACGTGAACGTAAATGACGCCCAGCCCCATTCAGGGACGAATTACGCAAACAATGTCAAAAATTCTAAATTCGACGCGGGAACGACGGCCATACTTAACATTGGTACGCCGCACTTACGCCACCATATAGCAGGGGTAACTTTACGCCAGGAAAAGCCGAACGTAAACAGCGTATCTGTACTGCGTCGGCCGGGCGTACGTTCGTGAATTTGCGTATCTAGCTGATTTACATATTTCTAAGCGTAAATCAGCGTACACGCCCCTAGCGGCCAGCGTAAATATGCAGTTACGATCCGACGGCGTAAGAGACTTACGCCAGTCGGATCTAAGGGAAATCTATGCGTAAATGATTCTAAGAATATATATATATATATAGATACGACCGGCCAGACTCAGAGATACGGCGGCGTATCTGGAGATACGCCGTCATATCTCTTCTGAGAATCTGGCCCACAGAATGCAAAGGCCGGACGTGACGTCATAACATCGCGCCCGGCCTCCAAACGATCATAGAGATCATCTGGTCTGCCAGAAATCTCTATGGTAGGCATCCGGGGCCGGCGGATCTGTTTTCCAACTCACCGATCGCATCGGTGAGTCGGTAGAAGCACCAGAGGGCGGCGGGAGGGGGGGACATCCCCTCTCGCCGCTCTTAAAGGGTCACTAAAGGAATTTTTTTTTTTTAGCTAAATAGCTTCCTTTACCTTACTGCAGTCCTGGTTTCATGTCCTCATTGTTCGTTTTTGCTTTGATGTTGCTGTAAATCCTCTCTGTTCTGGACACTTCCTGGTTGCCTGTTTCCTGATAACCACAGTGCTGGGAGATTTCTCACGGTGGTCACTAATCAAGGAGCTGTGTGTAAAACGAAACTGGATTGGTGCTGAGGAGTTTTAGACAAAGTATCACTGCTCTCTATTGGCTGACTGCCCTCTAGTGGCTCTCTGTACATCAGAGAACCAGCAAACAACAGCAAGAACGAAACTACACTGCAGGCACATTATATGATTGTTTTTTTATCTATTTTTAATCATTTTTAAAAGGAATCAGTTAACTATTATGTCTCTATGCCCTGTAAACAGTCATTTCAGCAAAAAAAAAAAATTCCTTTAGTGACCCTTTAAGAATGATCAAGCAGTGGTACAGCCGCTATGATCATTCTTGCGGTGCACAGAATCGCCTGCTCTAAAAGACGATATCTGAATGATGCCTGTAGCTGCACCAATCATTTAGATATCCCGGCTCAAAATCAAGGACATCCGTCTGGTAGGAAGTGGTTATGTCATTACCACCTCTAAATGACAGATTCCTGCCAGCGTTTTTCAAACCTTAAATATGTCAGCAGGGATCTCATGTGATGTCATTGACCATGGCCATGGCTATATTTGGTCAATAACATCACCCAGGTTCCATAGCGCTGTTGTTTACATTCCAGCAGAGCAAAAGAACTGCCAAAATCGAGGTTCCCGCGCACATGCATGGGAGTGATGTCATTGCGGTTCAGGCCATTCAAAGGGCCGGGGCTCGTAAACCCGGAATGAAGACCGGTTGAAGATGGAAGCCCAAGCAGTGGTTACAGTGCATACTAGCACATTCTAAAATAAAATAATATAATATAAGAGTAGCAGAACAAAATAGGATATGAAATAAAAAAAAGGAATATAATAGAATAAAAAAAAAAATAGAATTAAATAGAAAGCTTATAACCATCTTCTGAAATTCAAATAGAACAGAAAATAATAGAATAAAAAAAAACAATAGAATAGAAATAATATAGCCATTTTCCAAAATTCAAATAGAATCAATTTGAAATTGAATATAATAGAAAAAATAGAATAGAAAATAACACAATAGTATAGAAAAACAAATAGAATAGAATAGAATGAATATAACCATAACTATAGAATAAATATAACTCATTTATTCAGGGAAGCCTATCCCACACCCACCTGACAACTGTCCCCGAGCCCCCCCCCCCACCCATCAAATCATTTCCCGCATCTATTACCTTTTGTACTACCACCCCCTCCCTTTAGAATGTAAGCTCTACGAGCCGGGCCTCCTGTCCCTTCTGTATTGAACTGTACTGTAATTGTGTTGTCCCCACCTCTACATTGTAAAGCGCTGCGTAAACTGTTGGCGCTATATAAATCATGTATAATATTAATAATAATAGCCATCTTACTATTCTAATCTATTCTTTTCTTTTCTATTCAAATTCAAATTGATTCTATTCGAATTTTGGGAAATGTCGGTCTTTTTCTGTCTATTGCGCAAAAAATAAAAACCGCAGAGGTGATCAAATACCACCAAAATAAAGCTCTATTTGTGCGAAAAAAATCATAAATTTTGTTTGGGCACAGCGTCGCACGACCGCGCAATTTTCGGTTAAAGCGAAGCGGTGCCGTATCGCAAAAAAAGGGCCTTGTTCATTAAGGGGGTAAATACTTCCCGGGGCTGAAGTGGTTAAAGAAGAAGTACAGCCAAAGCTTGTTTGGCTGTACTTCTGTGGAGCACAGGAGTGCAGTTTGTTCTGCACTCCCGTGACCCATCTTCAGCAGACAGCGAGTTGAAGCCACTGTCGGCTGACGTCACAGAGCCAGTCCAGGCTGGGGCAAAATTGCAACAATGAAGTCAGGATCCGCCCACAACCATGGACCGTCACCTGGCTTGGTGGCGCACGTGCACCCGAACGGTTGTGAAATTCAAAGCAATGTATATATACGTTGCTTTGCGCAGCCGTGCATTTCTGCCGACGTATAGTGCGTGAGCCGGAAATTTACCATTATCATTAATAGTAAAAGTAATGCCGCGTACACCTGATCTGGCTTTTTGCCCGGCCAAATCACATCGGAATTCATACGGAATTCCATGGGAAAAATATAGAAGATGTTCTATATCTAAACTCAGATGGAATTCATCGGAATTTCCGATGAAAAAACTCTGATAGGGCAACACACGATCGGAAAATCCGATGGAAAAAGTCCATCTGACTTTTTCCATCGGAAATTCCGATTGTGTGTACGGGGCACAAATCCAACATTTTGGGTTGTCTGCAGAGGGGAAATCTTCCCAATGGGGGTCACTAGTTTTGGTAACCTGGCAAACTTTGTTTATCAGTACTGTCAACCATTTGTTGGAATTAAAGTTTACAAATTTTTCCACCAGTGCACGCAGCCCATTAGTGGGGGTTAAATTAGTCGTGAAGGTCAATTTTTCTTTCCCTAAATAGCTTCCTTTACCTTAGTGCAGTCCTCCTTCACTTACCTCATCCTTTTATTTTGCGTTTAAATGTCCTTATTTCTTCTGAGAAATCCTCACTTCCTGTTCTTCTGTCTGTAACTCCACACAGTAATGCAAGGCTTTCTCCCTGGTGTGGAGAAAGCCTCTTGAGGGGGGGAGGGGGCGAGCAGGAGTGTCAGGACGCCCACTAACACACAGCTCCTTTTTCTATCTGCAAAGTAGAGAGCGTCCTGACACTCCTGCTCGCCCCCCTCAAGAGGCTTTCTCCACACCAGGGAGAAAGCCTTGCATTACTGTGTGGAGTTACAGATAGAAGAACAGGAAGTGAGGATTTCTCAGAAGAAATAAGGACATTTAAATACAAAATGGAAGGATGAGGTAAGTGAAGGAGGACTGCACTGAGGTAAAGGAAGCTATTTAGGGGGGGGAAAATTACCTTTACAACCCCTTAAGTCCCAATCATTCTGGCATGTGTAACCCGTATTTATGTATGCAACAAAAGAGGATGGCAAACTGCCTGTGTTACTCTTTAGATATTTTGACATTGACTTTCAATTCTGACTAGGTTGTTTTCTGTGTACTTGTTCTTCTGGTTTATCCAGTTTTGATTGATTTCTTCAACCTTTAATGTCAGGGCAAGTTAGGACCTGGCTCTACGCCACATTTATGTCAAGTTCTTCTATGACATTATTATCAGCCTGCCTCAAAAAATACAATGTCACTGACAGAACAAATAAACAACTGTTGCCACGAGAGCTCGAGGAATGTGGCTAAAGATGGAAATTGCTGGCTATTCAGATGCTTTTATTATGTAATAATATTACCCAAGTCTGGGTGAAAGTGGTGTGTGCCCTTTGGACTACCCTATCATTTTGGGTCAACCTAATGAGTAAAGCTGAGCTCCAGCCATCAGTCTTCTTACATAGCTGTATAGGTTTTCTGCTGTACTGAAATAGCTCTACTCTGATTTCACTGCACACTGTGAGCTTCTCACAATGTGCATTTCCTGGCTCAAGAATGTCCAGCATCATCTAGCTCTTTCTTCCCAAGCTTAAAGCGGAGGTTTACCCTAATAGCATGTGTATCTGACCAACTCCCTTAGGCTCCATGCACACTGAAGCTGATAAAAGCTATAAAAAAAATGCCAGTAGCTTTGCAGGGAGCCTTTCAACGTTTTTTAGCGTTTTTGCAATAGCTTTAATCAGCGTTTTTCAGTGTAGCTTTTTTTTTTTTTTAATGGATTAAAAAACACAAAAAAACGCTGGCACCCGCGTTTGTGAGCGTTTTTAAGCGTTTTTTTGCGTTTTCAGCATTTTGCGTTTTTGAGTGTTTTTTTCCGCCGAAAAACGGCACTTTGAACGCAAATTTCGGGCGTTCAGAAAAAAGCCAATAAACTCCAAAGCTCATTAACACTAAAAAAACGCCCAGGGTGTGCATGGGCAAATAGGCTAACATAGAGTTCAGTTTATGGGCTTTAAAAAAAAAGCCAAAACGCCAATAAACTGCAGTTTATCAGCTTCAGTGTGCATGGAGCCAGTCGTAACAAGTACTGTCCGCAATTAGTTTTTTTTTATGCTTTACGTACCTTGTAATCCATTATTTCAATCTACTTCTCCCGCGGGAGTAGGCGTTTCTATGCCTAGGGGGATTGTCATCTGGGAGGTCGCCAGATGACTGACGTCTGTTCGCCCCGGCGGATAAGGCCCCGCCCCCCGTATTGCGTAGGCGGCACAAGTTACGGAGGCCTCGAAAAAAGCCGAAAAAATGCAGGGCGCAGGCGCCGTATAGAGCCGACTCACATTTCCGCATGTTCGGCTTTTTTCGGAAGCCCCGTAACTCGTGCGCTCCAACGCAATACGGGGGGCGGGGCCTTATCTTCCGGGGCGAACAGACGTCAATCATCTGGGCGACCCCCCAGATGACAATCCCCCTAGGCATAGAAACGCCCTACTCCACGCGGAGAAGTAGATTGAAACAATGGATTACAAGGTACGTAAAGCATAAAAAAAAACTAATTGCGGACAGTACTTGTTACGACTATGAGGGAGTTGGTCAGATATACATGTTATTAGGGTGAACCACCGCTTTAACTGTCTCTGGCCAACCCCTTCCATTCATTGATGGCTCAGCATCTAATGTGGGCTTTATCTAGGGTGGTCTACATGCAAATTCAGTCTCCTAGGAATGCCACAAGATCAAGGCATTTCGATATTTGCATAATTTTCTCCTGGAAAACCATCCTACTGCTTGCATCAGAGCTAACAGCTCTTCAGAGGAGTCCTGAGAGTAGGGTGGGACACTGTCCCCGGACCAGGTCTGTTCCTGGTTTTGTCCCTGGATTGGATTTGAACAGGGGCTGGGGAAATTTCAAGGACAGTAGGTGCAGAATAATAATAAAAAAAAATCGGAATTGCACCACCCCCGCTCTGCCGCTTCCTACTAGCTTAGGGGGGTGGTATTTTTCCATTATCTGTGCCCCTTTCTGATGATCATGTGCCTGGTCGGAGCGGAGGGAATATTTCTTCAGTTTCGGGTGCCCATTCAGCTCCGCTCACATGTTCTTCTGCCTTGGTCATGTCCGGGCCAGCCGCCTGCCCTGCTTATCTCCATGCCTTCCCTGGCGGAGTGATCTTCCTCCGTTCCCAACCCAGTAGTAGCCGGGGCCCGGAGAGTAAGACTTGACAGGTTGTGAGGTGGGCAGCGGTGGTGACGGGCAGAGAGTTTCTGACTGCTGTCACTTACTAGTAAAAAAAAATATGTCCCCGAATTTTTTAAATCTGGTCACCCTTACCTGAGAGGGGTGCTGTGATGTTTTCAACCCTGCCAGTCACTCCCACAGCCATGATCTGCCTACCAGTGAATAGAGAAGCAGTTCAGTACATAACAGTGTTAGTAGAGATGAGATTGGTATCAGTATTTTTTTGTTTTTATTATCTTTATTACTTTTTTAACACTTAAAATGGGTTGTAAATCCTTGTGGTTTTCACCTTAATGCATCCTATGTATTAAGGGGAAAAAAAACACCTTGCACTGTCCCCCCGAGCCCCCCTTTACTTACCTGAACCCCAAACTTCAATGGGCACAATCCTGCATTGCTCTCTCCACGGCTTCTTGGCTCTCATTGGATAAGATTGATAGCAGCGCAGCCATTGGCTCCCGCTAGCTGTCAATCAAATCCAATGATGCGGTCGCCAGGGGGTGGGGCCGAGTCATACACTCGGCGGATATGTATGCTAGTGAATGAACAGGTGAGCGCACCCGCAAGGTAACCCCCCTTGGGAGAGAGCTTCCCAGAGGGTTATCTATTGCAGGGAGGAGCCGCGAGAGCCACGTGGGACCCCAGAAAGAGGACGATCGGGGCCACTCTGTGAATACAATGAACTGCACAGTGGAGTTAAGTAGGACATGTTTGTAATTTTTATTCTTTTAAACGTGAACCTATAGTATCACTTTTAGGACAGAGCCTTGTTTTGAGATTCAGGGCCGGATTCAGGTAGGATTGTTACGGTGGTGCAGCGCATCGTATTTACGCTACGCCGCCGTAAGTCAGAGAGGCAAGTGCTGTATTCACAAAGCACTTGCCTCCTAAGTTACGGCGGCGTAGCGTAAATGGGGCCGGCGTAAGCGAACGTAATTCAAATGAGGATGAGGGGGCGTGTTTTATGTTAATTTTTGGTGACCCGACGTGATTGACGCTTTTCCCGAACGGCGCATGCGCCGTCTGTGGAATTTCCCAGTGTGCATTGCTCCAAAGTACGCCGCAAGGACGTCATTGGTTTGGACGTGAACGTAAATTACGTCCAGCCCTATTCACGGACGAGTTACGCAAAAACGATGTAAAATTTTCAAATTTCGACACGGGAACGACGGCCATACTTAACATTGGCTACGCCACCTAGGGGGCATGTTTATCTTTACGCGGCGTATCTCTTATGGAAACGGCGTATCTTTACTGCGACGGGCAAGCGTACGTTCGTGAATCGGCGTATCTAGTAATTTACATATTCTACGCCGAAATCAACGGAAGCGCCACCTAGCGGCCAGCGGAAAAATTGCACCCTAAGATATGACGGCGCAGGCCGTCGTATCTTAGCTAGGTTTAAGTGTATCTCAGTTTGAGCATACACTTAAACTTACGACGGGCTTAGATTTCGAGTTACGTCGGCGTATCTACTGATACGCCGGCGTAACACTTTGTGAATCCGGCCCTTAGTGTTTACAAGTTAAAATCATTTTTTTTTGCTAGAAAATTACTTAGAACCCCCAAACATTACATATTACAATTTTTTTTCCACACTCTAGAGAAAAAAATGGCGGGCGTTGCAATACTTTCTGTCACACCATATTTGCGCAGCGGTCTTACAAGTGCACTTTTTTGGGGCAAAAAATACACTTTTTTTAATTAAAAAATAAGGCAACAGGAAAGTTTTCCCATTTTTTTTTTATATTGTGAAAGATGCTGTTACCCCGAGTAAATTGATACCCAACATGTCACGCTTCAAAATTGCGCCCTCTCGTGAAATGGTGAGAAACTTTTACACTTAAAAATTGCCATAGGCGATGTTTAAAAAATGTGTTTAAAAAATTCTACAGGTTGTATGTTTTGAGTTACAGAGGAGGTCTAGGGCTAGAATTATTGCTCTCACTCTAACAATCGTGGCGATGCCTCACATGTGTGGTTTGAACACTGTTTTCATAAGCTACTCACATATAATCACATATGCGTTCGCTACTGCACGTGAGCTTGGCAGGACGGGGCACGTTAAAAATTCATTTTTTTTCCTATTTGTTTAACTTTTTTTTTACACTGTTCTTTTAATAAAAAAAATTGTGTCACTTTTATTCCTATTACAAGGAATGTAAACATCCCTTGTAATAAAATATGAGATCTGGGGTAAAAAAAAACTCAGATCTTATGTTTACACAAGGGGGGACAGGAGGTCAGAGGCTGCAGAGGGGGTGGACTTTCCATCATTCAGTGGCTGTATAATCAATATCTCTAGGCAGCTTTAGCCATTGCCAACATATCGATTCCAATAGCCTCTGACCTGTCCCCTCCCCGCAGCCTCTGACTTCCTGCCCCCCTCCGCAGGCTTTGACCTCCACAGCCTCTGACCTCCTGCCCCCCCCTCTGCAGCCTCTGACCTCCTGCCCCCCCTGCAGCCTCTGACCTCCCGTCCCCCCCTCCGCAGCCTCTGACCTCCCGTCCCCCCCTGCAGCCTTTGACTTGTCCCCTCCCCGCAGCCTCTGACCTTCTACCCCCCCTCCGCAGCCTCTGACCTCCTGCCCCCCCTCTGCAGCCTCTGACCTGTCCCCTCCCCGCAGCCTCTGACCTCCTGACCCCCTCCGCAGCCTTTGACCTCCACAGCCTCTGACCTCCTGTGCCCCCCCCTGCGGCCTCTGACCTCCTGCCCCCCCCCCCCCCTCTGCAGCCTCTGACCTCCTGCCCCCCCTCTGCAGCCTCTGACCTCCTGTCCCCTCCCCGCAGCATCTGATCTCCTGTCCCCCCCTCTGCAGCCTCTGACCTCCTGTCCCCCCCTCTGCAGCCTCTGACCTGTCCCCTCCCCGCAGCCTCTGACCTCCCCTGTGCCATCCGCAGCCTCTGACCTCCCCTGTGCCATCCGCAGCCTCTGACCTCCCCTGTGCCATCCGCAGCCTCTGACCTCCCCTGTGCCATCCGCAGCCTCTGACCTCCCCTGTACCATCCGCAGCCTCTGACCTCTCCTGTACCATCCACAGCCTCTGACCTCCCCTGTACCGTCCGCAGCCTCTGACCTCCCCTGTACCACCTGCAGCCTCTGACCTTTCCTGTACCATCCGCAGCCTGTGACCTCCTGTCCCCCCCTCCGCAGCCTCTAACCTCCTGTCCCCCCCTCCACAGCCCCTGACCCCATGTCCCCCCCTCCACAGCCTCTGACCTCCCCTGTACCATCCGCAGCCTCTGACCATCTCTTGTCTTATATCAGGTCTGGAGAGCAGTTGAGAGTGGGAGTGCCGCCAGGATGAGGGTAAAGAGAGAAGTCAGACGTGTATGGACTGTGGAGAGGAAACTATGGGATAAAACCAGAGCCACCAAGCTGGAGCCGACTGACTGAGCCCCGCACGGTGTACTGTACCTGAGAGGAGGTCAGTGACGGCACCGCCAGGTCAGTCTGGGGGGGGGGTCAATACAATATTGTAAGGGGGCACTGATCTAAAGGTTTCCCCCTTATATCAGTAACCCCCCTTACCTTAGTGTTCACTTTCTGCGGAAGGTGGTCTCTGGTCACCAGAGTCCTCCCCGCATTCCCAGAGTTCCCCTTTACATCATACAGTGCAAGGGGGCACTCTGATGTAAAGGGGAATGCAGTGGACTCTGATATAAGTGGGGTCTCTGGTCACCAGTGCCCCCCTTTATATCAGAGTTCAACCCCTTTCACACTAAGGCGCTTTGCAGGTGCTATAACGCTAAAGATATCACCTGCAAAGCGCTCTCAAAGAGCGGCTCTTCACACTCCTCCACCGCTCCTGCCCATTGAAATGAATGGGCACCGCAGCTATACCGCCGGCAAAGCGCATGATGTTATGATGTTGGGCTGGTATAATAATGTTATGGGGCTGGTATGAAATTATTTCCAGGGCTGGTTTTTATTCCCAGTCAGGCCCTGGCTGCAACTATTACTTTTTTAGGCTTTCTTCTATTTCCATCTAGTGACCTAGCCAGCAAGTCCGTTTTTCAAAAGCACAAACTCTCCAGCAGAATGTATCAGTTTACATGGATGAGACAAACCATTTTACACTGGCAGGGGTGTTTATATTGATCAGATTTTATTTATTCATGTTAAACCTTTATCCCAAAAGGAAAAAAAAAACATGTGCTGCACCTGATTATAAAGTGGAATCTGGAGTTTGGCTTCAATTTGTTAGTGTATGTAACTCTTCTAATACATTTAACTCGATCCCCTCCCAAACTGACAATGCTGCTGTTTGCTGTGCCTCCTGTGCTTATTCTTCCAGAGATGTGTCTTACTAATACAGGAGAAGTGTTACTGGCCAGATCACCAGGTGAAAACAGGGGGGGGGGGGGGGGAGCCAAAGGAAAGAAAACTGATGCAGCCACCATATCCAATAATTGCTAAGCTGCAATGTCATTTTTATTTTATTTTTTTTGGTTTTGGGTTTTGAAACACTAAGCTGTCTGACTAGTTGGAGCTAGAGAAGACGCCTTGGCTTTGGGTCAATTCCTGAGAAGTGACGACATTATAAATATGTTTTGGTGTCATATTCTCCACTGCTGGCTACAGGACATCAACCCCACGCTAGAATCTAAGTAATGTTTAAAATAGTTCAACCCTACCACCTTTGGATATAGGACAAATGCTGCCTCTTACACAAAGAGGGCTATTAATCAAACAGTATGCAGTTGATGCCCAAAAAGCCAATCAGATTCCATGTTTAAAGAGGTTGTAAAGGTTTGTGTTTTTTCACCTTAATGCATCCTATGCATTAAGGTAAAAAACCGCCTGGCAATGACGACCCCTCCAGCCCCCCCCCCCCCCCCGTTTTACTTACCTGAGCCCGTTCACGGGACCGGCGTCCTCTTCTCCACGGAGTCTGGCCGTTGATTGGCTAGATTGGATAGATTGAAAGCAGTGTAGCCATTGGCTCACGCTGCTATCAATCACATCCAATGATGCAGCGCGCAGGGGGGCGCGGCCGAGTGATACAGTCGGCAGATATAGCCCCGGCTGTATCACAGGAGCATGCCCGCAAGCTAACCCCCTTCGGAAGAGAGCTTCCCGTGAAGGAGGTTAGCTCTTGCGGGGAGGAGCCGAGACAGTCGCTGTGGGACCCCAGAGATGAGGATCGGGGCCACTCTGTGCAAACCGAACTGCACAGTGGAGGAAAGTATAACATGTTTGTTATTCAAAAAATAAATAAAAATCTTACAACCCCTTTAATCTCTTGATTTAATAAAACAAAAATTATACTCTTTTCCTGTTTTTCCTTTCTCAGCTTTTATGTACATGGTTGTGAACAAGGCCTTTGTGGCTGAAACGCGTCTACCTTTGCTGTATTTTTTATGGAGATACAATAAATTCGGACTGATTTAAGAGCATGTATGGAGTTGCGGATTGTCGTTTATCCATTTATGCACATAGTATCTGTATATTTTCAGCATTGGGAACTGATTTAGCATAGTAATTGGCCTCCCACTGCAAAGACAGGAAGTAGAATTGTTAATTCATTATGTGTAAATTGCGTATATGCTAAGCATAGATGTATCTAAATTTGGCCACATAATATAAACCAACTAAAATATTACAACAATGTCTGTGTATAAAAAACTTTACTGTCTACAGGTCGCCCCATCTAGAAGCTAGATGGTAAAGAATTAAAAGATTGGAACTTGGCATTGGGAAGATATCTCTTGCCCTGTGACCTCTCTTGGGCTGCAACAGAGGGGAAATATATCAAGCAGTGACACAGAGAGCAATACAAATCTGACAGAGGTTCTTCCCAACTGCAATCGAAACAAACTATGTGTGAAACGCGTCAGTGGGTGTGGTTAGTGGAGTGGTGCTGGCTGAGTCCGCCCAACTCCTTACACTTGGTCTGGCTGAAAGAGCAGTGTCCCACATTGTATATTTCTACCAAAAAAAAAGGTTTGCCCGGCCTATAGTCAAATGACAGCCGGGTGGGACATTTGTCATTCCGGGTGGACATCATATGACATCCTTCCGGAACGTGCTGTGGCTCAATCTGTCACCGGCAGATAACAGATCAGTGTACCAGCAGCTGCCAGTACCATGTGATTGCTGTGACCAATCACAGCAAATATCTTGACAATTGTACAAAATGAATAGGTTTGATTCATGCCATTCATTGTGTACTATTGTGTTGATCTCTGTGATTGGTTACAGTGATCACATGCCACTCTCCCTTTTCTAGGTATGGACCATTTTTTTGTGGAGATCTCTTTTAAATTTAAGATTTCCTGGAGGACCTTAAACATTTCTTTTTTGAGGAGTTACTCCTTTAGAATCTATACCAGACTCAAAAGTGTACATTTTATTATTTTATATTTCAATCATTTTTATTGAAATTTTAAGGCAGTTAGAAAAAAGAACATCATATCAAGCAGTAGTAATACAATGCAAAATAGACATTTCCGATAATAACAGTAACATCACTTGGCTTACACAAACAGAACCTCAGGTTGCCCCAAGACGAAAAGCTAAAACCAGTCAAAAATGAACACAAATTATTGGAACAACCCGAGGAGGCTGCAATGTCCCCTGAAAAAAAAAAAAATGTCATGGTAAAACCGTGCAATTTTTGTGTTACCCGTTTGTTATTGGTCCAGGAAATGGGCATTTTGAATTTGACAGATTGGTCTCCTATTGATTTCAGTTGGGGTTGTGGTTCAGCATTCAAACTTCTTTGAAGTTCTCCAGACCCTGCTAAAACCATATCCAGGGCAGTTCATGTCATCCCTACTTCTAACCCTGTTGTATTTAAAGCGGAGTTCCGGCCACAATTTCACTTTTTATATATAAATACCCCTGTAATACACAAGCTTAATGTATTCTAGTAAAGTTAGTCTGTAAACTAAGGTCCGTTTTGTTAGGTTGTTACAGCATTTAGAGACTTTATAAAATAGAAATTGACTGGGGCCATCTTAAGTGTGGGCATCATGAAGCCATACTGTATGACTTCCTGGATTTCAGCCTTGCAAATCTCGCACATGCTCAGTGCTGCACAAGCCGTGTCAGATCAGGTTTCAGCACCTGTGCTGTCCAAGTCACATGATTCTTTGAGACTGGGGAGTGCACAGACTCCTGGAAAGTTACACCCACTACATTCCCAGGAGTCTGTGCGGTGTAGGTTAGGAAGCATTAAGCACCTAGGTGCAGGAAGTGGGAAGATTAACTATTCTGCCTAGCAACAACACTTTGAAGGCATCTAAAAAAAAAAATTTTTCGTAAAGGACTAATGACATTTTTTTAAAACTACTGATGTAATGTTATATTTATGGGTGGAACTCCACTTTAATTGTATTGTAACTGTATACTGTCCCCCTTAAGTTTGTAAAGTTTTGCAGAAACTGCTGGTGTTATACAAATTCTGTATATTAATAATAATAATAATCATAACCAGCAAAAATAGAGGGATACAATAAATCTCCCCAGGAATTCAAGGACAGCAATAAATCCTGAAAAGGGTCCCTCTTCCCCCTATCAAAATCTTAGAGAAAAACAAGATTTGCCTAGAGACATATCATTTTTCCACTGATGGCAATCTGTGAATCTCTGATTGCCAGCATCATTGCCAATTGGATTCCACAATCTAATGTCACAACAATGATGTGTACACGGCAATGTACCTATCATTACTCTAATGTCGCGTACACACGACCATTTTTCGGGTTGTAAAAAATGACGTTTTTTTTTTTATGTTATTAAAAACGATCGTGTGTTGGCTCCAGAGCATTTTTCGGGTTGTAAAAAATGGCCATTAAAAGTTTAGAACATGCTCTAATTTTTCACAATGTTTTTAAAGTTGTCGTTTTTAACGTCGTAAAAAATGGTCGTGTGTGGGCTTTAACGATGTGAAAAAAACGTGCATTGCTCAGAAGCAAGTTATGAGACGGGAGCCCTCGCTCTGGTAAAGCTAGTGTTCGTAATGGAGTAAGCACATTCATCACTCTGTAACAGACTAAAAAGCGCGAATCGTCTTTTACTAACACAAAATCAGTAAAAGCAGTCCCAAGGGTGGCGCCATCTGCATGGAACGTCCCCTTTATAGTGCCGTCGTACGTGTTGTACGTCACCGCACTTTGCTCGAGCATTTTTTTTTCACGATCGTGTGTAGGCAAGGCCGTTTTAACGATCGGGTTGAAAAAAACGTCGTTTTTTCTAGACCATTAAAAACGTTGGGCCAGATCCACGTAGATCGGCGTAACTTTAAATGGGCGTAGCGTATCGTAGTAACGCTACGCCGCCACAACTTTGAGAGGCAAGTGCTGTATTCACAAAGCACTTGCCTCTAAAGTTACGGCGGCGTAACGTAAATCTGCCGGCGTAAGGGCGCGGAATTCAAATGATAAAGATGTGGGCGTGTTTTATGTAAATTCTACTTGACCCCACGTAAATGACGTATTTTTTGAACAGCGCATGTGCCGTCCGTGGGGGTATCCCAGTGCGCATGCTCAAAATCACGTCGCAAATAGTCAATGCTTTAGACGTGAACGTAATTTGCGCAAAGCCCTATTCGCAAACGTTTTACGTAAACGACGTACACAATGAAAAATTTGACGCTGGCCCGACGTCCATACTTAACATTGCGTACGCCATAGAGCAGGGGTAACGTTACGCCGAAAAAAGCCTTACGTAAACGACGTAAAAAAATGCACCGGACGTACGTTTGTGGATTGACGTATCTAGCTAATTTGCATACTCGACACAGAAATCAACGGAAGCGCCACCTAGCGGCCAGCGTAAATATGCACCTTAGATCCGACGGCGTACTAAGACGTACGTCAGTCGGATCTAGCCCAGCTTCAGGCGTATCTTGTTTTGTGGATACAAAACAAAGATACGCCAGAGCATCCTAGAAGTTACGTGGCGTATCAATAGATACGCCGACGTAACTTCTTCGTGGATCTGGCCCGTAATTTTTTACAACCCGAAAAACGGTTGTGTGTACGTGATTAGGAACAAGTCTTACCAGACTTAAATAGCTAAAGCAAGTCCTGTAGGTAACAAGGAATGCATGACTTTGAATAGAAGCCATGGCAATCAAAGACAATAGAGATTGCAGGTAAAACCTTCTGGTTAGGGTGTTAGCCTTTTGAGAACTTTTTAGATCTGCTTGTGAACACAGATTTTCTCCATTCCTAACATTATTATGCAAGTTTAAATGACTAATACCAAACCCCTTGAGCATTTCTCACAACAATAAATAAAATGGGTAAAAATCTTCGCTTTACAATATTTGAATAAGAATACTGCCACAACTGATAACAAACAGTAGATCTGAGGCCTCGTACACACGACCGAACATGTCCGCTGAAACTGGTACGCAGCCCAGTTTCAGCGGACATGTTTGGTCGTGTGTACGGCCTACCGGACAGTTTTCCAGCGGACATTAGTCCAGCCGACCATTTTCCAGCGGACAAAACTTTCTTAGCATGCTAAGAAACATGTCCGCTGGAAGCCTGTCCGTCGGACATGTTCGGTCGTCTGTACGACTCACCGGACATTTCCGCTCGGCCGAAAGCCCTCGCATGCGTCAAAGTGATTCGACGCATGCGTGGAAGCATTGACCTTCCACGGTCGCGCACGTCGCCGCGTCATCGTTGCCGCGACGGCGCGGCCATGTCACCGCGTATCCTGTCCGCGCGGATTTCTGTTTGATGGTGTGTACAACCATCAGACAGAAATCTCCGAGCGGACATGTCCGATGAAAACGGTCCGGCGGACCGTTTTCATCGGACTGTCCGCACGTCTGTACAAAGCCTAAGGCACCACGGGTTGCAGGAAAGAAATTTGCACAATTCCCCTAACACAGACAGGGCTGACAGGGGAATCCCTCCTGCCGAGCAATTGTCTGTTCCTGGCGGGAGGGGGGGGGGGCAATGTTAAGTATGGACGTCGGGACAGCGTCAAATTTTCTGTCGTTTACGTAAAACGTTCGCGAATAGGGCTTTCCGTAAATTACGTTCACTTTGAAAGCATTGACTATTTGCGACGTGATTTCAAGCATGCGCACTGGGATACCCCCACGGACGGCGCATGCGCCGTTCAAAACAAAACTTCATTTACGTGGGGTCAAGATATATTAACATAAAACACGCCCACATCTTAGTCATTTGAATTGCGCGCCCTGGCGCCGACACATTTACACTATGCGGCCGTAACTTACGGAGCAAATTCTTTCTGGATACGGAAACTACGCTCTAAGTTACGGCGGCGTAGTGTATCTGAGATACGCTACGCCTGCCTAAAGATAGGCAGATCTTTGTTGTGGATCTGGCCCTTTATGTTTCCATCCTTTATCAATAAGCGCTTATTTCCTCCACATCTCTTTTCCATTATGATTTGAACATTGACCTGGCATCACATGTGTGTTTGAGATTAGAACTGGATATGGAGCCATTATAACATTGTTTAAAAGACAACCACAGGTCTTCTTATTGTAATCTGTGGTTATTTGTGATCAATATTCACATATGTATCAGCAGCAAAATTCATTTATGGTTACCTGTACTGTTTTAACACCTTGATTGTTTTAATGAGGTTAACGAAATGTCATTCTTGAATAACTGAATGTAAATTGACTTTAGGCATTTGTGTCATGTGAACATTATTTTGGGACAATGATGAATATGTATTCTGGTTTATCATTAATATTCTGCTGTTAATTCTGCTGAGCGAGGTGTGGTGACCTAGTCCTGCTATTATATTAGAGTACTTTTGTTTATACAGGGTTCAAAAAAATAAAGGAACACTTTGAAAACATGTAGCGCCTGTGTACTTCCAAGTACCGGTGCTATTAAAAGTTAAGGGATAATCAGAGTGTAATTGACTCTGATTCTAATTGTAATTATTTGTTAGGGCCTCTGTTTGCAGCTTGGCTGTGCTGCAGGCTCATTCTGTCGTCGCTGGGGTGCTTTCCCCCCGATAGGTGACAGCGGTGGAAGCTGAGGTTTGGGTGTTCTCTCCAAGCAACCAATCGGCAGGCTTGGGCCTCACTGGGCATGCTGGGAGAGGGTACTTATGGAGCAGACGCCATTTTGAAAGTGTTATTTGTCGGCGAGTGTGGCACCCACCTTTAGGGTGGCCACATCACCGCGCCCCTAGCGTTTTGACCTACCTGGCCGGGGCGTGCGTGTTCCTGGTTTTGGGCCTAGATGGGCCTGGAACATTAAAGCAGGACGGGGACTCCTGTAATCGACTGAGTTCCCACTTTTGAGGATCCCAAGCGAGTGTGGCTGTTCGGTGGGGAGTCTATCTGAGGAGCGCCATTGAGAGGCTGGCGGTCCAATAGGATTCAGACGAACCACCGGGGATCAAGGTACCGGACACTGAAGGATTGACTCCCCTTTCAGTCGGTACCTGCAACGACGTGAACTAGAAGATTCAGGCAAAACTTTACTCAGGCCATAGTAATTTGAATCAGGCGGCAGAAATGGGTAACCCTGAGATTGTATCAGGAAATCAATTAATTAATGAGTCTTCATCAGGAGTGCTACCTCCACGTATTCATTCAGAAAGGGCCTGTGGCAGAGGCGCTTCCCTGACGTTCATTCAGGAGGGTCTGTGGCAGAGACTTCTCCTCAAGTTCCGAGTGATACTTTGGCTGCCAGGTCAGTGAGAGAGGATTGTCCAGGTACGCTATACCCACTCCGGCTGGAGTGGCGAAGAAAAACCTAAGTGCTGTCGGAAGCAGGACTGTTTCCTTATTGTAGGCCTGAATCTGCTATTCTCCTTCCAACCTTCATCTGTCCTGTTCATCATCTGTTTACTGTTTTTACCCGACTGGGTAATAAAG
This sequence comes from Rana temporaria, assembly GCF_905171775.1. Classification (NCBI taxonomy): domain Eukaryota; kingdom Metazoa; phylum Chordata; class Amphibia; order Anura; family Ranidae; genus Rana; species Rana temporaria. The sequence continues at coordinate 23,885,699 of NC_053494.1, read as the reverse complement.
AGCATATAAAAGACATTCCTTTTGCGGACATTCCTTTTTCTACTGTGGCATTCATCATTCAACCCTAGACGTTTGGAAAAACCATGAGGTAACACGCCATCCCATTTATTCTCAGCGGCTCCTTCGGGGGTAGCGCTACAAACACATTGGATCTCAAGGGGGAAAAATGAAATGAAAGCGAGGGATGAATTCAAATGCCTCGTACACACGACCGGTTTTCCCAACGAGAAAACTGCCATTTTTTAGATTGGTCGGAAAAAAACGGTAGTGTGTATGCTCCATAGCAGTTTTCCCGACAAGAAAATTGCCCGCAAAAAAATTAGAACCTGCTCTATTCTTTCCTGTCATGTTTCCCAACAGTCTTTTTCTTGTGTGTATGCAAGGCAGGCTTGGGAGGGATCACAACGGGAAAAAATTGGGGTTTTGGCATGTCAGGAAAACCGGTTGTGTGTACAGGGCAAAAGACGTCAGAAAATCAAAGTGAAAAAATGATGCAGGAGGTCAATTGGTCAATATAAATAAGAAGCGGTGCTAAATCCTGATAGTGCAATCATGAATAATCATATTTTTAAATGATGTGGCATGAAAACAATTAAAAACAATTAAACATGCAGTGAATATGAGCAAAATATAACATAAAAAATGTAAAAAAAAATCAATCATATGAACGTGATATAATGAAATAGGTGCCAGGGGCGGATCCATAGTCTAGTCTCGGGAGGGGCACTTCCAGAAAATACGTTTTTTTTTGCAGGCAATTTTTCGGAGAATTGGCTGGTGTTGGAGCTTCAATTATCCAGGCACCATGGTTGTTATGGTGTCAGAATAATTGAAACGCATTATTTCTATTATTACATTGTTACATGAAATTAAGTGGTTCAACTCACCATAATGCAGAGTCAGTGGGAGCCCCGAGTGTGTTACTTGCCACTGTCGCCTGCCACACGTTGCGGATTGTCACCTGCCACGTCACCTGCCACAAGTTGCAGATTGTCACTTGCCACGTTGCCTGCCACACATTGCGGATTGTCACTTGCCACGTCACCTGACGGAAGTTGCGGATTGTCACTTGCCACGTCACCTGCCACCGTTGCTGATTGTCACTTGCCACGTCACCTGCCACCGTTGCGGATTGTCACTTGCCACGTCACCTGCCACCGTTGCGGATTGTCACTTGCCACACGTTTGTCACTTGCCAAAAGTTGCGGGTTGTCACTTGTCATGTTGCCTGCCACCGTTGCAGATTGTCACTTGGCACGTCACCTGACGGAAGTTGTGGATTGTCACTTGCCACGTCACCTGCCACACGTTGCGGACTGTCACTTGCCACATCACCTGCCACACGTTTGTCACTGCCTGCCTGTCACACATTGCAGATTGTTACTTGCCTGCTCCAATTGTCCCATGCTGTGTCCAAGAGTCAGGCAGCAGAGAGATGATGTCATCTCTCTGCTCCCCGCTCACTCAGACACTCACCAAGCCGCCCGGCTCCACGCTCTCTCTCCCGCCAGCGGAGTCGCCCGTACTTTTATTTCCCCGGGTGCCAAGCTGCACGCCCTCTCTTTTTTGCATTGATACATGTAGCACTTTAGATTTCAAACGTTCGAGTCCCATAGACTTTAACAGGGTTCACACAAACTTTTGGTCTGTTTGTAGGTTCTGGTGCGAACCGAACGGGGGGGGGGGGTGTTCGACTCATCCCTAATGTTTACCATTATTACACTACTAAGACATTTTATGTTTCCAGCCTTTATCAATAAGCGCTTATTTGCTTCACATTTATTTTCCATTATGATTTGAACATTGACCTGGCATCACATGTGTGTTTGAGATTAGAACTGAATATGGAGCCATTATAGCATTGTTTAAAAGACTACCACGGGTCTTCTTATTGTAATCTGTGGTTATTTATGAGTGATCAACATTCACATATGTATCAGCAGCAACATTCATTTCTGGTTACCTGTACTGTTTTAACACCTTGATTGTTTTAATGAGGTTAATGAAATGTCATTCTTGAATAACAAGTAAATTGACTTCTAGGCCTGGTTCACACTGGTGTGTTTTGAAATGCGATTTGGCATGTCAAATCGCATGTCAAAACGGCGGTATTTGCCGCAAATTGCAGGCAATGGCACCGCCCTCATCGGTGCGACGCCACATATGCGGCTCTGCACCGATTTCAAAAAGTAGTTTCTGTACTACTTTTTGCGATTTCGGCCCGCAATTTACATTGATATCTGCACAGATGTCTCTATAATCGTGGCCGAAATCGGGACTGCCAGCAGGAGTGAAATCGTGCGACTTCAGCTGAACTTGCACGGCTTCACTCCCGCAGCCCAGTGTGAACCTGGGCGTAGAGATATTTAGGCATTTGTGCCATGTGAACATTATTTTGGAACAATGATGAATATGTATTTTGTCATATGTATTATTATCCTTCATATTCTGCTGTTAATTCTGCTGAGCGAGGTGTGGTAATAACCTAGTCCTGCTATTATATTAGAGTACTTTTGATTATACACTGCTCAAAAAAATAAAGGAGCACTTTGAAAACATATTATGCCTTGTACACACGATCGGAATTTCCGATGAAAAAAGTCAGACGGAATTTTTTCATCGGATATTCTGACCATGTGTGGGCCAGGCCCCATCTGACTTTTTCCATCGGAGTTTATAAATAGAAAAACTCCAATCGTCTGTGTGGAACAGACGACGGAGAAAAAAACATGCATGCTCAGAATCAAGTCGACGCATGCTCAGAAGCATTGAACTTAATTTTTCTCTGCTCGTCGTAGTTTTTTACGTCACCACGTTTTGGACGGTCGGAATTTGGTCTGACAGTGTGTATGCAAGACAGTTGGAACGGAATTCCGCCGGAAAATTCATCGGATTTTATCCCATCGGAAAATTCCGATCGTGTGTACAGGGCAAAAAGATCTCAATGGGGAAAATGAAATGAAAGCGACAAAGACAGTCAGAAAATCAAAGTGAAAAAATGATGCAGCAGGTTATTCTATTTTGCTGAAATTACTTTGCAGCAACTCAAATTGGTCAATATACGGTAAATAAGAAGCGGTGCTAAAATCCTGATGAAATCATGAATAATCATATTGTAATCTGATTGTGGCATGAAAACAATTAGGCCCCTTTCACACTTACTGATCCCGCCCGTAAACCTCAGTTTGACTCAGTTAGGATCGCTCCGTTGATCCCAGCTGAGCCAGCAGATGACAGGGCGATCCTTTGGAGTAAATATGTAGCGCTAAAAGTGACAAAAACAGTGAAATATGTGTAGATCATTAATAATATAAAACCCATCAGGGTAAAACGGACCATGAAAAACAAACAAATTGATTATTAAAATAAGGGAACCAAGTCCACAAAAAGATCTGATATAATGACAGTGTCCGTCACAAATGGATGAAGAATCTCACAGTGATATTATCATTGGAAATGTGTAAACCATCACTGGAATGTGCCTTCAATCAAATGTTATGTCTTAAACACTCTTACCAGAAAACCGTTGGACCCAACTGTCAGCGACAATGGATGGGATCAGACATGGGTGTTCCCAATCGGTAGGTGAACCGGATATCCAAGGGATCCAAAGGAGTATCCCTGTAGGAATCTGGATTGAAATAACCACGAAAAGAGCCGATGGACCCAGTTGTTCACGACCAGTCCTCAGTTAGACAAACGGCCCAAGGATCCAAGATACGTCCGGAAGTATTCGATTGGTTCTTAGTAGTAATGGCCCCCAACTAGGATGGGAATGACCAAACAGAAGGACCAAAAAAACTCACATCCACAGAGCATGAAAGAGAGAAAAAAGGGAGGGAGCTTCCAATGGTGCAGGTCGAACACCGTTCCCCATATTGCTTTTATTGTATAGTGATCACTTTTAATTGTATGCTGTTTTTTTTATCAATAAAAGCCTCAGTTTTTTGACCTGCACCATTGGACCTTTTTTCTCTCTTTCATGTTCTGTGGATATGAGTTTTTTTGGTCCTTCCATTTGGTCATTGCCACCCTAGTTGGGGGCCATTACTACTAAGAACCAATCAAATACTTCCGGATGTATCTTGGATCCTTTGGGTCGTTTGGTCTTCTTATACCTTTGAATATCCATGTCTAACTGAGGACTGGTCATGAACAACTGGGTCCATCGGCTTTTTTCATGGTTATTTCAATCCAGATTCCTACAAGGAGTACTACAAGAGTTCCTTTGGATCCCTTGATATCCGGTTCACTACCGATGGGAACACCATGTCTGATCCATGCGTTGTCGCTGACAGTTGGGTCCAACGGTTCTGGTAAGAGTATTTAAGACATACCATTTGTTTGAGAGCACATTCCCAGTGATGGTTTACACATTTCCAGTGATAATTTCACTGTGATATTTTTCATCAATTTGTGACCAACACTGTCATCATATCAGCCCTTATTTTAATTTGTTTTTCATGGTCTGTTTTACCCTGGGGGGTTTACATTGTTAGTAATTTACACATATTTCACTGTTTTGTCACTTTTAGCACTACATATTTACCCCCAGTTACTTTTGAATTTTTGTCACATTCTTGTGTAGCTGCTTTCCTTTTTCTTTTTTCAGGATAGCGCAATAATCACTTTCACTCACAAGTAAGTAACTGACCATGGAATGAAAATATGTTTATTTTTAGACCTCTCTAAATATTTCATTTAACCCTGTTAAAAAATATGTAAAATAGGCCAGCCTTTTTCTGACACCCAATATTGCTTTTCCATAAATCCTAACCTGGTTTGTCTTCTGATGAGCTTCCAACCCATTCCATCATAGTGAATAGTGCTCTTTTAGGAATGATCCATTTGCATGTTACTGGCTTGATCACTCAATGATCTGTTGGAGGAGCTGCGTGGTTCTTTTCAGCACCTGAAGTTTCATTCCCTCAATGACTCATGGAGGTGTCATGATCTATAAAGTGAAGTGAGTTGTAATGAGTGCCAGATATCATCTTTTAATTGTTGTCTTTTAGGAATGACAATGACTGAATGTTTTATACATGCTTAACCCCAGGCAAACAGCTAAATACACAGAATAAATAAATGCATGTGAGTTTTTTTACCTGTCAAAGGATTTGTATGTGTCCAAACAGTCATGAGATTTACACAGCCCTTTCACACAACACAGCACTGTCTGTCTGGGCAGGAGAACCAATTTTTCTCTGCTACAATTAGGTAACTCAAACAATCAGGTAACTTAAAATCAAAGAGTGCAAAGAAAAGTACATGGAGACACTTGCATGATAGTATTGCATGGACAATTTATTGAGTGTCCTTAGAGCCAGAAATTGTGGATAATAGTGGCACAAGACAGGGGCGATCATAAAATCAGCCGTTTTGTGTGCAAGATAAAAAGTGGGTTCCTAGACATCGAGTCCTGTGGCAGCAGGATGTGGGCGTAGCGTGCCCACGTGTCCTGGATTGCCCGGGACTGTCCCGCAATTGCCATCTCTGTCCCTGGTGCTGGGCACCTTCATTCCAGGACAATACAGTGTCCTGAAATGAAATTGAGGGCACAGCCACCCCCTACTAACTAGTAACTATATTTACGGAACTGGTTGCTAGGGATGCCCCCGCCTGTCGTCTAGCAACCAGTGATGTCACAGACTCTCACTCTCTCAGACATTGAGGGTGGAAACAAGGCCCACACCTAGTGCTACACTGTTGTCTCCACCGATCCTCGGCACCTCTTTCTCTAGCAGGAAGCAGCAGGGACTTGTGTGATCTTCTCTCCAGACAGTGTCTGAGTGTCTTCTCTCTCTTCACCCACCTCCTTCTCCGGCGCCAGCATGCAGAGGGAGTGACAGCAGCCGAGACTGATTGTCTGGTGCCTGTTCTGTGTGCTGCTGCTGGATCACATCAACAGCTGCAGAGTGCCCAACTTCTCCTCCTCTCACTGTCTGAGGGACCACTCACCAGAGGGGACATGGGAACTTGGAAGGTGAGGGAAAATAATAAAGAAGTTGACAGTTACACAAGTGGATACTAGACAGTAATGAAGGTGACAAGTAAGGGGAAGGTGACACAGGGGAACATGGATGGCAAGTAACATGGCTGCGAGTGGCAAGTGGAACACTGCATCTGGTGGCAGGCTATGGGTGGCAAGTGACACATTGCATCTGGTGGCAGGCTATGGGTGGCAAGTGACACATTGCATCTGGTGGCAGGCTATGGGTGACATGTTGCACACTGCATCTGGTGGCAGGCTACGGGTGGAAAGTGGCACACTGCATCTGGTGGAAGGCAACAGTGGTAAAACCTTAACCCCTTTGCCCCTTACCTGGGCAACCAAGATGACTAAACATTCAGTAGGCCGCCTGCCTACAAGTATGTTCCTTTGGTAACGCGTAAGCAGGTGCCTACCAGGAGGCAGCCTTATGTTGGGTCTGGTGGGGGAGGCCATTCCATAAGAATCGTGCAGTGTTTGACAAAGAATCTTGGCTGGAGATTCCTTTGAAGTTGTGGCTCTGGTGCCTTCAGAAGTCACATGCAGGCCGTTATGGGCCAGGGGTTACTGAGGGTTAGCAGGGGCTCAACCTCAGACATGGGTAGGAACAAAAGCACCTCATATTGAGGACAGTGAGCCTGCGGGTGGAGGAGGGACAGCCACCTTTGACAGGTAGGGCAGATGACCTGAAGCTCTTCAGAAGCTATCCCCCAAAAAATGTGCCCTGCCAGTAAATTTTCCATGTTTTGTCAATAAAAACTGCTGTGGGAGGTTGGCAACCATGGAGGGCATGTGTAGACACATCTGGGCATCTCTGGCAGAGATCTCCTTAGGGTGTCTGCATATAAGCAACATTCCAGAAATCATTTGCAAGACACACCAGAAGAAATCCCCAGGAGTGTCTATACATGCATATGGAAATCCGTAGATCTGGCAGAGACTCTAGATCTGGCAGAGACTCGCGGTGCACATGTGCCAAATCTCATAGAAAGATGGTAGTACTAGAGAAGAGGGGTGAAGGGAGAACCACTGCTTCAATCAAGACAATGCTGAACTCCATTGTCTTCTGAGAGAGGGACCCGTGTTTTTTTTTAGGGGGGGGGGGGCAAATCAGTTAGGCAGAGTGAAGTCATATATAGAGTTGGGCTTCAATTCAGGGAAAAAAATCAGTGCTGTGTACAACTTTTATTTTTATTTTTTTTAAATGTTCTTGTCGACTTTTTATTTTTTATGGACTGTCTGTACATTTTATGACACGTCTGATGCAAGCGGAACATTATACAGTTGTGAGCACAACAGATGAGATATTTATATTAAAGGGTCACTAAACCCACATCATAAAAAATTATCAATAAATGATGAATTACATTCTGTTCATACTCACTCTGTCTGAGATTGGTTTTCTGTATTCTGCAAAAAACCTGGTTCATTCAGTTGCTCTCTATCTCCACCTGCTGTTGATGTCTCCAATGCAGTTGTGGATTTTGCAGAGCAGTGTTGGCAGCTCTGCACATGCTCAGTTTCCTCCCATGCTTCCTCCCATCTATCACACCGGAGCAGCCCATGTTACTATAGATAGAGTCACACACATGGGCATATTCACAGTGCCCTATCTCACCTGCCTCCCCGTCTTGAAGGAGGAAGGGGGCAGGAGCATTGGTAAGGGACCCAAGAAGAGGAGGATCTGGGCTGTTCTATGCAAAACCAACATGTTTGTTATTTGGGGGAAAAAAATAATAATAAGACTATTATTATCACTTTCAATGATCCTGTATCTGGATTTTACTGCATGCCTGCATGCACAGGTGTGCAGGGTCATTATATAAATAAAAATAAATAAAAATAAAATTACCGAATGAAGCCCTCCGGTGAACACAAACCAGGCCTCCATCCCTAAATTGGGAAAAAAAAGAGAAAAAATGGGGGGTCATGGGACTTTATATGAGGCGAGGATGTGTAAGGTCTGGTAAATAGGAAATTGGCTGCATGTCACAGTCCAAGACAGGAAATCTCTGTTGTCATGTGAGACTGCTAGATAATAATGCAAAAAATTAAATACCAATAATGCATATGAAATTTTCTGGTGTATCATATTAAATGTACTGCGCCGGCATATACCGAGCGCAGTACACTCGTGTATAGTCGGGCAGGCTCGGCTACTGTCGGGCTCATGTCCTGTACGTCCAGGACGTGAGCGCGAGAGGAGCCGAGCCTGCCCGACATACACGAGTGTACTGCGCTCGGTATATGCCGGCGCAGTATTCAACTCGGCGCGGGAAAGCGGGTATCAGCGTATATCACGCACCCACGATTTTGCCCTGATTTTCAGGGCAAAAAAGTGCGCGGTATACACCGATAAATACTGTATGCCTTTGTCTGCGTGATTCGTGTACCATTTAATATGATACACAAAAGCAAAATGGAAGGATGAGGTAAGTGAAGGAGGAGTGCACTAAGGTAAAGGAAGCTATTTAGGGGAAAAAATTACCTTTACAACCCCTTTAAGATAGTGTTGAATCCAGAATTACAGCCGGGGGTTTAATGATTTCAAAAGGTTAGTCAGCAATGGCAGCCCCATCATTCAGTATCAAATAACATGTCATTATAAATAAGCGATGGCAGCAGCTACAGTATGTGTTTGATTATTGCTCTATAATCAATGGCAACCTTTAATCTTTATCTAGCTACTGAAACTTTAGCTTGACTTGTCCACATGAATAGCATCATAGCTATGAATTCCTCGGGTTATTTTGGTTGTTAGCTATAAAACACTCCACCTTTTGTCTCCTTTTGACACATTTCTCCTCCAAGCTTTGGGTTTCCGTGCCGCAGGTGAACACGAGAACATTTTTTCACCCTGAATAATTTGTCATTCTTTGATGTATCCCTCCCTTACCTAACCTCCACTTCTAAAATTGCCTACTTATCTACTTTTATAACTGTAAATGGTGTCACGTTTCAACCTATGTATGAGGCACGTGCTACTGTGAAAATGTTCAATCTCTACCTGACTACTTATACTTAAAGTTGAACTCCAGCTTTTGATACACTTTTCATAGCCAAGCCTGCCCAATCAAACTATGTTCCTCCCTAACCTATGAGGCCATTGAAATGCTGTATAAACTGTATGTATGTAAAGGCTACATACAGTGTTCCGGGTTCAAGCCAAGACTTCCTATCTCGAACCCTGAACACAATAGAGTCTATCTGATCGGTAGACTGTATTCTAGCAATTGTTGTGACATCATCAACCCACCTCGTTGAAGGCCTCTTGAGCCCCCTAGGGAAAGAGAGCCTTGACTGATGGGGGCATGGCCAGGTACAGGACAAAGTGGTGGTCACTCAAGGATAGGTTATTTTGGGGGATGGGATGGGCCTGAGCTCGGGTAAAAGGATCACCCCAGGGAATTCTGTGTCTTTTTGGAAAACGTGCTTGAAAGAGCTGCTCACCCTCCCGCCCCTTTTTTCTTATGGTATGTCACAACTTTCTGCAGTTTTCTTGACCTTTCCAGCATAAAATGGCTGTAATGGGCCACGCCCTTGATGGTCAATTGTGTCGTCATCTGAAAAAGAGTCCCGTTCTGAGGAGTTGTACTCCTCCGCAGACAGGTAACCACAGGCCTTGGTTTGGTCTCTGGGCCAATCCGGTAAGGAGCGACGGGAAGGTAGGCCTCGACCGCAGCCGCGGGAGGCCTGTGCAGGGCCCTCTCCAATAGTAGCACGACACACGGAGACCGATGCAGTTGTGGCGATGCAGTATACTACACGCCACGAGTACACAGGCTTCGGCCTGTGTACTCGTCACACTGGTCAGGTCGTCATCTTGTTCCGTCTCGTCTATCGGGCTTACCTCCAGTGAGCGGGATGGCGAGGTAGCAGACAGCAGGGTCAGGTTAGATGAGACGGTTATGACCTCAGAATTTGTAGTCTCCGGTTCCACGATCTCCACCGACGGGGAGGTTTCCGGCCTCCACGGTAACAGTCCCAGAGATCCAATTCACCCGGTACTCCCGGGTAGCTTCAGCGAGTGGCTTGACCGTAAAGAGGTAGGCCCGGCATCTTGGACACCGAGCAAACGGCAGCGAGGGAGCGGACATCGTACACGTGGTCTCTCTCTCGTAAGCAGGGCGTTGGTCTGCTGGTTTGGCGCAAAACTTTTACTCTACGTCTCACGCAGGGGTGGGAGACTCCTCCACTTGAAGAACTTGTCTGGACACGTTGCAGGCACGCACTTTGCTGCACGTACGCCCAGGCTTTGGCTATCGAGGTTATCTCCCTCTTCGCCACACAGTTCAACACACGACACTCTTTGCTCTCGATAATAAAGTAACTCACGGTTTCGTTTTGTAGTTCAACTCTTCAGAGTGTGTAGATATCTTTTTCATTTTTTATATTTTGGTTTTGGTTTCGTATATATTTGATTACACCTCCCGACACTTATTCTGTAAGTACTACATACTTAAGCCGCATACACATGACCATTTTTAATGTCCTAGAAAAAAATATGTTTTTTTTCTACGTGATTCTTGTCAAGCCTGCCTTGCATACACACGATCGTTAAAAAAAATGCTTGAGCAAAGCGCGGTGACGTACAACACGTACAACGGCACTATAAAGGGGAAGTTCCATTCAGATGGCGCCACCCTTTGGGCTGCTTTTGCTGATTTCGTGTTAGTAAAAGTTTGGTGAGAGACGATTCGCGCTTTTCAGTCTTCATGCTTTTCAGTCTGTTACAGCGTGACGAATGTGCTATCTCCATTACAAACAGTAGTTTTACCAGAATGAGCGCTCCCATCTCATAACTTTCTTCTGAGCATGCACGTTTTTTTCACGTCGTTAAAGCCTACACACGACCGTTTTTCATGATGTGAAAAACGTCAACGTGAAAAACGATGAGAAAATTTAGAGCATGTTCTAAATTTTTAATACCCCTTTTCACGTCGAGTAAAATGCTCTGGAGCCCACACACGTCGGTTTTTAATTACCATTTTAAAAAAATTCATTTTTCACATCATGAATAACGCGTCATTAGAACAGGCGGGATTTCCATTTCTTCCATTTTTGTATATTATTTGGTTTATTGGACCTACATGGATTAATCACATAGACCTTTACGTTGTCTGAGTTTCAAGCTCCCCACAACATCAGTGGTTCAAAATTGTACTTGGTGATTAGAAACCTTTGAAGGCAAGATCGATACAGAACATATATACCTGCATAACATTTTTATTTTATCAGCTCTGCTGGGCAAATACTCTGCATGTACCACGCAGTAAAGAACTCAAATCAACTGTCAAAAATCTAACCTTTTGAACATGACAAAAGTGTAAAAAATGACCTAGTCTACCAGGCACAAAATCCCTCCAGTTAATTAAGGTTAGTAAACTGTGGCTAGGCTGTTTATGAACCCATGATATATTTTATTTCAATATCCTTTGTATATAATGCTTGCAGCTATTTGACTTATTCTTTGACATCATTCTCATATTTTTTCAGCATCATGACCAGGGCGACACTCATAAATCTTCTTGTCTGTTTTTTTTGCACGCTATGTTTACACAATTACTATGTCGATTTCTTTACAGATTGCATGACATTTCTGTCTCCTGGCAGACCCCTGAACAATATGTGAAAGGGGTGGAGATGGTGGTCAGATATTTCTTAGATGCTTCTATTACTACAGTACAGGACAGTTTTATGTCAACTAAGTTTAGCTCAATTTGTAATGTTGCTACAATTTTGCTTTTATATGTGGGAGTGATAATGTTGAACTTCTTTTTTTTTTTGTCAGCTTAATAGAAAAATATAGAAAAATGTAAAATAAAAAAATTATTCCCCCAAAAAGTAGAAAAAGAAAAGATCCCACTGCAATATCCCATCTCCAGTGAAATCGAGAAGAAAAAAATCGAAGGAAAAGGTAAGTGAACCAACAAAGCACTAGCTTAAAGGAACCTATTTAGAAAAAAAAAAAATAATCTTTACAACCCCTTTAAATATATAACTGGTAAATATGAACATACACATTGGGCTCCTTTTCGTATGATTGGAAGTTTTTCCTTTTTTGTTGAAAAAAAATTTGGTTTACAAAACTCCAATGTTCAATCTTAAATGTATGCACTCAAGTGAATGAGTCAGAGAAGTGCTGGTTCTGTCTGAGGTTTTCGGTTAGCCAGAGCCAACCTCAAAGCAGGCAGCTACTGTTGCTCTTTTGTCTCTTTAGCTAACACGCGGTGCTCTGTGATATTTATAAATACAGATAAACACTTCCAAAGGTAGCCATGGCACTCTATGCTTGAAGTAAATGCCTAGATGCTCACCCACAAAGAAATCCATTTGAAACCAACCTGGTTTAGAGACACTGGAGTGGAGAAAGAACAAAAACAGCAGTGTCTTTGTCAACATTTCGATGAAGCTCAGTTGATCATTCTCAAGGCAGTCTTGAGAAAGATGGACTGAGCTTCATCGAAACGTTGACCACAAAAACACTGCTGTTTTTGTTCCTTCTTCTCTGCAAGACCAGTGAGTGCCTCTAAACCAGTTTTGATTGTATATATATATATATATATATATATATATATATATATATATATATATACTGTATTAACTACCTCAAAACTGGACTGTTTCACATCCATTTCTGCCAAGGCCATTTTTTACATTTCAATCACATGGATCACAGTAGTAAGCAATGTCATCATGAATGACAGCCATTGTTTACTACTGTTCATGTGATCACTGTAATTGGTTACAGTGATCACATGGTACCAGGGCCAATCACAGCAGCCTAGTACCCCAATCGATGATCTGCTGTGTCTACTGCACAGGACCCCCTCTGATAAGGAGAGGTTACGCCTATAGATAGGGACAGGTTCTGTACAGGAGAGAAAGTGCAAACTATGGGCAGGAAATCGGGGAGAGGACAGCATAAAAGAAGTTGGAGACCCCAAAGTCACTGTGCTGGAACACACAAAAGAGCTGTGTGAGGACAGGGCCCTCTACTGGGATAACTTTACCCTAGGAATTTCCGTCAGAACAATGCTTAACCACTTCCCTACCGGCCCATAGTAAAATGACGTCCACAAAGAACTTCTGCCGTTCAGAGTGGACGTCATGTGACGTCCTGGGCTTTCCGGGTGGTTATCTGAATGATGCCTGCAGCTAGAGGCATCATTCAGATATCCTTCTAAACTGCCGGCGATTCTGCACAACGTAAGAACGATCATAGCGGCGGTTCCGCCGCTAGATCGTTCTTACAGGCGGCGGGAGGGGACATCCCCCCCCTCCCGCCGCCATCCGGTGCTTCTCCGGGCTCTCCCGTGCCATCGGGGGCCCGGAGAACGAATCGTCCGGCGCTCGCAGGAAGCATAGAGATGACTGGTGACCAGATGGTCACCAGTCATCTCTATGACCGTCGGAGGACCCGGGCGCGATGTGATGACGTCACGCCCGGGTCCCCGTAAGTAAACAAAGCCGCGATTGCGGCTGCTAAGCAACCACAAGCATGAGATCGGTGAATTTTTTTTCACCGATTTCATGCTTTCCAGCCTGGAGGAGAGATGTGGGGTCTTATTGACCCCGCATCTCTCCATAAAGAGTACCTGTCACACACATTCCTATTACAAGGGATGTTTACATTCCTTGTAATAGGAATAAAAGTGATAAAAAAAAAAAAAAAATTAAAAAAAAAAGTGTAAAAAAAGAAATAAATATATAAAAAAAAAAAAGAAATAAAAATTAATTTTTTTAACGCCCCTGTCCCCGGTAGCTTGCGCGCAGAAGCGAACGCACACGCAAGTCCCGCCGACATATGTAAACGCCGTTTAAACCACATATGTGAGGTATCGCCGCGTGCGTTAGAGTGCCAGCAACAATTCTAGCACTAGATCTCCTCTGTAAATCTAAACTGGTAACCTGTAAAAAATTTCAAATCGTTGCCTATGGAGATTTTTAAGTACCGAAGTTTGGCGCCATTCCATGAGTGTGCGCAATTTTAAAGCGTGACATGTTAGGTATCTATTTACTCGGTGTAACATCATATTTCATATTTTACAAAAAAATTGGGCTAACTTTACTGTTTTGAAATTTTTTTAATTCATGAAACAATTTTTTTCCCAAAAAAAGGCGTTTGAAAAATTATTGCGCAAATACCGTGCAAGATAAAAGGTTTCAATGACCGTCGTTTTATTCCCTAGGGTGTCTGCTAAAAAAACATATATAATGTTTGGGGGTTCTGCGTAATTTTCTAGCAAAAAAATTATGATTTGTACATGTAGGAGAGAAGTGCCAGAATACGCCTGGTATGGAAGTGTGTATAACTGCCCGGTATGGAAGAGGTTAAAGGGGTTGTAAAGGTAATTTTTTTTTTCCTAAATAGCTTCCTTTACCTTAGTGCAGTCCTCCTTCACTTACCTCATTCTTCCATTTTGCTTTTAAATGTCCTTATTTGTTCTGAGAAATCCTCACTTCCTGTTCTGTTTGTAACTCCACACAGTAATGCAAGGCTTTCTCCCTGGTGTGGAGTGTCGTGCTCGCCCCCTCCCTTGGACTACAGGAGAGTCAGGATGCCCACTAACACACAGCTCCTTTCTCTATCTGCAACGTAGAGAGCGTCCTGACTCTCCTGTAGTCCAAGGGAGGGGGCAAGCACGACACTCCACACCAGGGAGAAAGCCTCGCATTACTGTGTGGAGTTACAGACAGAAGAACAGGAAGTGAGGATTTCTCAGAAGAAATAAGGACATTTAAAAGCAAAATGGAAGGATGAGGTAAGTGAAGGAGGACTGCACTAAGGTAAAGGAAGCTATTTTGGGAAAAAAAATTACCTTTACAACCCCTTTAACCACTTAAGGACCGCCTCCTGCAGATATACGTCGGCAGAATGGCACGGCTGGGCACAAGCACGTACCTGTACGTCCTCTTTAAGTGCCAAGCCGCGGGCCACGGGCGCACGCCCGTGGTGTGCACCCGCGACCCAGTCCGAAGCTCCGTGACCGCGGCCGCGGGACCCGCGGACCCGATCGCCGCCGGAGTCCCGCGATCGGTCCCCGGAGCTGAAGAACGGGGAGAGCTGTGTGTAAACACAGCTTCCCCGTTCTTCACAGTGGCAGCTTCATTGATCGTGTGTTCCCTGATATAGGGAAACACGATCAATGACATCACACGTCCAGCCCCTCCCCCCTACTGTTAGAAAAACATATGAGGTCACACATAACCCCTACAGCGCCCCCTAGTGTTTAACTCCCAAACTGCAATTGGCATTTTTACAGTAAACAATGCATTTTTATAGCATTTTTTGCTGTGAAAATGACAATGGTCGCAAAAATGTGTCAACATTGTCCGATGTGTCCACCATAATGTCGCAGTCATGAAAAAAATCGCTGATCGCCGCCATTAGTAGTAAAAAAATGTTTTTATAAAAATGCAATAAAACTATCTCCTATTTTGTAAACGCTATAAATTTTGCGCAAACCAATCGATAAACGCTTATTGCGTTTTTTTTACCAAAAATAGGTAGAAGGATACGTGTCGGCCTAAACTGGGGAAAAAATATGTTTTTTTATATCTTTTTGTGGGATATTTATTATAGCAAAAGGTAAAAAATATTGCATTTTTTTCAAAATTGTCGCTCTATTTTTGTTCATAGCGCAAAAAATAAAATACGCAGAGGTGATCAAATACCACCAAAAGAAAGCTCTATTTGTGGGGAAAAAAAGATGCAAATTTTGTTTGGTAACCACGTCGCACGACCGCGCAATTGTTAGTTAAAGCGACGCAGTGCCGAATCGCAAAAACTGGCCAGGTCCTTTACCTGCATAAAGGTCCGGGTCTTAAGTGGTTAAGGAAGTACACCTCTCGTAGTCTACTGTATGTAAGTTGCATTTTTTACTGTTTCTAAAAGTGTCCTATCGCTGGAAGAAGAATCTGTTTCATGTAACTGCTAGTTATTCTTATAATAAATGCTTAAAAGGTAAATTGTGCATGTTCCCTTTCTAACCTCTGCCACACGCTAAGCACCTTGCATCAAGAAGGATGCCTAAGCTATGATTAATTTGTATAAAAGAAGTTGTATATTTCAGTAACATATATCTCCCAATCTACTGATTGTTTGATATGAGCTTTTCAGGAAAATAAATCTCTGCCTATGCATTATTTTATCACTCTTTTATCATTTGAATTGCTGAGGCTTATTTTAATCTGCAAACTGCAGTAAAGTTTATTTGCTAGAACAGCTTTCAACAAAAGAAATTCAACTTTGTACAGAATTTGTTTTAGCCTTCTGATGCTTGGACTAAAACCAATGGCCAGATTCAGGTAGGGCAGCGTAACTTTGTGCGGGCGTAGCGTATGGTATTTACGATACGCCGCCGCAAGTTAGAGAGGCAAGTGCTGTATTCACAAAGCACTTGCGTCCTAAGTTACTGCGGCGTAGCGTAAATGTGCCGGCGTAAGCGCGCCTAATTCAAATGAGGAAGAGGTGGGCATGTTTTAGGGAAATTAAGCATGACCCCACGTAAATGACGTTATCAACGAACGGCGCATGCGCCGTCCGTGGACGTATCCCAGTGCGCATGCGTCAGATAGAATGCCTAAGATACGTCAAACACTGCCTACGACGTGAACGTAACTTACGCACAGCCCTATTCGCGTACGACTTACGCAAACGACGTAAAAAGATAGGCTTGTTCCGACGTCCATACCTTGCATGGGCTGTGCCACCTAGGGAGCAGCTTTATCTTTACGCCGGCGTATCTCTTACGTAAACGGCGTAACTAATTGCGACGGGCGCACGTACGTACCTAGCTCATTTGCATATTCGATGCGGAAAACAACGGAAGCGCCACCTAGCAGCCAGCGTAAATATGCACCCTAAGATACGACGGCGTAGGAGACTTACACCGCTCGTATCTTAGCCTAATTTAAGCGTATCTGGTTTCCAGAATACGCTTAAATTTACGACGGCGTAGATTCAGAGTAACTTTCTCTGAATCTAGCTACAAGAGTCTAAATTGTCAGAGATTTCATGAGAATTATACAACACCCATGCCTCCTTGAGGAAATATGGGGTAGTGCATCCCTATTAAGCTACATCAAAGAGAAATGTGTGTTCTTCAATGTTTGATATCCTATTATATTGTGTAAAATGAATCAGTAGAGAATATGACAATTTTTTTTCCTACTCAGGTCTTTCAAGCAGGAAATTATGTTTCTTGTGGAGTGGCCAGTACACATTCTGTGTACAGAACACCTCCATTTATAGAAACTTAGCAGCTGCAAATTGAAAAGAAAAGGTAATTTTTAATAATAACATCCAATTACAATATGACTTGTATCACAATTGCTATATTATTTTTTCTTTATTTGCTATTTTTTCCCCCGTGAAAGTGGAGTTACGCTTTAAAGAGGAAGTAAACCCTCTTTTTTTTTAACCACTTAAGACCCGGACCATTATGCAGGTAAAGGATCTGGCCCCATTTTGCGATTCGGCACTGCGTCGCTTTAACTGACAATTGCACGGTCGTGGGACGTGGCTCCCAAACAAAATTGACGTCCTTTTTTCCCCACAAATAGAGCTTTCTTTTGGTGGTATTTGATCACCTCTGCGCTTTTTATTTTTCATAAACAAAAATAGAGCGACAATTTGAAAAAAATTTAATATTTTTTACTTTTTGCTATAATAAATATCCCCAAAAAATATTTAAAAAAAAACGTTTTTTTCCTCAGTTTAGGCCGATACGTATTCTTCTACATATTTTTGGTAAAAAAAATTGCAATAAGCGTTTATCGATTGGTTTGCGCCAAAAAGTTATAGCGTTTCCAAAATAGGGTATAGTTTTATTGCATTTTTATAAATATTTTTTTTTTTTTACTAGTAATGGCGGCGATCAGTGATTTTTAGTGACCTCCTTGAAGTCTCTAACACGTAGAGAGCATCCTGCCACACAGATGTAGTTCCCAGGAGGGGGTGAGCACCTCACTGACCACCGCAGTAAAGCCTCCCTTCACGGTGGTGAGTAACAATCAGACAAGCAGGAAGTGAACAGAACAGAGAAGAAATAGAGCAACTTCTGAGCAAATACAAACAATAAGGAAGTGAAAAGAGGAATGTCTGCAGGTAAAGGATGCTTATTATGAAAAAAAAAAATCCTTTACAACCCCTTTAAGTATACCTAAAGGTTAAAAAATAAGCAGAGAAGGATTAGAACACCTGTCAAGTTTTTATTGCTCTCTCTGCCCCTGTTAGGAAGATTCACTTACCCTGTTTGCCATGTTTACTGGTATTATTAAATGTGAAAGAACATTTCAGATTACACCCAGAACCATGCCTGGGCTGGCCATAGGGCATACCGGGCATATGCCCGGTGGGCCGCATGTCACGTCTCCCCCCAGTGTAACATGCAGGGGGTCCAGAACTGTTAGGGGGTGTCTGTGTATCAAACTGTGGGGGGCTGTGTAATGTAAAGGGGTCCAGAGGTGCGGTGCTATGTAATGTAAAGGGGTTCAGAGGTGCAGGGTGCTGTGTAATGTAAAGGGGTTCAGAGGTGCAGGGTGCTGTGTAATGTAAAGGGGTCCAGAGTGCTGTGTAATGTAAAGGGGTCCAGAGGTGCTGTGTAATTTAAAGGGGTCCAGAGGTGCAGGGTGCTGTGTAATGTAAAGGGGTCCAGAGGTGCTGTGTAATTTAAAGGGGTCCAGAGGTGCAGGGTGCTGTGTAATGTAAAGGGGTCCAGAGGTGCAAGGTGCTGGAACCCCACATGCCATCATTAACCGCCACATGGTTGATAATTAAAACAGGCACATCTAAGTATGCAGGCATCCGGGGTAAAGCTGTCCACATAGACCGTCCTCCTCACCGCCTTTGAAGTCGTCCCTTCCATGAGTTGTTCAAGTCTCGCTTTCAGATCGCTATACTGCAGGGTAGTCTTCCTGGGCCCACGATTTCAGACTGACAGCAGTGAGAGCTGTTGGTGAGGAGGACGGTCTATGTGGATCACTTTACCCCAGATGCTTGCATACTTAGATGTGCCTCTTTTAAACATCAACCATGTGAGTTGCTAAATGTTGTACCTTCATTAAATGTAACCATATTGCTACACTTAGAGGCTCCTCTCTTCTCTTTTATACTCTGTAGCTCCTGCTGGATTTTGCTTCTAATACCCTTGTGGAGGCTTCCATTTGTGGATGAACATTTTATGGTTAAACAACCTATCACATTGCTGTAATCTTTTTATATGGACTATAAACTGAAGGACTTATGAATAAATGGTTGTGGAACGAATCATCTGAGTTTCCATTATTTCATATGGGAAAATTTTCTTTGCTATACAAGTGCTTTGGATTACAAGCATGCTTCCGGAACGAATATTGCTCGCAATCCAAGGTTTTACTGTAATACTAAAAATTGCATGAAAAACAAAGAGAAAACACGTGAAAGGCTTCATGAATAGAGTTGAGCGTTTGACGGATGTTCGGGTTTGACGGGTTTGGCCGAACTTCGGAAAAAAGTCCGGGTTCGGGACCCGAACTTGACCCGAAGTTGACCCCGAACCCGAACACTATTGAAGTCCATGGGGACCCCAACTTTTCAGTACTGAAATGTTGATAAAAAACGAATGGAAAGGGCTAGAGGGCTGCAAATGGCATCAAAATGTTGGTAAGAGCATGGCAAGTACTCTGCAAACAAATGTGGATAGGGAAATAACTTAAAATAACATAAAATACATAAAAATAAAAAATAAAATCTTGACCTAGGAGGACGAGGTCCATATGGAGTAGGAGGTTGAGGTGACGGTGGATGTGGCGGTGTAGGTGGAAGCCACGGTGGAGGAGGACAAGGTAGCCAACACAGGTTTTTGTTTTTAATTTATTAATTTTTTAAATTAGGGTACACTCCAAAAGAGTGAGAAAGTTTAGAAATACAAGAATGGCTGGGTAAGGCCGACCCGGTATACGTGTCTATTCTGCACAAGGTACGGACAAGTCCTGTGGGATCCATGCCTGGTTCATTTTAATGAACGTGAGCTTGTCCACATTGGCTCTGGACAGGCGGCTGCGCTTGTCTGTAATAACGCCCCCTGCCGTGCTAAATACACGTTCAGATAATACACTGGCTGCAGGGCAGGCCAGCACCTCCAAGGCGTAAAGGGCAAGCTCAGGCCATGTGCCCAATTTGGAGACCCAGAAGTTTAAGGGGGCAGACCTGTCATTCAGTACATGTAGGCGTGTGCACACATACTGCTCCATCATGTTGGTGAAATGCTACCTCCTGCTAAAACGTTCCATATCAGCTGGTGGTGCTGTTTGTTGTGGCATGCTGACAAAGCTTTTCCACATTTCGGCCATGCTAACCCTGCCTTCTGAGGTGCTGGCGGTGCCCCGGCTGAGTTGGCGACCTCATCCTCCTCCTCCTCTGCCTTCGCCTTGTGCTTCCACTGTGCCCCCGCTGTCAGGTGGGAAATCCACCAGCAGCGTGTCTACCAGCGTGCGCTTGTACTCACGCATCTTGCGATCACGCTCCAGTGAGGGAATTAAGGACGGTACATTGTCCTTGTAACGGGGATCCAGCAGCGTGGCCACCCAGTAATCAGCACCTGTTAAAATGTGGGCAACACGGCGGTCGTTGCGGAGACACTGCAGCATGTAATCGCTCATGTGTGCCAGGCTGCCCAGAAGCAACGAAAAGCTGTCCTCTGTGGGAGGTGTATCGTCGGTGTCCTCTGTATCCCCCCAGCCACGCACCAGTGATGGCCATGAACTGGGCTGGGTGCCACCCTGCTGTGAACATGGTTCCACCTCCTCCATCTCCTCCTCCTCATCCTCCACCTCGTCATCCTCCAGAACTGTGCCCTTGCTGGACAAGTGTGGACCTGGCATTGTTGGTGCAGGAACCAACCCTCTGAGCCACTTGTGAATGACTGGCCTGAAAACCTTGGAAATGATCCCAATTCCTCCTCCTCCTCCTCCTCCTCCTCCTCCTCCTGTGCCACATCCTCTTCCATCATCACCCAAAGCGTTTTTTCAAGGAGGCATAGAACTGGGATTGTAACGCTGAGAACGGCGTCATCAGCACTGGCCATGTTGGTGGAGTACTCGAAACAGCGCAACAAGGCACACAGGTCTCGCATGGAGGCCCAGTTATTGGTGGTGAAGTGGTTTTGTTCCGCAGAGCGACTCACGCGTGCGTGCTGCAGCTGAAACTCCACTATCGCCTGCTGCTGCTCGCACAGTCTGGCCAGCATGTGCAAGGTGGAGTTCCAGCTTGTGGGCACATCACATATGAGACAGTGATCGGGAAGGCCGAAGTTACGCTGCAGCGCTGACAGGCGCGCAGCAGCAGGGTGAAAACGCCGAAAGTGCGCACAGACGGCCCGCACTTTCTGCAGCAGCTGTGGCATATCGGGGTAAGTTTTAAGGAACCTCTGCACCACCAAATTCAGCACATGCGCCAGGCACAGGATGTGCGTCAAACCGGCTAGGCCCAGAGCTGCTACGAGATTTCGCCCATTATCGCACACCACCAGGCCCGGCTTGAGGCTCACTGCCGCCAACCACTCATCGGTCTGTTGTTCCATGTCCCTCCACAACTCCTGCGCGGTGTGGGGTTTTTTCCCCAAACAGGAAAGTTTTAAAACTGCCTGCTGTCGTTTACCCATGGCTGTGCTGAAGTTGGTGGTGAATGTGTTACGCTGACCGGATGAGGAGGCGGTAGAGGATGAGGAAGCGGAGTAGGAGGAGTTAGCAACAGGAGGCAAACTGAAGCACCCTGCAATCCTCGGTGGTGGAAGGACATGCGCCAAACTGCTATCCGCCTCAGGCCCAGCCGCCACTGCATTTACCCAGTGCGCTGTTAGGGAGATATAACGTCCCTGACCATGCTTACTGGTCCACGTATCCGTAGTTAGGTGGACCTTGCCACAGATGGCGTTGCGCAGTGCACACTTGATTTTGTCTCCCACTTGGTTGTGCAGGGAAGGGATGGCTCGCCTGGAAAAGTAGTAGCGGCTGGGCACGACGTACTGTGGGACAGCCATTGCCATCTGGCTTTTAAAACTCTGCGTCACTACCAGACGGAATGACAGCATTTCAAAGGCCAGGAATTTTGAAATGCTGGCATTCAGAGCCAGGGATCGCGGGTGGGTAGGGGGGTACTTCCTCTTCCACTCCAGTGTTTGGGAGATGGAGAGCTGAATGCTTCCATGGGACATTGTGGAGATGTTTGGTGAACCAGGTGGTAGTGTGGTAAAAAGTAAGTTACAGCGGCGTAGCGGATCTCCCATACGCTGCGCCCATGCAATTCTACGAGGATCTGCCCCTAAGTGTTTATCTCACACGTACAGATATGGAGGAAACACTGCAAACATTGGAGGAAACACTGCAAAATATATTTTTTGGCCCTAAATGGGTGTTTTTTGAATAGAACAATAGAAGAACAGTAGCTAAAGTGTTTATCTCACACGTACAGATATGGAGGAAACACTGCAAACACTGGAGGAAACACTGCAAAAAAAATTCCCCCTAAATGGATGTTTTTTAAATAGCACAATAGAAGTAAAGTATCTAAAGGGTGTATCTCACAGTAACATATGCAGTGCTGGTGTAACTTGATTTCTGAAGCAGGACTGACTCCTATCTATTTCTCTCCCTACAAGCAAAAGCAGGAACCTTTCCCTAAAGTATCTATCTCTTGCTGTGCTATGTAGATCGCTGAGTAATTTGATTTCTGAAACAGGACAGTCTGACTCCTATCTAATTCTCTCCCTCAGAGCAGCAGCAGCAGCCTTTCCCTACCCTATCTAAAGCAGAGTGACGAGCTGTGCTATGTGCCTCTAGCTTATATAGAGGCTGGGTCACATGCTGGGTCACAAGCTGCACTGGCCAATCACAGCCATGCCATTAGTAGGCATGGCTGTGATGGCTTCTAGATCACACAAGTAAAACAAATGGTGATTGGCTGCCCTGCAGCGCGCCATTACATTGCCGAACACCGGACCCGAACCCAAACTCGGGTACCAAAAATCCAAAAATCCGGTACGAACCTGAACTTTACAGTTTGGGTTCGCTCAACCTTATTCATGAACTGGAGTTAGAATGGGCACAACAATTGAGGGAGTTTCGCACTGCCCCTCGGGTACACTAGAGCAGGGGTCTCCAACCCCCGGTCCGCGGCCCACTACCGGGCCGCAGCCTGTTTACTGGTGGGCCGTGAAGCCTCCGGTGCGGCGGTGGCGGGCGAGCAGAGAGATCGCCGCACAGAACGCGATCCGTGGAGCGCACTGCTGCCTCTGCCTTAGGAAAGGCCACGGCTTCGGCCTAGCTCCGGAGCGGTCGGCCATCTTGGTACACCCGGCGGCTGCCTAGATGCGCGCTGACGTCATCACCCCTCCCTCATCTGCTCGTGGATCTTCTAGCCGGCTATTCTGACAGAGCGCGTCATTTACAGTGAGTTTTGGCAATGTTGGACTGGCTATTACAGTGAGTTTTGGCAATGTTGGACTGGCTATTACAGTGAGTTTTGGCAATGTTGGACTTGTTTTTACAGTGAGTTTTTGGCAATATTGGACTGGCTATTACAGTGAGTTTTGGCAATGTTGGACTGGCTACGACAGTGAGTTTTGGCAATGTTGGACTGGCTATTACAGTGATTAGTGGGGGCAATGTTGGACTGGCTATTACAGTGTTGAGTGGGGGCAATGGTGGACAATACAGTGATGAGTGGGGGCAATGGTGGATGTTACAGTGAGGTGAGGGCAATGGTGGATGTTACAGTGAGGTGGGGGCAATAATTCTTTTTTTTTTTGCTGATCCGAAAAATGATCCGATCCATGACTCTGATCCGAGGATCGATCCGATCCGTGAGTTTTTTGATCCGTTGCACCCCTAGAAGCAGGCGAGCAGAGAGATGACATCATCTCCCACTGCTCGCCCGCATTACCACTGTTCCGCCCACACAACCCGGCCAACGTATCAAGGTGAAAGTGACAGGCACTGTGGCAATCTGCATCTGGTGGCATGTGGCAATCTGGTGACAGGCACTGTGGCAAGCTGCATCTGGTGGCAGATTCTGCATTATGAGTTTAACTATTTAATTTTATATTACAATATAAAAATAATGCGCTTCAATCATCCTTTCACCATATTAACCATGGTGTTGTGATGATTGAAGTGCTAACACCAGCCATTTCCTGACAAATTGGCAGCAAAAAAACGCATTGTCGGCCCGCATCATCGGGCCTTGGCACAATTTTGATTCACAATGCCGGTCCCCGGTGCCAAAAAGGTTGGGGACCACTGCACTAGAGTACCAAACAAAAGCACACGGAAGTAATTTGAAAGCCTGAATAAGAACATTTTAGGATTGTGCTGCAGGGAGACTTGATGTATTTTTATCCATTATTACGTCACACACAAAAACAGATCTCAGCAGGAAATAACTAAAAAAACATTCCAGTGATGACATTTGAAAGAAATATGATTTGTTTCTGGAAATTATGAAACAACTGTGAGTGAGTGGACTGATCCTTAAAGCATATCAAAGGTCAAAATATAAAATAATGCAGTGCATACTCCCAAAGAAGCCGCTGGAATTTTTCCAAGGTTCTTCCCCAATGGATTGACCCACAGCCAGGCACACGATCTCAGCCACACTTTTCCTCAAAAACCAGTCTAGGGGTGTTGTTTTTATTTTTGGAGAACTTGGATGGGGTTGAGGGAATTGAGTTGGAAACTCCAAAAACATAACTTGAGGACAGTGAACTCCTTTCTGAACAGCTGAAGCACAAGTCCTTGCCTTTTGCAAGCTGTGGATTTGGCGTGTAATAGAAGCAGCTAATAGCGGACTTTTCTGGTTGGGATTTGGGGGGGGCAAGTGGAATCCGTGTATGGTGTCCGTGAGCGGTCCTTGCGGGGTCTGCCGCAGCTGCATTGACTTTTTTCTGAGTCCACAGCTCTCTAACTCACTGAGACCGTCCCTCCCTTACCACCGATGCAATGGCTCAGACCTTTGGCTTGGCCGCTCGGCTCCAGTCCCTCCTGTGTACTGTGTAGAGAGAGATGTAGATTCGGCCGGCGTGGCACCGCCCACTTAAGTGTAGTGGTGGTGGAGTGATCTATGGGACTGTCTGGGGCAGGGACTGTGCTGTGCAGCGGCCGCCCAGTGCGGGAGAGAGAACCAGAGAACTGGCAGGAAGCTTGAGACGAGGAGGACTCGTGGAGTTGAAAATATATAACCGGTGCTGGCTAAATATATATATTCTTTGCAAGGAGAGCCTGGAGTACCTGGTGGTGCAGGAAAACTTGGTAGCACTGGGAATATAGGTGAAAAGGTAAGACTAAAAGGGGATCTATGGGGACCTTGGCCTGCTCTAAAGGGGGATCTATGGGGGACTTTTTAAATTTTTTAAACATTTAAAGAATTTGAAAATCTTTTAAATATTTTATAACATTATACTGCAAGCACTCTTTATATAAATGTTATTTTAACCACTTAAGGACCAGAAGAATCTCCCCCTCAATTACGGGCCATTTTTTGCGATACAGCACTGTGTCGCTTTAACTGACAATTGCACGGTTGTGCGCCACTGTACCCAAACAAAATTGACATTCTTTTTTCCCACAAATAGAGCTTTCTTTTGGTGGTATTTGATCACCTCCTGCGGTTTTTATTTTTTGCACTATAAACAAAAAAAGAGCGTACATTTTTTTTAAAATGTATATATTTTATACTATTTGCCATCCCCAAAAATGTAAAAAAAAAAAAATTTCTTCATCAGCTTAGGCCCATATATATACTTCTACCTATTTTTGGTAAAAAAAAATTGCAATAAGCGTATATTGATTGGTTTGCACAAAAGTTACACAGGGCGATCCTCAAACTAAGTACGCTTGGCCTTTTACCTATCTCACTGATTGCGCCAAGCCAAGTTCTGCACATGCCCAGTGAGCAGCAGATTCGTGCGCGCATGCGCAGTACGGCCGGCCCTTCATTTGCATGGGGTCACGGCTCATTACAATGAAGCACGCCCACTTCATTCCCACTTGCAATAACCCCGCCTTACGCCTCGGAATTTAAGTTACACTTGCGCAATTTTGGACGCAAATGCGCTGTGGATACGGCACTTACGACACAAAATGAGGGCGCCTTAACTTAAATGACATAAGTTTTGACTAACTTAATTTGCGCCGCTGTTTGAGGATCTGGCCCATAGTGTCTACAAAATAGATTTCTTGCATTTGTATTTATTTTAATTTGTTTACTAGTATTGGTGGCGATCAGCGGGACTGCAACATTACGGCGGACAAATATAAAAATGCACTGATTCATGTATAAATGTCACTGGTAGGGAGGGGGTTAACACTAGGGGGCAATCAAGGGGTTCAATGTGTTCCCTACTACGTGTTTATAACTGTGGGGGGATGTGACTTACTAGAGGAGGAGGCATATCGCTGTTCTTACTTAGTAGGAACAGTCAATCTGTCTCTCCTCTCGTGAGAGAATGATGCCCCCCCCCCCCCTCTGAAAAAAGTTCTGCGGACGCCCATAGACCGATGTATGAGTGCTCAACCTGTGGCCTTTCAACGGAACTAAAACTCCCATTATGCCTCTGCGTTTGAAAGTCATGCTTGCAACTGTCAGCCTTGCAATGCATCATGGGACTTTCATGGTAGTTCTGCAACAGCTGGAGGGCCACAGGTTAACCCCTTACCCCCAAATCACATACCTGGTACATCATTTGACTTCAAGTGGTTCTACCAGGGTGCTGTTTTTTAAAGCCAACGGTCGGCTCTCTTGTAACAGCAATCGCAGTGGCTAACTAGCTCCTCCTGTGACTCTCTCTGGCTCTCCCGTCCCACCAGAAGACCTGATATACCAGCTGGCATGTCCCCCGGCTGGCTGGAGACCCATACAGAGCTGGAATCAGTTTTGATCGGGTCTCCGCTATGGTAACCCAGACGCAATGACAAAAAGTCCACTGTGTGATGATTTATAGGTGACAGGTTATTTTTAATGTGACATGCAGGGCCAAAAAGGCCCTGCATGTCTCCTCTGGACTCCACTTGATGTATTGCATTGCATATCGCATTGCAACACATCCTCTCCCGGCTTTGTTAGCTGGGGAAAGTGACAGGGTGACCAGGAAGTGACGTCATTCATGTCACTTTCTAGGTCACCAACAAGAAGGGGAGGAGAGAAGATGTGTGTTCGCTGCTCTCCCTCCCCTCCACTTACCAGCAAGTGGAGGGGAGGGAGAGCAGGTGGTCTCGGGCACAAAGATGGCCAAGCAGAGCCTGGAAAACTTGGTGTGGGGGGGTAAGTACCGGGGGTCTGTGGAGGCAAACCTAGAAAGGGTTAAAAAATAAAACAAGGGAAAAAACTCATACTGACAGGCAGCCTCTAGGAAAGGCGTCTGTAGGCACATACCTAATGTGCCTAGTGGAAAATCTGGCCCTGTGTATAACTTTACCGCTCTGTACAACACATGCTCTGTGTATTGCTGTTCATTGGCAGAGAACATAACTTTCTCTGCCACAGGCAAACAATTTATCTTTTTTTTATTGTATAATTTGTATTAATTCAATCAAATTAAATGAATTGCGCTACACTAAGTGGCAGGGCCTCTCCCCTGTTTTAATTATTGTCTATGAAGTTGGCAGGTGTTCTTGCCACATCTGGGTTGTTCTTGCAACATCTGGGCATTTTCTTCGTTCATTCAAGCAGATTTCAATAAGAACGTTAAAAAACTGTGAATTATATTGTTTTTGGGTTTGGAGACTTGGACATTTACACATCTGATTTCATGCTTTTCTTTGGTATCTTTGGAATAGTAACTCTGCAAGCCTTTCTATATGTTATATGCTTTGCGCAAGCTTGTAGTGCCC
This sequence comes from Rana temporaria, assembly GCF_905171775.1. Lineage (NCBI taxonomy): Eukaryota > Metazoa > Chordata > Amphibia > Anura > Ranidae > Rana > Rana temporaria. The sequence continues at coordinate 23,857,840 of NC_053494.1, read as the reverse complement.
TTGTCCCTTGCATTGTTATATTGATGTAGCAATGTCAGTTCTTAGTTGATGAAGTAATTACATTGTGAGTTTTGAATCAAATTAACAGGTACCAACTGGATCAGTAAATATGTTTCCACATATGCTGCTTGTCTATAGTCGATTGATGTGGTTACCAGTGGCGGCTGGTGCTCAATATTTTGAGGGGGGGAGGACAAACCAAAGTCAACCCCCCTGTGGGAGACGGATGGGAATGTGGCGATCCCCCCCTTCCCGCGGGAGACGGATTGGAATGTGGCGGCGATCAGAGGCCTCCTTACCTTAGGAAGGAGGCAGATCAGGCAGACATGGATCCAGGCTACAGCTCCTCGCTCTGGAGCCCTCGCTTCTCCTACAGGCCGAACCGGAAGTGGGTCCTCACTGAGACCCGATAGGCCGGGAGTCCTAAGACTCCCTGGCCAATGGGGTCTCAAGAACTGCTTCCTAATTGGCTGGGAGGAAAATCAGGAAGACAATAGCGAATATTAATTGACTATTGTCACACAAGTTTGTGGGCTCTTGGAACAGTGCTCACCCTGGTGACTCACAAGCAGCATCACTGAGACCTCCCTCTTCTTTCTAGAGCTTGCTAGAAAGATCTGGAAAAGAGAAGGAGAGGTGGAGCTGCCTGGGGTGTTTTAGGGAGCCCTGACCAATCCCCAACCTGGATTGGCAGGGGGGCAGGATTCCTTAAATACCCAGGCTCAGCCCAGCTGGGGAGGAGCTGTCAAGTGGAAGAGCTTGAGTGAGAGAGTGTGTCGGGGCCTTTAAGGGAGCTCCCCAGTCTGGGGGAGGGGGGTAACTTTGGGCTAGGCTCGGATGCAGTCGTGGCCACCTTCAGGAACGCATGAAGAGGTCCTGGACAAGAGAGAGCAAAGAGAGGACAGTGGGAGACAGCACTACTGAGAGACTCCAGGGAGGACAACTGGTCACAGGCAAGGGGTACAGTCAGGAGGACTGGGGAGGCATGCCTGAGAGGTCTGGGAGCTTGCAGTCTGAGATGGGTGCAGAACCAGAAGTGTGGACTGTGGTGGAAGGGGCAGTGGAAAGAGACACCTGCAGTCATAGGAGTACTGGATTTGGGAAGTGGAATTAAAATGAAAAATAGTTTTCATTTCTTTTTTTGCAAACAAATATCTGAAAAGTTTGGCGTGCATTTGTATTCAGCCCCCTTGAGCCAATACTTTGTAGAACCACTTTTTGCTGCAATTACAGCTGCAAGCCTTTTTGGGGATGTCTCTACCAGCTTTGCACATCTGGAGAGTAATATGTTTGCCCATTCAAAATATCTCAAGCTCTGTCAGATTGGATGGCGAGCATTTGTGAACAGCAATTTTCAAGTCTTACCACAGATCCTCAAATGGATTTAGGTCTGGACTTTGACTGGGCCATTTTAACATATGAATATGGTTTTCTTCTATGATTGCCCTGAATTTGGCTTCATCCATCTTCCCATCAACTCTTGTAAGCTTCCAAGTCCCTGCTGAAGAAAAGCATCCCTACAACATGATGCTGCCACCACCATGTTTCACAGTGGGGATGGTGTGTTCAGGGTTATGAGCAGTGTAGCTTTTCCGCCAGACATAGCGTTTTGCTTTTAGGCCAAAAGTAACATTTTGATCTAATCTGACCAGAGCACCTTCTTCCACATGTTTTTTGTGTCCCCCACGTGGCTTCTCACAAACTGCAAACAGGACTTCTTATGGCTTTCTTTCAACAATGGCTTTATTCTTGTCACTCTTCCATAAAGGCCAGATTTGTGGAGAGCACGACTAATAGTTGTCCTGTGGACAGATTCTCCCACCTGAGCTGTGGATCTCTGGAGCTCCTCCAGTGCTACGATGGGCCTCTTGGCTGCTTCTTTAATTAACGCTAACCTTGCTGGGCCAGTCAGTTTAGGTAGAGGGCCATGATTTGTTAGGTTTGCAGTTGTGCCATACTCTTTCCATTTTTTGGATGATTAATTGAACAGTGCTTCGTGAGATTTTCAAAGCTTGGGATATTTTTCTATAGCCTAACCCTGCTTTAAACGTCTTCACAACTTTATCCCTGACTTGTCTGGTGTGCCCCTTGGCCTTCATGATGTTGTTTGTTCACTAAGTTTCTCTAACAAACCTCTGAAGGCTTTACATTAGAGCTGTATTTATACTGAGATTAAATTAGGTGACTTCAGAAGGCAATTAGTTCCACTAGATTTTAGTTAGGGGTATCAGAGTAAAGGGGGCTGAATACAAATGCACACCACACTTTTCACATATTTATTTGTAAAAAAAATGTAAAATCAATTATAATTTTCCTTCTATTTCACAATTATGTGCCAATTTCTGTTGATCTATCACAAAAAATCAGTACAACTCAATTGAAAAACAAACTGAAATCTTTTAGGGGGGGGGGGGTAAAAAAAATATATATATATGGGGGTTGCATAAGTGTGCACACCCTCTTATAACTGGGGATGTAGCTGTGTTCAGAATTAATCAATCACATTCAAACTCATGTCAGTACACACCTGCCATCATTTAAAGTGCCTCAGATTAACCCCAAATAAAGTTCAGCTGTTCTAATAGGTCTTTCCTGACATTTTCTTAATCGCATCCTACAGCAAAAGCCAAGGTGCGCAGAGAGCTTCCAAAGCATCGGAGGAATCTCATTGTTAAAGGCATCAGTCAGGAGAAGGGTACAGAAGAATTTCCAAGGCATTAGATATACCATGGAACACATTGAAGTCATCATCAAGTGGAGAAAATATGGTGACATTACCAAGAACTGGACATCCCTCCAAAATTGATAAAACGACGAGAAGAAAACTGGTCAGGGAGGCTGCCAAGAGGCCTACAGCAACATTAAATGAGCTGCAGGAATATCTGCCAAGTACTGTCTGTGTGGTACACGTGACAACAATCTCTTCACATGTCTGGGCTATGGGGGAGAGTGGCAAGACGGAAGTCTTTTCTTATGAAGAATTTTCATATCCACTGTACTTGAACCATAATAGAGAAATTGAATTTACCGCACTTTTATGGTGAAGAGTTTATGCTGCTATTTTTATCATAATACGATGGTATCTCGTTCATCCAGAATAATGACATTCTATCAAGGCCATATAGGGTAAATGTACAATAAAACACAGTAAAAAAGGGTATTCCTCGCAGGTGGGTTTAAAATGTATATTAAAATGCTAAAGGGGGGAGGGGAGGGAGGTGTGTTATAATTATCTTACAGAAGCTAAGTCACAGCATATCATATATTGTAACTGCAATCTGTATTTGCCCAATGTTGCAATATAGAATGTAACAGAAAGCCTTAAAGCCCAAAACATATAGGGCTAGATTCAGAGACAGTTACGCCGGCGTATCAGTAGATACGCCGTCGTAACTCTGAATCTACGTATCTACTGGAAGCGTATCTACTGGAAACCAGATACGCTTAAATTAGGCTAAGATACGAGCGGCGTAAGTCTCCTACGCCGTCGTATCTTAGGGTGCATATTTACGCTGGCCGCTAGGTGGTGCTTCCGTTGAGTTCGGCGTAGAATATGCAAATTACTAGATACGCTGATTCAGAAACGTACGTGCGCCCGGCGCATTTTTTTACGCCGTTTACGTAAGGCTTTTTCCGGCATAAAGTTAGTCGAACAAATAGCTGGCCTAGCCAATGTTAAGTATTACCGTTGTTCCCGCGTCGAAATTTGAAATTTTTACGTTGTTTGCGTAAGTCCTCCGTGAATGGGGCTGGATGTAATTTACGTTCACGTCGAAACCAATACACTTGGATATGTCCACGGACGGCGCATGCGCCGTTCGTTAAAAACATCAATCACGGCGGGTCACCAGTCATTAACATAAAACACGCCCCCCTGTTCCACATTTGAATTAGGCGCGCCTAGGCCGGCCCATTTACGCTACACAGCCGTAATTTAGGAGGCAAGTGCTTTGTGAATACAGCACTTGCCTCTCTGACTTACGGTGGCGTAGCGTATATGCGATACGCTACGCCGCCTCAAAGATATGCCAGTCTATCTGAATCTAGCTAATAGTCCCATATATGGGATGTGCAACAATAAAATATATGGGCCGGGATTCACGTAGATCGGCGCATCTTTAGAGCGGCGTAGTGCATCTCATATGCGCTATGCCGACGTAACATAGAGAGGTAAGAACAATATTCACAAAGCACTTGCTCCCTTTGTTGCACCGGTGTAACGTAAATTGGCCGCCTAATTCAAAGAAGGTAATCTTGTGCAGTATGTCTGCAGTCTCTGGTAATCTTGTGCCATATGTCACAGTCTCTGGTAATCTTGTGCAGTATGTCACAGTCTCTGGTAATCTTGTGCAGTATGTCACAGTCTCTGGTAATCTCCTGCAGTATGTCCACAGTCTCTGGTAATCTCGTGCAGTATGTCACAGTCTCTGGTAATCTCGTGCAGTATGTCACAGTATCTGGTAATCTCATGCAGTATGTCACAGTATCTGGTAATCTCATGCAGTATGTCACAGTCTCTGGTAATCTCCTGCAGTATGTCCACAGTCTCTGGTAATCTTGTGCAGTATGTCTGCAGTCTCTAGTAATCTTGTGCAGTATGTCCGCAGTCTCTGGTAATTTTGTGCAGTATGTCGGCAGTCTCTGGTAATCTCGTGCAGTATGTCACAGTCTCTGGTAATCTCATGCAGACTCCAGTATGTCCGCAGTCTCTGGTAATCTTGTGCAGTATGTCCGCAGTCTCTGGTAATCTCGTGCAGTATGTCCGCAGTCTCTGGTAATCTCGTGCAACATGTCTGCAGTCTCTGGTAATCTTCTGCAGTATTTCCGCAGTCTCTGGTAATCTTGTGCAGTATGTCCGCAGTCTCTGGTAATCTTGTGCAGTATGTCTGCAGTCTCTGGTAATTTTGTGCAGTATGTCCGCAGTCTCTGGTAATCTCGTGCAGTATGTCACAGTCTCTGGTAATCTCATGCAGACTCCAGTATGTCCGCAGTCTCTGGTAATCTTGTGCAGTATGTCCGCAGTCTCTGGTAATCTCATGCAGTATGTCCGCAGTCTCTGGTAATCGTATGCAGTATGTCTGCACTCTCTGACCGTCTCCTGTAGTATGTGTATTAATGTGCCACTTTACTTGCTCAATTATTTGGGATTGCTCCACTGCTCAGTGAGTGGTAATGATGTGCATTAACCGATAGCAACCAATCAGTGAGCACTAATAATTTGCAGTAACCTCTAGCAACCAATCGGCAAACATAAATTATGTGTTGTAACCTCTAGCAACCAGCCAGTGAGTAGTAAGGATAGGCTGTAACCTCTGGCAAACAATTGCAATCGCTACGTGATCTGCTGCAGTAAACAGATTTTACATCTATCTGCTATTTTTTTGTATGTCTCAGAATGGAGGGGGGGGGGGCCAAGAAAATATTTGCCCAGGGCCCAATCAAAATTAAAGATGGCCCTGCCTGTTCCCATACCTCCCAACTTTCTGAGATGGGGATGAGGGACACCTATCAGCAAAAGTATGTAGGCATAGGACACACCACGTCCCCTTAAAGGAGAATTGTACAAAAAAATAAGATTGGTTAAACCCACAAGTGCTTTTTTTACCACTACTATTTCTTTATATTGGCTTTTGGAATTTACAAATGCAGCAATTTAGAAATCAGATAAAAGGTTTAGCGCTGGGAAACACTTTTTGATAGATAAAAAGTGCATTTTATATACATCTATATAGATCAGACCAAAATGAGGGACAAATGAGGAGAATGAGGGACAGGGGGACATTGCGCCAAATCAGGGACAGTCCCTCGAAATCAGGGACAGTTGGGAGGTATGTGTTACTACTATACCAACTCGCAAAATCCGTGCCAAACCTGGGAGCCAGGCCCTTAAAAATGGCTGCTGGAGTCACATGGGGGCAGTAACATCCAATTGGATAGCTTCCCCAGTGACCCAGGAAACCATAGAGGAATCATGTTCCTCTTAACTTCCTCTCCAACTGCAGTGCCACTGCGGAAAAGCACCACCTGCAGTGGACAAAGTAGACTGCACCCGCCTACAGTGGCATGTTTGCATCCTTGCATTACAGACCCATATTTGTCTCCCACAATTTCCCTTTATCTACAGCCTCAGAAAGAGCCCCATAGAAGTCTTTAAGGCTGTAATGAGCAGACGCTGCCAAGACAGGGAGACTCGCATTGCAGGATATAAACAAGGCCTTGGCCATCGGTTCAAGGTTACAATGCAACTCTAGAGGAAGGGTGGGTTAGAATAGGTCAGGGTAAAGGGACAAATGAATAAGTGCACTTATCCTTTAAATTTCGTGCAGTATTTTGTGTCTACCACCAGATGGTGCTGCAGCTTTACAGAACATACTGCTAATGGCAGAGTTATGAAACCAATTTTGTATCAGTGGCATTTGATTGACAGGTGACCTTTAAAACACAAAAGCGATACATGGAAATATAATCTAAATACATTTATGACATGACTTATGAAGTTTTCTTCTGCATGAAAAATAACACAGCAAGCAATCTACTTCCTGCTTGTCTACCGTCTCCAGGGGTGGACTGACAACTCATGGGGCCCCCGGGCAATAGAAGATTATGGGGCCCCTGGGCTTACAGATGGCCACCAAGCCAGGAGGCAGTTCAAAGGCGGGGCAGCTAAAATCTCGGGATTTTCACATCAAAAGCATGTTGGTTTTGGACATATCAGGGACAGATGTAAAAAAACACAGATTTTTACATACTGTCCCTGGTTTTACCGAGCCTGGCAACCCTGATGGGGCCCCCTAGTGGCATGGGGCCCTCGGGCAGTGCCCGAGTGCCTCAATGGTCAGTCCGCCCCTGACCGTCTCATAAAGTCCTCTGCTTACTTATACAAGGTAGCCAGACTCAGTAAGAGCTTAGAACTTAGTAAATTTTTCCCCACATACTTATTAAACAAACAACATATCAATTTGTTTTAACATGATAATTAGATAATAGATCATTTTATCAATCGGACAAAACATGGTAACCACAGAGCTGGTCAACAGCAGCTGTCATTTCTGTAACCTGCATTAGCCCAGTAGGTGCAGGATTCAGAAATGGTAGGCGGGAAATATATTATTCAATTGCTGGATGTTTTTCAAAGCCATCCCTTAACCGGTTAAGACCCGGACCATTATGCAGGTTAAGGACCTTGCCCCTTTTTGCGATTCGGCACTGCGTCGATTTAACTGACAATTGCGCAGTCGTGCGACGTGGCTCCCAAACAAAATTGGCGCCCACAAATAGAGCTTTCTTTTGGTGGTATTTGATCACCTCTGTGGTTTTTATTTTTTGCGATATAAACAAAAATAGAGCGACAATTTTGAAAATTTTTTAATATTTTTTACTTTTTGCTATAATAAATATCCCCCAAAAACATATATATTTTTTTTTCCTCAGTTTAGGCCGATACGTATTCTTCTACCTATTTTTGGTAAAAAAAAATCGCAATAAGCGTTTATCGATTGGTTTGCGCAACATTTATAGCATTTACAAAATAGGGGATAGTTTTATGGCATTTTTATTAATATTTTTTTTTACTACTAATGGCGGCGATCAGTGATTTTTTTCGTGACTGCGACATTATGGCGGACACATCGGACACTTTTGACACATTTTTGGGACCATTGTCATTTGCTATAAAAATGCACTGATTACTGTGAAAATGGCAATGGCAGTGAAGGGGTTAACCCCTAGGAGGCGCTGTAGGTGTTAAGTGTGACCTTATGTGTGTTTCTTACTGTAGGGGGGCAGGGCTGGATGTGTGACGTCAGTGATCATCGTTCCCTATATCAGGGAACAGATGATCACTGATACTGCCACAGAGAAGAACGGGGAAGGTGTGTTTACACTCACCTCTCCCCGTTCTTCAGCTCCTGTGACCGAATCACGGGACACCCGCGGCGATTGGGTCCCTGTGGGCGTAGTCACAGAGCTTCGGACCGGGTCGTAAGCGCGCCGCCGGCGCCGGCTCGCGACCCACGGCTGGGCTCTTAAAGAGGACGTATATATACGTCCATGCGCCCAGCTGTGCCATTCTGTCGACGTATATAGTCGTGCGGCGGTCCTTAAGTGGTTAATCTGCAAAGAATTGGTGGAAGAGAGATGGGACTTTCAAGGTGCCAAAAACACAACATGAATGTATAAAAAAAATATCAAAAATTGTATTTAAACATAGTTAAAATCAACATAATATCATCATACAATATCCATGCGATTAGAAAAAATACAGTAACTCCAGCTCTACATGTTTCATCAAACGATTGCTTCTTCAGGAGACTTTGACAGATAATGTGTAATCACTGAATGATGATGAATATCTTTTGAAAGGGACTCCAAGTTAGGCCTGTCGGTATATCCAATACCTGTGGATCCTTAAAGCGGAGCTCCACCCTAAAGTGGAACTCACGCTGATCAGCACCCGCCCCCCCTCCGGTGTCACATTTGACAGGTATTTGCACCCACTTCCGGCCACATGCCACGGGCAAAAGACGGGTTTTTCTGACTTCCCGTCTGTCCCCCGTTGTGTGCTGGGAACACTCGGCTCCCAGCACACAGCGTGTGAGCCAATCGGCGGGCTCAGCACGACTCGCGCATGCGCGGTAGGGAACCGGGTAGTGAAGCCGGAGTGCTTCACTTCCTGGTTCCCTCACTGAGGATGGCGGGGGGAGCAGCAGAGAGACGAGCGATCGCTCGTCCTCTGCTGCTGACGGCGCTGGACTCCAGGACAGGTAAGTGTCCTAATATTAAAAGTCAGCAGCTGCAGTATTTGTACCTGCTGGATTTTAATATTTTTTTATACTGGCACATCCGCTTTAATTGCTGGAAAAATGGTATAGATCCCTGGAGATTTGATCATATTTCTATAGCCATCAGTATGAATGTACTACACAGCAAAGTATTGCCAAACTGACACCAGTCCTTAATATGCTGGATGTGGCCTGCAATATGGAGAGGCAAGGGATTTCCACATGGGAGATTGTAAGCTTCAACGAGAAGGGCTCTCTGATTCCTACTGTAATAAAGTATATTGTAGTTGTACTGTCTACCTTCAAGTTGTAACGTGCTGCGCAAACTGTCGGCGCTATATCCTGTATAATAATAATAATTAGCAACTAAAGCACCATTTTCCTTCTGCTCTGATAGCAGAAGCCACATACATACATTTCATGCCAAGATCCTGGATCAAAACTCTCATGCCGCGTACACACGATAATTTTTTCAGCATGAAAAAAAACGTTGTTTTCAGCATGTCCAAAAAACGACATTTTCCCAACTTCATCATTAAAACGATGTTGCCTACACACCATCGTTTTAAAAAAATTATCTAGCAAAGCGTGATGATGTACAAAACACGTACGACGGCACTATAAAGGGGAAGTTCCATTCGCCTTTGGGCTGCTTTAGCTGATTCCGTGTTAGTAAAAGACGATTCGCGCTTTTCTGTCTGTTACAGAGTGATGAATGTGCTTACTCCATTATGAACGGTAGTTTTACCTGAACGAGCGCTCCCGTCTCATAACTTGCTTCTGAGCATGCGATGTTTTTTATGTCGTTTTAGCCCACACACGATAATTTTTTACAACACGAAAAACGACATAGTTTAAAACAACGTTAAAAAATGCAGCATGTTCGGGAAAAAAAATTGTCGTTTTTCAGAACCTGAAAAATGATGTGAAGCCCACACACGATCATTTTAACCACTTAAGCCCCGGACCAATATGCTGCTAAATGCCCAGAGGCGTTTTTACAATTCGGCACTGCGTCGCTTTAACAGACAATTGCGCGGTCGTGCGACGTGGCTCCCAAACAAAATTTGCGTCCTTTTCTTCCCACAAATAGAGCTTTTTTTTATGGTATTTAATTGCCTCTGCGATTTTTATTTTTTGCGCTATAAACAAAAGTAGAGCGACATTTTTGAAAAAAAAATCAATATTTTTTACTTTTTGTTATAAGAAAAATTGAGTAAACTAAATTTTAGTCAAACATTTAGGCCAAAATTTATTTAGCCACATGTCTTTAGTAAAAAAAAAATCCCAATAAAAAAAAAATAGCTTCCTAGCGGCAACAGTGACACTAATACAGCGATCAGAAAAATGATCGTTTAGTGACACTGGCAATAGGGAGTGAAAGGGTTAACTAGGGCGGTGATCAAGGGGTTAAAACTTTATTAGGGGGGGGTACGTGGCTACCCTGGACCTAACACTAACTGACTGTCACACTAACTGTCACACTGACACTAAATGCAGTGATCAGTACATATATGATCACTGCATTCAGTGACAGTGTGACAGGGGGGTGGGGGGGGTGATCGGAAGGGGTTAAGTGTGCCTATGTGTCAGTGTAGTGTTGGTGCGACTTACTGTGTGAGTCTTCTCTCATCTCGGCCATTTGAAAATACCGCCGAGATGAGAGCTGCATCACTTCCTCTGCCTATGTTTACATTTTACAGGCAGAGGAAGTGACACGGCGGAGGCTCGCGGGATTGGCTGGGAGCGATCACGAGGGGGCAGACAGAAACGAACAGCCGCCCCCTCGAGTCGAATCGCTCCCGCAGGTAAGCCGCCCGCCGCACGCAGCGGAGGGGGTCCCGATCGGACCCCCGACCCGCTAGAAGGCAAGGACGTATATATACGCCCTTCTGCCTGTACGTGCCATTCTGTGGACGTAAATAGTCGTGCGCGGGCGTTAAGCGTTTTTGAAAAACTACATTTTTTTTCATGCCGAAAAATGATCGTGTGTACGCGGCATCAGACACAGTTATTTTTGGAATCTCCAGATCCGCTTCTAGTTCTCGCACTGTCAGTCGCTGATCTTTGTTGATTGCTGCCCGTGCACGTTCAACATTTTCACGTGTTCTGCTTGTTGCAGGCTTTCCAGAACGTGGATCACTTTCAACAGATTCACAACCATCATTGAAGCATTTGTGCCACAATTTTATTTGCGCTGCACTCATTTCATTGTTCCCAAAAGCCTTCTGAATCATCTGAGCAGTGTCCACGGAGGAACGTTCAAACTCAACACAAAATTTGATGTTGATTTTTTGCTCTACTCACTCAGTCATTTTGACGGCCACACAGTACACATGCTCACTCCATGGCGTCTAGCATTTCCACTGACTAGCGCAGTGAATTTGTCAATGCTCACACGTGTGCATTTCAGTATATTCTCCTTGGCTGCCAATTTACATGAATGTCACGCAAACCGTGTTCTCGTTATATTAACAATGGCTGGACTTTTTCCAGACAGACTTCATACATGTGCAAGGTAATATGCTCTTAAACAATGGTAGTTGTCTGAGTCACTACCACGTGAGTCATGTTAAAGACATGAACACAATCAATGACAATAACTAGCACAGGGTGGGGCCCTTTTCTCGATTGTCTCTTAACGTCACATTTTTTCCAGCTATGGTTCATAAAGATGTTTATAATACAACCTAGAAAGTTGTATAACTAGAGGGTCAGAAAACACACACCAAAATTACAACAGTTCTATCCACTTGTTATACTATAACCATGCCAGTGATCTTATGGAGAAAACACAACACCTAATCCAGAACCTAAGGCAGCACCAACAATAGCCAAGCCCGAATAGGGATTCTAACCATACCCTAGTCCAGGGGTGACCAAACTTTTTTCAAAGAGGGCCAGATTTCATAATGTGTACATGCGTGAGGGCCGACTATTTTGCCTGACATTTTTTAAACCATTAAAATTAAATGCAAATTAACGAATACGCTGCCCAACGAGAATTATCCTGCCTTTGTGGCTGTGTGTGGTGAAGAGTCTAAGGATGAGCTCAGGCGTGTTATTTGGATATACCGTATTTATCAGTGTATAACTCGCACCTTCACTTTAAGAGGGAAGTTTCAGGAAAAAAATACAATTTTAAATAATGAACTGTGAAGCAAAATAAGGGTCAGTGCCCATGAATGCAGCCTCACCATTGCCATGAATGCATCCTCTGAGTTCAGCCGGATCAATGCCCATCTACAGCCTCGGAGGGGACAGGACGAGCGCCAACGGATTACTTACAGAAGAATCTCCTGTTTTCTTGGTGGCCTTCCTATTACAGAGGCTGCCAAGTAAACAGGAGATTCTCCTGTATGATATCGGACAGCACTCGTCCCACCCCTCTCCCTGTCCCCTCTGAGGCTGCCAGAACGATAAATACGATATATATCTTTTGTGGCCCCCCAACGAATCCCAGTGTGCCACGCGGTGCTCTGGGATTCGTTGGGGGCCACAAAAGATATGTATATGTTCAAATTACCAGTGGGGCCACATTTGGCCCCCGGGCCGGACTTTGGACATGCCTGCCCTAGTCCATCCTGCCCTAGTCCTTCTGCCAAGTAAACAGGAGATTCTCCTGTATGATATCGGACAGCAATCGTCCCACCCCTCTCCCTGTCCCCTCTGAGGCTGCCAGAACAATAAATACGGTATATATCTTTTGTGGCCCCCCCAACGAATCCCAGTATGCCACGCGGTGCTCTGGGATTCGTTGGGGGCCACAAAAGATATGTATATATCCAAATTACCAGTGGGGCCACATTTGGCCCCCGGGCCGGACTTTGGACATGCCTGCCCTAGTCCATCCAAAATGTTACAAATATTTTTGGCTTTAGATAAATTATAAAGCGCCGAGTTGCCGAAAGAAGCCGAACTTCGGTGCGGCTCTATACGGCGCCTGCGCACCGACGTTCGGCTTCTTTCGGCAACTCGTGACGCGCAGTATGCGACGGTCGGAAGCCTGTCAATCAATTAGGAACGCCCAGTCTTGCAGAAGACATACCCGGAAGCGGCGGTGAAAATACGGAATGTACGGGGGAAAAAAAAAAAACAGCCGATTGTCATTAGGACAACTCAGCTGAATGTAATGTTAAAAATTTATTTTTTGGGTGAACCTCCACTTTAACTATTAATCAAAGAAAGGCCGGCTCACAGCATTCTCCTTTTTGTCCTCATAAAACCAACTAGCATACATAATTATAATCATTGTGCTCTTGATACATTGAAATCACTTGAAACGAATGGGTTACCCTATTCATAACACATTTTAATGAGTCCCAGTGAAAAAATATAAATTAGTATTTAATATATTATTATTATTATTATACAGAATTTATATAGCGCCAAAAGTTTATGCAGCACTTTACAATATAAAAGGGAGACAATACAGTTACAATACAATAAAATACAGGATTAAAAACGGCCCTGCTCAGAAGAGCTCACAATCTATTAGGGTGGTACAGGTGGTACGAAAGGTTGTAACTGTGAGGAATGAGCTGATGGAAATGGTAAAAGATTAGTTGGAGGTGTGATAGGCTTCCCAGAAGAGATGAGTTTTCAGGGATTGCCTGAAGGCAGCTAGAATAGGAGTTAGCCGGACAGGTTTAGGTAGAGAGTAGCAGAGGATGAAAGAGGCTCTGGAAAAATCCTGGAGATGGGCATGGGAGGAGACAAGGGAGTTTGTTTGGAAGGTGGAGGATTTCCTTTCTATCTTTTCACTGTTCTGTGGTTCCCTTTGGTTTGATGTCACCATTTTATTTGAAGGAGATCAGTGTATTTTCAGCCACCAAAACTACCATTTGATGCGTCCTTATAGGACATTGGTTTTCTCAAAAAAACTGGGACTCATTGAAATGTGTTATGAATAGGGTAACCCATTCGTTTCAAGTGATTTCAATGTATCAAGAGCACAATGATTATAATTATGTATGCTAGTTGGTTTTATGTTTGAATTATCACGTTATTTGCGTGGCTTATTTTATTGTACATTGGTCCTATTTGTGTGTGTCCCACATTTAAAGCTGCATGCATATTTGCTTTCCTGTTAATCCACTTGACAGCGCAGTATTACCACATTTTTCACATTGCTTCTTGTTCTCACCTGATTAGGACTGGAGTCGTGGAGGAAAATATGATGCGGTTCACCTCTGTTCCTAGGGAAAGAAAAAAAAAATCAGACAGTCTCTGCCCAGTGCTAAATTCGAAAAACTCAACACGCACATAAAGCTGGAGTTGTGCAAGGTAGAGAACCTCCAATCAATTCTATTATTGATAAATCTGGGAGATTGAATGCTACATAGTTACATAGTAGGTGAGGTTGAAAAAAGACACAAGTCCATCAAGTCCGACCTATGTGTGTGTTTATATGTCAGTATTACCTTGTACCTGTATATCCCTGTATGTTGTGGTCGTTCAGGTGCTTGTCTAATAGTTTCTTGAAACTATTGAGGCCCCCCCCGCTGAGACCACCGCCTGTGGAAGGGAATTCCACATCCTTGCCACTATCACAGGCCCAAACAATTTTAAAATGTCATTAAACCCAGATTATTAAAAACGCTCAATATATGTCCTACTGTTGCTAAACACAATGGGGCAGAATATAGTATGCTGATTGATTTCACATTCACAAAACTCGCAAACAAGTTTAGTTTTAATATAAATTAGTATTTAATATATTATTATTATTATTATTATTATTATTATTATCCAGAATTTATATAGCGCCAACAGTTTACGCAGCACTTTACAATATAAAAGGGAGACAATACAGTTACAATACAATAAAATACAGGATTAAAAAGGGCCCTGCTCAGAAGAGCTCACAATCTATTAGGGTGGTACAGGTGGTACAAAAGGTTGTAACTGTGGGGAATGAGCTGATGGAAGTGGTAAAAGATTGGTTGGAGGTGTGATAGGCTTCTCAGAAGAGATGAGTTTTCAGGGATTGCCTGAAGGCAGCTAGAATAGGAGTTAGCCGGACAGGTTGAGGTAGAGAGTTCCAGAGGATGAAAGAGGCTCTGGAGAAATCCTGGAGATGAGCATGGGAGGAGACAAGGGAGCTTGAGAGTAGAATGTCTTGAGAGGGGCGTAGAGAATGGCTTGGGTGATATTTGAAGGCAAGATTGGTGATGTAGCTCTGGCCAGAGTTATGAATGGATTTGAATGTTGTGGTTAGTATTTTAAATTTAATTTGCTGGGCGATCGGGAGCCAGTGCAAGGATTGCCGGAGAAGAGTGGCAGGCACTGAGCGGTTGGTAAGGTGAATAAGTCTGGCAGCAGCATTCATGATAGACTGGAGAGGTAGGCCAATGAGAAGGGAGTTGCAATTGTCAAGGCAAGACATAAAAAGGGAGTGAATGAGTAGCTTGGTGGTTTCATTTGTTAAAAAGGGGCATATTTTAGAAACATTATGAAGGTGAAGTCTACAAGCTTTTACTAGCTCAGATTTAGCCTAGGTTCACACTGCTGCGAATTCAAAATCACAGTAAAATGCGCGATTTTACCGCGATTTCGCGGCCGCGATTTTGCCGTGATTTTTCCGCGATTTGCCGCAATTTCGGCCGCAATTTAATGTAAATCGCGGCCCGAAATCGCAAAAAGTAGTACAGGAACTACTTTTTGAAATCGCAGATGCGGCGTCGCACTGATTAGGACAGTGCCTTTGCCGACAATTGCCGCCGATTTGAGATGCGATTTTGACATGTCAAATCGCATCTCAAATCGTTCCAAATCGTACCCAGTGTGAACCAGGGCTTAGAGAGATTTAGTTAATTGAATTGTCAGGGCTGGTCTCAGCCCTTCCTTCTCTAAGCGGGCCGCTCAGTTGTCTGCTAAGTGCCAGCTCCTATTTCTCCACAGTGACTCACCTGTTGATGATTTCCTGCTCGTCAGTCCTGCCTACTTAAGCCATTTATCTCAGATGATTTCTGTCTTTGCCTTGGTCACATCACAGAGACTACCTCCTGCATTCCTGTTAAAGACTTGCTTGGCTGACATTCTTTCTGGTTCCAGATCCTGCTTGCTGTTCCACTATGCTGATCTCTGGCTCCCTGACATTTGGCCTGTCTGACTTTCCATTAGACCCGGTTCACACTGGGTCGACACGACAGGCGGCTCAGCCGCCTGACGTGTCGCGTCCCATTAAATGCAATGGAACCGTTCTAATAGGAGCGACGCAAGTCGCTCCAACTTAGAAAAAAGGTTCCTGTAGTATTTCGGGGGTGGCTCGGGGCGATCTGCATTGACTTCTATACAGAAGTCGTTTTGCGAATCACCTCTGAAGTCGTCCTCAGGACGACTTGCAGAGTTGCCCCCGAAGTCGTGCCGCCTATGTGTGAACCTTTTTTTATTATTATTACATCTGTCTCGGTCTGATTCATGGTTTCTGACAGGAAGTGGTGCGCCATCTATGCTGATATGTTAGTTATTAAGTTAGTAATGCGAGAGGAAACTCAGGGAGTGAGGTGAGGAGCAGACAGATAGATTTGGGTGTCATCGGTGTATAGATGCTATTGGAAGCCGTGAGCTGTTTAAAATGACCAAGGGAGGATGTGTAGATAGAGAAAAGAATAGGTCCAACAACAGAGCCTTGGGGGAGTCCCACAGAAGGGAGGAGGGGACAGAGTTCAAGGTACAACTGAAGGAGCGCTGTGATAGGTAGGATGACAACCAGGATAGAGCAGATTCTTGAAGGCCAAGGGAACAAAGTTTATTAAAAAGGAGCAGGTGGTCAACAGTACCAAAGGCCACAGAGAGGTCAAGCAGTAGGAGTATGGAGTAGTGGCCATTGGTTTTAGCAGTTAGTAAATCGTTTGTGAGTTTTTGTAAGGCAGTTTCTGTGGACTGCTGCAAGCGAAAGCCAGACTGCAAGGGGTCAAGCAGGTTATTTTCACTGAGGTAGGAGCTAGGGTGGTTGTAGAGATACAAAGAGATATCCATGCGCTGGACAACGATGATTGGGACGATGTTTGGGATTTCCCCTTTAGCTCCCTAGTTTCGTTGCGAGACAGACTTGTGCAGTTTAAAATAGTACATAGAGCTTACTGTACACCTCATAGGCTTCATAAAATGAAACCAGGGCTCTCCGCAGAGTGCTGGAGGTGTGGTGTCTCCCCGGGGGACTTTACACATATTTTCTGGGCTTGTCCTAAGATCCAGCAATATTGGACTGAGGTGCTGGATCTGATTGGCCTGGTCGCCCTGACTACAGTGCCAATGACGATGGAAGTGTGTCTTTTGGGCCTGATAGGGACACTGGTGCCGACTGTTGCAGGGAGAACTTTGATTGGGTTATTACTCTTTTATGCTCGGAAAAATATAGCTATGCATTGGAAGAAACCCACAATGCCTTCCATGGCTCAATGGAAGTGTCTCATAAACGAGAGCCTTCCCCTGTATAAGGATACATATGAAAATAGAGGGTGCCCCCTGAAATATGAAAACATCTGGCGTACGTGGCTAGCAGAACCTACAACGGCTTGAAGAAGTTACGGAGTAGTTTATATATATATATATTTTTTTTTTCAGCTTATAGGTACTATGCAAAAATGGGGTAAAGAAGGATTGTGTGCCTGATTGGGGAATAGTTGCTTCTGATGATGGAGGAGACGTCTGACATACTGGGTATCAAACTGTGTCCCGAGTACGCATATTCCTGTCATGAGTTGTTAAGATTGCAAGCTAACAATACAAAGACTTGTTAAGCACTATCTGACATGCTGTTTATGTCCCTGATGTTTTTTTTTGTTTTCTTTGTCTGTTGTTGTTGTTTATTGTTCAAAAATGCAAAAAAAAAAAAGATTTATCAAAAAAAAAATTCAATTTGGGTACAATGTTGCATGAGTGCATATATGTCATTCAACCAGAAGAGAAAATAGTCAAAGGCCAAAAGAACATTTGATCAGAATAGAAAATACTTTAAAAAACATTTGTTTCTGCCTTATTCTAACAACAGCCACAGCTGCACTAGTTTTAGTAAATCAACCATTGTATATAAAAAAAAAAAAAAAAAACAATGGGATAATGCTTTATTTTTACATAAAATGTTTTTTTTTTATTTTTTTATAGAAAAGACTTGACAGATTTGGCACTTGAACACTTTTCCATTTTACTGGCCTACTGACGATCTAAAAAAAATGTAGTTTCTGTGTTTATCTTTGACATTTAAACCTCTAGTATATTTCAATGGTCTAAGAAAATGTCACTGTACCAGTTATGTTATCACAAGGTAATGCTCAGATCCTGAAATACTGGAATGCTTTATAAAGTAAGTTTCCTTTTCCTTTTGTCAAACCACACCCAACAAAAAAATCCCCCTAGCAAAATTCACAAACCAGCGTTAAATAAGAATTTTCCCCTCTGACATGAAGAAGCTCAAATGAAATAAAGCCTTTTCTATATATAAAACATGGTAGGGAATCAAAATAAGTCACTGGGCCAGATCCACAAACGAATTACGCCGGCGTATCTATGGATACGCCGCGTAATTTTTAAAATGCCCCGTCGTATCTTTGTTTTGTATCCACAAAACAAGATACGACTGAATCTGGGCCCGTCGGATCGTAGGTGCATATTTACGCTGGCCGCTAGGTGGCGTTTCCGTCGAATTCCGCGTCGAGTATGCAAATTAGCTAGATACGGCGATCCACAAATGTACGTCCGGCCAGCGCATTTTTTTACGTTGTTTGCGTAAGGCTTTTTTCGGCGTATACCGCTGCTATATGAGGCGTATCCTATGTTAAGTATGGCCATTGTTCCCGCGTCGAATTTTGAAAATGTTACGTCATTTGCGTAAGTCATTCGCGAATAGGGCTTTGTGTAGAATGACGTCAATGTCGTAAGCATTGGCTTGTTGCGGGTTAATTTCGAGCATGCGCACTGGGATACCCCCACGGACGGCGCATGCACAGTTAAAGACGTATTAACATAAAACACGCCTCCATCACATACATTTGAATTGTGCGCCCTTACGCAGCCGAAGTTACACTACGCCGCCGTAACTTACGGCGGAAATTCTTTGAGGATACAAAAAAATACCCGTAAGCTACGGCGGCATAGCGTATCAGAGATACGCTACGCCGGATGAAAGAATGCGCCGCGCTACGTGGATCTGCCCCATTGACTTTGCAAAATATGAGTACTCTTTATTTACTGTGCTGGGATACAGTCCTGGAACTGACACCAAAAGAGCCCATTTAAACCTGTTGCCCAATAACCCGGCCTTTCTGCCAGCCCTACGATCCTCTTCCTTCAGCCCTTGGAACAAATATGACCACTGTCGACTCTCTCAGGTCCTCCACTCTGACCCTTCTTTAACTGTAGCTAACCCATCTAGTAGCTCCCTGCTCACCCCTCTACAGTGGTTGAAGAGGCAATAGACCTTATCATACATTTGATCTATCACCCCACTAATGGATATAAACAATGGGCCGACCACATTTAAATCCCTACTATTACAGAAAGATCCACCAAAGCATACCATTTCCCATCTATACTCCAATATCCTAGCTGCTGCCCACCCAGACTTCCCCAACTATACGTGGATATGTGAAAAAGAACTCTAGCTTACATTAAACCTGCATATTGGGAAAAGTATTTCAAGTTGACCCACAAATTATTGCTTGTAATCAAGACTCCAGAAAAATAGTTCAAACTTATAACCAGGTGGTATAGATGCCCCTCTGTTCTTCACCATTTCAATCATGCAGCCCCTGAAACATGTTGGCAGTACCTCGCATCCAAGGGCACCATGCTCCATATATGGTGGGACTATCCCAGGCGTTTTGGCCATTTTGGCTGTGAGTCTTCAACGTCTACTGTACACTAATGGCAACTCCAATCCCACTTTCCCCTATGGTGGTGCTCCTCTTCATGACCCCTCAAGTCTACAAAAAAAAGATGTCCTTTGTAATTTTTTAGCCGCAGCCAGAACGGTTATACCTCGCTATTTGAAAACAGCCACTACACCTGCCCTTGTGGAATGGACAGTTGAACTCAATGCCATAAAGGATTTTTAACATTTGCGCAGGAAACTGACAAGGAAGAACAATTTAAAACAACTTGGCTCTTTTGCTTTCCTCCCATCCATTGTATTCTTTTATCCTCTGCTTCACTTTCTTCTTCTCTAACTTTTGGTCTAGCATGGATAAATCAGATCTTTCATTTTGATGATTGGTGCTTCGTTTCTGGTTCCACAAAGTTTCCATTATTGGTCCAATGTTGGACACTGATATTTTGACCTGTTATTGAACCGACATTACATTTTCGCACCTAATCTTGTTTTTGGGTTTGGATTTTGTCTAGCACTTGTCGAGCAAAGAACTTTGTTTCCTGTCTATATTCCCTTAGACCACTTGTTTCTATTATTTTGGTTTATGTCCTTGGCAAATCTTATTGGGCCAGATCCACAAAAGGGATACAACGGCGTATCTACTGATACACCGTCGTATCCCTGTTTCTATCTTTGGAACTGATCCACAGAATCAGTTTCCAAAAGATAGGGAGAAGATCCGACATGTGTAAGGGACTTACACTGTCGGATCTTAGGATGCAGTACCGCATCCGCCGCTGGGGGCATTTCGAGTCGAAATGCCGCTTCGGGTATGCAAATATGCAAATTAGCACTTACAGAGATCCACGAAGCTTTTCAGCTTCGTTTTTTCTCCGTAAGTATTAGTTTGCAATCGTAAAATTAGGGCTGCTTTTACAAGGCCTAAACTGTTTAGGCCTTGTAAAAGTAGACCCTTCTATCCCGCGTCGCCGTCTTTTTTTTTTCACATTTTTTTTTCCCGGCGCAACGTAAAACCGCGCTAAGCACGTCGGGAAAATGACGTCGTGAGCATGTGCAGTACGGCCAGCGCGGGAGCGCGCCTAATTTAAATGGGACTCGCCCCATTTGAATAGGAACGCCTTGCGCCGGCCGGATTTAAGTTACACAGCCGAAAATTTCTAGGTAAGTGCTTTGTGGATCGGGCACTTAGGTAGAAATTTTCTGGCCGTGTAACTTAAATTGAAAAAGTTACGTTGCGCCGGGTTTTTGTGGATCTGGCCCATTATGTTCTTTAATGGGGGGAGAAAACACAATAAACATTATATTTACCTAAAAAACAACAACTTGGGTCTCCTAGTCAATGTTTCATTTCTCTTTTGCATTTAAGGATTGGATTAAGGAGGATACCAAGCAAATCTCAAACCAGCCATGATGGAGTGACTGCAATTCCTCTTCTTCCTGTCTAACCCCCAGGTCGCCCTTCTCCTTCTTTCCCACTTTCTTCTTCAACTGGTTTATTCTCCTTGTCAAAGTATCTTTATTGAGTTGATAAAGAATTGTACAAGCATAGTGAAGAGAACAAGTTACAAGGAGAAGGAACTCTTTAACAAACAAACATAATCATTGTACATTGCAAAAGTCACTTATTTCAGTCAGCCTAGCAATGTATACAGTAGCAATAGTGACTGAATAACTGGCTACCTAGGTTCACTTTGCATTACTTCTTTTAGCCATTGTACGCTAAACTGGGCCTAGGGCCATGTCCCAATGTACAGTCTTTTGGTGAAATCGTTGGGAGTTTCAACGATATTCAACATTGTAATAGTAGTTGCGAAAATAACATTGTTAAGCTAAGAACATGTTTCTGAAGAGGGGGGGGGGGAGAAGGGAGGCAGAGAAGAGAGGGGTTGAGGAAGAGGGGGTCTGCAGGAGCAATCTGAGTTCTGAAGTCCTTGCAGTAGGTTGTTAAATTGGCTGGGCTACCATGGCTGTAAAACATCGTTATTCATTGCATTAGGAATTACATATGTGAACCAAGTTTTCCATATTTTCTCGAATCTGGTGATCGTATCCATATCGATTGCCATCATTTTGGCGTGAGACATTGCGTTGTTCATTCTATTTGTCACTTCATTTAGTGATAAATTAGGTGACTTCCAAGCCTTCGCGAGTGTCTGTTTCGTGGCTGTAAGAAGCTGCAGAATTAGTTTAAATTGCATATTCGACACATTGTCAGGTTTTAGGTTTAGTAGCGCCATTTTGGGATCTAGGGGAATTGTCTTTTCGAAGCGGGCGCTGATAATATAGAACATTTCTGACCAAAAAGATAGTGCTTTTGGACACGACAACCAAATGTGAAAATATGTCCCAGGTGATGAGCATCCCCTGAAACAGTGGTCCGGGTAATTTTGCACATATTTCGCAATCCTGACTGGCACTAAGTACCATCGAGTGAGAACCTTGTAGTTTGTTTCAACCGCTATTTCATTCAGGGATGCTGATTTAGTGTTATTCCAAATTTGTTTCCATTCTCATGCGTCTAGCTCTAGATCTAAGTCCTTTTCCCATTTACACACATAAGGTAGTTTCTCAGAAATGGAACTGGTCCGACTGGTTTATTCTCAGTCATCACCTCTCTACCCACTACTGGAAGCTAGTCTTACATGCTCAATTACCCCCTTTCTGTTAACGAAAGCACATGATAGCTGAATTGTATTATTTTTACTGGTCTTCTGATGAAGGCAACCTTTAACCAATGTGATTGGGCTGTCTACTTCCTAGTTACCCCCTAGATGACATGAGATAGTAGTGCTTCAGCATTAGTTCCTTATGTCTTTCATCACCAGTAACTTAGTACCAATGCAAACAAATTTTGATGTGTATATTCTATCTCTAGTGGAAGATATGAACCATGGGGGTAATCCACAAAGATCCGGCGTAACTTAATTTTTTCCATTTAAGTTACACTGCTTTAAAATTTCTACCTAAGTGCCCGATCCACAAAGCACTTACCTAGAAATTTTGGGCTGTGTAACTTAAATTCCGCCTGCGCAAGGCGTTCCTATTTTCATGGGGGCGATTCCCATTTAAATTAGGCGCGCTCCCGCGCCGGCCGTACTGCACATGCTCGTGACGTCATTTTCCCGACGTGCATAGCGCGAAATTACGTTACGCTGAGCTTTGTGGATTGCGACGGGTCAATAAAGTTGAGTCGGGAAAAAAAAAAGATACGCGCGAAAAAAAAAATTCAAAATAAAAAAAAATCGCGTCGCTGGACAGAAAGGTCTGTTTTTACAAGGTGTAAACAGTTTACACTTTGTAAAAGCAGCCCTAATTTTGCGTTTGCAAACTAAAACTTACGGAGAAAAAACAAAGCTGAAAAGCTTCGTGGATCTCCGTAAGTGCTAATTTGCATACCCGAGGCGGCATTTCGACACGAAATGTCCCCAGCGGCGGATGCGGTACTGCATCCTAAGATCCGGCAGTGTAAGTCCCTTACACATGCCGGATCTTCTGCCCAACTATGGAAAACTGATTCTGTGGATCAGTTCCATAGTTAGGAAAAGGGATGCGACGGCGTAACAGCAGTTACGCCGTCGTATCCCTTTTGTGGATTTGGCCCCATATCACCTCTGTACTATTTAAATAGGCTGCCTTGCCATAATGTATTAACAGAACACACCAGTTTGGCAAAGTGTAAATGGGCCTTTCTTGACATAAGTATTTACCGTATATGTGAACTGGGATTGTACAATCAGAATGTGCATGTGCTCACTGATATTTCTTCACAAACATTTGAACTTTACAGTTTTTTCCTTTTTTGCTGTAGGTTCCCCTGCATGAGCTTTGAACTGGAGAGAGTTCAGAGAAGAGCAAAGGAGAATTTAATAAGGGGGCTGAAGTACCTTAGCCATGAGAAACAACTACAAACATTAAAATTATTCTCCTTCGAGAAGAGACACTTAGGGCCAGATTCACGTAGCTGCGGCGGCGTAACGAATTACATTTATGTTACAACGCCGCAAGTTTTCAGCGTAAGTGCTTGATTCACAAAGCACTTGCCTGTAAACTTGCGGCGGCGTAGCGTAAATCCGCCCGGCGTAAGCCCGCCTAATTCAAATGGGGCGGGGACCATTTAAATTAGGCGCGTTCCCACGCCGAACGTACTGCGCATGCTCCGTCCCTTAAATTTCCCGACGTGCATTGCGCTAAATGACGTCGCAAGGACATCATTGGTTTCGACGTTAACGTAAATGGAGTCCAGCGCCATTCACGGACGACTTACGCAAACGACGTGAAATTTCAAATTTCGACACAGGAACGAAGGCCATACCTAACATTGGCTAGACCACCTAGAGGGCAGCTTTAGTTTTACGCCGCGTATCTCTACGGAAAGCGGACGTTCGTGAATCGGCGTAACTAGTCATTTGCATATTCTACGCCGACCGCAATGGAATCGCCACCTAGCAGCCGGCCTAGAATTGCAGCCTAAGATCCGACGGTGTAAGTCTTAGGGCTATCTATGTGTAACTTGATTCTATGAATCAGGCGCATAGATACGACAATCGTATCTCAGAGATACAACGTCGTATCAGGAGATACGCCGTCATATCGCTTTTGTGAATCTGGCCCTTAAAGTGGTTGTAAACCCCCCCAAAAAATAAAAAATAAAAATAAAAACCTGCAGGACAAAGGCATAATGAGCTAGTATGACTAGCATACTAGCTCATTATGAATTACTTACCTTAGATCGAAGCCCCCACAGCGACCCTCGTTCCTCTCCGCCGCCGCCATGATACCTGGAGTGACTTCTGGGTATCACCGCTCTGGCACTGTGACTGGCTGGAGCAGCGATGAAGTCACTCCCGCGCATGCGCGCGGAACGGCACGATCCCTGCACATGCTCGCGTTTCTGACACTTTCCCATTCAAGACTCGGCGCGCTCAGTGCGCCTGCACCGCGACGTAGACATCGGTGCCCGATTTTCTGCAAATATCTCCTTAACCATGTAGGCTAAGGAGATTTTGGAAGCACCTACAGGTAAGCCTTAATGTAGGCTTACCTGTAGGTGCAAGTAGTATCAGAGGGTATACAACCACTTTAAGAGGGAATATTAGGAGGAAACTATTTAACCTAAGGTCTCTAAAGAAGACACGCAGCTACACAATTAAGTTGGAAATTACCTTTTAATTTCTTGGTGCCAAATGGATATCCAAAACAACCCTAATAACAATTATTCTTCACTAAAGTAAATCTGGTAGGAGAACCTGATATCATAATTTGGCCTTGTAAAGCCTGATGTGAATTTGGCTGCATAGAGCGCCATAGCTCATTTTAATCCAGATCGCCCTGAAGGAGTACCAAGCAGTAGACCAAACTTCTCTGACACAATTTTCTATTTAATATTGTATAGAAATGGGGCTTAGGGTACCCCAAGACCCAAGAGACCCCAAAAAGAGGGAGAGCAGGCAAAGTGGACTATTCCGGTACAGAGTAAATAGATCAATTCAAACGAGAATATATCAAAATTGGGTAAATTTATTGACACAGTATCAAAAAATATAAAAAACATTAAACATCACAAACGAATAAAACAATACACATATCGTGACAACCATAACAGTCACCGAACATATGTCCCATTGGGAGAGTAGAGGTCACAATATACAAGATCTCTACTAGTTTCGTGACATACATCGTTTCGTCAGGAGAGGTTCTATGAGCAAATATTCCCGTTGGCTCAAACGTTCAGACCACCGAGGAGGGTGTCCTATGGCGGCCAGGGGGGTGGATGCGAGGATGGACCTAGCAACTGTATGGGGTACCAAACAGTAATCAAAGGAGGGGTCCCGGGACCACGGTCCCGGTAAACACAGTGCTGTAAAGCACTGGTTAATGGTGATGAGATTGTGTGCACACAAGGTGAGAGGTGCTATTGTAGCGTACTGATGTTACCTGATGCCTCAACAGTGAATGTGAGTATGGACTTTAAACTCGTGGAGTGGATATTTCCCGGGACCCGGCATCCAACGCCATTTCTGCATTAAGGTACAAAATGTCCCAGTAGCAGTATGGCAACCCATCGCCTTTGCCTAAATACTTATCTAACGTCTCACATGCTGTGCCCTGTCTGTAGTGGCTATCTCCTGTCTTCCTGCATTTGGCTTCTGGTGCTGTCAATGAAATCTGCCCCCATAACCAGCAGCTTGTTACAGAGGCAGACTCAAAAGAGGAGGAGCAGAGAGGTGAGAGGATCAGAGAAGAGACATTTCTGGCCCAGAGCAAGAAAGCATAACTTGTTTTTTATTTTGGGTAAAAAAACTATGTTATCCCTTAGAACCACTTTAGTTACTGGTTATTCTAGTACAGTGACCTTGTTCCATTAACATAAACTTCAGAGGCTGTATGCAAAGACCAACCCTACGACCCTGCAATGGAACATTCCAATGTATTGTGTCCCAGTCAGGTGTTCAAATCTTTTACATCTTTGTTATCACTCAGAATCTGGAGACACACCCGAAATATATAATGTTAAAACACAATACTTGTTACATCCCTCCCTCACACAGAAGAGCTGCCAGCTGCAAGACACAGGTGAGCACCAGGTATCTGTATAAAGCCAGGGTCACATCATATAGAAACAATGGCAGCAAAAGAAGACCAAGTGATCTATTTAGTTTGCTTATTCTTTATATTTGCTTTATTTTTGTGTTTTTTTAACTTTTAGATCAGATATGTCGTTAAAACTCACAAAAAATTAAAACGAAAAACCAGCATATTAGCTAAATCCATAAATTGCACCAAAATCCAATCCACATTATACTTGGATTTTAATTGCAAATGATTTTAAAGTACATTTGTGTTGCTTATGATCACACATTTACAGAAAAATCACCAGGAAAACTAAAACATATTTTTTTTTTTTTAGACCCTGACCTAGCAGTAATGAAGTCTTGTACCATGTTAATGTGAAAAGTTTGTAGTTTAAGTGATGCTCTTCATAGGCCAACTTACGTTATTAAAGATGTACGCTTTTAGGAACGCTTAGGTTCCTTGCTAAAGCCATTATATAGTTCTGAATTCAGAATTCTGATATATAAGACAGAAGTTTGGGGTATTATTCTATAGCAAAAGAAAGCATTCAGAAAAAGTTAATGTTTTAAACAAAAAAAAAAATCGTAGTTAATAAACTTGAAGGAAAAGTCACTGAGCTATCAAACATCTATCTCTTAGATTTTACATTTATCTCAGAAATGTGTTATCGGAATGTCATCATTTTATGTCAGCATCCTAATTGTTTTATCTTAGAATTTATTTATCTCTGGTTATTTATATATCTCAATTTTAAGAGATCATAATTCTTAAAAGTCAGCGATAAAGGTAAATTATCTGACATTTGAAAATCAGATTTACTTTTTCTGTTAGTTCCAGGGCTAATTTATTGACATTAAGAAAAAAGAGTTTTTGAAACAATTTAGA
This sequence comes from Rana temporaria, assembly GCF_905171775.1. Lineage (NCBI taxonomy): Eukaryota > Metazoa > Chordata > Amphibia > Anura > Ranidae > Rana > Rana temporaria. Next base: position 23,830,768 of record NC_053494.1, on the reverse strand, counting down.
AATTGTACATTTCAATTTACAAATTGAGTAGCAAATTGTAAATCTCAATTTATTAATTTTGTAGCAGATTAATGATAATTCAAAAAATATTATCATTGATTGTAAAACTTGTTATTTGACTTTAAATGAATAGTTTTCTTATTGAAAAAAAAAAGAAATGACAAAGATTACATTGAAGTCCAAAATGTTTGATGGATAATTTGCTCTGACTTATTTGTTGTAACTTTGTTAAAAAAACTAGTTTGGTATATAGGCGTTGATTTAGAAGTAGAAAATAAAATGTTTAAAAAGGTTTAGTTAGGTCTTTTGTGCTGATAGACTGGACTGGATACTGTAAAACATTTGTTGGGGGCAGATCCACAGAGCGAGTACGCCGGCCTATCTACTGATACGCCGGCGTACTTTCAAATTACCCGCGTTGTATCTTTAGTTTAAATCCTCAAACCAATATACGACGGCATCTGGGTTAGATCCGACAGGTGTACGTCCTCGTACGCCTTCGGATCTAAGATGCAATACTTCGGCGTCCGCTGGGTGGCGTTCACGTCGTTTTCCGCGTCGGGTATGCAAATTAGCTATTTCCGACGATCCACGAACGTACGAGTGGCCGGCGCATTTTTTTTTCCCGGCGTCTCTAGTCGGCTTTTTCCGGCGTATAGTTAAAGCTGGTATTTTGTATAGTTAGACCTGCAATGTTAAGTATGGCCGTCGTTCCAGCGTTTATTTAGAATTTTTTTTTTTTCGTAAGTCGTCCGTGAATCGGGATGGACGTATTTCACGTCTAAGTTTAAAAAAATGACGTTGTTGCAACGTCATTTAGTGCAATGCACGGCGGGAAATTTCGTAACGTAGCATGCGCAGTTCATTCGGCCCGGGGACGCGCTTTATTTAAATGAAACACGCCCCCTAATCGCCAATTTGAATTCCGCCGCCAGAGATAGACTACGCTGCCGTAACTTACGGCGCAAATTCTTTGGGAATTCGAACCGGCCAAAAGTAAGTTACAGCGGCGTAGCGTATCTCACATACGCTGCGCCCATCTATTTCTATGTGGATCTGCCCCTTTTTTGTATTGTTCCACATATATTATATATATTTAGTTGAAATAGAGGGACAAACTGCCTACAATTTTAAAAATATCAATGGCTTGTGCAGGGACCCAGTTTGGAGGGAAAAAATATCCTAGAATATCTATAGAAATGTTACAATATCCTTAATATTTGAGTTGGCCTTCAGCTCCCAACCCTTACCTGTACTTTCTAGCCTCCCAAGTACAACATATTTCCAGTTGGGAACTAGAGGACACACATCAGTATTCAAGAATCTTAAAGTAATTTTAAAGGCTAAACTTAAAAAAAAAAAAAATTATATTTTCTTGCTCTGTGCAACTGTATTGCACAGAGCGGTCCCATACCCCTCCGACACTTTCCGCTACTCCATCCTCCAGGTTCTCCCCCAGCAAACCGTGTGTTAAGGGGTACCTGTGTGGGCATGTTCCAGAGCCAGATTGTGTGTGTTCATGGACACACACAGAGTCGGTAAGCCACACCCCTGATCCCTCCTCACAGGGGCTTGACTGACAACTGCAGGAGTCCATGGCTGTTACTGCTGCTTGTGTCTCCATTGAGGCCAGAAAAAGGAGTGGTGCTAGACATATGCAGAATGAAAAAAATTGTTTTGTTTTGATTCGTTATTTACATAAATTTGTTTAACTCGTTTAATTTTGTTTTCAGAATTTGTTTCATTTATTTGAATTTTAATTGATTCAAATTCCATTTGAATTGCATTTAAATTCGAGATGAATTGCATTTGAATTTGAATTTATTCTATAAAAAAAATTGACATTTTTATTCTTTCTATCCCATTCTGTTCTATTGTTTTTTCTATTTAATTATAATATTTTATTTCCTGTCCTATTCTTTTATTTTCTAATATATTCTATTCTTTTGTATTCTATTTGAATTCAAATTTATAGTTTTATATTTTTATGTTCTATTATTTTCTATTGTTTACTTTATTATTTTCTATTCTATTATTTTATATTCTATTCTTTTCTAATTCATTTTTTTTTGTTCTATTTGAATTTGAATTAATTCTATTCAAAATTCGAATTTTGGAAGAAGGATACATGCTTGCTATTTTATTTTTCTATCCTATTCTATTCTATTATTTCCTATTGCATTCACATTTTAATTTACTCTATTTGAAATTCAAATTTCAGAAGATGGTTATATTATATTTCTTTCTATTCTATGTTTTATTCTATTCTATTCTGTTAATTTCCTTTATTTTCTATTCTATTGTGTTCTGCTCTTTTATTTTCTATTCTATTTTGTTCTGTTTTACTCTATTCTTTTATTTTCTATTCTATCCCTTTATTTTCTATTCTATTTTTTCTATTCTATTCCTTTATTTTCTAGTAATTTTTTCTCTCTTTGGAAATTCTCATTCAAACTATTCAAATTTGAAAATGATTCAATTTAAAAATTATTTGAATACAATTTGAAAACTATTGGACTATATCGGAATCATTTAAATTCGTTACTATTGTAATTCGGAAAAATTTGTCAGAATTTCAATTCATAACGAAATGAACCACATCTAAGTGGTGTTACAGCTGGAACCGCGCTTGATCTGAGAGGAGTTAGATAAGTCTTTGGGGGGGGGTAAGGAAAAGGTAAAGATAAACATTTTGGCCCAGATTCACAAAGCACTTACGCCGACGTACAACACGTTACGCCAACGTAAGTGCCAATGTGCGCCGGCGTATGTGTGCGGCAGACCCACAAACCAACACCCCGCCGACGTAGCTTGCATACGCCGGTGTAGGGTGGGCGCACATATGGACTGGGCACATGTTGCTGCTCCCATTGATTAGCCATTCAAACATGTAAATGAGGGATATGCACCGATTCACGAACGTGCGTGTGCCCGGCGCATGCTACGCGAGATGTGCGTAAGTTGTACATCCGGCGTAACGTTATTCCCCATAAATGACGTGCAACCCGGCACAGGTCTGCACCAGGGAACACAAGCCGGCGTATTGTGCGTTGGACGTGTGTCTGGCTGGGCGTACGTTATGTTCATGGCGTACGTGGTGATCCGACGTAGCTTAGGCAGTTGTGCCGGCGTGGTTGTGAGCAGGCGCAGGGGGGGTGCTGTGTATGCATCCACGTCACGGCGCATTTGCAGTTCGTAATATGTACCTGTCTGGTGCTCGGCCCATCATTTGCATGGGGTCACGCCCACTTCCACCTACACCAGCGTGCGCCTTCAAAACCTACATTGCTGAATGCAATGCTTGCCTCTCCGCATTATGTTGGCGTGGCGTACGGTGTTTGCTCTACGGCGACGTAATGTGCACCTTGCTCTCTGTGAATCTGGGCCTTTTACTTTAGAACCACTTTAAATATCCATATTAATCCAATACCTTAGATCAGGGGTGCCCAACCTTTTGAAGAAGTTAATATGGAGTACTGCTGAGCCAAGGCAGTGGAAAGATTTTATAGCTACAGTATGTGACAGAGGTCCAAATATCCAGGAAAGGTCTTTGGAGCATTGGTGGCACATGAGTGGAGCACAATTTATTTTGTAATAATTAATTGCTGCCACCATATGTCTTCACAGGATTGGATTGGAAAATTATTTACCTTTTTCTGGACTTTTTGTATGTGGACTTTATCTAGAATCGTTGGGCCAGATCCACAAAAACCTGACGTAACTTAAAAAATCCCATTTAAGTTACACTGCCTTAAAGTTTCTACCTAAGTGCCTGATCCACAAAGCACTTATCTAGAAATTTCAGGCTGTGTAACTAAAATTCCGCCGGCGCAAGGCGTTCCTATTCAAATGGGGCGAGTCCCATTTAAATGAGGCGCGCTCCCGCGCCGGCCGTACTGCGCATGCGCGAAGTTACGTTACGCCGAGTTTTGAGGATCGCGACGGCTTAAAAAAGTTGCGTCGGGGAAAAAAAAAAAAAAAATTACAGCGTCGCTCAGCATGCATTCCTGAGGGAGAACTCCATGCCAATTTTCAAATAAAAAACCGGCATGGGTTCACCCCCCAGGAGCATACCAGGCCCTTAGGTCTGGTATGGGTTGTAAGGGGACCCCCCCTACGCCGAAAAATCGACGTAGGGGGTCCCCCTACAATCCATACCAGACCCGTATCCAAAGCACGCTACCCGGCCGGTCAGGAATGGGAGTGGGGACGAGCGAGCGCCCCCCCCCTCCTGAGCCGTGCCAGGCCGCATGCCCTCAACATGGGGGGGTTGGGTGCTCTGGGGCAGGGGGGCGCACTACGGGCCCCCCCACCCCAGAGCATCCTGTCCCCATGTTGATGAGGACAGGACCTCTTCCCGACAACCCTTGCCATTGGTTGTCGGGGTCTGCGGGCGGAGGCTTATCGGAATCTGGGAGTCCCCTTTAATAAGGGGGCCCCCAGATACCGGCCCCCCACCCTAAGTGAATGGATATGGGGTACATCGTACCCCTATCCATTCACCTGTAGGCAAAAAGTAAAAGTTAATAAACACACAACACAAGGCTTTTTAAAATATTTTATTATTCTGCTCCGGATGCCCCCCCTGTCTTCGTTATTAGCTCAATTACCAGGGGGGGCTTCTTCTTCCGCTCTCCGGGGGTCTTCCACTCTCCGGGGGTCTTCGCTCTCCGGGGGGGGCTTCTCCGGACTCCGGGGGGCTTCTTCCATCTTCTCCCCTCTTCCGCTGTTGACTCGGCGAACCCCGGTTCTTCTGCAGCTCTCCAGTGCCTTCTTCTTCAGCGCTGGCTGCCTGCTATGTTTGTGTGTTAGCTCGATTTCAAACAGGCAGCCGGCGCGGTCTTCTGTGGCGTCAGGGTCTTCTCTTCCTTTCTTCCGATGTTGCCTCGTCGCCTGTTGTCGCTGCAATGATGGAAGCGCGCCTTGCATCACATTTATATAGGCATCACCGTCCCATCATGCTCCGGTAGGTACCCACGTGGTGGGTGCACGTGGGTAGGCACCCACCACGTGGGTACCTGCCGGAGCATGATGGGACGGTGATGCCTATATAAATGTGATGCAAGGCGCGCTTCCATCATTGCAGCGACAACAGGCGACGAGGCAACATCGGAAGAAAGGAAGAGAAGACCCTGACGTCACAGAAGACCGCGCCGGCTGCCTGTTTGAAATCGAGCTAACACACAAACATAGCAGGCAGCCAGCGCTGAAGAAGAAGGCACCGGACATCTGCAGAAGAACCGGGGTTCGCCGAGTCAACAGCGGAAGAGGGGAGAAGATGGAAGAAGCCCCCCGGAGTCCGGAGAAGCCCCCCCCCGGAGAGCGAAGACCCCCGGAGAGTGGAAGACCCCCGGAGAGCGGAAGAAGAAGCCCCCCCTGGTAATTGAGCTAATAACGAAGACAGGGGGGGCATCCGGAGCAGAATAATAAAATATTTTAAAAAGCCTTGTGTTGTGTGTTTATTAACTTTTACTTTTTGCCTACAGGTGAATGGATAGGGGTACGATGTACCCCATATCCATTCACTTAGGGTGGGGGGCCGGTATCTGGGGGCCCCCTTATTAAAGGGGACTCCCAGATTCCGATAAGCCTCCGCCCGCAGACCCCGACAACCAATGGCAAGGGTTGTCGGGAAGAGGTCCTGTCCTCATCAACATGGGGACAGGATGCTCTGGGGTGGGGGGGCCCGTAGTGCGCCCCCCTGCCCCAGAGCACCCAACCCCCCCATGTTGAGGGCATGCGGCCTGGCACGGCTCAGGAGGGGGGGGGCGCTCGCTCGTCCCCACTCCCATTCCTGACCGGCCGGGTAGCGTGCTTTGGATACGGGTCTGGTATGGATTGTAGGGGGACCCCCTACGTCGATTTTTCGGCGTAGGGGGGGTCCCCTTACAACCCATACCAGACCTAAGGGCCTGGTATGCTCTTGGGGGGGAACCCATGTCGGTTTTGTTTTTACAAATTGCCGTGGAGTTCTCCCTCGGGAAAGCATACCAAATGCCGTCACTGGAATGGGCTTTTACAAGGTGTGACTAGTTTACACTTTGTAGAACCAGCCCTAATTTTACACTTGCAAAATAACACTTACGGCGCAAAAAGGAAGCTGGAAAGCTTTGTGGATCGCCTTAAGTGCTAATTTGCATACTAGAAACGGCATTTCGACTCGAAATGCCCCCAGCGGCGGATGCGGTACTGCATCCTAAGATTCGGCAGTGTAATTCAATTACACATGCCGGATCTTCTGCCTAACTTTGGAAAAAGCCTTTTGAGGATCGTTTCCAAAGTTACACACAGACTGAACAGCAGTTAAGTCGGAGTATCTCTTTTGTGGATCTGGCCCGTTGTTTGCATGTATGCCCCTAAATGTGTAGCCTCGTACACACGGCCGAGGAACTCGACGTGCCAAACACATCGAGTTCCTTGGCCAGTTCAGCACTGAAGCCGCCGAGGAGCTCGGCGGGACGAGAGCTCCCATAGAACAACGAGGAAATAGAGAACATGTTCTCTATTTCCTCGCCGAGCTCCTCGTCGGCTTCCTCGGCCGAAAGTGTACACACGACCAGTTTCCTCGGCAGAATTCAGCCAGAAACTCGGTCGGAAGCTGAATTCTGCCGAGGAAACTGGTCGTGTGTACGGGGCCTATGACTGTGCATAATACTCACCCATATGAGATATCTTCTTTCACTATTTTATTCTGTTATTTTGATACTGTGTTGATTTGTATAATTTAAAGTGATAACACACCTATTTTTGATTAAATGTTTTGTAGCTGCAAAGCAGCATTCTGTGAGATGAAGGTGGAGCATACATAGCCACATGTTATAACTGAATTCCCTGGTTTGCTTGACATCCACAAAATAAAGTCTTATGTCACGATTGAGATGTTTGCTGTTATAAAACAAATGATGTGGAAACTCTACAGGTTGGCAAAAATAAACAACAACTTGTGAGGAACAGTTGACATTTTTCAGCTTCAGTGCCACATACTTTGACACCTACATATTTGGTGTGTATTTTTAACGCATCTCTCTGGTTGTTAATGCATGGAGAGAAAAAAAAACAATCAAATCATTTCACCTAATTCCCACAACCAACTCCCCCCACTACCATGACAGTGCAGAAATTCATTGTGACGGAACAGCCCTACTTCACCAAAAATTTGGTTTGCCTGGTTGATAGCTATCATGTGAACCCTGGTACACACGACCAAGGAACTCGACGGGCGAAACACATCGTTTTCCTCGTCGAGTTCCTTGTTAGGCTGTCGAGGAACTCGACAAGGCAAGTTTCTCCATTCCCGTCGAGGAAAAAGAAGACATGCTCTCTTTTTGGCTCAACGGGATCCTCGACAGTTTCCTTGTGGAAGAATGTACACACGACCGGTTTCCTCGACAAAAAAAAAATCCCAGCAAGTTTCTTGCTGGTTTTTGCCAAGAAACTTGGTCGTGTGTACGAGGCCTGAGACTAATGCCGCATACACACCATCACTTTATGTGATGAAAAAAAACGACATTTTCTGTGAAGTAAAAAACGACGTTTTTGAAACTTCAATTTTCAAAGACGAAGTTGCCTACACACCATCGTCTTTCTCACAATGTTCTAGCAAAGCGAGGTTAAGTTCCACCACGTTTTTCCATTGAAGCTTGCTTCGTAAGTAGCTTCTGGGCATGCGCGGATGAAAAAGCGTCATTTTAAACAACGTTTTTGCTACACACGGTCAATTTCTGTGAAGTAAAAGTTGACGTTTTGAAAAACGACACATAAAATTGAAGCATGCTTCAATTATTTTTGGTCGTTTTTTAGAAGACATAAAACAACGTTTTCCCCCACACACGGTCAATTAAAGTGACGTTTTTAAAAACGTCATTTTTTTTCATCACATAAAGTGATGGTGTGTACGCGGCATTATTTCATTAAACAAGAGATGTTTTAATTCCATTAATTATTTTAGTTCATGATAATTATTTCCTAAAATGATTCATTCCTAAATATAAATATTTTTTTTTACTTTGAAAATTTGAATACTTAAAGCGGTAGTTAACCATGGCTTTAAAAAAAAAAAAAAATACCCTGCAAGGCAATGGCATAATATGCTAGTATGCAGTGAACACCTTAGAATAAAGTCCTCCAGCGGTGTGCTGTCACCACTGAGAGAGCTTCCATCTTCACTCGGTCTTCCTTCTGGGTGTAGGAGCTCTGGCTGGGTGAGTGGCTGGGACCACAATGACTCCAACTTACCTTCCCGAACGCACCATCCAATCTACCATATGGTGTGGTGTAGCGCAATGCCAATAATACTGCAAGCACAATTATTGGTCTGTTGCAGTGCTTTAGGCAGCTCTTTCAATGCAAAAAATCCAGCCTATGAAGCCTCGTACACACGACCGAGGAACTCGACGGGCGAAACACATCGTTTTCCTCGTCAAGTTCCTTGTTAGGCTGTCAAGGAACTAGACAAGGCAAGTTTCTCCATTCCCGTAGAGGAAATAGAGAACTTGCTCTCTTTTTGGCTCGTCGAGTTTCTCGACAGTTTCCTCGACGAAAATGTACACACGACCTGTTTCCTCGGCAAAAAAATATCTCCCAGCAAGTTTCTTGCTGTTTTTTGCCGAGAAACTCGGTCGTGTGTACGAGGCCTTAGAGTGCTTTATCCAAGGTTTCAGTAAGAGACACCACAAAGCAACTAATTTCACTGTGCATCCTCTCAAAATTTTGGATTTACACAACATTTTAGTTCTGGTGACAATGGACAACAGGACAAATAGAGAGGTTGAATCTCTCCAGACAGCAGTCATTAACCCTTCCCTACTCTTTCTAAATGAAAAATTAAATATTTTTGGCTTTAGTTACAATTTAAACAATTTAGCTGTTCTCAACAGCATTTGGTAGCATTTACAGACTGGAAATGGGAGGGGTAGTAGATTTTTCTTCAAACATTCCATACAAAATGTAATTCTACAAACTCAGATAAGTGGGATTCATTCAGATATGTCCTTCTTATTCATTGGGTTGCCCTGATCGTTTTACAAGTTGCTATATTGTCCTGATCTTCAGTCAATGTAACAGTACATAATAACATGAGCGGTATCTGTTCAAATCTTTATCAGATGTAGCATTACTTAGTAATGTTGCTTTGGAACTGAGAATTTCTGCTATTATAAACCAGGAGAGGGTATTCAATGTATTCCTTATCTCACTAAGTACTGTGTCCACAGGCAGCTGATATCAACCAGAACCAGGATGGAGAGTCCGACCAAATGGATAGCATCACTTCTCTTCATCGGTATGTTCCAGATATTCCATCCTTATAACAGAATGTCCAAAAATACCTGAAGGGGTAGGAGCAGTCCAGTAATAGATCAGGAGACATATCTCTTATGTAGTCAGTGGAAGGATGGGGAATCTTTGCAATGGATACCCAGATCAATACCTGGAAATGCTTCACAGAATATACCCCCCCCCCCCCCCACACACACACACACACACACAAACGAATTTGAATCTTTGGGTTGTTCCACTTAAAGCTCAACTTTGGGCGCCTGGATTTTTGGACGCCAATATGTTTGAAAGCCAAGGGTGTTTATGCACGAGATGTTTGGTTTGATGAAAACTCTTTCCATCTTCGTTTTTCACTGCCCCTAGAAAGTACAGCTGTACTGGTGTTGTGCCTCCATCCCCCTCTCTGCTCTTTGCTAATCACAAAGCACAGTCTGGGATGATGCTGTAGCCAGTCAGCAGGAAGAAACACATCTACGACAGGGAGCGTGGAACTGTAATATGCTGACTTTGCTGGAGACTGGGTTCCATTCACAGAATGAACTTGCATGAGACATTTAGGTGTTAGGACTGAAACTGTCAATTCACTAGACCGTTTGTACAGTATTTACCGAACAACGCTGCAAACGCTCGGTAAATACCACATTGCCAGGCATTAAAATCCTTTCACAGGAGAAAATAAATAATTAAATTAATGCGGAAATCAAGTAGTGGTCCAGGCATGCAGTATTTGTGGAATGTGTACCTGTTGTTAAGGAGTGGGCGGCCGCCGTGTCCTTAACAACCAATGAGTCATCAGCTGTCGTGAGCTTCCCCACCGACAGCTAAATAAAAAAAATACTTGCCGGTGATAAAAAAAATTGGGAAAAAATGGCATGGAGTCCCCCCCAATGCATATGGATTTTGAATGGAACCTGACCACCAAAATGTAAAAATATAATGGCGTGGGGCCCCCTGCCCCTTACTTATTTAAGAACTGTTAAACGGCGGAGCTGGCAGACAGCGGGAGCCTTCGCCATGAGTAGATCTTTTCTTTTTTAGGGTCGCCATCGGCGGTGGGCTGCGTAATTGACGATGGATCTACACCAAGGGACATTCATTTTTATTTTTTAAATAAAGGACTTGTCAAAAACGATTTTTTTACACTACACATTTTTTGGGGTGAATGAGTAGGGGTACTATGTACCCCTACTCATTCATATAGGGGAGGGGTTGGGATCTGCGGGCCCCCATCTTAAAGTAGGCTTCCAAATTTCTGATAAGCCCTGTGCCAGCAGACCCCCACAACCACCGGCCAAGGTTGCGGGAAGAAGCCCTTGTCCCCATCAACATTGGGACAAGATGCTTTGGGGGGCATATAGCCTGGTATGGTTCAGGTGGGGGGGGGCACTTGCTCTACCACTCTCTTTTCGGACCTACCAGGCTGCACGCTCAGCTAAGGGTCTGGTATGGATTTTGGGGGGGGGCAAAGCTGATGGCTCAAGGACACAGTGGCTGCCTGTTTCTTAACAACCATGATGTTTACTGGTTGTTAAGAAGCCCGCTCCATAACAACTCTGCCCGCTCCATAACAACTGGTACCCATTCCACAAATACTGCAAGCCTGGACCACTATTTAATTTCCGCATACAACTAATTATTTATTTCCTTCTGTGAATGGATTTTGACGCCTGTTCATATGGTATTTACTGAGTGTTTTCAGTGCTTTTCGATAAATACCGCACAAGCGGTCTAGCAATTTGACAGTTCCAGGATCGCATGAGATATTTAGGCAAAATGTGTCCTGACACCTAAATATCTCATGCGAGTTCATTCTGTGAATGGAGCCCACAGTCAGGTGACCACATTATTATAGGACAAAAGGGGGAGATTTACTAAAACTGGTGCACTCTAAATCTGGTACAGCTGTGCATGGTAGCCAATCAGCTTCTAACTCCAGCTTGTTCAATTAAAGTGTAAATAAACCCCCCCAATTATTTTCAGTCAAGGAAGCTGTCACCTTTGCCTCTGTTTAATCTACAACTTGCATGATGCTGCATATGTGATCACTTATGACACCAGCCATTAGATGGTTTGACAGTTTGGTTGAGAGCACAACCAATGAGAATTTCTGGCATGTTTTTGGATGGGTTTACTTCCGCTTTAAGCTATGACAATAACACCTGGAAGCTGATTGGTTTCTATGCAGAGATGCACCAGATTTTGCACCATGCAGTTTTAGTGTCAGGTGACGGGCACACTGTTATTATGGGACATAGTGGCAGTAGAACAGCTTATTATAGGTCTCACTGGCAGTCGACTATCTTATTATAGGGCACAGTCTCAGATGACCACCTTATTATAGGACACATTGTCAGATGACCATGTTTTTTATAGGCCATACAGTGGCTAGCTTATTACATGACATCATGTCAGGTGATTTCCCTTAAACATATTCCTCAGAGGCATGGCAATACAAATGGCTCCTTTGTGCAAACCCATCTTTCTGGTTTTTCAGACAAATAGTTGGTATTCTAAGACATGTGAGAAAACCAACCACAGACTCATTTGTTTTCCATATTGTTCACATTTTTAGACAAGGAATGTTGCCTTTCCCGGGGCTATTGTGAGTTTAATTGTTGCTTTTGTTTTTCATTTCAGGGCTTTTTGTGACTTTATCTTCTGCTGCCAATGTCACGGTAAGTTCTATCTGTTTCCAAACTTGCATTTCCAGTAGATATTTTTTTGCGAACACATAACAAGGGAACATGTAATAAGAAGAAACCAAAAACATACAACATGACAAGACAGAAAAAAAGACAGAGAACTCATCCATGCACAATGTGTGAAAATTGTATTGAAATAATGATTGGGATAGATTGGGATAGACAAGCATCCAAAGAAATATTTGCTGCAAATTGCACTGCGTTTAAGGATAATTCCACCCAAAATGTTTATTTCAGTGCTTGGTTAGAATATATTTACTGTTGAGTCGCCTGACAGTTTCTTAAATCTCTCAAGGACTTTATTGGTGAGATCTCTGCATGGAGTTCTTGGGTCTGCACACCTGTTGTGCTCATTATGAGGAGCTTCCAAGTAGCCAAGGACTGACTCAGTACATAAGGCTCAACTTAAAGTGGCTCTAATCCTCAGTCATGAAATCTGAGCAAAGCACGTATATCTGTAGTGTTTACTTATCTGTCTCTAAAGCTCATAGTGTCGTTTCTCTCTGGTGCCTCGGTCCTCTGTTATCAGCATGAATCACTTTTGAGACGTTTTCACACATGAGATAACATTTGTATCAGGGAGGGAGCTCAGCAGACAGCTTGTCTATTCACAACACAGTTCTTCTGCTGTGTGAAAGGGGGGTGTGTTTCTTTCACTACCGTGAATGGGTATGGGAATGGGGAATGGAGTGTAAACCTTTATGTACCTTCAAGGAAGGTGATGGAGAACAAGAAGTAAGGAAAGGCAGAGTAGCCAGCCTGGGAGTAGAGGCTGTATGGACCTCTAAGAAGATGGTTCTCTACATTAGGGCCCATTGCATAAAAGAACCCTTCTATGGACTAGGACTGGACCATGGGTGTACAAGGCCTTGAGAAGTATACATGGGTGGTGGCTGGTAATGGAAGTTTCATTGGAGGGAGTGGATTGGTTGCTGTATGGTCTACCCTTCAAAGCAGTAAGTCCTCTACATTAGGGCCCACTACTTAATGAAATCCTCCCAAATACTGGGCCTGGACCATGGGTGTGCAAGGCCTTGCAAAGTATACAACAGCTTCCTTCCATGGCTTTGGCTAAAGCAAGTGTAAAGTGTATTGTGTGTAAAAGAGCAGGAGGAGGAAAATCAATGTTTAATGCTATTTCTCTCAAAAATCTCTGTGGTCAGTACCGAGCAAGTGAAAATATGTTATTCTTCTGGTGTTGGGCCCAGTGTGATTATTTTGCCTCCAGCCACAAGGGGCACTGACTCACAGTTCCCCCTGTGCTGCCAGAAATCAAGCATGTCTCCTGTGTGCTGTCTCCAGATGTCAGGCACCTAAAGTGTGCATGAGCTAATAGCTTATTCATGATTCTTTATACCTATAAAAAACAAAAGGAGTATCTGTTATAAAGATAGCAGCTACAGTATAACATAATATACCGAATATGATGAATATTTGTATCATCAGGATATCTGCATTTATACATTTAAATAGAATAATACCTAAATTCTGTGAATTCTATGTGAATAGTATGTTTTAAATAACTGCACAGCTAACATATTTTAATATTATTGTCTGTATTTATTCCAATAGTGTCCGTCCGGTCCTCTCAATGGTAAGTCTATGTTTACCAGCTATTTGTAGCAGCTTGCAATACATATTTGCAGATAGTTATTTATGTTAACTATTTTTTTTTTCCCTACAGAAACAGTCATATGCACTAATATAACAGGGTAAGTTTAATCATTTCTTATTAGCATGGTGCAGACATAAAAAGTTAATTAAACTGTCTAACACCCATGTATTGTTTGTTTAGCTGTTTAAATTGCCCCCAAAATCTTCGTACTTTAAAATAAATGTAATATGACACCAGAAGATGATATCGTTTTTATTTTGTTAGATCTTACACAGTTTGCTTTAGTCAATAAAGAGTCTTAGTAAAGCCAAAACTTTTTTTGTTAGTTTTGGATAGAGTTTAGAAGATAATTAGCTTTCAAAATGGCACCTGGCCTCCAATGTCCTGACACTCCTTTATTTTCTCTTACAGCAACATCAGTGTCATCGATGTCTGCTCTTCATCCTTCCAGCAGTATGCTTGTTTCAACGTGAGTATCTTCATTTACATGTAATATTATTGGTCATATCTGTGAATTGTGAAGGCTTCTTATCATGGGACACTGACATACCAATATGTTAAAGTTCACTTCCTTGTTATGCCTCTATTTAGAGCTCATTATTAGCAGCCCTTCCTGATGACATCCTGGTCAACATGTCCAACTGCTACCCCAATGATACTACTACAGATGCCCTGGACCCTGCATACTTGTCTTTGTTTTTATCCAAGTTGGACATGAACAAAACCAATATCATATTTGGAAGCCTAAACAACAAGGTAAGCACGTTTATTTTGGTGTATTTAGCTGAACTTCCCTTTCTGATTTTGTTATGTGTTAATAAAGTTGGAGAATTTTTATAAAGTTGGACACTGAAAAAAGCAACTAGGTTTGCCAACCTGACTCATGTTCAGGTACGGACTTGAGAGTTAGAATTTGGTTATGTGTTCTTTATTTGAGCTTTACTAGAATTTTCTGCTAATCATGTGACAAATAGGGCACAAAAAATATAAAGACAGTTCTAGGTCCTGCCACTGTCTGGATAGGTAGACAACACACAGGTTTTGCACTAATGCAGAGTGCTAAGCTCCAGAGTATTGTTTTGAGTGGAGAAGACTAGCTTGTGAATGTTCTCCAGGTTTTGTTATCCCTGATCGGGTTCTGAAATTTGAAGGTGTCAAAACTTATTGGTTGGACAAAGCTTTCAATCATGTGTCCAGGTCTTATTAGAAACCTGCAGGATGTGTGGCTGTACAGATGTACACACATGTTATATACAAGGGCCTGAGCATAGTTCAAAGCTCCCATTATTTGACAAGTTTACTTTTAAAAACAGGTGTGAGTTACTGCCAGGAGACTGAAGACAGAGATGTTCTAGTTGAGAGACTGCACTCCATGTTGGAGAGCCTGGGAGACTGACAGTGTGTCTGGGAAACTGAGAAAGCCAGCACAGCTAGGCGAGCCCAGGGGGCTGAGGGAATCTGTAGATCTCAGAAAGTGAGAGAGCCTCAGGTGCCAGGAGATCCCCTATCTAGAGGCCCACATCTATGAGAGGGCCTGTGCAATAGGGGACTTTAACTGAAGACTGAGTGAGCCAGGAGAGCCAGAGAGCCAGGACTGAAGGATCCTGACAAGAGCAAAGGTGCTGCTGAAGAGTAAGTCAGGTGGCTGAGTAGATATGTACGATTCGGTTCATAACGAATGGATTTTCGTACGAATTTGTTAGCATTCGTACATTCGGATCAATTCGAACATCCGAAGAGCTGAAAGTACTAAATAAACGAACAAGCGAAAATACGAACTTACGATTGGACAAACTTACTAAAATACGAAACACCGAAAAAGGAAAAGAACGAAAATTACATCTATAACCAATGATTTGCATTCCGTATTTTAAATCCTTTGTCTGTTCGTAATTTCGTATTTTCATTTGTGTGTTTTGTAAATCCATTAATTTGTCTGTTCGTAAATTTGTGTACTCAAATCGTTTTTTTCGAATGGGCAATGGGCAGTGTAGTTAGTGAGTGATGTATCTTACTTAATATCTTAGCCAAACAGCTTATCTCTTTTGTGTTGAGTCAAATTGGACAGTGTAAGAGAAAGTCTATCTTAATATGGATTAGCTGCGTGTTGAAAATTAAACTAAAATACGAGATTGCGAATGACCGCGCCGCAATGTATTTACGAAAGTACAAAATTATGAATCCATTCGAAGCGCGGTAATAGACACGAATCAACGAAAACCAAACAAAAACAATGTTATGAATCAATCGAAAAGGCAATCTCACATAAGTAACAATTACTAAATTACCAATAGTGTACCGAAGAAACCAAAATTATTATCTAACAAAATTACGAATTTCGAATCAACGAAAATAAATTAGACAGAATTACGAATCATTCAGTATCAACGAAAATAAAACTGTTACGAAATTACGAATGGGTCCGAATAGGAAAACTTGCGTCTTACGAAATTACGAATCTTTACGAATCTACGTAACGAGACGAAACGAAACAAAAAAAAAAATATTTTTTTGTTGTCCACATGTCTTTGGCTGGGTAATTTTTTCGTTACCTGTTTTTGCTTATAACTACTTGTAAAGCTAAAATCCCTGCATGGTCAACCTGCTGTAAAGACTTTGCTTTTTTTTTTTTTTAAGTGGGCCAGCAAGCCACAGTTTGGGCTAACTCACTAAACACGCTCACGAGTACTGAGTTGAACATGGACCATATAAGGATATATACTAATTCTTGTCATTATTCTACTACCCATTGTTAGATAAAATCATAAGTTAAAAATGCAAAAGCGGCCCTTTGCAACTGTGGCCTGGATACCAAGCTTAGAATGGCGCTCGAAGCTAGAGACCGAACTCCCAAGATCCTCAGATAATGCATCAAATCAAGAAAGCGTTGCTCTCCCAACAAGCCACCCTAGTATAGGCATTAAAATGGCTTCAGCCTGTGAATCTCTGCCAAAGGCATGATAATTGTAAGGGTCCTTATGATTAAGCCCAGGTGGGTGGGGCAAAATGTGTCAAGGACGTGGCCTTTGGCAGAAACTTACAAGCTGAAGCAGTTTTGATTCCTGTATAATGGTGGCTGGTTGGGAGAGCTGCGCCTTCCTGATTTCAGCTTTTTGCAATAGCTTCAAAACATCCTAGGTAGTCAATTGTATGTGCATGGAAAAGATGTCCCCCTTGTCCTGGATCTGTCAGGATGGATAGCAGAGGAAGAAGCCGGTAAATCTGTAATTTACTGGCTTTTTCCTTTTCTGAATGAGCAGAGTCGGTGATCACTGACACTGTCTATTCATAACTGAGCATCCTAAATCTTGTATATGATGTCTAAAGCCTCGTACACACGGCCGAGGAACTCGACGTGCCAAACACATCGAGTTCCTCGGCCAGTTCAGCCCTGAAGCCGCCGAGGAGCTCGGCGGGACGAGAGCTCCCATAGAACAACGAGGAAATAGAGAACATGTTCTCTATTTCCTCGTCGAGCTCCTCGTCGGCTTCCTCGGCTGAAAGTGTACACACGACCAGTTTCCTCGGCAGAATTCAGCCAGAAACTCGGTCGGAAGCTGAATTCTGCCGAGGAAACTGGTCGTGTGTACGGGGCCTAAGTTTATGAATGGAGAGGAGCTGCTGTCCATTCATTTTCAGTGCAGCTGAGGCTGCAGAGAGAGGGGCTGGGGAATCTGTGTCCCTTTCCCTGTCCCCGCCACAAAAAATATGTAAATTCTAAAAAATATTAAAAAAAGTTTTTGTAAAAAGCAAAATTGTAAAATTAAAAAAATTAAAATAAACTACTGACACTGGGATTGGTGCAACCCTAGCAAGAAAACCCACTACAGTCTAAATAACATAGTTGCCACATTCACATCTGTTCGGTTTCTGGAAGGTTGCATTTTTGGTTCCATAGACTTTAATGGAAACGCATAAAAAATGCAGTGCTTGGTTTTCTAATGTATTCTGCTGCGTTTTTGCTGTTTTTTCCTGAAATACAATGGACACCTCCCAAAAATGTAAAATGCACAAAAAGCACATTAAAAATGCATAAAACCCCCCTATGAAAAAAAACAGGAAAAAGCATTAACCACAGCCTGCATAGGTGTGAGCCAGACCTTATGCCGCGTACACATGATCATTTTTCGGCATTAAAAAAACGAAGTTTTTAAAAAATGTCATTTAAAATGATCATTTGTGGGCTTTACATAATTTTTCGGGTTCTGAAAAAACACAATTTTTTTTTCCGAGCATGCTGCATTTTTTAACGACGTTTTAAATGATGTAGTTTTTCGGGTGGTAAAAAATGATCGTGTGTGGGCTAAAACGACGTTAAAAACCTGTGCATGCTCAGAAGCAAGTTATGAGAAGGGAGCGCTCGTTCTGGTAAAGCTACCGTTTGTAATGGAGTAAGCACATTCATCACGCTGTAACAGACAGAAAAGCGCGAATCGTCTTTTACTAACACAAAATCAGCTAAAGCAGCCCCAAGGGTGCCTTCATCCGCATGGAACTTCCCCTTTATAGTGCAGTCATACGTGTTGTACGTCACCGCGCTTTGCTAGAGCATTTTTTTAAAACGATCGTGTGTGGGCAACGTCGTTTTAATGATGAAGTTGGAAAAAACAACGTTTTTTCGAGATGCTGAAAAACGTTTTTTTCATGCCGAAAAATGATCGTGTGTACGCGGCATAAGAAGAAGCCATGACATTGAATGAATAAACTCCGTGTGCACTGACACTTGTGTGATGGGATTTATAAGGTGTTGGCTTGAATTCTCACTTGATAAGTCTGCATGTTTGCGATGCCTACGGGCAAATTCTATTTCCTTTGTAGTCCAGAAATAATGTACTATTTTAGGTTGATGGAGTCTTGGAGTCCCATTGCTGGCTCTCCCAGATTAGTGAAAAAACTGGTTTATTTTCAAAGACTTTTGTGTTATTACATATTGCCGTCCATTATATGCTCACTGAAGAAGTTTCCGTATTTCTCAATATATATGTATACACCCTACAATGAGACTTGGAGTTCAGAAATAGGTCACGTCTGTCTAATAGACAAACTTTTATTATTTATAACCAGGTTCGCCATCAGGGGGGTACAGGCATTACACCTGTAAGGGGCCCGATGGTCCACTTCAGCCCTGGAAGGATTTACCCCCTTAATGACCAGGCCATTTTTTGCGATACCGCACCGTGTCGCTCTAACTGACAACTGTACAGCTTTGGTGGTATTTGATCACCTCTGCATTTTTTTTTAGCTATAAACAAAAAAAGAGCGACAGATTTGAAATAAAAACTATGGGCCAGATTCACAAAAGAGATACGACGGCGTCTCTCCTGATACGCCGTCGTATCTCTGAGATACGATTGTCGTATCTATGCGCCTGATTCATAGAATCAGGTTACGCATAGACAGCCCTAAGATCCGACAGGTGTAAGTGACTTACACCGTCGGAACTTAGGCTGCAATTCTAGGCCGGCCGCTAGGTGGCGATTCCATTGCGGTCAGCGTAGAATATGCAAATGACTAGTTACACCGATTCAGGAACATCCGCTTTGCCCGTCGCTGTAAATTTACGTCATTTCCGTAGAGATACGCTGCGTAAAACTAAAGCTGCCCTCTAGGTGGTCTAGCCAATGTTAAGTATGGCCGTCGTTCCCCCCGTCGAAATTTTTAATTTCACGTCGTTTGCGTAAGTCGTCCGTGAATGGCGCTGGACGCCATTTACGTTAACGTCAAAACCAATGGCGTCCTTGCGACGTCATTTAGCGCAATGCACGTCGGGAAATTTTAGGAACGGAGCATGCACAGTACGTTCGGCGCGGGAACGCGCCTAATTTAAATGGTCCCCGCCCCATTTGAATTAGGCGGGCTTGCGCCGGGCGGATTTACGCTATGCCGCCGCAAGTTTACAGGCAAGTGCTTTGTGAATCAGGCACTTACGCTGAAAACTTGCGATGGTGTAACGTAAATGTAATACGTTACGCCGCCGCAGTGTAGGGCGATTCTACGTGAATCTGGCCCTATATTTTTTACTTTCTGCTATAATTCGTATAAAAAAAAATAGATAAAAAAAATAAATGTATTCATCAGTTAGGCCAATATGTATTCTGCTACATATTTTTGGTTATAAAAATCGCAATAAGCGTTTATTGATTGGTTTGCACAAAAGTTATAACTTTTACAAAATAGGTGAAAGATTTAGGGACTTTTTATTTATTTTTTTGTGTTTTACTAGTAATGGCAGCGATCTGCGATTTTTAGCAGGACTGCTAATTTGACATTGCGGTGGACACATCTGACCCTAAGTGACACTTTTTGGTGACCAGTGACACCAATACAGTGATCAGTGCTATACAAATGCACTGATCACTGTATAAATTACACTGGCAGGGAAGGTTAACACAAGGGTGCAATCAAGGGCTTAAGTGTTCCCAAGGGAGGTGTTTCTAACTGTATGGGGGATGGACTGACTGGGGGGTGAGAGACATTTCTGTTACTGTACACTGTGTAAACACACAGATCCACGTCCTGTCAGGGGAGTAGAGACAGCTCGTTTGTTCCTAGTATATAGGAACACCGATCGGTCTCCTTCTCTAGTCAGTCCCACCCCCCCCCCACAGTTAGAACACACCTAGGGAACAGAGTTAACCCCTTGATCGCCCCATAGTGTTAACCTCTTCCCTGCCAGTGACATTTATTCAGTAATCAGTGGCTATTTTCAGCTATGATCGCTGTATAAATGTCAATGGCCTCAAAAAAGTGTTAAAAGTGTCCGATTTGCGCAAACCAAATATTATATACGTTTGTTGCGATTTTTTCACCAAAAATATGTAGAATACATAAAAGCCTAAACTGATAAAGGTTTTTTTTTGGGGGATATTTATTATAGCAAAAAAGTACAAAATATTGGCCCGGATTCACAAAGCACTTACGCCGACGTATCTCGAGATACGCTGTGTAAGTGTAACTATGCGCCGTCGAGATACGCCGATTCACAAATGTAGTTGCGCCCGGCGCATAATATACGCGGTTTGCTTAAGTCGTACGTCCGGCGTAAAGTTATTCCCCATATATGAGGCACAACTCATGCAAAGGTATGGACCAGTGAACACGTATTTTACGTCGTTTACGTAGTTCGTGAATATGGCTAGGCTTAGGTTACGTTCACGTCGTAGGCAGTGATTCGATGTATCTTAGGCAGTTGTTTCGATGTGATTCTGAGCATGCGCACTCGGATGTGGCCACGGGACGGCGCATGCGCCATTAGTTTTAAGTACTTCTATGACGCTTGGCCCATCATTTGCATGGGGTCACGCCTCATTAGCATGGCTCACGCCCACTTCCACTTACGACGGCTTACGCCGAGGGAACCCAGCCCAGTTTGGGAGGCAAGTGCTTTGTGAATTCGGTGCTTGCCTCTCTGCGCTACGTCGGCGTAGCGTATATTGGATACGCTAAGCCGGCATAAATATGCGCCGATGTATGTGAATCCGGGCCATTGTGTTTTTTTTCAAAATTATCAGTCTTTTTTTGTTTATAGCACAAAAAAATAAAACCGCAGAGGTGATCAAAAACAACCAAAAGAAAGCTCTATTTGTGGGGAACAAATTGACATATATTTCGTTTGGGTACAACCTCGCACGACCGCGCAATTGTCAGTTAAAGTGACACAGTGCCGTAACGCAAAGAATTGCCTGGTCAGGAAGGGGGCAAATCCTCCAGGGGCTGAAGTGGTTAATGACGGTGGGTTTAGTGACACTTTAAGAGGACTTACAGCTGCAGCCCCTAAAAAGCAAAGGCATTAGTATTGTAATACCACATCAAAATCAACATAAAGGTAAATGTCAGTGGAAGAGCCTTCCTAGTTGACCCCAGTGCCACCCTGTTGACCTTCACAGCAATTCAAACAGCATGAAGATTTCTCTTATTAGAGCTGCAAAAAGTAAAAAGTGCTGAATAGTAAGCCCACTGTGTTTGGCTTAGCAATGATAGTTTTCAGGGCATTTGCCCAATCTCCTACTTTGTATATAACACATTTAAAAATTTAATCAGCCTGGATGGTTGATGCAAGGAAAGTAAGTAAAAGCTGTAACTAATATCTTGTTTGGGTTAAACAGTTTTCCAGCTTCAGTCCAGGATGGAGGAAATTCCTGTGGAATGGGATTTGGTCTCGACTCATTCAGAATCTGAAAAACCCAGTAGGTCCTATCCAATGGATCCCCAGTAGCCTTCAGCCATTCCTTGTTCAAATTAACCCAGACATGGTGAATTGCCTGCAGCAGCAGAATGTAACCTGTGGAATTTTCCAGGAACTGTGAGTATCTTCCTAATAGGACCATTTCTGGCCTTCTAAGCTAAACAAACTGGAGTAGCTACCATTGCTGAGTTACCTTTGAAGGTGAGTGTTTTAGGGCCTGGCCTAAAAGAAGCATGTAGGCAAAGAAGTGTAGAGACACCCAATAAGCACAAATTTATTCTAGGTCACTAACGCACCAGCTTAGTATGATGGTTCTGACGCACACACCTTCAAAGGTAATGGTAAAGGTAAAGCAATGGCAGGTCTATCCAGAAATGTGCATTTTAGACCTCCATCTATTTCTGATAAAAGCTGGTGAGATAAAATCACCATGTTGGTTCACACATGCGATAAAAAAAGCTTCTAATCATCGGGGGGCCATTAAGATATATACATTGCAGTGTCTTCAGGAAGTCACTTCACTTCCTGAAGACGCTAAGAACAGCGAAACGTATGTCGGAGCGGAGGATCCATCACTTCCGGATCCTGTATGATACCCAAACAGGCTTTACAACCTAGAACGAGACTTGGACCGCACGCCATTGCTGAGGAATAGCCATAATTGCACATGCTGTAAACACCTAGTGCCAGGACAGGCACACCTTACTGCTTTTATATCAACAAATAAATATACTACATTATGAGACTTTTATCTATGTCTCCTGTGAAGTCATTTTTGTACATCCTAGCTCTATCCTGAGGGACCATCGGAGTGGAGTGGTGTTGGCAGTGGAACCAATCTGGTTTTCCAAATGCACATTTTGACCATCCTGTAAAAAGGGGCCAAACACCTCTGGTGAGTTGCCACCTTCCCACTGAGCATTCATGGTGGAAGTACTAGAAGTCACCTATATAGGAGCAACTTGGTTTTGGTGTTGAGATTATAATCATAAACTGACCTTATGCTTCCAATCTGTTGTTTGTTTTTTGATCCATATTCAGTGTTGCACATTTTTTGACATTGCTTTGAATGGTTTACCAAACCTCATCAATAACTTCATGAACACTTCCTTTTATTAGATATACACAAAAAAAACATTGCATACCTCCTAATTTTTTTAATTCCCCAATTTTTATAGGGTAATTATCATAGGTGGGTTTGATTTGCGCAAAAATATGCTCAAATTAGGATTTGGGGTGGTAACCAAAAGTAGTCAAATTTGGTAAATTTAGGATCAAGTAATTTCAAAGCCTTGCCTTGCATTGATTTCAATGTATCTAAAATAATAAATGTAGTTTGCTTATGCTGGCCCTACATATTGCAATTGAATTAACAACAAATATGTAGCATGATGGTTCACAACCCTGACACTGCATAGTTGTTGGAAAATCTAAACAAGATTGTACAAGGTTGTAACATTGGTGGCCAGCTATGAGCTACTAATATGCTCACTTGTAAAGGATCCAGAGGTTAATTTGTAAAAATATGAGACAGACACCTTAATAAGTATAATCATTGTAGAAAGGTTTAATATGCACATATCTTTGGATTACAGAGGGGCATTATTAAGGATCCCCTCTGGTAGCCAGTATTTAAGCAATGATCTGGTTACACAAAGATTCTATAACTACAGTCTGTAGAGTCCTAGACGAGGCTTACATCTTAGGGGTGGTTCCCCAATCCAGACCTACTGTAACCTTAAGGACCCCGGATGGCAACCCCCCTTTTTTTATATATATATATATTTTTTTTTATTATTAAAGGGCTCAGATGTCCCCAGGGCCCCATGTGGCAAACCCCCTTTTTGTTTATTTTTTTATTTTGGTTTATATATATATATATATATTTTTTTTTTAAAGGACCCAGAGGTCCCGGGTGGCAACCCCCCTTTTTTTGTAATTTATTTTTATAAAAAAGAATAATAATTTGTATATATATATATATAGGGCCCAGAGGTCCCCAAGGCCCCAGATGGCTACCCCCCCTTTTTTACATATATTTTTCTGTATTTCTTCTTTTTTTTGTAAAGGGCCCCCCCCCCCCCCCCGGCTTCTCAATTTCAGGTGGCAGCACCCCCCCCCCCCGGTTCTCTGCTCCAGGGGGCCCATGCCTGAAGCTGTGTAAGGGGCCCCATAATTCCTGATGGCGGCCCTGCTGGTCATTATTTAACCTGGTAGACAAAGGACATCTAGTGGTGGAGAAATACTGAAAGAGACTGAAAGAGACAGCTCCCGATTAAAGATGTGTTTTGCATAGTTCTTGTTTTTTTTTTTATTTCACCACTGACAAGGAGCTAATAAAAGAGAGATCTGTTGTATGTACTAAACTATTCTACATGTTAAAGGAGGAAGTAAAGTCTATAAAAAAAAAAGGCAGTCACGCCACGGCCTCCATTAGGAACGGCACGCTCGCCGTTGCTAAAGTGCGCCTGCGCCGTTGTCTACGGCGCATGCACCGTAGAAATTGGCGCCTGTGATTTTTTGTAAATATCTCCTAAATCGTGGAGGTTTAGGAGATATTTCTAGCACCTACAGGTAAGCCTTAATCTAGGCTTACCTGTAGGTAAAAGTGGTTGTAACGGGTTTACAACCACTTTAACCCAAATACAGTGTCCCATTTAATTTGTTATTTTACTTTCCACCTTCCAAACCTTATATAGCCCTTCAAAGCCTCAGCCAAGATTTAAAAAAATATTGACCTTGCAGTATCAATGTCTTTCACCAGTTGTCTTGTTCAGCTTACCAGTCCAAACTGATTAGAGTGTACAATGAGTAATTATGCTGTGTATTTTTAAAATGATCTTCTTTTCAGGGTGAAGAATCTAGACATGGCATTCCCCAACATGACAGATATGAAAAAGCAAGAACTGTTCCCCGCCCTGAAATCACTCCTCGCCAACCAAAAGAAAGTGTCAGGTAGATATAGTTTAAAATGCCATATCAATGACCACTGTTCTGGCTATTGTAGTGCTCGCTCCAAAGGAGCTGCTGAGAATATGCTCAGGTCTCCCTTGCTAGTACAGAGGCTGCTTGTCACAGACACAGATCCAAGCACACCGAATACACAGGCTTAGTCTAGACGATGTTTTTTTCGTGGATTTTATTTGCAGAAATGTGAACAGGAGGGGATTTAAGTTTTTAGGATACTCCAAAACTATAGCAAAAATCAACACTAGTACAAACTTCTTACGAAACCCTCTTCAAAAAATCTTAACTGGTGGTAATAAGGAGTGGCCAGTTCTATAGGTCCATCCAGTAACCTCTGGCACTCAATTTCCTGTAGCAACATGCACGCCTAATGCCGCGTACACGCGATAATTTTTCGGGTTGTAAAAAACGCCGTTTTTTTAAAATGTCATTTAAAACGATCGTGTGTGGGCTTCAGAGCATTTTTCGGGTTCTGTAAAAATGACAAAAAAAAAATTCGAACATGCTCTATTTTTTAACGACGTTTTAAACAATGTCGTTTTTCAGGTTGTAAAAAATAATCGTGTGTGGGCTTTAACGACGTGAAAAATCTGACCCGATTGGGTTTTGAACTAATGGTGTGTACACACATCAGACCATCAGGCCACTTCAGCGGTGGACCGATGAAAATGGTCCGTCGGACCATTCTCATCAGGTGAACCAGTCGTGTGTACAGGGCCTAAGGCCCCATGCACACTGAGCATTTACCAAGTTTATCTGAAAGCCTCTTCTCCTGAAAAGAGGAAAGCAGCATAAAAAGCATAAAAAACGTGCCTAAAACTGCATTTTGCAAACGTTTTTATGTCAGTTTAGGCACGTTTAGGAGTGTCAGGCGTTTGGGTGTTCATTCGTTCTATTGGCCAGAAAATTCATTTACTTGGCCTTTGAAATGAATGAACACTCAAGCGCTAAACGTGCCTAGAATTAGCTGTTTTTTTTTTTTTTTTTGCCCAAACACTCCTCTCCTTAAAGTGATTATAACGCCTTGAGCCCATGTACTTACCTGCTCTATGCAGTGGTTTTACACAGAGCAGCCTAGATCCTCCTCTTCTCTGGTCCCTCTTCTGTGCTCCTGGCTCTCCCTCCTGCGGAGTGCCCCCACAGCAAGCAGCTTGCTATGGGGGCATCCAATACGAGTCACAGCTCCCTGTATCCTTTCAGACATGGAGCTGAGGTTCAGCCCCACCCACTCTCTCATAGGCTAACATGAGGGGGGCGTTTATAGGCAGAAAAAGTCAAACACCCAGTGTGTTTGGGGCCTTATATATAGCCCCAGGACAAGAACAAATCGAGCAGGCCCCATATACATATACATAGCTCCCAACTGTCCCTGATTTCAAGGTACTGTCTCTGATTTGCTACAAGGTCCCTCTGTCCCCTTTTCCTCCTCATTTTGGTCTGATCTATATAGTTGATTTACATACTTAGTGTACAATATACTAGAATTTAAATGCTTGACATGAATCCAACTTCTTTCATTTTTGTCAATCTCTCTAGGATCAGCCTGCTCTCAGAACACTACCAGCAGTATGTGGATAAAACAGAATCTTGGAAAGTTTTCTCAGTTTGCTAACATGGGGGACTTTACAGAACTTAACCCCAATTTCACTGCTGTAAGTAAACAACATACCTAAATAAAAATGAATGTTAACTTGTCATGTTAGGGTAATTCACATGCTACACTTTCCACAAACTTTTTCGTTTTTTACAACATAGAACATATATCTATTGCCATGGTTCTCGGTTTTCATCCATATGGACTCCTTTATCAGCTCCCATTTTGTAGCTGCTAGGAGGTATAGGGAAGCTATGGAATGGGCCATGTGGCTTATCAAATAACAAATATTCCTTGTTCTAAAACAAAAAAGTGAAACATTATTTTTAAATATAACAAAATAAATGTATCCATCTCGAGGGGGTGGTTGTCATAAAAAAAAAACTGTTGCTATTTAAAACAGTTTACTTATATGTTACATTATGAGATTTAGATTGCATATTTATCAGTCACTTACTTATATTACTCTGGAGGTTGTTGTTTTGTTTTGCAGATGGATGCCTTATCTTTCCTAACTTTGCAACAAATTGCATACTTCAGCGTAGATTCCAACGTCACTAATAATTCTGCCGCAATTGGCAATATTTTGGCAGCCGTATCGAATGTTAGTTCAGTGCTTGACTTCCTGTCTTCTCTGAATGCTGCGGCCATGGCGGTAAGTGTTACCTGCAAGTACATCTACCATATTAAAGTGATACTAAACACACACTGTTTAACTTACATTATCCCATCTTTTTGTATGTGGATGATGACACTGTATTTATTTTAATTGAAAAAAAAGTACTTTTTTTCAAAATCGATATGCAGCTGTCACATGACCCAGCTCTCTCTCCTTGTCAAATTTGTTGATTGAAATTTATTAAATCAGGAAACAAGTTCAAAAGCGATACGGGAACATAATATGTTAGAATGCAATAGAATATTATAATTCCTTAATATAACTAAAGGTAAAATGTGTCTCATACTTTAGTCAAAAGATTAATAACTCAGAGAGAAGATTTCCTATATTATTCAAGAAAGAAAAATTCTAAACATTCAATGGTAATATAACAAAGTCTCAAGTTAATAATAAATTGAGATTATCTAGAGTATTTAGTAAAAGAAGCGTTAAGGGATTATCGCTGTTATAATTCAAGTAGGAGCAAATATCAGGAATTTTGTAGTATCATAAGAAACAAGGAATGCGATTAAAAGTAATGCTACTTGAACCTGATAAAGGGAAAGAAGAGGTACAAGAAAAAGGTAAAAGAAAGGTAAAGTAAAGAAGGAGTTAGAAAGGGACGAAAGGAAATGGAAGAGAAGGGATCTCTGGGGCAATGTGTGGCTTCAATCATATAAGTGTGGAAAAAATTAAAATGTAGTAAAAATTTACCAAGGCAACAACAAGAATTAATCTAAATTAGAAGGCAAATAGCGTGTCATCCAAGGGAGCCTAATTTTCTTAAATTTGGATATTTTGTCATGGGTTATAGCCTCTATTTTGGCATGAATCATAGCTAAATAACTAGTTTAGTTTCAGTTAATACCAGGGTAGGGGATTTCCAGGCTTTAGCAATTGTTTGTTTCGTGGCTGTAGTGATCTGTAATAAGAGTTTGAACTGATTACTAGAGAAAGTTGTCGGTTTTAAATTCAAACGCGCTACCAAAGGATCAGGAAAGATGGGCACTGCAAATAATGTCGAAACCATGTGGAATATATTTTTCCAAAATCTTTTGACATTTGGGAAAGTCCACCAGATATAAAGATGGGATCCAGGTTCAGTACAGCCTCAAAAGCAAGATGAGGAGTAATTGGGGCAAATTTTGCAATTCTGGTAGGGACTGGTACTGGTAAGTGCCAATGTGTAATTCGTTTCTAAAGCAGTTATATTTTATAATACAAAGGAATGTTTAGTGACCCAGCTCTTTCTCAGCCGGTCTCAGCCTGTCTGCAGGGAAACATCAGCGGGTGGAGCTTCTAGTCCTCAGTCCTGTTGCTGGTCACATGTTAAGAAAAAAACAGCCTTATTATGTGGTATGGGCTACCTAAGAGGCTATCTAAGGGGTTATCTAGGGGGATGCTCTGCCAAACACAGCCTGTTTTACCCCAAAGTTTGCCATTGCTAACCTTCTTCAAATGGCAGTTGCCTAGCTGGAAGGTTCAACACCTCAGAGTTAGAAATCTAGAACGAGCATGTAGCAGTTATGAGAGTCAGATGACAGACAGAGTTATTTATCTCTACCCTTGCTCCAGGGCAATGACTTCCAAAGTATAATTACAAAATATCAGGCAATTTACATTTTTAGAGATGTCAGCAAACCCTCTAGGTATTAAACAGAATTGGATGTTAAGAGAAATCTTTTAAATAATGGATTTTCAGAGAATTTAAAAATAACAGGTTCCAACTATTTTCCACTCGTAGTCTAAAACATTTTTTTAACAAAACCTCACTCTTTTGTACACCACCGTTTCCTCAAAGCCTTGCCCCTGGCACCCTTTATGAAAGCTGGCCAAACATGAACCCAAAATACGAAGCTCCCTTTTGTCTGCTTGCATAATATTATATTAAGGCGAAGTGCTAATATGGCAAAATTTTACAAATCTGTGAAATTTCATTTTCCTTTAAGTGCCTATTTACATTTGTTTTCTGAAACCACCTAAATGGAAGTCTTTCCAAAACATCTTGATAGTGTGGGGAAGTTTTAGAACATGTGCCAAAATGTTATTTTTGATGAATATGGTTAAAGTATAATGTAAGTCCTATAAATTTAATTTTTGCATGACAAAGGGCACAAAAGAAAGTCAACAGGTATCGGGGCGCTCGATACTCCCCCTTCCTTCGGGTCTAGATGTTGATAGTAAATAGGCATAAGACTACAAAACAGATTTAAAAAAAGATAGGATTCTGCTTATTTCAAGTCCTAATAAAACGCGTTGGCTTTCTTAAGTGATCTAATATCATGCAAAATAAAGATTTGCTGGACTTACATTATACTTGTGGTGCTTTTTCTCTCTCCACATTCATTAGCTACTTTGGGGACCTCCATGGATACCCTGGCTGACAGAGAGCTGCCTCCAAAATTTGGATCCAAAGCTTTAGCCATCAGGGGTTGAGCTCTCTACCAACTCACCTGTTGTCAAAATGTTTAATGCTGAGTGCTGACACTGTTCAGATTTCACCTCATGTCCTGTCTATTTAGTACGTGTCAGACAGAACCAATAGTGAGGGAAAATGCTCTCCCTCCTCAAAGACTAAATAGAACAATTTCATGCAGAGTGGTGAAGAGGGTGGAACTTCTGTCAGGTTTTTATCTCTGCTGTCTTCCCAGTGGGGATGCTTCCCCTCCATGTTTAAAAAAATTGTGAAGAAAAATCTTTTAAATAAGGTATTTTCAGAGAATGCAAAACATAACAGGTTCTAACCTTTTGCCACTCACTGTCCCTTTTAGTTTGTTTAAAAACACAGTAAAAAATGAATTACATCAGGGGGGTCCAACCTGCGGCCAACAGGCCGCATGTGGCCCAAGACGGCTATGAATGTGGCACAACACAAAATCATAAACTTACTCAAAAAAGTTTATTTAATTTTTTTTGTAATAATGCATTTACACTTAGCAAAAACATGTGGCTGAAGAAAAATTTGACAATGTCTCTGTAATGGAGTTTAAAGCGGTTGTATAGTCCATTTTGTAACGTTTACCTACAGGTAAGTCTATAATAAGGCTTTGCTGTAGGTAAAAAAAATATCTCCTAAACCTTTATGGTTTAGGAGATATCCCCCTTGCAATGGGCCGCTGACTGCAGCGGTGCATGCACACAGGGCATTCTTAGCTGAAGGCCCGGCAGACGCCGGACCTTGCCAGAAAAAAGTCTCCCATGCACATGCGCGGGAGTGACGACATCGCGGCTCCAGCCACTCACAGCGCTGGAGCCGCGATACCCGGAAGACACGCCGAAGCAACATGTCAGCTATCTCGGCGTGGACCAGATAAGTTACCGACGCCTCGTTCTAAGGTAAGTATTTCATAATGAGCTAGTATGCAGTGCATACTAGCTCATTATGCCTTTTGCCTTACAGGTGACAAAAAATGTTTTGGGACTATACATCCGCTTTAAGTTTTATCTTCCCAAAGAAAAATATCCCACTCTTCACAATCACGCCTTATTCATGTCATAAGCACCTATATTTGTGAGAACTATTTTCAAAGATGAAGAGCACAAAGTGCAAAATTACAACCAAAATATCGGATGAGCACCTTGAGAATTCATTGAGAAATGCTACTACATCCAACGAACCAGATATTGATGCATTAGTTTATCAAAAATAGTGTCACATATTGCACTAAATTTATGTTGCCCTCTTTTACTTTTATATTATAAAAAAAAAAAAAAAGGCTAGAAGTTTAATTACTCAGGTACATTATCTATATCAGTGATTGTTAACTTGTGGTCTGCCCGACTTTTTCTGCTCATCGGCTATCCTTCTTGTTAGTGTATTTTATGTGTGGCTCAAGACCATTCCTCTTGTTTTAATGTGGCCCATTAAGGTCAAAAGGTTGGACACCTCTGACTTACATCATAGGCAGTGTCTGGTAATCACAGCTGAAGCTAGAATTTTAAGATACGTATTGTATATCACAAAAATGTCTTCTTGTCTCGATAGAAAAATATAAGTTCACTACAACCACCCCTGGCTCAAGCTCTGTTGAACAAGACATTTGAAGCTCTCAGGGCCAATATATCGAGCTTTAACGCCTCAGATTGGACCCAGCTCTTCCAAAACACACTCAGCACGGTCCTGACTGAAATCACCCCAGATCAGCTGAACCTCATCCCTCCAAACCTCAGCTGTGGCTCCTTCCAGGCTATGTAAGTGTTAAATGCTACGTCAACGTGAAACAGATGTACAGCACCAGCCAAAACACGGGACTTTTCATTATGCAAATAGTAACAACCTTCCTAGTCACCAGCCGGCCAACTCATGTTCATTATTACTGGCCCATCTCTAACCAATAGCAGGAAAGAGCTAATGACTACAGACGCTGGTCGCTATTTGCATGACATAGTGTTCCTGTTTTTTTGGTGTTCTGGGGGTGTTGGGAAGCTTTACAACGTAAGTGCCATTTATGTTAGTTGTAGGGCCATCAATTTATTTAAGGCTGAACAGTAGATATTTAAAAACATTAAACTGGCTACATAGTTATCAAGAAATCATTACGTGTTTTTTTTTTCCTATCATCATTCTGAAAACGCTGGCTGCAATACTTTTTGAATTGCGAACTCGGAACATTCTGTAAATGAGTTTCAAATAGTGCCCAAATTCCGTATCTTTAAATTTGTTCTGGGTCAGTGACTCAGAAAGTTTTGAAGCTAAAGTTTATGCATAACAGGTGTAGGGGTTTAACGGTGAATTCCAGGTTTGGCATTTTTTTAATAGGTACATTGGTTCAATTTGGACCAATATAAGTAAGTATATACTATGGGTCTTCAAACTATGGCCCTCCAGTTGTTCAGGAACTACAATTCCCATCATGCCTAGTCATGTCTGTGAATGTCAGAGTTTTACAATGCCTCAGCTGGAGGGCCGTAGTTTGAGGATCCCTGGTATATACAATACCTGTGTGATTCCTATGGAAGCTGAAAATTACTGTTTTAGGCTCCTCTAGTACAGTGATCACCACTAGCTTCCCATGTCAAACAGGGTACTCAGGGAACCCTTTGAATGCTCTCAATGAACACAGACCATTCTCTGATTGGACAAAGTGGCTGGTGACATCATGATTTCCGCCTCCTCCAATCCGAGAAGACTGCATTCAGAAAATGCAAAGTGTTCCCAAAATGTCTCTCTTGCCAAGTGAAAGAGTGACCTTCTATTCTCACAGGCACAGGGGAGCCGCTTGGCACAGGACCCAGAAGCTGTAGTCGGGGTATATTGATACGTTAGTTTACTAAAAACAGTGTCATATATTGCACTAGTTTTATGTTGCCCTCTTTTACTTTTATAATTACAAATATGAAAAAATAAAAAGTTTTATTACGCAAGTACATTATCTATATCAGTGAATCATTAACTTGACTGACTTTTTCTGCTCATCAGCTTCTTGATAGTGTATTTTATGTGAGCCCAAGACAATTCCTCTGCTTTCAATGTGTCCCAGAAAGGTCAAAAGGTTGGACACCTCTGATTTACATCATGGGCAGTGTCTGGTAATCACAGCTGAAGCTGGAACAATTTTTGGAGCTTCTATAGGGATTCCACTTGCATGGCACATATATACTTATATTGGTCCAAGCTGCTCCAATGTAACTTCTTAAAAGTGTGGGAACTCCCACCCAAGATCCACTCCCCCACCAAAGGTCTGCCGCGAGTTATCGCAGGATTTAGAAAGAACTTTAAAGTGGAGTTCCACCCATTTTTTTATGTTTGTCTGTGCTGCATGCCCTAATCTCATAGTGTTCAAAATGGACAATTTTTATTTATTTTGTTGCTTGTAAATACCTTTATTTTGTAGTCCTTCATTACTTCCTCCTCCTTATTAGCCTAGGCAATTAAGTCACAAGGCTATTCGCAAGGGTTTCTGGGATAGGCATCATGTATCCCAGTAGTCCTTGCAAATAGCCTATTTGCATAGAGAAGGGGCGGCAACTTCCTCTGACACTCCCGTTGCTATGGAAACCTGACTGAAACCTATTACATCGCTTGTGCAGCACTGAGCCTGTGCGAGATCTGCAAGGCTGAAATACAGGAAGTCATACAGTCTGGCTTCATGATGCCCACACTTAAGATGGCCACGGTCTATTTCTAGATTATAAACTAACTAAATGCTCTAACAACCTAACAAAACGGACCTTAGTTTACAGACTAACTTTACTAGACTACCTTAAGCTTGTGTATTACAGGGGTATTTATATTTAAAAAGTGAAATTGTGGGTGGAACTCCCCTTTAAGCAAGTTCTTTCTAAATCGCCTGCCCCTGACAGTGACTCGAGCTGGGCATCGCCGCTTAGTGAAGGATTGTCTTGGGCGGCTCGGCTGCTCTTGGCTGCTCTAGTCCTGCAAAGGGAACTGCGTTCCTGCTGTGAAAAAAGTGCAGGGACTCCGTTCCCACGTGTTCCCACCGGACTTAAGCCCTGTTAGACACACACAATATTAGAAAGAACTTAGTGAAATTTTATAAAACACAGAGAGAAGTTTACCAGCATTCAAAATCAAGAATAGATACAAGGACAAACATTTCCAAGAACGAGCCTGATAAAACTGACAAAAAAATGGTGACAGCTGGCAACTTAGCAATTGTATTTTGTCCATTGTTTCTAACAGGATTAAAGGCTTGGACTCGAAATTCCCGAAGATGAATCCTGTAAAACAACAAACAGTTTTTCAAACATTTGTGAAACCTTACTTGAACAAGCAAGGTAATGTGTTTCAACCAAAATATATCAAAGTGGGACTTAAGTGTATCTGAGGACCATAACCTGAAAATGCTATTTCATTGAGATTTAATATTAGAGCTAACCCATCCATTCATCCATGTCTCCATGTTTTATTTTGTTAAAAAATCACTTTGAATGCCCCCCCCCTCCCACAACGTATGTAGCTTTGGCCATCTTGGGCAGATGATTCATGTAGCATTTACTTTATGGAATCCATCTGTCCTTTAGCTCAGGCATTCAGGCAGGAGTGTGTGCTTAGCTAAAAAAAAAACTTCTCCACAGACGAAAGACAGAGAAATGCCCATGAAAAAGCCATGTATGTATGACATAATTTAAGGCCTAGGCAAGAAACCAAGAAGCAACTTATGAAATGTATAAAAAGGGCTATAAGGTGACCAAATACCAGAACAACCCCCCACCCTCTGGTCCCCACTGTACTTATCTCCTGCAATTCTGAGTTCTTAGGGCTCCAGCAATATGCTTCACCAGTCCAGGGCATTGACTACCCTGCTGCTTTCTCTTCTCTCCCTCCAGCATTGCAGGGACCGACCAGACGGATTCTGATTGGTCAGTGCCATTCATGTGACAGTGCTGACCAATTAGAATCTGTCTGGTCCAACCTTGTACACCGTTGAAAAATTATACCTGTATGGCATTTTTTTTTTCTTTTAGAATCAGAACATAGATGCATTGTTGTCTATAGAACATTTTACATTTGAGTGGAGTAATTTACGTGCATATTGTACAGTATGCCGAGGCTGGCTTCTGAATGGGAGAAACGTGTCTCCACTGTTTGTGTTACAGGAGGGCGGTTTGAATGCTGTCTTGGAGTACTCAGGGGTACT
Source organism: Rana temporaria (assembly GCF_905171775.1). NCBI lineage: Eukaryota > Metazoa > Chordata > Amphibia > Anura > Ranidae > Rana > Rana temporaria. The sequence continues at coordinate 23,796,170 of NC_053494.1, read as the reverse complement.
CACTCATTCAGAGTGAAGGGTGCCGGTTGGGAAGAAGTAAAATTACTTACAGCTTGCCTAAGATTGGTTAGTCAATATATGAGATCCAGAATTTTTGGAAGCTTGCATCGACTTTGGGTGGGAAAGAGCATTCAAACCTGATTACAGGGACTTTGGTCCTTAAAGGGTTAACCTGCTAGAAAAAGAAAAGGAAGGGGTCAGCACTTGTCTGTGGGGTGGACTGAGGGAGTACACAGCTGTGTGAGAAAGTGTAGACTTACTCACAACTGAGACGTTATTTGCTGAGCTCCTGTGAACTTTCTAGTCCCCTAAGCAGATAGGAACCTTAAACCCTAGTGTAGGACTGGTATACTGGTGGTGAGCCATTATGTTACTTTCAATATACCAGAATTATGGACTGTTTGCATTTACTTTGCTGCAGAAAGCTGTTTAATGCTTGGTTTTGAAAAATGGCCTGCTGATGATCCTTGGCTCCCCATATTACAGTGTATACACAATAATATACACATGTACATGCATAAATTGCAAAACTGGCAGCTAGAAGAGGATGAATAAGAATATTCATGTGTACAGTATATGCATATACATGTTTACGCACATTTACGTCTTTCCTGGAACATCATTTGCGCTTTTTAATCCCGATCTTTCTGCCTGCAATATTCTGCACATAAACATCAGTAAATTATTACGTCTGTGTACAAGAGGCATAAAAGAAAAAATAATGCTGAGATGTTTTGAGGGTAAAATTGGGTTAGACCTGGACAAAAACATTACTATTAATATCATCTTTTTTTCCCACAGGACCTGCCTGCTCCCAGAACCTTAACAGTAGTGAGCTGATCAATCAAAACTTGAAAAACTTTTCTCAGTTTCTTGACTACTCTGATTTGCTGGCACTTAATGCAAACTTTTCTGCTGTAAGTATATGATGTCGAATGATAGTGGAAACACTGCTTGATGAGGTTCACCTTTAAACCACTTCTCTGACTTTGTAACCTTGTCTATGGCTTTCAGTTGAATGCATTACCCCTCCTGACTATACGGCAAAGGGTAAACTTCACATTGGGTGCAAACCTTTCAGCTGACCAAACTGCCAGCATTGCTGGGACCCTACAGAATGCTGGTGATGTATATGACTTCCTGGGCCAGCTTAATGACGCATTTAATGGGGTAAGTAAACTCTTGCTTGCCTTCTGTTAGAAAGTACCACTGTCTAGAATTCAAAAACTGTTTCTTAAGTTATCTTTGAGTAATCCACACTTTGGCATGTACCTTTTTGAAGAGTTCTATGGTCACAACACCTTAATTTTATAACATCCGCATTGTAATAACAATAAAAAGAATAGTTATATTTGACAATCTAATATAAACATACTTGAAAAATCTTCTTTCATGTTGTAAGTTTTGCCTGTCTCCTGACCGTCTCTTTCCACAACTTTCTAGATTCCCTGCTTGCTCTGCAGCTTTTTCTCTGCTGTTTATTTTCCATTTCTAAGAACTATATATCCTATATATCAAACTCCTCCTCTTAGAACTTGTGTAGGTCAGAAGGCAGGCTCCATTAAATGTGTGACACAGCAGTGCCTACTCACAGGGATGAGTGAATGTGTTGCACAGAATTCAAGGAAGTAAATGTAGCGTTTACTCCCGTAGGAGCCACTGGTATTATTCTCAGGTTCTTCCCCAGTGGATTGGCCCACAGCCAGACACATGGTCTCAGCCACACGTTTCCTCAAAAAACTGTCTTGTTTCTGTTGTTTTTATTTTTGGAGAACTTGGATAGGAGTTGAGGGAATTTAGCGATATACTCCAAAAACAGAAACTGTGCACAGTTTGAGGATAATGAACCCTGTTCTATTAAGCTAAAGCAGAAGTCCTTGCACAAAGAAAACTGTGGACTTGGCTTGAAGTGAAACAGTTAAATTTAGAGCTGAAGCAAAAGTCCTTGCATATAGCAAACAAAGGGCGTGGCTTGTAACAGAAGTAGATAATAGCAGGCGTCTCCAAACTTTCTAAACAAAAGAGACAGTTTTTTTGTGCTTCAGACTTTAGGCGGGCCAGACTGTGGCTAGTGGGAGTGGAAATTTTCCTGGCATCCGTGGGAGTAAACATCACATTTGATATTAAGTGGAGGAATAGTGCCCCCATCGTTGGTATCATTGGGAGAATTAGTGCCCCATTGTTGGTGGCAATGGGAGAAATGGTGCCCTATTGTGTCAGTTGGCAAAATAGTGTCTCATATCAGTGGGGGAAATAGTGCGCCAGGAAAAGACAAGCCAAGGGTTAACATCCAGCCCCTTGGCTTCATATTTGGAGACCACTGTTTTAGAGCAGCTAAGAGCATAGTCCCTTCACCAGGAATTAGATAAACTAAGCTGTTCAGGACACCAGACAGTGTCCCCTTTAGCATACACACAGCTGACTTAATAGCACAAGCGGGGTGGCAGCATCCCAAAAGTCTCTAATATCTCTAAGCAGTGTGAACTCACAAAGTGTTCAGGGAAAGCAGCAAGCCCTCCAAGCTAAACTAACCTCTCTGGGAAAAGGCCCCAGGCTCAGTGTGCTCAGAGAATATATACAGTCTCCCAGCAGTCTTCTGGGCCCTGCTTTCTGGGATTGGCCAGGACTGTATACATTTCTATGCTGCTTTTAGCATTGCTTCACACCTATCTTCCAGAGAATACAGTGAGCCAACTAATTGTACCTGACCCAGCAATTGGAGCCACACTGATACAATGAGGAAAGTTAAATTTACCTAATCAAAACACACACAGCTCCACTTAACATAGTGAGCCAGCACTAAATCTAGCTAATCCTAGCACCTATCTTAGATGGTGCTACATAAATGTGTGGGGATCGTCACAAGGTAAGTTTACAATTATTCAGTTTAATAGGAGAAGGTTTTAAAGCATTGAAATACAATGTAGAAATGTACATAATATTTTATATTTAGAATAAGATGTTTTAAGTGATCTACATCAAAATACGTGTGGACGAGCAAGAGTGATTTGGGGTTTTAGGATAACCTGAAAGAAGTTGAGGTACAGAGTGAAGCTTTAAAGAGGCCCTTTTCAGAAACCCAAAAAATTGAAGGTTAAGGCACATTCAATGGGGCAGATCCACGTACATCAGCGCATATTTCCGTCGGGCGTAGCGTATCTAAGATACACTAGGCTGCCGTAACTTACTTTTTCTTTTAATCCTCAAAGAATGCGCGCCGTAAGTTACGGCGGCGTAGTGTATCTTTGGCGGCGTAAGGGCGCGCAATTCAAATCGATGTGATGGGGGCGTGTTTTATGTAAATACGTCGTGACTCGTCGTAAACAACGTTTTTTTTTAACAGCGCATGCGCCGTCCGTGGGGGTATCCCAGTGCACATGCTCGAAATTAAACCGGAACAAGCCAATGCTTACGACGGTGATGTCATTCTACGCAAATCCCTATTCGCGAACGACTTACGCAAACAACGTAAAAAAATTCAAATTTCGACGCGGGAACGACGGCCATACTTAACATTGAGTACGCCTCATATAGCAGGGGTAACTATACGCCGGAAAAAGCCGAACGCAAGCGACGTAAAAAAATGTGCCGGCCGGACGTACGTTCGTGGATCGCCGTATCTAGCTAATTTGCATACTCGACGCGGAATTTGACGAAAACGCCACCAAGCGGCCGCCGGGAAAATGCACCTAAGATCCAACGGCGTACTAAGACGTACGCCTGTCGGATCGATCCCTCATTCCGTCGTATCTTGTTTTGTGGATACAAAACAAAGATACGATGCGGGAACTTTGAAATTACGCGGCGTATCAATAGATACCCCGGCGTAATTCGTTGGTGGATCTGGCCCAATGTTTTTAAGCAACATTTTTTCCTTTCCACAAACTTTTTATATTCACTAGCAATGTGTTGGATACCAGTCCTAGTGTCAGTCAACCTATAGGAGTGGGAAATATGTCTCCAGACAGTGTGGGCAGTCGCACTAGATGCTCATTAGTACAGAATTTCTTGCACTGTGGTAGGTTGCAATCAGATCTATCGAACAATGGTAAAAATTATGAGCCCCTACAATAGAACCAATATGTGATCGCAGAGGCCCCCTTACAGTAAAAAGTGCTTTCAAGTGGATTCACCAAGAAGGTCAATATTTATTTTAACCTGTTTTTACAATCAATAAATACCAACCCTCCCGAAGAATCCACTTGAAAGCAGGTTTAGTTGACCAGTCAAGTTTCTTAGTGGGCATGGCCAAAATGCATCAAACATCTTCTAGTTTACCGATACCCCAGATTGGATCTCTCTGCCTAGCTATAGATATAAGTTCTGAAGTATAATGTTTTCTATTGTTTGCAGAGAAACCAGAGCATGTTGCCGCAACCTTTGTCCCAGGCCTTGCTGAACCAAACCTTTGATGTTCTCAAGTCCAACTTCTCCAACTGGAACAGCTCAGACTGGAGCCAACTCTTCCAAAATAAGCTGAGCTTGGCCCTGCCTGCCATTACCCCAGATCAACTCAGTCTTATAAACCAAAGCATCTCATGTGACTCTTACCAAGCCATGTAAGTATCTACTCATTTTTTGTGGAAGGTTTGGTACTGAAGCTCCAGTCCTGGGCTTCTCTCTCCCATAGTCTGAGGTATGTTGCACAAGGACTGCAGGAGGCTGATACTAAGTCAAATTACGGCACTTATGCTGTTTTAAAAAAAATACATCAATATGCTACAATGATCGCCTGTCCATTAGGGGCGCATGGGCGCCGCCCCCTATCCATGCGTCCGGTTTCCTAATCTACATTTGGGGTGCCAGATGCATTGATTACAATGGGGAGGCTTTAATATGCTTCAAAATAGGGTATGCTCGGGGTGCAGAGCACTGTGCTCCGATCCCACCCAGTTGTGAGACCTGTCACCTGATTGACTGAAAGGTCAGGCGATCCTATTGGATGCCTAGGAGGAAGGAAGAGACGCACGGCAGAAGCCGTTATGATGCAGAGGAGGAGAAGGAGGAGATGCCCTCCCCAGCGCTGCCCGCTCGGAACCTAGATGGACCCCATCAAGTGCTGAGTGACGAACCACAAAATCCCAGATTGGAACCTGACTGGTGGAAGCAGGGGTTGCTTCCCACCCCACCCCCCCCCCCTCAAAAACAACACCAGCCGTCACTGCCACGCTGTATGCCAACAAGTTCCCATGTGCATGAGCCTTAATACAATTTAGTTGGCTTGCGCTTAATCCTTCCTAGTGGTAAATACAACCAGCCTCCGCAGTAAAGGACCATTAGGAAGAATCAGTTGAGAAATTGTTGAGAATTGCATATAACTCTTCACGCAGGGCAAGTTATAGAATTAACATCATATGCTTTTCTAAAAAAGTCAAACGTTTTTCAAACTATAAATGTATTAATTAAATATTCTTAAAACATAAAGTGACCCTGAAAATGTTATATAATTTTGAACTGCAGTTTTCTCGAGAGCTTTGTGTCTTTCAGTTCTACCTACTAATCCCCATTCCCTATCAAGGGAAACTTGAGGAAAGGCTGTTTGTATTTTCCCCTATTGTATGCAAGGGGTCTGTTTATAAAACCTTTGTTGCACGAATGTCAGAAACGTTTATGCAAGCTAACTTTCACTATATTTTTTTGAATAAATTAACTCCAGGATCATCAGCCCCATCCAGAATGCAGTAACGTTTCCAGAAACACCTCAATAAGAAAATATATCACATTTTGGACACTAAATGGAGCTGATGATACAGGAGTTAATCTATTCACAAACATATGGTGAAATTGTGATCAGTAGACCAAGTGTTTTACTCATTCATTTTACTTTATTATCCACAGAGTTGCAGGTTTGAACAGCAAATTCCCCCAAATGACTCCAGGAACCCAGAAGAATGTTTTTAAAAACCTGATCCAACCTTATGTGAAAAACAAAGGTAACATCCTACATAAAACACACCTGCACATCTTTCCTCAGGATCCTTGACTTATTCTTCATATTCTTTGCATGCCCAAACCAGGACTACCTATTAATAAGGCATCGGATTTAGTTCTGAACCTCAAGAAAAAACTCTCACCAAATCCATCACAATGTATGCAAAAGAAATGGCATGTCATTTCTTGGCTCTACAGTGGATTTAGTTTGACTTAGTATTAATAATAATAATAATAATAATAATAATAATAATAATAATAATAAAAATAATAAAAATATACCCCTATAAATGTATTTTTGTTATTATTTTCTGTGTAAAACCCCAAAGAAAAATTAATTATTTTTGGATTTCCCTTTGAAAATTTTAGGTCCAGCTTGTTCCAAGAATGGAAGCAGCAGTGTTCTCCTAAATCAGAACTTTGGAAAGTTTGCCGTGTTTGCAGATTATTCTGAGCTTGTCTCTGGTCTTGGCGATAAATTCAACGCTGTAAGTTTTTACGTTTTTTACTTTTTAAATAAAAATGGCAGGGTGTATACATACAAGAATATGTATACACAAGGGTGTATACATGCCTCTACCGCGATGCTTCACTTTGTGCTTATGGTAAAACATATTGCATTGGGCATTGGCAAGCCTGCTGGACCTGACCCATTCAAGTGAACCGGGATGCCCCGCAACCCTGCACACAGTTTGGCAAAAAAATAGGGTTAAGTGGGAGTGAGGAGGTGTCACATCGCCTCCTCACTGCCTGTCAATCGCCTCTGAAAAGTGATCTTGCACATGCAAATCAGTATAGCACATCACAAGTGCAAGATTGTTTGATGCTTATTATTAATACTTTATACCTATTTAAGTGTATAAATAAGTACTTGGGGCCAGATTCACGTAGAATCGCCCTACGCTGCGGCGGCGTAACGTATTACATTTACGTTACACCGCGCAAGTTTTCAGCGTAAGTGCTTGATTCACAAAGCACTTGCCTGTAAACTTGCGGCGGCGTAGCGTAAATCCACCCGGCGCAAGCCCGCCTAATTAAAATGGGGCGGGGACCATTTAAATTAGGCGCGTTCCCGCGCCGAACGTACTGCGCATGCTCCGTCCCTAAAATTTCCCGACGTGCATTGCGCTAAATGACGTCGCAAGGACGTCATTGGTTTCGACGTTAACGTAAATAGCGTCCAGCGCCATTCACGGACGACTTACGCAAACGACGTGAAATTTCAAATTTCGACGCGGGAACGACGGCCATACTTAACATTGGCTAGACCAACTAGAGGGCAGCTTTAGTTTTACGCGGCGTTTCTCTACGGAAACAACGTACATTTACAGCGACGGGCAAAGCGGACGTTCGTGAATCGGCGTAACTAGTCATTTGCATATTCTACGGGCGACCTAGCGGCCGGCCTAGAATTGCAGCCTAAGATCCGACGGTGTAAGTCACTTACACCTGTCGGATCTTAGGGCTATCTATGCGTAACCTGATTCTATGAATCAGGCGCATAGATACGACAATCGTATCTCAGAGATACGACGGCGTATCAGGAGATACGCCGTCGTATCTCTTTTGTGAATCTGGCCCTTGGTATAAGTATAGCTATCCAATCATGTTCAAATATGCTGTTTTTATTTTTTATTTTTTTCCTTGTATGTTTTTGGGTATTCCTTGCATAGTGAAGCTCCACCTCATTTACTAAGCTATGGAGCAACATCGCTTGCAAAGTGCACAGTCTTTATGCTTTTTGTAAATCAACCCCATTGAGTATGAGGATGTGACCCTGTCCTGCCCTCACCAGCACTGTACCTGAATGAGAGCTTCATTTATCCAGAGAGATAAGAGAGCTCGACACTGGTCCACCATGCATCCGCAAAGGAAGGGCAGAATGTCAACTGCAACAAGTAATAGAATAACTTTCTGTTCAATCTGATAAAGATTCAGCTCAAGGAACATGATGCAGATGAATGTAAAAATCATAGTAGTACTTACAAAAGCACAAAAACATTAATCTACATGAGCTGAAGAGGCCAAGCTGTCTCACTAGCATCACAAATGTCTATGTCTTATTTCGTCAAGATCCACTCTTTCTATGCTCAGGATTTAGGACTGAAGTCCAGTACACGCAATCCGAAAATTGGAATTAAAATTTCATCCGACGTACAATCTGCCAATTTTCGGATCGTTAGTAAGGTGCTTTTCGACAGCCGATTCTGTTTTTTCATTCGACAAAAGCTGGATGTGCAGGCTATACATTTTTTGTCGTATGTGAACTCAACGTCCAGTTTTCATTTTAAAGTGGAGCTCCACCCTGAACAAAAAAATCGAAAATGCTGCAAATTTTATTTTTATTTTTTGTACATACCAGAAGTGCCTGTTGCTAGGCAGATCATCCTAATCTGCCCATTCCTGATCCGCGGTCCGTCTTCTTTCTTCTCCTCCTCGCGCTGCCTCCTGGGGAATGAGGGAGCGGTGTCCTCTGGGACCTTGTGTGTGTCCCAGGAGACATCGCCCATTCACGTAGCGCTGCGCAGTAGGGAATCGGGCGGTGAAGCCACAACGCTTCACTTCCTGATTCCTTCACCGAGGATGGCGGCGGGGCAGCCGAGACCAGAGCAATTGCTCGGCTTCGGCTGCCATCATTGCGGGCACCCAGGACAGGTAAGTGTCCTTATTAAAAGTCAGCAGCTACAGTGTAGCTGCTGACTTTTAATCTATTTTTATTTTTTAACCGAACCTCTGCTTTAATTAGTACGGTTTTCATACAAATAAAAACGCAAGAGTACGCATGCTCAGAAACTAAAGAATACATGCAAAACTAGTCAACACATTACGTCACTTCTGAAGTTGTATTCTGTCATATGAGACTTTTCTTATGGTGAGTAACCTCTTCACTTTCGACATGAGACTAGCATGCACCAAAAACGGACGAACGGTCTTCCGAACATCTGATCGTGTGTACGAGGCTTAAGAGATTGATTTTCTAAAACTAGAGAGTGCAAAATCTGGTGTAGCTCTGCATGGTAGCCAATCAACATCTAACTTCAGCTTGTTCAATTAAGCTTTGACAATAAAACCTAGAAGCTGCTTTATTTCTATGCAGATCTGCACCCGATTTTGCACCCATCTGTTCTAGTAAATCAACCCCAATGTCTGGAGACAGAACTTTAGTTTTATTGTAAAACCCTCAATGGCTCCATTCTCAGTATACATGTAACTGTTCTTTTTTGAAAAACACATGTTCATGCACTGTTACAGATGTGCTTGGTTATAATATTTTTAGTAGGTAAATGGTTGTGTATAATTTGTTTTTTAAACTCATCTGTAGCTGGATGTCCTGCCCTCACTCTCTACGCCACAGTTGGCCAACTTTGCCCTCAACACGAATATGAATCCGCAAATTGCCAACAGCATTGTGGGCGCTCTACAGAACTCCGCTGATATGGACAACTTTCTCTCCAGTTTTAACGTGGCTCTATCATCTGTAAGTGACAACTAAACTCTTACTGGCTCCCATAGCTGTTATGTAAAGGCACAACTATGGGGGGAATGTAGGGAATGATCAATTCTTAGAGTTACTATTGTACAGTTTTCAATGTCTGTGTTCTGACTAAATGCCATCACTATACACAGCTGGACCAGAAAGAGTGCCAAACAAACAATCCGAGAGTCCAACAATGACTTTTTGGTTCAGCAAATGACCACAGAAAGGACAACAAACAGCCAATGCCTTTCAGGAGCCCGTAGAATTTTAATTTCCTCAGGGGTTAAAGTATAACTAAAGGCAATTTTTTTTAACTTTTGGATAGCATGAAAAAGGATTAGAACACCTGTCAGCTTTTTTCACTGTCGGTGTCCCCGTTAGGGAGATTCACCCTCTCTGTTTGTCTTGATTACCGATCTAATCGAAAGTTAAAGTAAAAGAAAATCCCGAATTTTGCGTTGCCCCAGAACAGTATTAGAGGGGATATCTTCCAATGTGGACACTGGTGACAACCAGAGATTTACTTACACTGGAGGGATTTCCTCTCACTTCCTGTGTTGGATATGGGACAGGAAGTGAAGGGACATCTCCCCAATGGCACATAGATGACAAAAACATTTATGGGTTATAATAACTGTAGCGCTTACCCCCCAAGAGGCTGCTGAGAATAAGCCCAGGTCTCCCTTGCTAGTACAGAGGCTGTCAGTCACAAACACAATTCCATGCACACCAACAATACATACTCAGTTTAAGGGATGCTTTTTAGTATTTATTGCAGAAAAACAGTAGCGGTGTTCAGGATACTCCAAAATGATGAATAGGAAGACAATCTTCTATCAAAAATACACATACAGTAGCTGCATACACACATGAAAATCCCAAACACAGGTCTTACTCACAGTGTCCTAGATGCTGTCAGCCACCCAGCTTCTACAGGTAGATCCTCAATGAGTGAGACAAAAGATCCTTCTCCACACCAAGACTTTAAGAGAGTGTCCTCTAACAAAAGTCCATTCGTAGCCTTTTCCAGGCCCTCAGCCCAGCTTCTGCTGAGGTCCAAACTGCAGTTCTTGTCTCACTATAGCTGTCTCCGGGGACATCATCCCCAGGAGGATTGGAACCCTCCTAGCAGAGAAATAAGATTCTGAAAAGGCCTCACAAACATTTATCAACTCTCCAGCCACCTTCTTGATGCCTCCTTTCAGGGATTGGCTGGGACATGATAAATATTCATTCTGGACAGTTGACTCTTTCTGCCCTTTTTTCTGAAAACAGAAGCAGTTTGGAAACACCCAAACTCCCAGATAGAAAACCCTGACTAGATAAAAACAAAAAAGATTCTCCATGTTGATGACTTATGTTTGTACTTGTATAAGGAATTCTTGTCCTGTAACTGTATTAAACATTTGATAAAGTTAGAATTTCTCTTGATTTGTGTCATGTTTACAGAACAACCAGACCTCTGTTGATCCAGCTTTGTCCAAGGCTGTGCTTACCCAGATCTTTCAGAATTTGAAGAGCAACTTCAGTTCTTTCAATAGGAGTGACTGGGCCCAGTTATTCCAGGATAAACTTACTGCTTTTTTGCCTGGTATTACCCCAAACCAACTCAACACCCTACCAAAGAACTTGCCATGTGACTCCTACCAGGCCATGTAAGTGTCTTGTGTAAAATGTAAAATGTATGAGGCCAACCAAGACTTCAATAGCAGAAATTAGGTGAAAGTCTTCAAGTATGTGTTAGTTGGTGGTAAATAAGTAGCAGTTGTTGACTGGCCAGTAACTATAACCGGTGTATCTAAAAAAGGATTATTCTTAAAGTTAAGTCTAATTCGAACCACTAAATACTGAGATCATTTTTTCATAATGGAGTTGGTTTACCTGCCAAAGGATTTGCATTTTTGTCAATCCAGTCCTGGGATTTACACAGCCCTACCAAACAGCATAGCTAGCCTGGTGATAGCAGATACGCCGTCGTATCTCTTTTGTGAATCTGGCCCTAAGATCATATCTTCCTTCCTATAGTTTGTAAACATATGAAAAAGGGGGTAAAAATAAATTATATAAGTTGCAAACATCCTAAACACTCCCACCAGGGAAGATACTCATGGCGGGAGGGGAAGCGAGAGCATGGAAAGATAAATAGATGCCATATGGTAAACTGTATTCAATTATTTAAATATATCCATATGCAAATATAGATATAGAAAGGCCCATAACTACCATCTACATCCCTACTCCCCATTGCTGAGAACCCCATTAAAATGTTGGTATGGGGCCCCATGAACTGTAGCTTTGCCCCTGCATGGATGATAGTAGCTCTTCATAGACCCTACTAAGGGCTTGCATTCAGCCTTTACAACTTCTTGTGGATGTAGCCATCAAGGGAACCTGGTTTAAGGAGGACCTGCAAGGATAGCCTTCATGATACACCGGAAATTGTAAATTCTCCCTGTAGATCAAGTTTGAAATTCTTGAGCCATTTTGTAAAGTTAAGCTGGTCATGGATGATTCGTTTTTTGGGTTTCTTTGACAACTGTTTTCTGCATGTTCCTTCGATAGAACAACTTCTGTTAAGATGGAATGGCCACACACTGATCAGAATTGTGGTCAATGTATGGCCAGCTTTAGATGTTTCTACTTTTTGTGTTACCCAGCGAGTTTGAATTAGAGATCCACTTTTTTCTAACAATGGCCATAGTGTAGATCGGGTAGATATCTATTCATGAAAAGCTTTGTAAATCCAGCAAGAGTTTGAACCCTACCCTGTTACCCTTGAACTCCAATTATCTGGTTTCCATGGATCATGCTTACAATTCAGGAAATAAACTCAAGACATTTTTCTAATGTTTATCTATCTTCTTTTTCACAGTTTGAAAGGCCTGGATACTAGTTCCCCCCAGATGTCAACAGGAACAAAACAAAGCACTTATAATACCTTTATCAAACCCTATCTGACCACTAAAGGTATTCAAACTTTTTATTTAGTTCTCCTGACTGTATTTCCAAAGCATACTATAGAAATAAAAATTTTCAAAAGGCATGTTTCTACCTGTTTTTCATTAATTGCTTTTTCTCATAGACACTTCTAATGCCATAGTCTGCTATAACCAAACCAACGCCAACTCCTCCGCCTGGCTTGTGACTAATATGGCTTCATTCTTGTCAAGCACAAGTGATGTGGATCTGATGCACTTTGCTAATGATACCATGGTAAGACTGGGTACCTCTTGCCCAAGGGCCCTTAGTCAGTTATCCAGTGATTTTATTTATTGTATTCTAATGAATTTGACAGTATTTCGAAAAGGAGAAACTTGAGTCTGCCAAATCAAACTGAAAAAAAAATGATGTATGTGTAGCAATACCCCTGAAGGAGCGGCTGGTTAGTTTATGTCTGCCGCTACCCCACTGTTCTCCGTGTTAGCTCAGAATCTCGGGTTAATCAAATTTAAAAAAACACGGCTGCCAGTCACTGAGTCTTTTCCAAAGGCTTTTTATTTAACCACAACGTTGACGGAACAAGGGGAATGGAGGGAGAGGGAAAGTTTAGGTACCTTTCTGTAGATCAATGAAACTTTGAGATCCCTGAGACAGGTGCACTCACTGTCGTTGGATCTTGCTCACCCGGACAGGCCCCTGCCACAGACCTGGCAGCCGGAATGATGCACGAACAGTCAAAGGTGATGGTCTCTGCCACGAACTTTATAGTATCAATAGCTGCTGAACGATCCTCTGCCACAGGATCCAATAATCAGAATTGTCCTCAGTAAACTCAGTTGCACAGTATGAAAAAGTTCCTTTAAGCCAACCCAGCAATACTGTGAAACAGATAGGTCAGGATGCGTCCTCCAACTGAGGCACCAGGCTTCTCTCGAGATACCAGCCTCCAGCTGTGTCCTCTCCAAGACGAATCCTCCCCCGGTTCCTTCAGTTGACCAGCTTCTTCCCGCAGGACAGACAGCATAGGATCACCCTCGAGCCAGTAGGCCCCAGATAGCTTCTGGGCCTACCTCCAGTTGAGAAGCCTCGGGCCAGCTGGCCCCGAAGGCAAAAGAGGAACTGTCACATTCCCCAGGTCAAGGTGACCATGAGGCGAGAGAGACAGAAAAATGGCATTCACACCTTAAGTACCCTCTCCCAGCATGCAAAGAAACTCCCACTAGGTTGGTTCTGGGAAAGAGCACCCAATACACTGTGACTGGCTGTAACTTCCAACATGGAACAAGAGGGGACAATGACACCTGCTGGTATCCGTGGGAAATACACTCAACTCAGTCAAAGCTGAAGCAAAAGCCAATTTAGCCATAAAACACAAATCTGAAATAACTACATTTCAGATATCCCACTCAATTTGAATAATAGCGCCTGATCAACAGGAGCAGGGCGCTACATATGAATGAGTACAGAGCAACATTCATATGTGTCTTTTATATCAACCTGGAGCTCAGCTATAAAGATGGTCATATAAAATGCTAAAAGAATTGAGGGATCCAAAAGAGGAACTGTTCACATTACAAAGTTGCCCCTACACTCTTTGTTGACCTTTTCATTTATATTATGTTATGGAGAATGTAGAAGAAAGAGTGCGAGAGCACCTAAAGCTCACAAATAGGTAGGAGCAGGGCTAGAAACTATGGCAGACAGACTTCAGCTCTGGAATCCCCAAGAGATAAGAATCAGGTGATTCACCACAGGAAGCTAAGCCTTATTACACTATATGACTAAAGGTTTGTGGACACCCAACAATCACACCTACAGTACATACAGTATAAGACCAAAACCAGGTGGGCCACCCAGCTGTGTTCTTTCGAACTTGTGGCAACATTTTGGGGAAGGTGCTTTTCTGTTGCATCTCGACCCGATTGACAGCTTCGGCTCTGTTCCTGTGTGCCTGTGTGCTGTGTGAAGGGAGTCACTTCCTTCCAATCAAATGTCAGAGCTCTGCAGAATGTGATTTTAGCTCTCTGCCCCCCTTTTTTTTAACAACTCAGACAAGCTTTATAATTTCTGGACTTTAAACAAAAGTAGGGAATTCAAGAAACACAAACCAGGGAAGCTCATGCACCAGTGCAATAAACTTCTTTATTGCTCAAAGATAAATTGACACTTCAATGCACTCACTTGCTCCCAGAATGACAACAAGCTCATCACACAAGTTTTGTGGGAATCCAGCTCCAGAGCCCCTGTAGAGACACCACTGAATATAATCTACTCAGCTCCATGCATATTCATTGTAAGGGAGAGAGGAGAGCGGGAAGCCGGCCACAACAATGGTATGTGTTTGGCAGTCGCCAGAAATATGGAGGACCAGCAGCCATTCAATAGAGCAGCGTGCACCTGACAGAGACTGTGCAGGTTGCCAAGGTTATGATGCATTTCGGTGGCTTGGCCTCCTTTTTTAAGCATGCTTTTTTAGTTGGTCACACCTGAGCATGAGAGTGGGATTAATGGTTAACTGGTGTAGGAAAAAGAATACGGCAGATAAACAGGTGCAATTTACTGTATGTAGGAGGATTTGTTTCATCTCTGTGTAGCACCTGAGGCCAGTCACTTCACTGGGTGTATGTAAGGGTTTACAACCACTATAATGTGAATGTAGAATTAACTATAAATGCCTGTAATGGAATCTATAAATGAATTTGATTCATTGCTGACTCTTTTCTTTGCAGCTGCAAATTTTTGCCAACGATGCATCCTGTGTTACACTGGCAAGTAAGCTGAATTTCTCTCAGAACACAGCCGTTTATTACACGTCACTTCTGACATCCAGCGCAAATTTCAATCTCTCCAGGTAATTAACTGAACCATAGATCACCTTCCAGTATCCTAAAACACACTTGTCACCACCCAACACAAAAAAAAATAAGAATGCATGCGAGTTATAAATTGATCAAGTTGTTGTTAGGCTTTTAGAACTTATCTGGTGATATGTGCAGTACAACACGGTTCTAATATAAATGTTTACTGATGTCGTAACAACTCATGCTACCTTGTAAGGCAGCCCTCAAAATTTCCACTCGCCTACTAGCATTTGGCGAGTGGTTTTAAGCTGGGGGCGAGTGATGACAGGGCTGCATGACCAATCTCCCTCCAATCTGTGCCTACACTTAGAGTCCCGATGAGATTGGCGGCCGAAGAGGAAAGGTGCATGCTCGGGAAAAGTAGTCTGTTGAGCCGCGCACAGGCAGAGCAGTACACAGGTGCTCTCCTTACAATTCTCTTTAAGCCATGGGACCTAACAGTATGACCTCTCTGAGCCTGCCCCCCTCCCCCAGGCCCCGACCAATGTAGCTGGAGAGGAGAAAGTAATGAGTGAGGTGGAAGATTGCAAAAATTACCACTCCGGTGCAGCGCTCACTGAAAGTTGCCCTGACATGAGAGCGGCAGCCTTCTAGTTTGTGCAGTTTTCTTCTCCTTGTGCTCTATGTAAGTTTAGCCTGAGCACTGTGAACAGACTGGTCTCAATGTGTGATGTGCGCTGTCAGTGTGCGCTGTGCTATGGTGTCAATGGCTGTGCAGTTGTGTGGATCTCAGCGCTGGATTTTACTCCCTCCCGCTGTGCTGCAGCTCCTCTCCTCTCTGCCAGCCTGAATAAAAGGGGGAACTGGGGACATGCAAGCGTGGAGCCGCACACACAGGCTCCTGATGATGAGATGAATGGGAGAGAAAGAGAGAGGATTGATGGGAGTTGCAGAGGAGACAGCAAGAGAATGGGGAAGAGACCCAGTTCTAGTGCCCTGTCCCTCTGGTCTGCCCCCAGTGCCCTGTCCCTCTGGTCTGCCCCCAGTGCCCTGTCCCTCTGGTCTGCCCCCAGTGCCCTGTCCCATTTTGTTAAAGTTGTTGTTGGTAATATTTAATTTTGTAACTTGATTCTGCATAAAACATTGTCATTCCATGAGATAATCTACGAGGGCGTGTTTACGGGTGCAATTAGGCGCAGGGCAGTGTATGAATTAGGTGGGGCAACTGGTGGCGAGTAACTCTTGAGGCCTGGCTAGTAGCTCAGGGTGAAATTTTGAGCCCTGTTGTAAGGTATTCTGTTTTATTTACATTAGCAGATTTGTCATGTTCTGCTAAATATACATTGATGTACACATGTATATGTATGTTTACTTTTTACCTAATAAAAATCTTTTGTGTTTTTCCAGTGCCCCTCCGGTATTCCTCTGTTTCCTGAAGCCTTCTGCACTCAAGAACCTGACTGTAGCTGATTCTTTAGCTCTTACCAACAAAATCAACAAGCAATGTTTCACCACTGCTCCAGGGCAGGCAGCTTCTAACCCCACCACTGAGCAGCTGCAGGTAATGTTTTTCTTTATCATTTGTTTTTATTGACATACTAGCTGAATACCCGGCATTGCCCGGTCTTCCTATCTTAACCTTTTGGGGAGGAAAATCATAGTAATATAAATATACCCATCTTTTATATAAGGGTGTAGGTAAGGGTTAATTTAACTGTCATATATTTTTATTTGGCATATAAGTAATATGTGTACCAGGTATTATTGAAATATCTCCAGGCGTACAGAAGTTATGTGGGAACATACATTTCCCATTGATTTGCATGGGACTTTAAACAAAAACCCCGACCCTCACAAATGGGGGTAGTTAAGGGATAAATTAACTATCCTATAGTTTAAGTGGACATATAAGTAACTTGTGACCAAGTGTTATCGAAATATCTACAGCCGTTTGGAAGTTATGAAGTAACATGTATTTCCCATAGAGTTGAATGGGACTTTAAAGGTAAACCCCGACCATGGCAAATGGGGGTGGGTAAGGGTTAAACCACCTATCCTATGTTTGTTGCTGACATATAAGTAACATGTGTGCCAAGTTTCATGTTAATATCTTTAGCCGTTTGGACGTGATGCTGGAACATACATACATACATACACACACTTGAGTTTTATATATATAGATCTAACACTCTGAGGCTATGTTTGGTCATAGACAGACAGGCAGTAAGATATACATATGTCCTCAAACCCGCCAAGACCAGCTAAGGTGCTAACCTGCATCTTGACACTCTATTCATTCATTAACCCTTTTGCTGCCAGAGCCATTTTTGCTTTGTGTAAAAAAGACCTGGGGGCAGATCCACAAAGAGAGTATGCCGGCGTATCTACTGATACGCCGGCGTACTTTCAAATTTCCCGCGTCGTATCTTTGTTTTGAATCCTCAAAACAAGATACGACGGCATCTGGGTTAGATCCGACAGGCGTACGTCTTCATTCGCCTTCGGATCTAAGATGCAATTCTTCGGCGTCCGCTGGGTGGCGTTCCCGTTGTTTTCCGCGTCGAGTATGCAAATTAGCTATTTCCGACGATCCACGAACGTACGAGCGGCCGTCGCATTTTTTTACGTCGTCTCTAGTCGGCTTTTTTCGGCGTATAGTTAAAGCTGCTATTTGGTGGCGTACTCAATGTTAAGTATGGCCGTCGTTCCCGCGTATAATTTAAAAAATGTAATTTCATTTGCGTAAGTCGTCCGTGAATCGGGCTGGACGTAATTCACATCCACGTCACAAAAAATGACTTCCTTGCTACGTCATTTAGCGCAATGCACGGCAGGAAATTTAGGAACGGAGCATGCGCAGTTCGATCGGTGCGGGGACGCACTTCATTTAAATGAAACGCGCCCCCTACTCGCAGATTTGAATTATGCGCTGTTACACCGCGAGAGATAGACTACGCCGCCGTAACTTACGGCGCAAAATCTTTATGGATTCGAACCAAACTGCAGTAAGGTACGGCGGCGTAGCGTATCTCAGATACGCTGCGCCGGGGCAGATCTTTGTGGATCTGCCCCCTGAAGATTACATAAACCCCCCAGTAATATATATTTTCTGAAAGCAGGCACACTAGAGAACAAAATAGCGATTGTTGAAATCTTTGTATTCCCCCCCTCCCCCCAATATTAGTGCAATAGTTTAAAAAAGGCAAAATTCCAGTAAAAAATACACTAAAGTAATTTTTAGAGGCACACAAACACAATCAATGACCATTTTTTGGTCAAATATAAAAGATGAGTAAATAGATACTGGCCATGTCATATTGTATGCGCTTGTGAAATGGCCACAACCTTCAGTACCCTATATTTTTCATAAGCGACACTTTAAAAAGCCCCTACAGGTCATACGTTGATGCCGCGTACAAACTATCGGAATTTCCGACAACAAATGTTCGATGTGAGCTTTTAGTCGGATATTCCGACCGTGTGTAGGCTCCATCGGACATTTTCTGTCGGAAATTCCGACAACAAATGTGTGAGAGCTGGTTCTCAATTTTTTCGACAACAAAAGTTCTTGTCGGAAATTCCGATCGTGTGTATGCAATTCTGACACACAAAAATCCTACGCATGCTCGGAATCATTGAACCTACTTTTTTTCGGCTCGTTGACGTAGTGTTGTACGTCACCGCGTTCTTGACGGTCGGAGTTTCCGACAGCATTTGTGTGACCGTGTGTATGCAAGACAAGTTTGAGCCAACATTCCATCGTAAAAAAATCCATGGTTTTGTTGTCGGAATGTCCAATCGTGTGTACACGGCTTTATAGTTAATTGTAAATAAAGGGCTTAGCATTATTGATCACACCTTAGCTTGTGTGGCAATATGTACCATGTGTAGAGAAATCAATGCTTTCATACATAGGTGCCAATAACGCATGCATTTACTTTCATACAGGCATGTATGAGGGGGTGGGGAGGATCAAACATTTTGTGGGAGGGGGGATTTTAAGTGCCTTAATTTTTTATTTACTAAAAAAAATTTTATCACATAGGGGACTTTTTGGTGATAGGTTCTCTTTCATGAGTTATTATGGGTCTAAAAGACCCTTGATGTCACACAAGCCCTTCAATGAATCTAATGGAGTGGTAATGGATTACTGCCATTGATAAATTGATAAACGCTCAGACTTCTTGGGGAACTGATGGCTATTGGCGCCCTATTAACCAGCTTGTAATACCCACCCAGCTCATTCAACTGTCAGCCAAGGACTTCCAGCAGACAGTTGAATATAAACAAAGTTGCTGGGTAGTATAAAAAAACAAAAATGGCATGGAGCCCTCAAAAATGTATACCAGACATTTATGGATCAAAAGGGGAAGCTCCACCCAAAAAAAAGCAGCCTGGCAGGCCAAGAAAGAAGATGAGCTTGTGCCTCCTTCGCAGCCATACTGGGGCACATGCCCTCAATATAAGGGAGGTACCTCGCCAGGGGAGCCTCCCTGGGTAAAGAACTTTTTCCCCATGTTGATGAGGACAAGTTCCTCTTCCCCACAACCCTGGCCCAGTTGTTAGTTTTGAAAATTTTAATTTTTCTGTAGTAGCTTGTATACATTGTCACTTCACAAGCAGGTGAAGAGCATCCCCAGTCATGTTATTAAGCATAATTTTCCTCTCCAAATGAAATTATTTCAATTTTTTTCCCTTGGTATATGTCCCCTGAGGCAGTGTCTAGCCCACTGTGCCTATCAGCCTAGAAATGGGCATTACTAATTGTAAGCATTTAACTCTCATTGGCTTTAATGGGGTACATTTAATAAATAACCTCTGAGGGTGAAAAATAATTCAACATTTAAAGGGGGCGTACCATCATCCAGAGTATAGATATATATATAGAGGAAATGGCTCTAAGGTCCCCAGACCAAGGAGCCAAGTACAAGGGGGTTTTTTTGGGCCATGGTTGGACTATCGCGGTACTATTAGCAAGGTATGAAATGTAAAAAAGAACAGGTAAATAATAAAGAAACATTTTATTGAATACAAAATCAATAAAAAACATAATTGGACAATAAAGAGTTAAAAAATACAATAAATGACCAACATAACACCAGTGTAGTAATCCCAGAAGGGGGAGAAGAACAGTGGGTTGAAAGTCGTATCGAACATCTTTACTAGTTTCGCGGCTAGAGCCGCTTCATCAGAAGAAAGTCTAAAATAAAATGACATGCGCCAAACAATTAAATATTAAACAGGGATTACAATGATAAATTGGCAGGCCTCCATCTAGGTCGGGCTAAACCCCTCTATTATTAGTCTTTTTTGTATCTTTCAATATTTTTTGTGTATCTTTCCACAGATAGCCATGTCTCTGGTCAGCCAACTGACCAACTTCTCATCTAACACGATTACTGATCTGGGCCAGTCAGCCGTGGGTCTGTCTCCAGGACAAATTGACAAAATAAGCGATAAAGACTTACAATCCAGCGTGTCTTCACTGGCCAGTGTCAGCGGCTGGAACAAAGGCCAAACCAGGTCTATCATGAAAAAACTCTTGAATTCAAACTTCACAGTGAGTAAAAAAAAAATCACTAAATGTATTACCTCCTATTTATGCTTATAGTACCAACATGTGCTGCCGCAATCTGGCCTAGTTTACACTTGCAGCTGGGCTGGGGGGTGGTAGAATAGGCAGTTGAGTCACATTTTTTTCTTCCCCCCAACAACAGCAGCCCTTAAAGTGATATTAAAGTCTTGTTTTTTGTGTTTGTTATTTTTAAACATGTTGGGCCAGATTCAGAGAAGAAGTACGCCGGAGTATCTACTGATACGCCGGCGTACTTTCAAATTTGCCGCGTCGTAATCTTTAGTTTGAATCCTCAAACCAAGATACGACGGCTTCTGGCTTCGATCCGACAGGCGTACGGTGCAGTTTTACCCCCAGCTAGCGGCCAAAAAAACGGTTAATACCGCCCGCAATGCGCCTCTGCAGAGGCACATTGCAGGCGGTATAGCCGCGGTTTCCCATTGCTTTCAATGGGAAGGAGCGGTGGAGGAGCGGTAAACACACCGCTCTTTCACCGCTCCAAAGATGAGGCTAGCAGGACTTTTTTTCACGTCTTACTAGCGCACCGCTCCAGTGTGAAAGCCTGAGGGCTTTCACACTGGAGAAACAGCGGCCGCTGTTTCAGGTCGGTTTTCAGGCGCTATTTTTAGCGCGATAATGCCTCCAAACCGCCCCAGTGTGAAATGGGTCTAAGACAGGAAGTGTGTTACTGGCAGGATCACAAATGAAAGTAGAGGGAAAAATATGAAAGACGAAAACGAAAAGCAGCCACCAGATCTAAGGACTGGTAAGCTGTAATTTATCGCAATTTTGGGTTTGGCTTTAGATACATTTAGTGTGATAAGTATATAGTTGACTTGACTGTCTTATATATAGACAAGAACTGAGATAAGAAGTAGCACAGCATTATATGTAGCAACTAACTATGGTCCCCTATCTCTTTTAAACTGATGATTGGCATACATTGATAGTATAAAAAGTACATACAGTAGTTAAACAATGTTTATTGCCTTTCCCCTCAGATTGCAAACTTGACAAACCTTGGCAGTTTGGTGAGTGGATTGCCGAGTCAGAAACTACTGGAGCTGGACCCGAAGAATGTGGTAAATGCTGTGAAGGATGCTCAGTTTGCAAGCCAGCTGTCTAGCGCACCATCAGCCCTGCAAAATGCATTTGTAAAACAGGTAGGAAAATTACTCTCAAGACAAATGTTTCCTGCAAATGGGTCAATAAGTCACTACTTAATAATACTGTATATACAGTATTATATATAAAATAAAATAAAAAGTTGATCTCCTGATTGACTTCTGCCAAACAGGGAGGACCACACACAGAACGCGATTAGGCTGGTCCCTGCTGAACCAACCAAATTTTGATTATTGTGTATCAACCTTACGTTTGTAACCATGTTGATATGTTAGACAATATGTTTGTCTTTTACTAAAACAGTATGCAGTAAATGGAATACACTTTTATAAGATGACGGATATGTTTATTGATTTAGAATGGTATTGCAAGTCCCAGGGCTGTAGAAACAACTAAAAACGTATTTGATTTTCGGTTATCCTTACATTGGTGGTCAGTGGGAAAGTTGGCCTTTTACAATGGTGGTAAGTTGAGTGGTGTCCCTTTACATATAGTAGCCATTAGGAGAAGGGTGTCCTTACAATATACTCAGTAAAAGATGTACCTTCTTTCATATACATTCAGTGAGAATATAGTAATGCTCCTTATATTGTTTTTTTTGTTAGACATGGTCAATTTGTTTCGTCCCAAATTAGTTTTTCGACAAAAAGGGACAAATTCCTTTTCGTCTCGGAATTATTCTAATTAACTAAATTCCATTTAATGAATTTTTGCAAATACGGAAACTCGAAAAAACAAAAATCAGAAAATTAAAAAATTCGGAAATCCAAAAATAAGAACGAAAATTCAAAAGAACAAAAATAAGAACGAAAATTTAAAAACCCGAATATTATAAAATCCGAAATTATAATTAACTATCTAATAATATATATTACTAACTATTAAATTATAGGTATTTGAATTTCTTTTTAAATTTGGCTGTTAGTGAACGCAATGAATACAAATGAATACAATGAATGAATGAATGAATACAATTCTACCAAAGTTATGAATTATCTGAATGCAGAATGCCGCATCTAAACAAATGGAAAGTAACAAATTAATAATAATAAGAAGATGAAGAAGAATGCAACTTTTTATTATTATTATTATTTATTTTTAATTCGTTACGTTCCATTCATTTTGAAGCGTCATTCGTTATTTTGGATCATTTGTAACTTCAGATACATTTGTATTGGTTGTGTTCACTAACAGACAAATTTGAAAGGAAATTCCAATACCTATAACTTAATAGTTACTGTATTACTAGTTGGTTAGTTAGTTATTATTTCGGATTTTCATTCTTATTTTCAAATTTCCATTCTTTCGAATTTTTGTATTTTAGTTCTTATTTTTGGATTTTTGAATTAAAAGTTGCGGATTTTAGAATTTTCAAATTTTCAAATTTTCAAATTTCGAAATTCAAATTTACAAAGTTACGAATGTATTCGAAATAACGAATTTCGATCATAATAAATGACCCGGAAAAAAAAAAACGAAAATGAACAAATTTTTTGGAATATTGATAGTCTAGAATACTGTACATGCACCAATTTATTTGGGGCAGTAGGAGAAGAACATTCTTATGGGATCAGAAAGATTAAGAATGCCTCTAAGGCCCCGTACACACCATAGAATCTATCCGCAGATAAATCCCATCGAATGGGTTTCAGCGGATAGATTCTATGGTGTGTACACTCCGGCGGATATTTATCCGCGGATATTTCCGAATTCCAGCAGATAAATATTTGTCGACATGCACAGAATATCTATCCGCTGGAATCGGATCCCACGGATGGATCCGCTCGTCTGTACAGACTCACCGGATCCATCCGTCCAAAGGGATTCCCCGCACGCGTCGTAATGATTTGACGCATGCGTGGAATTCCTTATATGACAGCGTCGCGCCCGTCGCCGCGTCATAATCGCGGCGACGGCGCGACACGTCATCGCCAGAGGATTTTGGCGCGGATTTCAATGCGATGGTGTGTACACGCCATCGCATAGAAATCTGCTGAAATCCTCGAGAGGATTTATCCTCCGCGGATAAATCCTCTCGTGTGTATGGGGCCTTAGATTTTGGTCAGTGGGAAGAATACCACTTATAAAAACATTTTAAAATATCATTGGTGTCATGCCTCTGCCAAGCGACGTTGGCCATGAATATGGGTAGGCACCATCAGATGGCTAGAAATTGTTGCACTTCTCAAGGAACCCTTATCAGCCTCTGGAGGAAATCTAGTGTTGCAGAAAACTTTTGAGGATGGCTTGTCTAGACAATGACCGATACTGTTGTGTTTCAGAGAATTGAGATTTCTTATATTGTCTCCTGAACTCCACTCTCTGCTCACACTTCCTTAATTTTTTTAATGTTCCCTATAACATAATAAAACTTCAAGTTATTAAAAAAACGTGCAAAAAAAAAAGTTGCAAAGCTTCATTAAGCCCAAAGATTTCTAAAGTTTACGTCCAATAGATACTGTGTGGTCACAATTCTCTTCCGTCTTCTTCCTAGATTATTGCTGCAGATTCCAATCCATCAAGCATTGTGAAAAATGTTCCTGCAAATTTGGCTTCTTTCATCCCCAGTTCCAAACTGATTTATAAATCTGACAAGCCAACTTTGCAAGACCTCAACAGCAAATCATGGACCCCCAACCAGGTACGAAGGGAATTTCTACCAAATAAACTTTTGAAAAACAGTCTTTTTCTTAAAGGGGTTGTAAAGGTAAAAAAAATTTCACCTTAATGCATCCTATGCAATAAGGTGAATAAACATCCGACAGTACCGACCCCCCCCCCCCAGGCCTCGTTTTACTTACCTGACCCCTTGAATGTCCCGCGCTCACCCCCGTCATCCTCCTCGGTTCTCAGCCTGGCCGTTGATTGGCCACCGTGGATGGATTGAAAGCAGAGCAACCATTGGCTGGCGCTGCTGTCAATCACATCCAATGACACTGCGCGCCAGGGCCTAGTGATACAGTCGGCGGCTATGGCCGCCAGCTGTATCACGGGAGCACGTCCGCAAGAGCTTTCCACCATGAGAGCTCGCATGAAGGTGGAAAGCTCTTGCAAGGAGGAGGAGATACAGCCGCCGAGGGACCCCAGGAGACGTGGATCGGGGCCACTCTGTGCAAAACGAGATGCACAGTGGAGGTAAGTATACAGTAGCATGTTTGATTTATTTATTTTTTTAAACATTTTTGCCTTTAGTGTTCCTTTAACCACTTACCCCCCGGACCATATTGCTGCCCAAAGACCAGAGTACTTTTTGCGATTCGGGACTGCGTCGCTTTAACAGACAATTGCGCGGTCGTGCGACGTGGCTCCCAAACAAAATTGGCGTCCTTTTTTTCCCACAAATAGAGCTTTCTTTTGGTGGTATTTGATCACCTCTGCGTTTTTTATTTTTTGCGCTATAAACAAAAATAGAGCGACAATTTTGAAAAAAATGAATATTTTTTACTTTTTGCTGTAATAAATATCCCCCAAAAATATATAAAAAAACATTTTTTTTTCCTCAGTTTAGGCCGATACGTATTCTTCTACATATTTTTCGTAAAAAAAATCGCAATAAGCGTTTATTGATTGGTTTGCGCAAAAGTTATAGCGTTTACAAAATAGGGGGTATTTTTATGGCATTTTTATTAATATTTTTTTTACTAGTAATGGCGGCGATCAGCGATTTTTTTTTCGGTATTGCGACATTATGGCGGACACTTCGGACATTTTTGACACATTTTTGGGACCATTGGCATTTTTATAGCGATCAGTGCTATAAAAATGCATTAGATTACTATAAAAATGCCACTGGCAGTGAAGGGGTTAACACTAGGGGGCGGGGAAGGGGTTAAGTATGCCTGGGTGTGTTCTTACTGTGGGGGGGGGGTGGCCTCACTAGGGGAAACACTGATTTTCTGTTCATACATTGTATGAACAGAAAATCAGCATTTCCCCGGCTGACAGGAACGAGAGCTGTGTGTTTACACACACAGCTCCCGTTCCCCGCTCTGTACCGAGCGATCGCGTGTGCCCGGCGGCGATCGCGCCCGCCGGGCACACGCACGGGAGTCGGGGGCGCGCGGGGGGCGCGCGCGCGCGCGCCTCCGGCGGCGCGCGTGCGCCCCTAGTGGCGGCTAAGAGGTAGGACGTCCATTTACGTGGTCTCGCCTAGGAGAGCCACCTTGTGGACGTATAATGACGGTGCGGCGACGGCAAGTGGTTAAAATTAACACTTCAAGTAAGTCCATAGGGCACATGCCAGCATTACCAAACCTTTTTATTAGTACAGAGTAGAACGCCAGACTAAACTTTTTTTTTTAGTTTTAGATAGTATGAGAAAGCTTAAGAACACCTGTCAAATACTATATTATTATACAGGATTTATATAGCGCCAACAGTTTGCACATTGCTTTACAAAATGAGGGCAGACAGTACAGTTACAATACAAATCAATACAGGAGGAATCAGAGGGCCCTTCTCGTTAGAGTTTACAATCTAGAAGGGGGGGGGTCAAGTTTAACAAAATTTAATACATGTGGGGGGGTGAGTTGATGGAGAAAATAAAAATACAGTTGTTGTTAGGTGTGGGTAGGATAGGCTTCTCTGAACAGGAGGGTTTTCAGGGATCGTCTGGCCTTGTACACACGACCGGATCTGTCTGATGAGAAAACGGTCTGCGGACCGTTTTCATCGGACATGTCCGCTGGGATCATTTGATCTGATGGCTGTACACACCATGAGACCAAATTCCCCGCGGACAGGATACGCGGTGATGTGGCCGAGCCGTGGCTGCGACGATGACGCAGCGACGTGCGCGACCCTGGAAGGTCAATGCTTCCACGCATGCGTCGAATCACTTCGACGCATGCGAGGGCTTTCGGCTGAGCGGACATGTCCGGTGAGTATGCTAAGAAACATTTGTCCGCTGGAAACCTGTCCGCTCGGCCGGGAATCCGGTCCGGTCGGCCGTACAGACGACCGAACATGTCCGCGGAAACTGGTCCGCGGACCAGTTTCAGCAAACATGTTCGGTCGTGTGTACGAGGCCTAAAAGCTAATATAGAAGGAGATAGATGGACAGATTGGGGTAAGGGATTCTATAGGATTGGAGAGGCTCTGGAAAAGTCCTGGAGGCGAGCATGGGAGGAAGTGACGAGGCAGCTTATAGAGCAGGAGGTCTTGAGAGGAACGAAGAGAATAAGTAGGTGGGTATTTAGAGACTAGCCTAGTGATGTAGCTGGGGGCTCAATTGTGGATGGCTTTGTAAGTAGTTGTTAGTATTTTTAATTGAATTTGTTGGGGGAGCGGAAGCCAGTGGAGGTTATTGACAGAGAGGAGTAGCATAGATATCTGTCTAAATTTACGTAATTCTTTTGCCAGGCTGCCATGTTTATGGATGACGTGCTGTCTACTACAACCAATTACACACAGTGAGTATTTTACCCCAGCATTCTGTAAAGTGACACGTCTGTATACAGATGTCATACTGTATGTTTTCCAAAAAAGAAATTTACAAATTACTGTTTAAATTTATAATGGAAAAGATCATGGATGTAAGTTTAAAACACGTTTAACCACTTAAGGACTAGAAGAATTTGCCCCCTTAGTGACCAGGCCATTTTTTAAAATCGCAGTAAAACACTGCTATTTTACCTCGATTTTACCGCGATTTTAAGGCTCCGCTATAGGCCTATCCAGTGTGAAAGGTGTCTAATGAAGAAACATCAGTGGCTGTCCTAGCTTCATTCAGCAAGAGCCCACAGCGTAGCACTCGCCGCATGTCACTGGAGAGCACATTGAACAAATTTTATAAGTGGTCAGAAACTTGTAAATAACTCATGAAAGAATAAAGTTACGTTAACACCAAGATTACCATTGTTTTTCTTGTGAAATTCCCAATACGTTTGATGTGTCACATGACTCTCTTCCTATTGAAAAAACAAAATTTGGATTCAAAATGGCCGACTTCAAAATGGCCGCCACGGTCACCACCCATCTTGAAAAGTTTCCCCCCTCACATATACTAATGTGCCACAACAGGAAGTTAATATCACCAACCATTCCCATTTTATTAAGGTGTATCCATATAAATGGCCCACCGTGTAGTTTACCTTTAAATGCAATCTGTAATTAACCGTATATGTTTCTCCCTTCATTTAGGATTTCTGCATCTGTCCTACAAGGTTTTACTTGCAGCACCCCCAGCAAAATAGATAACAACCAGCTAAAGGCCCTGGCCAAAGCTTTGAAGACACAAAGTGCTTCGCTTAGTGAAGCTCAGGTGAGCTGTACATTTCACACTGCTACAGGGGGGAGCTATTTAAAGGGACAGTATAATTATTTTTGTACATTATATTACATTTATTATGCTCTTGCAGATCATTTTAATCAGTCTTTTTTTTGTCTCCTATTAGCTGACCTGTCTATCTAGGCAAGTGACCAAGAATGGCTACCCAGCAGATCTGGATCAGTATCCTACAGAAGTGTTCCTGTTTCTAAAGTTAGTTCAGAACTTTATGTGGGGAAATAAATAATATATATTAAAATATGTAAAGTGGAAAAGGGAAAATTTATTTTTTTAGGTGCTTACAAATAATAATGGAAAACAAATATTAAAAAAAGGTATATCATTTTAATGAGAATAGCGTTAAAAAAAGTACAACAGAACTGGGTTGTTCAAAGATATTCAACATATTCATGGTGAAGGTGGTCAACAAACAAACAAGAAACAAACGTTCGATTTAGGCAGAGATTTCCTATTTGTATATTAACCCAACATGTTTCGCCTGATAGCTTCATCAGGGGATGTACAAATCAATCAGGGAATGCGTAAGACTGTACAAAAATACAAAGGAAAATAGCAAAAAAAATACACAAATATTGAAAGAATCCATATCACATTGTAAACAGAAAATGTACACTTAGGGCCAGATTCACAGTGGAGATACTCCGTCGTATCTCTGTTTCTATCTATGCGGCTGATTCATAGAATCAGTTACGCATAGATATCCCTAAGATCCAACAGGTGTAATTGTTTTACACTGTCGGATCTTAGGATGCAATACCGCGGCCGCCGCTGGGGGGAGTTTGCGTCGTAAACCAGCGTCGGGTATGCAAATTAGGAGTTACGGCGATTCACAGCGGATTTTCACGTTCGCTACGTCGCCGCTAGTCTAGTTCCCCGTCGCAAAGTTAGTCGTCGTTTTAGGTGCCCTAACTTTAATCAGCAAGCGTATTGCTGTCTAAAGTATGGCCGCCGTTCCCGCGTCGAAATTTAAAAATCAACGTCGTTTGCGTAAGCCGTCCGGGAATACAGAATTACGCTACGCGCGTCGCCGTTCGAAAAAATTACGTCACGGCGCGCAATGCACGACGGGAGTTCGGAAACGGAGCATGCGCGGTAGGTCCGGCGCGAGAGCGCGCCTAATTTAAATGGCACACGCCCATTTAAATTGGCCCGCCTTGCGCCGGAGGACCCCTGGGGTAGGTTTTCATCGCAAGTCCTTGGTGAATCAGGCACTTGCGATGAAAAATTGCGGCGGTGTAACGTATCTACGATACGCGCATGGTGTAACGTATCTACGATACGTTACGCCGCCGCTCTTCTATGTGAATCTGGCCCTTAGTTGCCAAAAAAAGCCCCAATGGGAGGAGAGCCTACCACACCAGGATTCCCGGAAGTGACCACTGTCGAAGGGGACCAACCAACCCAGTGTATATATATATATATATTAAAGGGGTTGTAAAGGTAATTATTTTTTTCCCTAAATATCTTCCTTTACCTTAGTGCAGTCCTCCTTCACTTACCTCATCCTTCCATTTTGCTTTTAAATGTCCTTATTTCTTCTGAGAAATCCTCACTTCCTGTTCTTCTGTCTGTAACTCCACACAGTAATGCGAGGCTTTCTCCCTGGTGTGGAGTGTCGTGCTCGCCCCCTCCCTTGGACTACAGGAGAGTCAGGACGCCCACTAACACACAGCTCTTTTCTCTATCTGCAATGTAGAGAGTGTCCTGACTCTCCTGTAGTCCAAGGGAGGGGGCGAGCATGACACTCCACACCAGGGAGAAAGCCTTGCATTACTGTGTGGAGTTACAGACAGAAGAACAGGAAGTGAGGATTTCTCAGAAGAAATAAGGACATTTAAAAGCAAAATGGAAGGATGAGGTAAGTGGAGGAGGTCTGCACTAAGGTAAAGGAAGCTGTTTAGGGAAAAAAATAATTACCTTTACAACCCCTTTAATATATATATATATATATACACTGGGTTGGTCCCCTTCGACAGTGGTCACTTCCGGGAATCCTGGTGTGGTCCAGGGGTGCATTAGAGGTGGCTCTTTAATTAGGCAGATTAGGCAGTTGCCTAAGGCCCCGCGCTACCAGGGGCCAAGCGGCCGCCTTATATACCTAATGTGTGTGTAGAAGTGGAGGGAATGTCCACCGGTCTGTGTCCCTATGGCCGTTCTTAGGGGGTACTCGTAGTGCCTGCAACTAGCTTTCCCTTGCCAGGGGCGGACTGACCGCCTGAGCACCAATCAATGAGCGGTAATAATGTGCAGTAACCTCAAGCAACCAATCAGTGAGCGGGAAATATATATATGTTTAATGTTATTTGATTAAAGAGTAATTGGTTAGAGAAAATTCTAGACACTGTAAATTCCAAGTTCGTAGGATTTAAGACTCTTAATATATGTAATTTATACAATTAATTTCTATTGCTATTTTTTTGTTTTCGCATTTTGGGCGTGAATGGGGTTCATATCTAAGATTTGCCTAAGGCCTCACAAAGCCTAAGGCCGCCTCTGGTTGTAAATTACATTTTTTCCTTGTCATTTTGCTGTGGCACTCTTATAAACATAAAAAAGATGTGCTACTTTTCAACTCCAGTCCAGTTCTTTTTTCAATCCAGTTAGGGTTTTTTTTCAACTCCATTCCATTTTTTTTTTAATCCAGTCCGGGTTTTTTTTTCAACTCCATTCCAGTTTTTTTTTTTAAATCCAGTCCGTTTTTTTCCAACTCCAGTCCAGTTTTTTTTAAATCCAGTCCGGGTTTTGTTTTTTCAACTCCAGTCCGTTTTTTTTTTTAAATCCAGTCCGGGTTTTTTTTTCAATTCCAGTCCAGTTTTTTTTTCAAATCCAGTCCGGGTTTTTTTTTCCCAACTCCAGTCCACTTTTTTTAAAAAATCCAGTCCGGGTTTTTTTTTCCCAACTCCAGTCCACTTTTTTTTAAAAATCCAGTCCGGGTTTTTTTTTTGGAAAAAACCCGGACTGGATTTTTAAAAAAACTGGACTGGAGTTTGAAAAAAAACCCGGACTGGATTTGAAAACAAAACTGGACTGGAGTTTGAAAAAAAACCCGGACTGGATTTGAAAAAAACTGGACTGGAGTTGGGGAAAAAACCCGGACTGGATTTAAAAAAAAATGGACTGGAGTTGGAAAAAAACCCGGACTGGATTTAAAAACAAACTGGACTGGGGTTGGAAAGAGAAAACCCGGACTGGAGTCAAAATCCATCATCTCCATCCTCAGTTACATTACACACCACAATACTGCCCTGCCTCCCAGTGAGAGGTAATGATGTGCTGTAACCTTTAGAAAACAGTGAGTGATAAGGAGTAACCTATAGAAACCAATCAGTGAGCAGTAATGATGTGCAGTAACCTCTAGCAACCAATCAATGAGCGGTAATATTGCACAGTAACCTCTAGCAACCAATCAGTGTGCGGGAAATATATATATGTTTAATGATATTTGATTAAAGAGTAATTGGTTAGAGAAAATTCTAGACACTGTAAATTCAAAGTTCGTAGGAT
Organism: Rana temporaria; assembly: GCF_905171775.1. Classification (NCBI taxonomy): domain Eukaryota; kingdom Metazoa; phylum Chordata; class Amphibia; order Anura; family Ranidae; genus Rana; species Rana temporaria. Next base: position 23,764,527 of record NC_053494.1, on the reverse strand, counting down.
TTAAGACTCTTAATATATGTAATTTATACAATTAATTTCTATTGCTATTTTTTTTTCGCATTTTGGGCGTGAATGGGGTTCATATCTAATATTTGCCTAAGGCCTCACAAAGCCTAAGGCCGCCTCTGGTTGTAAATTACATTTTTTCCTTGTCATTTTGCTGTGGCACTGTTATAAACATAAAAAAGATGTGCTACTTTTCAACTCCAGTCCAGTTCTTTTTTTCAACTCCAGTCCAGTTCTTTTTTTCAATCCAGTCCAGTTCTTTTTTTAAAACCAGTCCGGGGTTTTTTTTCAACTCCAGTCCATTTTTTTTTTAAAACCGGGTATTTTTTTTCAACTCCATTCCAGTTTTTTTTTTAAATCCAGACCGTTTTTTTTTTCAACTCCAGTCCAGTTTTTTTAAATCCGTTTTTTTTTTTCCTTAACTTTATTTCATTTTTTTTTTTAAATCCAGACCGTTTTTTTTTTTTCAACTCCAGTCCATTTTTTTTTTTTAATCCAGTCCGGGTTTTTTTTTCCAACTCCAGTCCAGTTTTTTTGCACTCCGTAATGTAAACAATCCTGGTCATACATGTCCTCTCCACTTTTCTGCAATTCAAGTCTGCATGAGGAGGGGTGTGGCTAATACTCAGCTCTGCTAGCACAGAGCTCTGTAGTGTGGACACAGGAAGCGTATTTTAAGGCATTTCCAAGCAAAAATCAGTCACAATTCATAGTGCGGAGATACAGAACTACAAAATTTTTTTAAAAAGTGGCTTTGATTATGCTTTAAATGCTGTAACCCAAAGCAGCCAATTAGCATTCCATTGGAGCTTGCTGCCTCTGGGCCAATATCCTGTATTCCTTTTCCACTAGTGTGAATGTGTTATCTAATGCCCCGTACACATGATCGGAATTTCCGATGGAAAAAGTCAGATGGACTTTTTCCATCGGATTTTCCGATAGTGTGTAGCCCCATCAGTGGGCCGGATTCAGATACATTGGTGTATTTTTCCGGGTGGCGTAACGTATCTCAGATACGTTACGCCACCGTAAATTAGGGCGCAAGTTCCGTATTCAGAAAGAACTTGCGCCCTTGTTTACGGCGGCGTAACGTATGTGTGTCGGCGTAAGCCCGCCTAATTCAAATGTGGATGATGTGGGCGTGTTTTATTTAAATTACATGTGACCCCGTGTATTTGACATTTTTTGCGAACAGCGCATGCGCCGTTCGTAAAAAAATCCCAGTGCGCCTGCTCGAAATTACGCCGCAAATCGTCAATGCTTTAGGCGTGAACGTAACTTACGTACAGCCCTATTCGCGAACGACGTAAAATTATTCAAAACTCGACGCTGGAACGACGTCCATACTTAACATTAGCTAAGCCTCATATAGCAGGGGTAACTTTACGCCGGAAAAAGCCTAACGTAAACGACGTAAAAAAAAATGCGCCGGGCGGACGTACGTTTCTGAATCGGCGTATTTACCTAATTAGCATATTCATCGCGTAAATATACGAAAGCGCCACCTAGCGGCCAGCGTAAATATGCAGCCTAAGATACGACGGTGTAAGACACTTATGCCGGTCGGATCTTAGGGAAAAGGGAAAAGGCATAGTTACGATCACGCACACTCAGAGATACGACGGCGTATCCGGAGATACGCCGTCGTATCTCCTTTCTGAATCCGGGCCAGTGTTTTTTCATCGCAAATTCCGATGAATTCCATCGGAGTTTAGATATAGAACATGTTCTATTTTTTTCCGATGTAATTCCGTCGGAAATCTGATGTGATTTGGCCGGGCAGAAGCCTGATTCATTAGAATACATTTGCAGTAGAAATGTCATGCTATAAAAAGGTACATACTGTAGGTACGTTTGTACGTTTGTTTCTGCTGTTTTTCTGATCCCATCACTTTTTGTTCCTGCAGTTCCTCTATGTATATAAATGGCTCCATTGGTTGCCAAGACTTCTATGCCAAAGTCGGATCTGCAAATGTCAGCATCCTACAGAAAGGATCTAAGCTTCGCAACAACCTTCTAACTCAAGCTGTGTCTTGTTTGGTGAGTAGATCCTACACTGCATCAGGAGCTCTGTCAACGTAAACATGTTGTCTCAATTGTTTTTATGGCCATTTTTTAAGCTCCCAGCGAAAAGTAATGTTTGAGAAAAAATGTAAAGAAAGAAAGAAACATTTTATATAGTTTGTTCCTGGGAAATACACTATATTACCAAAAGTATTGGGACACCTGCCTTTACACGCACATTAACTTTAATGGCATCCCAGTCTTATGGCTAGATTCAGAGAGATGGCCGCAACTTTGCGGCGGCGTAGCTTAGCGTGTTTAGGCTACGCCGCCGTAAGTTAGCGAGGCAAGTACTTGATTCTCAAAGTACTTGCCTGCTAAGTTACGGCGGCGTAGCCTAAAGCGGGCGGGCGTAGGGGCGCCTAATTCAAATTTGTCTGAGGGGGCGTGTTTTATGATAATGAGGCTTGACCCGACGTGATTGACGTTATTATTTAACTGCGCATGCGCCGGGCGCCTACATTTCCCAGTGTGCATTGCGACTAAGTCCGCCGCACGGGCCTATTGATTTTGACGTGGACGTAAACAACGTAAATACCTATTCACGGACGACTTACGCAAACGACGTAACATTTTTGAATTTCGAAGCGAGAACGGCGGCCATACTTTAACATTACTATTCCATCTATTAGATGGAATAACTTTAGGCCTGATAATGCATTACGGAAACGGCGTATCTGTACTGCGTCGGCCGGGCGTACGTTCGTGAATAGGCGTAACTAGTGATTTACTTATTCTATGCCGACCGCAATGGAAGCGCCACCTAGCGGCCAGCCAAAATATTGCACCCTAAGATAGGACGGCGCAAGCAAGGTTTAAGTGTATCTCTGTTTGAGAATACACTTAAACATAGGTCGGCGCAGATTCAGAGTTAGGTCGGCGTATCTACTGATACGCCGACCTAACTCTACCTGAATCTAGCTATTTGTCTGTAGGGTTCAATATAACAGCTTCAACTCCTCTGGGATGGCTGTCCACAAGGTTTAGGAGTGTCTATGGGAATATTTGACCTATTCTTCCAGAAACACATTTGTGAGGTCAGGCAATGATGTTGGACGTGAAGGCCTGGCTCACAGTCTCCGCTCTAATTTATCCCAAAGGTGTTCTATCAGGTTGAGGTCAGGACTCTGTGCAGGCCAGTCAAGTTCCTCTACCCCAAACTCGCTCATCCATGTCTTTTTTGGACCTTGATTTGTGCACTGGTCCAAATAATTTGGTGGAGGGGGGATTATGGTGTGGAGTTGTTTTTCAGGGGTTGGGTTTGGCCCTTAGTTCCAGTGAAGGGAACTCCTATGGTGTCAACAAACCAAGACATTTTGGACAATTTTATGCTCCCAACTTTGTGGGAACAGTTTGGGGATGGCCCCTTCCAACTTGACTGTGCACCAGTGCACAAAGCAAGGTCCATAAAGACATGGATGAACGAGTTTGGGGTGGAGTGACGTGACTGACCTGCACACAGTCCTGATCTTAACCTGATAGAACACCTTTGGGGTGACCTAGAGCGGAGACTGCAAGCCAGGCCTGACCTCACAAATGTGCTTCTGGAAGAATGGTCAAACATTCCCATAGACACTCCTAAACCTTGTGGACCGCCTTCCCAGAAGAGTTGAAGCTGTTATAGCTGAAAAGGGTGGGCCAACTCAATATTGAACCCTACAGACTAAGGCCTCTTTCACATGGGGCGGATCAGTAATGATCCGCCCCGTGAACCTCCGCTTGCTCAGCGGGGATCGCTCCATTGAATCCCCGCTGAGGCGGCGGATGACACTGTGCAGGGACCGCCCTGTCTTTTCTACGCTCTCCCCTATGGCGGGATCGGATGAACACAGACCGTCTGTCCATGTTCACCCGATCCGATCAGCCAGACAGATGGAAAAGTAGGTTTTTACTCCGTCAAACTTTGGCGGATCGGAGCGGGTCGGATGTCAGCGGGCATGTCACCGCTGACATCCGTGGCTCCATAGAAGAGCACAGAGCGCCCGTTCAGGTCCGCCTAAAAAACTGTCAGGCGGACCTGAACGGGCCTCACGTGTGAAAGAGCCCTAAGGCTAGGATGCCATTAAAGTTCAAGGAGCTGATCCTCAAAGAAATTATGCGGCGTATCTCTTGATACGCCGTGTAATTTCGAATTTTGCGCGTCATATCTTTGTTTTGGTATCCACAAAACAAGATACGACGGCATCTGTGTTAGATCCGACAGGCGTATGTCTTCGTACGCCGTCGGATCTTAGATGCAATTTTTCGACGTCCGCTAGGTGGCATTCACGTCGTAATCCACGTCAAGTATGCAAATTAGCTTTTTCCGGCATATAATTAAAGCTGCTATATGGTGGCGTACTCAATGTTAAGTATGGCCGTCGTTCCGTGTCTAATTTTAAAACATTTACGTTGTTTGCGTAAGTCGTCCGTGAATGGGGCTGGACGCCATTTACGCTCACGTTGAAAACAATGACGTCCTTGCGACGTCATTTGGAGCAATGCACCCTGGGAGTTTTTACGGACAGGGCATGCGCAGTTCGTTCGGCGTGGGGACGCGCTTCATTTAAATGAAACACGCCCCCTACCCGCCCAATTTAAATTCCGCCGCGAGAGATACACTACGCCGCCGTAACTTACGGCGCGAATTCGTTGAGGATTCAAACCAAAGCCAGGTAAGTTACAGCGGCGTAGCGTATCTTACATCTGCGCCGGGCGCAGTGTATGTATGTGGATCTGCCCCCATGTGCGTGTAAAGGCAGACCTCCCAATACTTTTGGTAATATAGCGTATATTGATCAAGTCAGGCCAGGCATTCCATTTGATACTCAAAGTTGGGAGTTTTCACTTCCTTAAAAATTCAATAACATTAGAAGATTTTGACAAAATTTGCAATTTTGTGGAAATGCGTTGGAATCCATGGATATGTAAAATTACGTTTTGGTGGCTTCTAAGGTTGCAATGTGCTTTAAATTGCTCCTGATGGTTTCAAAGGCTCCTTTCAACTTTCCCGGACATGTTCCTTTACCAAAAACGTCCCCTCATTAGTTTATATTTTTTTACAGAAACAAATTATTGTTAATTATAAAATGTGAAATGACAATATGCAAGTAATGTTCAAACACAATAATAAAACAAATATACAAAGAACAAAAAAAAAATTAAATAGACGACCCTAAATAATCCACCCCACAAAAAAAAAAAGAAAAGAAAAGCACATTCTAAATAACAACAAATCAAATAAATAGGTAAATCATTTTTTTTTCACAAATGTTTTTCAGTAATTTTTTTATTACAAAACAACACTCATGCTAACCGGTTATCTGTTGTCTCAGAATGTTACAGGCTTTAATCTGACAGACGCGAACATCCAGCTACTTGGTCAATTGACCTGTGACCTGAACGCCACTTTCATTGAGAGTTCCTCAGGATCAGGAACTTTACTCTCATACTTGTCTCAGTGTAAATCCTTCACTGATGCTCAACAGACCTCCATCCAAAAAGTTCTCAGCAGTGCAAACTCCGCATTTGGGTAAGTACAACATTTTTTTTAAATATCTGGTTCAGGGCTAAAGTATAAATCAGAGGTAGAAAACCTCGGCCCTCCAGCTGTGGTGAAACTACAAATCCCATCATGCCTCTGCCTCTAGGAGTCATGCCCAGGGCCGATCCGCCCTATAGGCTCACTATGCAAGCCGCTTAAGGCCCCGCAAAGCTACGGAGGGCCCCCAAATTACTAGAGGCCCCGCCTGGTGAGAAGTCATTTTCAGGCCCCTCACCCCGCTTCTCAACTCGCTGGCTGCATGGGAGAAGAGGTAAGAAGTTAGCCCCCCCCCCGCTTCTCAACTTTAATGTGACATGTAATTTTGCTTAGGGCCCCAGGGAGGTCAGGATCGGCACTGGTCATGCCTGTGATTGTCAGGGTCTTGCAATGTCTCATGGGACTTGTAGTTTCAAAACAGTTGGAGGGCCGAAGTTGCCTACAACTGGTAAAAATGGTTCAAAAATATTATTGCTAATCAGGTAAATATAAAGAATGTTCTATAGAACCAAAAGGTAATGTACTGAAATAGATCTGAAATGCTGGGGAGATCAGACTACATACACTGCAGACTTGCACACAAGTAGGATACAAGAAGGACACATTTTTGCCATTTTATTTTCTAATGTTGGATTCAGTGGTAAGTAAGACCGTTTTAATGCTATCTGTTGAGATTCCTTCCCTTTTTCTGACACTTTTAATGAAATATATGAGACTTTTGCCTGTAGCTGGGCTTTCTTGCACACAGCTTCATGGCATGTAAGGTGGCCGCTGAGGTTGTGTGCAAAGAAATGCTGCTGATATTAGTCTGAACTCTCTTTTCTTACATATGCTAACACTGTGGAAGAATCCGACACACCCAGAAGTGTCAATTTTTTCTATTTTGTTAGTGCCGGTTCACACTACAGCGACTTGGGATCATGGGGTTCTAAATGTTCGCGCGAACGTTCGGTCCGTTCGAAGGTTCTGGTGCGAACCGAACGGGGGGGTTTCACTTTCAGCTCATCCCTAGATCTGACTTGTGTCGCCCCAAGCCGCGCGACATGAAAAGGTTCCTGTACTACTTTAAGGCGACTTCTATCCGACTTGTACCCATTGATTTCAATGGAAGTCGCCTCCAAAGTCGGATCACTGTCTTAACTGAAGCAACTTTACAGGAAAAGAAAATAGTTTACTCAGGAAAACCCCTCCCTCCCACAGAGCTGATTATTCTGTGATTGGCCACAGCCAAAGTCGCCTGTCCTGGAGGCAACTTTAAGTCGCGTTGTAAGTTGCTCCAAGTCACGATGAAGCCGCGCTGAAGTCGCCTTGCAAAGTCACGCTATAAACAAAAATAGAGCGATAATTTTTAAAAAAATTCAATATTTTTTACTTTTTGCTATAATAAAATTCCCCAAAAATATGTAAAAAAACTTTTTTTTTCCTCAGTTAGGCCGATACGTATTCTTCTACATATTTTTGGTAAAAAAAATTGCAATAGGTGTTTATTGATTGGTTTTCACAAAATAGGGGATAGTTTTGTGGCATTTTTATTCATAATTATTTTTTTTACTAGTAATGGCGGTAATCAGCGTGTTTTATCGTGACTGCGACATTATGACACATCGGACACTTTTGACACCATTTTGGGACAATTGTAATTTTTACAGTTATCAGTGCTATAAAAATGCACTGATTACTGTAAAAATTACACTGGCAGTGAAGGGGTTAACCTGTAGGGGCGCTGAAGGGGTTAAGTGTGACCTGGGGAGTAATTGTAGCTGTTAGGGGGCGTGGCTTGGCGTGACACGTCAATGATCGCTGTTTCCAAAGACAGGGAACAGACGATCACTGACATGTCACTAGGAAGAACGGGGAAAGGTTTGTTTACACTTACCTCTCCTCGTTGTTCAGCTCTGTGACCCAATCGTGGGACACCAGCGGCGATCGGGTCCGTGGGTCCCACGGGCGCGGTCACGGAGCTTCCGACCATGTCGCGAGCGCACCGTTGACGGGTCGTGAGCGCGCCGGCGGCGGTGCGCGCAACCCAGGGTTGGAATCTTAAAGGGGATGTACCTGTACGCCCATATGCCCAGCCGTGCCATTGTAGCGATGTATATCGTTGTGCGGCGGTCGTCAAGTGGTTAATAAATAAGATATGATCTTTGATAGGATGACAGGGTCTCTTTTAATAAATGATACCAGGCCTGGCCATCAACATTTTTATTTATTCTCTGACAACTTTGTAGTTAATTTATTCTGTTTTTATTTATCTATCTTTCAAGGAATTCATCCACCTGGACGCCAGACACACTAAATTCACTTGGAGGAATAGTTGCATTTTTAGGCCAATCCTCAATAGGAACTATTCCCAAGGTAAGTAGGGGGAATAAGGGTCTATAAATGTTATTATCGCATTAGTAGGCTCAGAATTGTATGCAACTCTAGGGGCAGATCCACAAAGAAATTCTATTGATACGCCGGCGTAATTTCAAAATTCCCGCGTCGTATCTTTGTTTTGAATCCTCAAAACAAGATACGACGGCATCTCGGCTTGATCCGACAGGCGTACGTCTTCGTACGCCTTCGGATCTTAGATGCAATTTTTCGGCGGCCGCTAGGTGGCTTTTCCGTCGTAATCCGCGTCGAGTATGCAAATTAGCTATTTACGGCGATCCACGAACGTACGTCGGCCCGACGCATTTTTTTCCGTTGTTTGCGTTCGGCTTTTTCCGGCGTACAGTTAAAGCTGCTATATGGTGGCGTACTCAATGTTAAGTATGGCCGTCCTTCCCGCGTATAATTTAGAATTTTTTGCGTCGTTTGCGTAAGTCGTTCGCGAATAGGAATTTGCGTAGAATGACGTCACAGTCGTAAGCATTCGTTGGTTCCGGTTTAATTTCGAGCATGCGCACTGGGATACCCCCAGGGACGGCGCATGCGCAGTTAAAAAAAAAAGTTGATTACGTCGGGTCACGACGTATTAACATAAAACACGCCCCCATCACAGCCATTTGAATTCCGTGCCCTTACGCCGCGAGAGATACACTACTCCGCCGTAACTTACGGCGCGAATTCGTTGAGGATTCAAACCAACTAAAAGTAAGTTACAGCTGCGTAGCATATCTTAGATACGCTGCGCCCGGCGCAGATGTATGTGGATCTGGCCCCTAGCGTTTGCCAAAAAGTCTAATGTGTTTGGAGTTTTGTAGATTTAAAATGTATATAAACTCAACAACATGGTCTGTTTTGGTCCATTATTTACAATTACAAAGGCAGTTTTTATATTTATTTGATAAGTGTTATGCCCCGTACACAAAATCGGATTTCCCGTCGGAATAAACTCCAGTGGGTTTTCCCAACGGAATTCCGCTCAAGCTGTCTTGCATATACACAGAGGCACCAAATTCCGACCGTCGAAAACGCAGTGACGTACAACACTACGACGTGCCTAGAATAATGAAGTTCAATGCTTCTGAGCATGCGTCGAATTGTTTCCGAGCATGCATGTTTTTTTTCTCCGTCGGAATTCCATTCAGACAAACGGAATTTCCGATAGAAATTTTTCCATTAGAATTTTCTACTGAAAAAGTCAGATGGGGCATACACACAGTCAGAATATCCGATGAAAAAAATCCGTCTGACTTTTTCCATCGGAAATCCCGACATATGCGGCATAAATATCCATGTTGTCCCTGACAGAAATCCAGTGAGATTGAAAGTCTCTGCCCATTTCTCCTCTGAGAACTACAAAACACACCACCCCTCACCTCCATAGCATGGAGTTGTTCTGTAGTTCACAGAGGGTCGGTGGGCAGAGCCGAGTGCACAGGAACTTTTGAGCTCACTGGATTTCTGTCAGGATCTGTAGTCCATATCAGGTTGGAGCGGCCTAGGGTGGCAACGTTGCTTCTTGGGTGAGTGTTGTCACCCAAGGACAGGAAGTGTGTTAGTGGCACCACCGGGTAAAAATAAAGAAAGTAAAGACTGTAAATAATAATAATGCAGCCACCACATCTAAGGTCTGGTGAGCTACAATATATTTCATTTATGTTTTTGGATTCAGATGAACCTTAAAGCGTTTGTTACCCCAACACTTCATATTCCTGACCTGTGCCTGCTGTACCACGTGCTTGTATGAGAAAGTATCCTGTTCTCTTTGTAGTGCTTCATTTATGTGAAATCTCTGGTGTTCCTGCCAGTCCCTCTGATTTACTATTAAAAACTGACCCCAATAAGTAGGAGAGCACGCCTTGGTCAGTTCTCTAGCTATGCTGGGAACTCAGTGTTCCATCCTCCAATGATCAAACTTGTCCTGACACCCCTCCCCCTCCCCCAGCACTACACAGCTATTCACTGGCAAGCTCTGTTGCACATGCCATCAAACTCTTTATCTAATTTTCATTTAATCTCACTAATGTTTCTTATTCTCAACAGGAAAATTTTAATTCCTGGATGAAGACTGCTGTACAAAATTCTGCCTACTCAAGAGACCAGTTTGCTACCTTTGTGAAATATCGTGCTTCCTCCAGATCACGACGTGCCGCGGGTGAGTGTAGTAAATGTGTTCAATCACATTCTGAACTGATGGTGAAATGGATATCCCCTGGCACAACTCCAGGGCAACCTAAAACTGCCTCTGACCCAAATTGTGAAAGCATGCAGATGAAGAGAAACAGTCTGTTTCTTTCAATGCCCCACTGCAAAGAGAGGGAATTTTTATTGTTACCACAGCTTTACAGACAAAATTACATCATTCATATGAGCACAACTGATTCGCTTAGTCCATATATGGCTTTCTTCCTTTGGCGTCTATTCTTGACCTTGTGGCTTTCATTAAAGGGGAAACAACAACTACAAGTAGATATTGATGGTCAGACTTTGAGGCCAAGGAAGTATATTAAAAAAAAAGTTTAATATCATATTAAATTACAAAGAAATACATAGTGATAAATTACAATTACAACAAATGACCACTGTATACAAAATCCTCAGAAGTCGCCGACGCACGTTTCGCTGTGGGGCTTCTTCAGGACGATAACAAGGATTTCGTGAGATAGTATGTAACAGAGAACAAGTAGTTATATAACAGATATAACAGATGGTCTCTTGTGGCTTTCATTTCACACTCATTCGCCATTTTGCTTCTTCGGTGGAGGGGGCCGGAAGGAGTGAGAAGTAACAGCTGTTTTCACTTATCACCCCTGAAGGTTTTTTTAGCTCTATAATAACTTTTAAGGAAAATAATACTTGTTGCAACACACCCACACACATCTATATATATATATATATATATATATATATATATATATATATATATATATATTTGTATAGCTCAAGAAATAAAATAAATAAAAGAAACAAAACAATATAAGAAAGAAAAGCAATATTTGAGTGGTTTAGGAGAAAAATAACATAAACACAAAATAATCATTTTATTAACTCCATCACAATGGAACCATTAAGGTTTTGCCTTGAATGAATTAAAGGTTTTTAGGGGCCCATTTATAACTGTGCATTTTAATGTACATGCACAAGTTTTCCAATGTTATTAATGGCTCTAGTTCATACCCGTGCGATGTGGTGACCGGCATTGGCCAAAAAGGTGATTGTTCATTTTTTAATGCCACAATATGTCTTATAGAAATTGCTTATGGGAACGTAAGCATACTTCAACGATGACCATTGTCCTGACCATAGCAATAACAAATACTGGAAAAAGCAGAAACATAAGTGTGAAGCCAGCCTTAAGCTAGCCATAGATTGTACAAATTTCCGTGGTGGAAGGAAAGAAAATTGCTCAACACAGTTAATGTGGATGGGGAATCCCTCTCACAGTGCTATTGTTTTCTGCTGACAGGGAGACTTCCAACCGCCAGCAGTGATCACATGCAAAAAGACATCAGGCTGGTTGTACTGAAGTTGATTGATGGATCAGTACAACCAGCCTGCCCATAGATGGATCGAATCTTGGCTGTTCACTGCTGACCCAGCCGAGATTCAATTAACCTATGGTTGACTTTAAAGTAGAATTGTAGAGGGAATCTGTGATCTAACATGACTTCCTTTCATTGTAGATTGCCAAAGCGGCAAGCAGATTACAGCTAGCAATGTGAACGATCCTCTCCTCCCGCTGAATTACAATGTCGCTGATCTGGATGCCTGCTTGGATAATGAAACTCTTCTAAATTACCTGAGCATCTTGAGCAGTAGGGCGTTCACGAATGAGCAACTACAAGTCCTAAAGAATAGACTTGATGTGGTAAGTGTCTATCAGTTTTTTTGTGGTTGGCTTTTTTAAAGTAGAATCAAAGGTCCGCTTTCTGGGGCAGAGATCACCCCCCCCCCCCTTCAGTCTTCTACCCTTGGAGCTTAGACAAGTACGTACATCATATGTACATCTTACTCTTCACGGCTAAATTCTGAGCAATACAGAGCAGCCCAAATTGCTCTTGCAATGAGATTCCACCTGCTCTGTATTACCCAGGAGTCAATCAGTAAATCATGCCCAGCAATTTGAAAGGCAGGGGTAAGGTAAGTACTGCAAGAAAAATGTATTATTTGTGGACAATTATCAACAAATCCAAGCACCTCATCCCATATGGTACAAAAAATGAATAAAGAAGGGGGGGGGGGTACCTGCGGAACCCAGGGACTATTGAGATGGTGCTAATAGAAAATCAACTACAAGGGAGTATAGAAAAATAATTTTATTTTTAACAAATAAATATATAAAAACATCAATCAAGATGAAAATGTAAGATCTCCAAAGACATAATCGGAAGACCAATTGAAGCATTGTCTTGTATACTTGCTCGACATGTTTCGCTCTGTGGAGAACTTCCTCAGGAGCTTTTAGACGGGCAATGCTAGGCATCAAAAAAACAAATAATTAATTTACTTTAATAGATAAGTACATTAAATGACAAAATAAATGCAAAAGTTGACTGCATGGCATTATATTAAAATATATAAGAAATACATGATATTCGTGCAGAAAGTGTATGTTACTGCAAGGTTTGCTTTAAAATGTTGACAGTAAATGGTCAAATGCAATAAAAATAAAAACATTCCTGGTTATTAGATATACAGGCTCTGTTTTCTGCTACACATGACTGTGCTTTACTGCTCTTTGTCGCAATGTAATATATAGGTCATCTGACATTAGTGCTCTCCCTGGGTGGCTGATATCTCAACAGTTGTTTTTAGCAAAACTATATCTGTTGCAGGAACCCAAAGTTCTTGCCATTATGTGAAAGTATGAACTGCATAATTGCACATTATGGTGGACACCCATACACAGAGTGAATTGCGACTGGTGCCTACAGGCACCACTCCACCCGAAATCATTCTATCTGAATGGTGGTAAATTGTTGGTTGATCAGTGACTGCAGCCAATCAGCCGGACTATAGGCAGCTGGATGAGAGAAATCTAAGAGCATATGGCCAGCCTCTAGCATGCCCTCCTCCAGTGATATGAGGTCTACAATCCCTCTTGTTGCTCCATTTATGGCTGCTGACATCTTCTCCTAACCTTCTTCTGCATTCAGCCGCTTTTGGTTCAGCTATTGGACAGTCACTGGTGAAGTGTATGGTAATGACCCAGAGGTGTACGCTGCACTGAGCAGGCACCGCATGTTCAGTACATTGTTTAAAGGGGTTGTAAAGGTTCATTCTTTATTTTCTAAATAGGTTCCTTTAAGCTAGTGCATTGTTGGTAAAACTCGTCAGGCGACTCAGCCGCCTGACAAGTCGCGCTCCGCTCTGTTCCATGGAACCGTTCTAATAGGAGCGACTCAAGTCGCTCCGACTTAAAAAGGTTATTGTACGACTTTGGGGGCGACTCGGGACAACTTGCATTGACTTCAATACAGAAGTGATTTTGCAAGTCGCCTCTGAAGTCGTCTTGCCAAGTTGCCCTCAAAGTCTTGCCGCCCCTGTGTGAACCGGGTCTAAGTGTACTAGGAAAATATTTGTTTTGTTTGTTATTAGACATGTGCATTTCGTTTCGTTTCGACAAATTTTTCATTATTCAGACATTCGGATGCATCCGAATTCCCGAATTAGAAAATTAACTAATTTAAACAAATTCGAAAAAACGCGAACGAAATTCGAATCGGATTTGAAAACAAATACTATTCGAATCGAATTTGAAAACAATTTGAATCAAAAACAAATTCGAATGAAAATTGAAAGCAAATTTGAATCAAAATCTAAAAAATATAAATCGAAAAAATTCTAAAATTCGAAAAAAGAATACAATAAAATAGAATATAAAATAATAAAACAATAGAATGAAAATCAAAGAATAGTAAAGAACAGAATAGAATTTAATAGAATGTAATCAAATACAATAATACAAATACATACAATCGAATTCGGTTGAAATAATTTCCAATCCGGTGGAAATAATTTCAAATCTTGTTGAAATCATTTCAAATCCAGTGGAAATAATTTCAAATCCGGTTGAAATAATTTCCAGTCCGGTTGAAATCATTTCAAATCCGGTGGAAATAATTTCAAATCCGGTTGAAATAATTTCAAATTCGGTTGAAATAATTTCTAATCTGGTGGAAATAATTTCAAATGCGGTTGAAATAATTTCAAATTCGGTTGAAATAATTTCCAATCCGGTTGAAATAATTTCAAACCTGGTTGAAATATCATCGAATTTGGTTGAAATATTAACGATAGTGGATGAAATATTATTGAATTCTGTTGAATCCGGTAGAAATGTTTTCGCATTCGACTGGGTTTTTTCGAATTCGGTCGAAAACGATCGGATTCAACCGGGTTTTTCGAATTTGGTTGAAAGCGATCGCATTCGGCCGGGTTTTCGAATTTGGTCGAAAACGATCGAATTCCGAAAATGAATTTAACAAATTTAACGAATCTAACTTAACGAAATTAATTAAATAACGAATTACATTGAAACTAAACAAATGTTTTCCTTTTGCACATGTCTATTTGTTATTAGATGATCACCCTCTTATTATGTCTCATACATCTTTCCTACAGATCTATCCTGGAGGTTACCCAGAAACTCTTTTAAGCAACCTGGGAGCCATCAGCTTCCTGTGTACATCAGCCGATATTACCAAATGGAATATCACCTCCGTAGACACTTTGGGAAGTTTGCTGACAGCAGGACCACCAAACAACCTGGTAAGTAGAAGGTTGTGAGCTACTTCTGTGACAGAGTCCTGGTTGGCCATAAGTCTTATTAACTGCAGGTCCAGGGCTCTGGGTGAAATATAAGACCAAGTCATGAGTTTCTTCGATGGCAGGATCTCTGTGTGGTGCTATTGTGAAAGCAGTGACAAACAGCAGCCAATCACAAAACAGATTACTTTAAGGGAACCTGTCATTTTGTTTAAAGTCTAACTGCTGTTATAGTGTATATTTGAGTAAAGTGTGCAGGAAAATGGCATTATTTATGCAAAATACATTGCTGCTTCTTTGACTTTTTCCTTGCTTTGTTATTTTCAGGCCCAGATTATCATTTCGCAGTATATTAATTTGGGTAACCCATTGAGTGGAGCGATCAACACCATTAGCAGCAAATACATATGTCTCTTGAATTCAACACAGCTGAATCTTATCACACCAACTGCTCTAAGGTCAGTGAAGTCTCTATAACACAGAAGGGACAGTCTAAAATCTATTTGTTTGGCATATTTCTCACAATGTGTTAGAAGTGTGTAAAACATACTTTTTATAATGGAGAGTAGATACCATAATCCGTAAAACACCACATTGGGCCAGATCCACAAAAACGGGTGTATATTTAGGCGGGCGTACCGCATATCATATGCGCTACGCCGCCGTAACTCAGAGTGGCTCGTAGGGTATCCACAAAGCACTTGCTCCCATATGTGCACCGGCGTAATGTAAATCTGCCGGCGTAAGCCCGCGTAATTCAAAGTAGGCTTGAAGTGGGCGTGTTGTATGGTAATCTGGTATGACCCCACGTAATTGACGCTTTTTACGAACGGCGCAATGCGCCGTCCGTGGACGTATCCCAGTGCGCATGTGCGAAATCACATCGCAAATAGTCAATGCTTTCGACGTTAACGTAACTTACGCAAAGCCCTATTCGCAAACGATTTACACAAACGACTGAAAATTCGACGCTGTCCCGACGTCCATACCTAACATTGCGTACACCTCATAGAGGTAGGGGTAACGTTACGCCGAAAAAAGCCTTACGTAAACGACATAAAAAAATGCGCCGGGCGGACGTACGTTTGAGAATCGGCGTTTCTAGCTAATTTGCATACTCTACGCTGAAATCAACGGAAGCGCCACCTAGCGGCCAGCGTAAATATGCACCTAAGATCCGACGGCGTACTAAGACGTACGTCAGTCGGATCTAGCCCACATTCAGGCGTATCTTGTTTTGTGGATACTAAACAAATATACAATGGCGCATCGTAGAACTTACGCGGCGAATCAATAGATACGCCGCCGTAAGTTCTTTGTGGATCTGGCCCATTGTTTTCTGCACATTGCACTTGACATTTAACATCATTGATAGAATACAAGCCATGCTGTTGAGCCTGCAGTGACCTTCAGGCCCCGTACACACGGCCGAGGAACTCGACGTGCCAAGCACGTCGAGTTCCTTGTCGAGTTCTGGGATGAAGCCGCCGAGGAGCTCGGCGGGCCGCCTTCTCCCATAGAACAACGAGAAAATAGAGAACATGTTCTCTATTTTCTCGTCGAGCTCCTCGGCGGCTCCATCGAGCCAAAACTGTACAGACGACAGAGTTTCTCGGCAGAATCCGGGTTTTGACCGAGTTTCTCGGTGAATTCTGCCGAGAAACTCTCTGTTCTCTGAAAAGTGTCCCAGAGAATACTCAGTGTTCGGAGAAAAGCTTGGTCCCATGACTTTGACGGGTGATATCTTCTTCCCAATAAGCTTCTTTTCTTTTGCCTATTCAATAAAGTGTATGAAGCTTCACCCTGCAACCAATGTTATGGAGATCATGCTGAAGAATATGCTTGAACCATCACAAGATTACCAGGAATCATACCAAGAAATAAAATATTCCAATATCTATCCAAAAACGAAAATATTAATTTTGAATGGACTCGTCCTTTGCATGCAAACTAATTTGATGCTTTAAAATTGTATTCCTAAACCTAATCCATTATATGTCATGTTATGTTATATCTTATGTTCTCCTCTCACTATTGGCAGTGATGCCCAACCTCTAGACATATCAACCTGCAACCAGTCGGTGAAGGATGCTATGTATATTAAAGCGAACACATCCTATCAGGACGTGGCCAACCAAACATCTGCCTATTACAACCTTCTAAAGCCATACCTATGTAAGTAACATAGCTAGGACAATTCATTTGAGGAACACACCTAGTAATTTGATGACTCTATTCTTTGAAGGTTGGGGAAAGGTAACTCATGAACAGTGGTCTTTGGGATTGTGTACATAGGCATCAAAATCAGAGGCAAACAAAGAATACTTAGTACCTTCAGGTGTATTCAACTTAGTTAGTAGGTCAGTAGTGAGTTTCAGTAGGGCAGTTTTAGTGGAGTGTAGCAAGCGAAAGCCAGACTGTAAGGGATCAAAAAGGTTGTTGTCAGTGAGGTAGGAGCTAAGACAGTTGTAGACTAAGCGTTCTAAAAGTTTTGAAGCAAACGGGAGCAAGGAGATGGGTCTTAAGTTGTTCAGGCTGATGGGATCCAGTGAGGACTTTTAAAGAATATGAGTAACCTGGGCATGTTTTCCAGGGGAGGGGAAGGTGCCAGTAGAGAGGGAGAGAGTGAAGATGTGAGCGAGGGAGCATTAAATAGAAGAAGAGGGTAACCGTAGTAGATGTGAGGGAACAGGATCCAGGGGGCAGGTGGTAAGGCGTGCTTCTCA
The DNA here is from genome assembly GCF_905171775.1 of Rana temporaria. Taxonomy (NCBI): domain Eukaryota; kingdom Metazoa; phylum Chordata; class Amphibia; order Anura; family Ranidae; genus Rana; species Rana temporaria. The sequence continues at coordinate 23,747,070 of NC_053494.1, read as the reverse complement.
GAAAACTTTAAAGACCTCTTCGGTAGTAGCAAGGTCAAAAGAGAAGAGTGTTGAGAGTGGATTTGTACAGGGTATGTTAAATGGGTTAGATGTCTGTGCAGTGGAGATGTCCCCATGAATTGCACCAATCTTGTTTTTAAAGGGATTGGCAATCTCATGAGCAGTGAGCGAGTTACTGGGTGGAAATGGTGGTGAAGAAAGTAGAGAGTAAAAAGTAGAGAAGATGCTACTAGGACTGGAGGACAGAGTAATAATGAGGGTGACAAAGTAGGTTTGTTTAGCAGCATGGAGGGAAGAATTGTATTTTAAGAAGGCAGATTTATATTGGGTGAATGCATGCTGGGAGTTGGTTTTACGGTACACTCACTCCAGTGCTCGGCTATGACTTTTAAGGTTTCTGGTGTTGTTGGTCTGCCAAGTGTGGAATAGTCGAGGCCTAACATTTTGTGTAGTGAAAGGAGCAAAAGAGTCCAGTGAGGATGAATGTGAACTGTTGTAGATAGAGGTGGCCAGGTCGGGGCAAGACAGGGGTGAGATTTTTTTCATGGAGGTGGTCAGTTGCAGAGTAGAAAAGAGAAGTGGCGAAGGTTTCTGAGGCCCCGTACACACGACCGAGTTTCTCGGCAGAATTTAGCCAGAAACTCGATGGGAGCCGTATTCTGCCGAGGAAACCGGTGGTGTGTACACATTTGGCCGAGGAAACCGACGAGGAACTCGTCGAGCCAAATAGAGAACATGTTCTCTATTTCCTCGTTAGTCAATGGGGAAACTTGGCTCGCCGAAATCCTCGGCGGCTTCACAAGGAACTCGACGAGCAAAACGATGTGTTTTGCCCGTCGAGTTTCTCGGACGTGTGTATGGGGCCTAAGGGTAATTGTTTTCTGCTTTTCTCTGTGTAATATGTTTGTAATTTCCTTGATCAGCAGTTGTTACTTTTAAATAATGTATATTTAACTTTTAAAATGTTATTATGGTAGAAGAACCTCCAATTCACATGCGCACTTAATGTTCACTTACCAATTGTTCCCAGTGACAACAACTAAATCATATAGGCTGCAAAAGGCAATGCAACACTACTCAAAAGTATTTACTGACATATAGGGTGGAACTTTTTTTCAATTGCCTAAGATTGATCGAACAAAATATCTGTGTGTCTGAGAACTGTTCAGGACAACATTTATAAATGACAGATTGGATTTTTGATCAGTTTGGTCTTCTCACAGAAGACACAGATGGCAACAAAACATATTTTCTAGTACTGCTGGAAAAATGCTAGATCGTTTGTAAGGCTTCCTGCATCCTTCTAACCTCGTGACCCTTGGCCCCACATTTCTTGTCCTGGTGTAAAGATAAATAGACAAAAATAAAATCTTGCCCGAAGCTCTAACGGTTTTTCATTCTATCACAGTAAAAGACTCTTTCCCTAGGGAACGTGACTTGGTGATTGGCCAATTTTGTCAGCCAATCAGCATTAGTATTAAGAAGTCACAAACCCTGACGGAGGAAGCCGTTGCCAATGGATTTAAAAATGTTTGGGCCCATCCAACCTTAAGCATTCTGTTGCAGTGTATTATTGCACACCTGTAAATGCATATTATTTCACACTATAACATGTGTTCTAGGCAACCCATTTATTATGAACGAACTACTAATGCATAACAACAGATGAAAAAAACACACATGATCCTTTTTTACTTATGCTAATCACCATAAAATGTATGTGTTGAGGTGTGTTTGTGGTGTGTTGGACTCCACTGTAAAGTGTGTTAGAATGCCAAATTTTCTATGAATGGCACCCCAATACACTGCAACATAGAGCAGGTGTGCTGCCATGTTTTGTGGTAAGGTGCATTGCTAAAACACACAAGTGTGAGTGGGTCCTTAAGGCAAGAAATAGTAGGGGTATAAAACGGATTTGTTGGGTAATGCTCAAGTTTACCCATTAAAAACATATACCCCGTAAGATCCAATTCAAATGTGAACCGCTGCTCTTAAGATTCTTTCACAACTTTTTGTAAAAGCAGATGATAGAAGTCCATGTATACAAGCCCTTACAAAATGTGTGGTCTTCAATTTTCAGAACTTGTAAAAGTCTTTTTCACAATGGCTGCCATGGACTGTATGCAAATTGTGGACTTAGGCTGGGTTCACACTACTACACTACTTTCATCCTACTTTGCTCTGCTACATTGGTCCTACATTTATCCTACATTGGTCCTACATCCATCCTACTTTCATGAACAGGATACTACTTTGGTCCGACTTCAATGATATTCAATGGGCCTGAAGTAGGATCAATGTAGGACCAAAAGTAGTACAGGGAGCATTTTCAAAGTCGGACCGACTTGTGTAGGACGCTACAAGACGCTCTCATAGGGAAACATTGAACACAGAGCAAAGTAGGATGAAAGTAGTGTAGTAGTGTGAACCCAGCCTGAATGTGTGTTCTGTTCTTTCCACGATTGTTTGTCCTCAGATTTCACAAAATATGTTGTGTTGTGCCATCTTTACTTCCTCTTCCACCAAATCTGATATACTTTTTAATACTTGTAAAGAAGTAAAATATGTCAAAATAAATTGTGGAAATTCCTGGTTCATGAACTTACCGGTATGTTACCTTAAAAAAATAAAGAATACTGCAAACAACATAAAACTGTGAAGTTTGCAATAAAACCACAGTTATAAACAACTACCTTTGTGTTATCAGCTGGTGCACCATTGGCAGACCTGAAGACATTCTCCGCCAAAAGTCCCAACATGGATATCTCAACCTTTGCGAGCCTGAACCCGAACTCTGTGGTGGTAAGTGTAAATTACAGAATTGTCACCCATTTAGGCTAATTCAAGAAGGCAAAGATGTGTGTGCGAAGTACAGTGACCCAGAGCAACCAATCAAAATTTATCATTACTAATCTGAGAATGGGGGAATATCTCAAATGTTGAGTTTTAACCAAAACAGGATTAGAGTGGATATCTTCCATTGGAGGAGTATGTTAGTGACAAATGATTAATAGGACATTTTCCTCACTTTTGAGAGATTTCCTCTAAGCTTTTGTATCTACAGGGGGGGGGGGGGGGGTTAACGTGTCATCTCCCCAAGGGACACAGATGGGCAAAAAAGTACTGATGGGGATTTTTTTAATTTGTTTTACGTATCCTTTATTTATATATTCAAAGGGAGGTACAGGTAGCATCTTACATCTCTTCCATAAACTTTTTAGTATATTTCATTTCTCAACAATCCTCCGTTTAACTTCAACAATTCAGATATACAAGACAATAAAGAAAAAAACAATACAAACGGCCAAGTCTACTATCTACTTTACAACAGTTTATGCAAGTTCCATCTAACCCGTCCACCTCCTAGTCTCCTCCTACTTCTTCTCTATTAAGCTTTTGCATATTCCAACTTTTTGTTGGCCAGTTAATCTTATAAATACCTCTGTCTTAATTCAGCGGCCCCTCAGCTTTAGTTTTCTCTAACTTGTATTTGACCAAACCTACTCCCGTCTCCCTTCTATTTTATATTCTCCCCCCTCCTTCCCCCCTCCCCATTCAAACCCTTTAGATCTACCCCTACCCCCACCTAAGCAAAAAAATATCCGCTCCTTCTTACCCCCCACTGCCTCCCTCCTCTCCGCCCCCCCCCCCCTGATGGGGATTTTAACCCAAAATAATTTAAATGTCACCCGGTACTTGGGACAGTCTAAATGCATCTTTTTTTTTTCTTTTCAATTTTAATTCTTTGTTTTTGGAAGAAAGCAAGGAATACATTTTTACAAAAATCACTCTTAACAGGGTATTAGTATCTATCTAATAGGTCACTATACATTAGGTTCAATTTTCCCCAAAGCGTATAGACCCATCATCCCAATGCGTCAAAAACAACTATCTCCCCTTAGGCCTCGTACACACGATAGGTTAATCAGAGGACAATGGTCTGAAGGACCATTGTCTTAGGTTAACCTATGAAGCTGACTGATGGTCCGTCGTGCCTACACACCATCAGTTAAAAAAACGATCGTGTCAGAACGCGGTGACGTAAAACACAACGACGTGCTGAAAAAAACAAAGTTCAATGCTTCCAAGCATGCGTCGACTTGATTCTGAGCATGCGTGGATTTTTAACCAATGGTTGTGCGTACTAATGATCGGTTTTGACCTATCGGTTACCAATCCATCGGTTAAATTTTAAAGCAAGTTGTCTTTTTTTTAACCAAAGGTTAAATAACCTATGGGGCCCATACACGATCGGTTTTGACCGATGAAAATGGTCCTTCAGACCGTTGTCCTCTGGTTAACCTATCATGTGTACAAGGCCTAAGTCATACACCCAGAAACTCAACCCCACGTCCGGGGGCCTTTAAAGTGTCCCAAGCTCTGGGGAGGAGTCTCTTTATAATGTCAAACCATCTCTTCCCTCGTATTTTACTCAAAAATAAAAAATCCAAAAAACGAAGTCTAAATGCATCTTATCTTTTGTCCTACCAGAACCTCACAGTCAGCGATGTAAAGAGCCTGCTTGGCAACAATACTGCCGATCTGCTCAGCCAGTTATCAAGCACAACTGTCAGTCTATGGGTCCAAAACCAGAAACAATCTGACCTTGACACATTGGGCCTGGGTATCACAGGAGGAATTCGGGATTTTACCACCACAGCCACTACCACCGCCACCACCACCGCCACCACCAAAGCTAGTAAGTATATTTACTTTAATGTTAACCTTCCTTTTATTATTATTATTATTATTATTATTCAGGATTTATATAGCATCAACAGTTTACGCAGCACTTTACAATGTAAGGGGGGGGGGGGGGAACAGAACAATTACAATACAGTTCTATACAAAATGAATAGGAGGGCCTTGCTCATGGAGCTTACAATCTAAAGGGAGGGGAGGTGGTACAAAAGGTAATAGCTGATGGAGGTGACTCGGGTACAGTTTTTAGGTGGAGGTGGTGTAGGCTTCCCTGAATAAATGAGTTTTCAGGGATCACTTAAAGGTGGACAGGGTGGGGGCTGACCGGACATACTGGAGCAGGGAGTTCCAGAGAATGGGAGAGGCTCTGGAGAAGTCCTGGAGGCGAGCATGGGAGGAGTTTACAAGAGAGCAGGAGATCTTGGGAAGAGCGGATAGGACGATTTGGGCGATATCTGCAGATGACGTTGGTAATGTAGCTGGGGGCAATATTATGGATGGCTTTGTATGTTGTGGTTAGAACTTTGAATTTTATACAATGTGGAATGGGAAGCCAGTGAGGGGATTGACAGAGAGTAACTTATAATTAAAAAAACAGGATTTAAAATTACATCTATGAATTTCTCAGGAATGTCCTAGGTTCTAGAGGCAGAGCTTTATCCCAAAAGCAGAGATGTTTAGTCGTTAAACAATGCTATTAGGCTTTTATTATCAAGGCTTAATTGTAAATGGCAGGTCAAAGTGTATGTAAAACCCAACAACAAACTTCTATTTGCTCCCCTTTGGTCGGGTAAATATATAATTTAAAATGTTTTATTTGCTCTATATGTGCAAATTACCTTTTGAGTTTTTCTGTGATATCCCTAATAAGCCCTTTCATTTTTCCCTTGTATCACAGAACACCTCCTCCCTATTTTGTAGAGAAGAGGTGTCAAACTCAATTTTATAACAAGCCACATCAGCATTATGATTGCCCCTTGTATCTGTAAGATTAGATGTTCAGAGCACCCCCTTCCCTTACATCAGATGTCAAGTGCATCCCATCATCAGAAGTCAAGAGTGCCTCACTCTCTCTTACATCACAATGCACCAACTTACCTTGTGTTGCTGCTGGGAAGAAGCTGGGGGGGGGGCAGAGCTGTGAAGCAGAAAGTGCAGGCTCTGGAGGAGGACCAGAGGAGTGCTGGAGTCTGCTGAATGCTGAGAGCAGTGGAGGTGGAGATGAGGGGGTGCTGCAGCTGCACAGAGAGGTAAAGAATCTAAAGGAGTAGTTCTGTATGCCTCTCTTCTGCTGACTGCTGAGGTGGGGGGTGGCAGAGATGAGCCTCTCTGAGGCAGCTAGGAGAAGATCAGGATCCCGCAGAGAAGTTCTGCTTTCTCTTTGCTGATAACTGCTGAGACAAGGTGGGGGGGAGATGGAGGGGTGTCACCAGCTGCAGGAGAGGTGCGAGGGCAACATGAAATGGCCTGGCGGTTCGGTTGTGGCCCACGGGCCTTGTGTTTGACACATGTTGTAAAGTGAGTAGAATTGGAGGTGTTCTGCCGTTCCGAAAAGACAACTGGGCAGGGCTGACACCATTCCTTGTGATTTCAGTCCAGGAAAGCCACTGTGTTGTCAGCACATAACAGGAAACGAGGAGCTGAGTGCATTTCTACCAGGGTCAAATAGTTTTTTATGTACTTGCAGGGTCTTTAAAGGGATGAAACATGAGAAAATGTTCATATTTTTCACAGATGTACTGCAAATTATTAATTTTTTTTATGCCCCGACATATACGGTACCATAAAGTCTTACATATTAATTCCCATTTCTCTTTGCAGATGCCGCTTCAGTTTTCCTACAGTCCCTATCTTTTGTCCTGACAGCTGTGGGGGTCACCTTTCTTTTCTGAGACACTCAACCTTGAATTGTGTCCAAGGACAGATTCAGTTTAATTATGGACAACGCAAACCCTCATTTTTGCTTTTTTCTTATATATGAAATATGGGGTGGCTTTAAAGGAATTATTATATGTTGTTTGTGGAAATAGCAAAGATTGAAATTATGATACATGTATATATACCATTTGCCCAAAAAAGTGGACTAGTCCTCTAAATGGATATCAGGCTTATCACACTTTCTTTTCCTGTAGTTATTTTTCTTTTTTCTTTTTTTAAGATTTGTGAACATTTTAAGTACCGTATTTATCGGGGTATTGTGCGCACCCGCGTATAGCGCGCACCCCCAACCTGGAAGGGAATTTTCAGAAAAAAAAAAACTTACAGCTTGAATGCCCCTCGTCGGTTTCTTGCCCGGCGTGCATCGGCGACCTTGTCTGGTCCGGTGCCCATCTGCGGCCTCGGTGGTGTCTTCCCATGCTGTCTCTGAGTCGAATCCCCACTTCCCGCGCTGTGTTTGAACGCCGCCGCCGACATATACCGAGCGCAGTACGCTCGTCCACGCTTGGCTTCTCACGCATAAAGGCTAGGAGGCGTCACAGCGCGAGAAGCGGGTATCGGCGTATATCGCGCACCCACGATTTTGCCCTTATTTTAAGGGCAAAAAAGTGCGCGGTTTACGCCGATAAATACGGTACACACTCTTACAAAGACCATTGTACTTTAACAAATTAAAACTGTTCGACCAATTCCCCTCACTCTGCCTACTTACCAATTGATTTAACATGCGCAAGACAGAACAAATACTGTATCTCTAAATTCCCGTCCTGTTTGACACGCTTCAAACAGACAGAAGGTGATAAATCTGCAAAATAGGAAAACAGACAGCAATAAAAGGTTAAAGCGGAGCTCCACCCTATACAGGAACCTCCACTTATCGGAACCCTCCCCCCTCCGGTGTCACATTTGACACCTTTCAGGGGGGAGGGGGTGCAGATACCTGTCAAAGACAGGTATTTGCACCCACTTCCGGGGGTCCTCTCTGCTGGGACTCGGCGGGGAGTACGTCACTTCCCGCCCCAGCCTGCTGTGTTCTGGGAAACACTCGGCTCCCATAACACAACGGGGACCAGTGAGGATGGCGCTGTGCAACTAGCGAATGCGCCGTAGGGATTAGGGCAGTGAAGCCGGAGAGCTTCACTTGCTGATTCCCTCACCGAGGATGGTGATGGGGCAGCAGAGTGACGAGCGATTGCTCATCCTCTGCTGCCGACGTTGCTGGACTCCGGAACCGGTAAGTGTCCTAATATTAAAAGTCAGCAGCTGCAGTATTTGTAGCTCCTGGCTTTTAATATTTTTTTTTCGGCGGAGATCTGCTTTAACAGACATTTCCCCATATGCTTCCCCACTCCAAAACGAAAAAGTTGTTTTGGGTGGAGTTTGAATGCTTTTTTTACCTCCATAGATATGACTTCTATTTGACTACAAGAGGTGCCATGAAGTTGCAGCCAGTGACAGTGGCCAAATAGATGGCATTAGCCAGAGTACCAAAAAATTTGCTTTGAAATGGTGTCTGAACTAGCTACGTAGCTACTTAATATTCACAGAAGAGATGTCAAGTATGTAGCAGAACATGCTCAAAATTGCTGATTTATAAAATAGGCCAAGGACGAGTCTTTAGCTTATCTTTTGAAAAAAATTATGATAATAATTCTAGTTACAATGGGTCATATATCTCCAAGTGGCAGTCTTAGTCATCAAAGGACTTCTGAAAGGTAGCCTTTGCAATAACCTGAGGCTAACCCAGCCCCTGCCCATCCAACATCTGGTGTAAATGAGACCCTTAGGCCTCGTACACACGACGGGACATGTCCGATGAAAACGGTCCGCGGACCGTTTTCATCGGACATGTCCACTGGCGGATTTTGGTCTGATGGCTGTACACACCATCAGACCAAATTTCCCGCGGACAGCGAACGCGGTGACGTGGCCGCGCCGTCTCCGCGACGATGACGCGGCGACGTGCGCGACCCTGGAAGGTCAATGCTTCCACGCATGCGTCTAATCACTTCGACGCATGCAAGGGCTTTCGGCCGAGCGGACATGTCCGGTGAGTCGTACAGACGACCGAACATGTCTGACGGACAGGCTTCCAGCAGGCATGTTTCTTAGCATGCTAAGAAACATTTGTCCGCTGGAAACCTGTCCGATCCGCCGGAAAATTGTCCGGTCGGCCGTACAGACGACCGAACATGTCCGCGGAAACTGATCTGCTGACCAGTTTCAGCAGACATGTTCGGTCGTGTGTACGAGGCCTAAGTCTCAAAGGGCCCAGTCTGCACAAATATTAGCTCTGTCCCCAAATTCCATTCTTTGTTCAAGCATTTTTATATCTGCGTCCAAGTACTTACTAGTGCCTACTAAAGATATACTGTAGCTTGTAAAATGAATAGAAGACTGCCCATACAATTTACATTTAGCTTTACCAAAACCATATAATATGAGGTCAAAACTAAACACTTTTGATTTGTATATAATCAGGAAGGCCCTTGCACTACATAGTTGACGGTAAATCTAAAGGGTATTGAATAAGAAAATTGTATAATGTATGGCCAGCCTAACACAGAGGTATGATTATGAATTTCAGAAGACATGGCTATCTCAACTGTGTGCACACGAAATGTATATGTAAGAATTTATCTAACTGCATTTTAACCTCAGAAGGAATTTGTTTACATGTAAAGATCTATTACACTGCCAATAAAATAGAGAAATTATATTTGTACAGTTTTAAACGTATTGTATTCTGCTGATATCTACATGTTGCAGATGCAGGGTATGTGCAGTAACCCTTGTTTCATTATGGGAAATACAGAAGTAGCAGCCATGATGCTTGAATAGTTTTTTTTGCCAGATGGTCATGTGACATATGGAAACATTTGAAGAGAATATTTATAAAGACCCTGGGCCAGATTCTCGTAGAATCCGCGGCGGCGTAGCGTAAGCCACTTACACCACGCCGCCACAATTTACTGGAGCAAGTGCCGTATTCTCAAAGCACTTGCTCCGTAATTTGCGGCGGCGTAGTGTAAATGGCACGGCGTAAGGCCGCGTAATTCAAAGGGGGCGGCTTGTATTTAAATTAAGCGTGCCCCCACGCCGATCGAACTGCGCATGTGCCGGCCGGAAAAATAGCCCAGTGCGCATGCTCCAGCTCACGACGGAAAACGTCAATGAAGCCGACGTGAGCGGCATTTACGTAATGCCCTATTCGCGAATGACTTGGTAAACAACGGAAAAAGACGACGCTGTCCCGACGCCATACTTAACATGGCATACGACGGACCTTCGTAAACTTACCCCTCATATAGCAGGGGTAAGTTTACGCTTACGGAAACGACGACGAGGCGGCGCAAAAACGGTCGGGAATCGGCGTATCAGGCTCATTTGCATAGACAAATGAGAAATCGTCGTAAACGCCATCTAGCGGCTAGTGTGGAAATACATCTAAGATCCCACGGTGTAAGTGACTTACGCCAGTCGGATCTACGCCGTATCTATGCGTAAATGATTCTAAGAATCACTTGCATAGATACCCGGGCTCAGAAACAGAGATACGACGGTGTATCTGGAGATACACCGTCGTATCTCTTTAGAGAATCTGGCCCTATGGAGACAGAGAGCTAATGCTAATGCTAATAACTGGCCTTAATGACAAGAAGCACATGGAAGGGCAACGCATGTCAAACAACAACAAAGATTTATTTTTTAGCTCAACTTACCAGCCAGCCTGCAACAAACCAAATTGTCTCGTTCACATAAAAACAGGGGTTTAGTTTGCACACAATTGCAGATACATGTGTAAGTTGCAGAGGTCACGTCATGGCACCCCAGTATTATCTGCAATCCTAACTCTATACATTTGAGAGCCTCCATAGTCGGAGTACATATATAAAAAATTGATGGTAGGTATGCCTGGAGGTAGTCCATCCCCCCCTAAAGGCAGAGGAGTGCATTGGACTCCCAGTAAACAGCACAATGGCACACACCACATAACTAACAGTACAAACATATGGTAACTGCCCCATCTTTTTTTTTTTTTTTGTAATTCCTTTATTGACCAAAGAAAGTTACATGCAACAGTGAAAGAAACCAACATTCACAGTATGTCTATTAAGTAACATTTCGGCTCTAAAAAAGTCATGAACTGCCCCATCTTTTAACTGGCCTTAACAGCAAGGAGCACATGGAAGGTCAAATAACAACAAAGAAAAATTCCCACTATGGACAGTGACACCTCCATCCCCACTGAGACCCAGAAGGGCGACACCGAGACCCGGGTCCTTGAGCGGAGGCAGCACGAAATTTAGGCAACGAGCGATGCTGGGTGCAGTGACACCATACTGAGATTGACAGTAGAGGTAGGCATGCGAGATCGGAAGTGTCAGGCTGTCCAGGAGAGGCGGGCGTAAGGGAAACCATAGACCGGAGGGGAGAGTGTGTGACAGGCAGTCGGTGAAGCAGCGGGAGCACAAAGCAATGCTGACCAGGGGGAGACTAAGGTACTGGCAAACCCTATAGGAGACTGTGATAGAGACTGAGTACCTGAGTGTGGCTGAGTATCTGAGTACTGCTAAGTGACTGAGTAACTGTTGAGTACCCAAGTATTGTTGGAAGTGCCTGAGTGTCACAAACTATGGTGAATGAAAGTGAACCACAACTGCAGAGAATTTAATTACTTTAAAGGAAACAGTGCATTTCTCTGTGCAGTATGACATTCCGTATTGGACCCCAGGCGTCACTCTTAATCTTAACCACTTCAGACCCGCGCTATTGACAAAAGACGTCAACAGCGCGGCTCTCAAGTGCCAAGTGGACGTCTTTGGACGTCTTTTTAAAAGCATTACCCACGCGCGCCACTGGGTGGCGCGCAGCGGGTAAACACTGTCCCGGCGCATCGCTGAAGAGCCGCGATGTCCGCCGGGTACACGCGATCGGCGGTGACACAGCAGGTGACAGCAGGGATGTGGAGCTCTGTGTGTAAACACAGAGCTCCACGTGCTGTCAGAGGAGAGGAGACCGATCTGTGTCCCTTGTACATAGGGACACAGCATCGGTCACCTCCCCCAGTCAACCCCCTCCCCCCACACAGTTAGAACACACCCAGGGAATACATTTAACCCCTTCCTCACCCCTAGTGTTAACCCCTTCCCTGCCAGTCACATTTATACAGTAATTAGTGCATTCTTATAGCACTGATCGCTGTATAAATGTGAATGGTCCCAAATTTGTGTCAAAAGTGTCCGATACGTCCGCCGCAATATCGTAGTCCCAATAAAAATCGCAGATCTCCGCCATTACTAGTAAAAAAAAAAATAATAAAAAAAAAACATAATTCTGTCCCCTATTTTGTAGGCGCTATAACTTTTGCGCAAACCAGTCGCTTATTGCGATTTTTTTTTTCTTTTTACAAAAATACGTCGAAAAATACACATCGGCCTTAACTGAGAAAAAAAATATTAAAAAAAAAAAAAAATGGGATATTTATTATAGCAACAATAAAAAATATATATATATTTTTTTAAAATTGTCGCTCTTTTTTTGTTTATAGCGTAAAAAATAAAAACTGCAGAGGTGATCAAATACCACCAAAATAAAGCTCTATTTGTGGGAAAAAAAGGACGTCAATTTTGTTTGGGAGCCACGTCGCACGACCGCGCAAATGTCAGTTAAAGCGACGCAGTGCCGGAAGCTGAAATTTCGCCTGGGCACGAAGGGGGTTTATGTGCCCAGTAAGCAAGTGGTTAAGCAAAGAGTTTGGGGTTCATTACATCATCTGTCACTGCAGAGAGGAATCCTTTTAGGAAGTAGGCCAGGAGGTATTATTGCATACCAACAAGCAGTAGATTAAAATGCATATGCAAACATGTTTCATGGACAGGCCAATATGACCTATTCAAGGGTTAACAAATATGCTTCCTTGCTATTACCGCAAAGAACCTTAGAAGTCACAAAGCAAAAACACCAGTAGTAAACAGGTTAGTTATATTAGACACCATTAGTGCAACACAAAAGCAGTGGCTGAGATGCATCATTGTAACACACCATGAAAAATGAACAAAGGTTTTTTCTTTCAATGAAAATTTATTATAAGCATTGCTGGCAGATTCTTATAGGGAATACAATCAATGTACAATATACTATGATCAGCTGATTCTTACAATAACAGAGAAATTATATGTTGACACAACACTCCCATGTCTTCCATGATTAAAGGGGTTGTAAAGATAAAAACACGTTTCCCTAAATAGCTTCCTCTACCTTAGTGCAGTCCTCCTTCACTTACCTCATCCTTCCATTTTGCTTTTAAATGCCCTTATTTCTTCTGAGAAATCCTCACTTCCTGTTCTTCTGTCTGTAACTCCACACGGTAATGCGAGGCTTTCTCCCTGGTGTGGAGAAAGCCTCTTGAGGGGGGAGGGGGCGAGCAGCAGGGTCAGGACACTCTCTGCTTTGCAGATAGAGAAAGGAGCTGTGTGTTAGTGGGCGTCCTGACTATCCTGCTCGTCCCCTCCCCCCTCAAGAGGCTTTCTCCACTCCAGGGAGAAAGCCTTGCATTACTGTGTGGAGTTACAGACAGAAGAACAGGAAGTGAGGATTTCTCAGAAGAAATAAGGACATTTAAAAGCAAAATGGAAGGATGAGGTAAGTGAAGGAGGACTGCACTAAGGTAAAGGAAGCTATTTAGGGGAAAAAATAATTACCTTTTTCAACCCCTTTAAAGTACATACAATATTCCAGTTCATAGTTATTTATTTAACAAGACATTCTGTTGTGGGAATATATATAGTATACATATATAATAAAGTTCACTGCGGAATTTCCCATTGCTCCCAGATTAGATTGATTTAAAATGAGTTAATAAAGATAAAGCTTATGCCGCGTACACACGGTTGTTTTTCGGCATGAAAAAAAAACTTCATTTTTCAGCATGTCCAAAAAACAGAGTTTTTCCAACTTCATCATTAAAAACGATGTTGCCCACACACCATCGTTTTTAAAAAATAATGAACAAAGCGCGGTGACGTACAACACGTACGACGACACTCTGAAGGGGAAGTTCTAATCGCCTTTGGGCTGCTTTTAGCTGGTTATTTGTTAGTAAAAGACGATTCGCGCTTTTTTGTCTGTTACAGCGTGATGAATGTGCTTACTCCATTATGAACGGTAGTTTTACCTGAACGAGCGCTCCCATCTCATAACTCGCTTCTGGGCATGCGCGGGTTTAAGCTAAGAATAAAGTATGAGACGGGAGCGCACCTTCGGTAAAAGTAGCGTTTGTAATGGAGATAGCACATTGTTCACGCTGTAACAGTCTGAAAAGTGCAAATCGTCTCTTACCAAACTTTTACTTAACACGCAGCAACATGAGATTAGCAAAAGCAGCCCCAAGGGTTGTGCCAGTGGAATCGAACTTCCCCTGCCGTTGTATGTGTTGTACGTCACTGCGTTTCAGAATGAGGAGATTTGGTCTTGACAGTGTGTACGCAAAGAAAGCTTGTCGAGTTCCTTAACAAGCCTAACAAGGAACTCGTCGAGGAAAATGATGTTTCATTTACGACGAGTTCCTCGGTCCTTCCAGAAGGACATTTTATTTTGTTCAAGTCTGAGGCCCCGTACACACCATAGAATCCATCCGCAGATAAATCCCAGCAAATGGGTTTCAGCGGATAGATCCTATGGTGTGTACACGCCAGCGGATCTTTTTCCGCGGATATTTCTCCCCTGGGATGGATTCCAGCAGATCGGATATTTGCTGACATGCAGAACATATCCATCTGCTGGAGTCCATCCCAACAGATGGATCCGCTGGTCTGTACAGACTCACCGGATCCATCCGTCCAAAGGGATCCCCCGCATGCGTCGTAATGATTCGACGCATGCGTGGAATTCCTTATATGACAGCGTCGCACACGTCGCCGCGTCATAATCGCGGCGACGGCGCGACACGTCATCGCCAGAGGATTTCGGCGCGGATTTCAATGCGATGGTGAGTACACTCCATCGCATTAAAATCTGCTGAAATCCTCGAGAGGATTTATCCGCGGAAACGGTCCATCGTGTGTATGGGGCCTAAGATAAGTTGCATAACAATGTATAACTTCCTGTGTCCAAATTGGGGTAAATCCTTTCCAGGTCACCAGCTGACAGAATGGAGCAATAGCTGCCAATATTTTGGGTAACCCATTGAACTGTGTTCGAGGTGCCAATGGTACATGGATCATCTGGAAGAAAAAAGTGACAGGTTGAATGTTTTTTTCTACTCACTGATCACAATAATGAAAGTGAAAATTAAGAGAAGCAAACGAAAAAAAAAACGAAACAAGTACAATAAATACATATCTGCACTACAAGGTTGCAGATACAAAAAATAGCTCTTGATCTGCTTGAAATCCAGTGAGCTCCTAAATTTCTGTTTGAGCTGATGACATAGTGCTGCACTTAAATCCCAAGCAGTGTTGTTATTCCTGCCCAATTCTCCCTGCTGCACTACAGAACACATCTCCTCTTATGTTGCAGAGAGGAGGGCTGTGTCTTGTAGTCCAGAAGGAAGAACTGGGTAGGGCTCATACTGCATGGGATTTAAATGCAGCAGAGGCACTGTGTTGTCTGCTCAAACAGGAAGTTAAAGTGGAGTGCCAACCACTTTAATTGAACCTGATGTAATGCAGGTTGCCAAGCTTGTAGACTAACAGGGAATCCATAGTATTCTTTTAGAGAATGTAGAGCTGTATTATGTTATTTACTTTCTTTCCTTGCATATATTCACAGTAAAACTCGTTTTTTAGGTACTTGACTTTTTAGTCAAGTAAATATAAAATAATGCTTATGGTTTAGAGGTTTTCCTGTCGGGAAAACTGCGATGAGAGCTTTGGCCGGGAATTCCGGACGTGTGCATGCTACACCACAGTGTTTCCCATAGGGAAACTGCCGGGAAAAAGATCGCCGGGAATCGTGTTCTCATTTTTCCTGCCGCGATTCGTGGCAGTTTTCCCGTCGGGAAAACTGCCATGGAGCATACACACGGACAGTTTTCCCGGCCAAAAGCGGTCATGGAAAACTGGTCTAGTGTACGAGGTCGTGTGTACGAGGCATTACAGTTAAGAGTCTGGAATGACTCAGAGCAGAGAGACCCCCCAAAAAAAAGGATAACAGAGCAAATTGATGAGTTGATGAGTTTTTTGTACTCCTTCACTGTCCAATCGGCAGGTTGAGGGTGAGAAAGTGACACCACTATATAACTAAACTCTAATGCCGCGTACACACCATCGTTTTCTGCGATGGAAAAATGCGACGCTTTATGTGCTTTAAAAAAACGTCATTTTTCAAACTTCAATTTGAACAACGACGTAGCATACACACCATCGCTTTTTCACAACGCTCTAGCACAGCGCAGTTCCGTCAATCACGCACGACGTCACTATAAAGGGTCGTTTCCATGCGGAAGACGGCCTCTTTTGCTGATATCGTGTTGCTGCGTGTTAGTAAAAGTTTGGTGAGATACGATTCGTGATTTTCAGTGACTGTGCTTTAAATTTCGTTTTCTGTCGTACAGTTTGTCTATTTGTTGTCGGATCTGTGATACAGTGCTTGTACTAAGGACGTATTTGTTTAGGCATTACGTTTGGTGTGCACGGTGCTGTTTAGCAGGTCGTTCTTCAAAGGCCATTCTTTACTTCAGGGCGTAATTTTTAGTCTGATCTGATTTGACGACCGTTTTCTAGCCATGTTGCGGGTACGAACTCGTCGCCGAGATCGTGCTGTGCTTGTTGTTAGGATGTGTGCTGCATCCCAGCGACGGTCCATGAACAGGGTGAGGAGGAGGTTGTGGACCAAGAACTGGTTGCTACGCAGGGACCAGTTCTCTCATATGCCTCTGCTGCGGGAGATCCGAGAAAATAACCCTGATGATTTCAGGAATTTTCTTAGGATGTCTGACCCCGTATTTCAGCAGCTTTTGGCTTTGGTGTCGCCATATATCACCAGGCAGGACACCGTTATGCGGGAAGCCATCACTGCTGAGCAGAGGCTAGTTGCTACGTTGCGCTACCTTGCAACAGGGAGAAGTCTGCAGGACTTGAAGTTCTCGACGGGCATCTCCCCCCAGGCTCTGGGCCTCATAATCCCTGAGACCTGTTCGGCCATCATTCAGGTTCTTCAGGAGGACTATGTTAAGGTAAGTGGTGTTCTTTCAATGGTCAAACTAATTCCCAAAAAAAAAAAAAAAAAAAAAAAATTCTAATATGCTCAGAATGCTCACTTTGTCTCTATGTATGCTGTTCTACACAATTAGTAAAGCCCTACATGTTTCTTTAATTTAGCCAACCTGTCCATCATTCTATGTTGTGGGCAAACCCACCTAGCATAGTCCCTATATTCCCGTTTATTTGTGGCCTCCATTGTAGTGCTGCATTTTGTGTGTCCCTATATCCCCGTTTATTTGTGGCCTCCATTGTAGTGCTGCATTTTGTGTGTCCCTATATCCCCGTTTATTTGTGGCCTCCATTGTAGTGCTGCATTTTGTGTGTCCCTATATCCCCGTTTATTTGTGGCCTCCATTGTCCAAACCCCCCCCCCTAGATTTTTGAAATACATACTAATAATTATTTTTCTTATTTAGATATTTTTTGGGGGGTTGTTTCTCATCTCATCTTGAGCCCCACTCCCCCTAAATATATTTTTTCAACATCAGAGGGGGGGTGATTAATATGCTTAATTGTTCACAATTTTTTTTTTTAATACTAACCTTTTTTGTTGAATTGTTGGTGGGATCCCTTGTAATTTTAGCTATATTCTGTTTAAAATCTTTGTTCTAATGTTTTTTATTTTTTCTTTCTATCCAGTTCCCCACCACGCCACAGGAATGGCAGACTGTGGCAGCGGACTTCTCCCAGCGTTGGAACTTTCCGAACTGTGGAGGAGCCATTGATGGCAAGCACATCCGCATTGTGCCCCCACCCCATAGTGGATCCCATTTCTTCAATTACAAGGGGTTCCACAGCGTTGTTTTGATGGCGGTGGTCTCAGCAAATTACGAGTTTTTGTACGTGGATGTTGGGAAAAATGGCCGGATGTCGGACGGCGGTGTCTTTGCGGAGACGGAGTTCGCACAACGGCTTCGGTTGGAGGACCTAGGATTGCCACCTGCGGAGGAGAACGAAGAGGGTCTGCCCTTCGTGTTTGTAGCAGATGAGGCTTTTGGTTTGGGTCCCCACCTCATGAGGCCATTTCCCGTACGCACCCTCACCCATGAGAGGAGGGTTTTTAATTATCGGCTGGCCAGAGCAAGACGTGTGGTAGAGAATGCCTTTGGAATCATGGCCAGCCGATTCAGATTGTTTTTAACAGCAATAAACATGGCGGAATACAAGTGGAATTATATTATACTATCTTGTTGCATTTTGCACAATTTTTTGAAAAGAAATTCTCAAACGTACCTGACGGTATTGCCTGATGAGGCTGATCTTGTGGCTCCGGAGCCGGGACATCAGGCTAGCCATAGAGGCTTGGCCCCCCAAACCGCACGTGCAGTGCGTCAATCCTATGTGGACTATTTTATGGGGAGGGGGGCCATTGCAATGCCTGATCTTGATTAAAAAAATAAATTTTCTTTTTGTTTGATGAAACAGTGTTTATTTGTTTGATTTTAGTTATTTGTAAGTTTTGGGGGGTAATGTTTATTTTTCGTAGGTTCTCATCCAGCCATGTGTTTGGGATGTAATAAATTCCCATGAGTGTTAAATCTTAATAACTCTACAAATATGCCTGAGTAATTGAATGAGTCTGCATTGATACCAATAACTACACACAAATTGTTTGGAGTCCAAAATGTTATTTATTTGTTACTTTTTTACTTTTGATTAGTACAACAAATCAATATTTTTATTTTTTTGGTCTTTTTTGATTATTAGAAAATATAAAAAATTTTTTTTATTTTTTTGGTCTTTTTTGATTATTACAAAATATAATTTTTTTTTTATTTTTTTTGGTCTTTTTTGATTATTACAAAATATAATATATTTTATTTATTTTTTTGGTCTTTTTTGATTATTAGAAAATATAAAAAAAATTTTTTCTTTTTTTGGTCTTTTTTGATTATTACAAAATATAATTTTTTTTTTATTTTTTTGGTTTTTTTTGATTATTACAAAATATAATATATTTTATTTATTTTTTTGGTCTTTTTTGATTATTACAAAATATATATTTTTTTTTTTTTTTTGGTCTTTTTTGATTATTACAAAATATAATATATTTTATTTATTTTTTTGGTCTTTTTTGATTATTACAAAATATATTTTTTTTTTTTTTTTTTTTAATTCAAGGAAAAAAGAAAATACACAAAAAATTAAACCCTCCCCAAAACATTAATAAAATTTTTAAGCTGCCGTTCCAGCGTCTTTGCTTTGTGACGTATTTCACGGCAGGCCAGACGTATGTCCTCAACTTGGGCCCTGCAGGTGAGAACCTCGCCGATGAGGAGCTGGGCACTATACGTGTCCAGTCCCTGACCAGCCCGATTTCCTCCTGAAATGTGGAACCAAAACATGTGTTAAAAGATTGTATGCCTATATCTATATTCACAGAAAATGTGGTAGATGTTACTTTACCGGATGTTGAGGCAGGTTCCTCTTCCTCTACATCCCTCGGGGGTGTGGCTTGATTGGCTTGTGCCTCCTGCCTTTGTGCTTCATTGTGCCCTACAAGATTGAAGAAAGGGAAAACATGAGGTTCAACCATTACGAGCGGCCTGAAATGACACCCAAAAATTAATAAATGCTAAACAAAAGGTCACTATTGTTGATTTTTAAACAATTATCAATAAAATAGACCAATATTTAATCCATTCACAAAGTAATCTCAAATCAGTTAACACAATTTTTACGTTTAGATATGTAAGCTAAACAAGTCTCCCCTGGATCTGCTCACCCCTGTGTGTGACCCAACATAGGTTGTGATTGTGACAAACAATTGTGCTACTGAGTACACATGTTCAATAAAAAAAGGAGTAGCAAACGCTCCTTTTTGTGAATCTCAAGGTATTTACGTTTCTTCTAAAATAAGGTGAAACACATTTCCATCTATTCCAGAATTGAATACACCTTTTTTTTAAGCCCCAAAAATGTCACAACTTTCATATTTGTGTCGACTAATTGGTCATAGGAGTCGTCGTTCATTCGCCCACAATTCCTCAATTTACGATTTTTGTTCAGATACAGTGCTTCAACTCCCCTTTGCACATGCCAACTAGGCATGATGCCATTTCTCGTTAATATGGTATTGGATTATTGAAAGTCACCGAATGAACGACGACTACGACGACTGCATCATGCGTCCACATTCATAATATTCATTTTATGGTCAACCTGGCACAAAAAAAAAAATGGCACAAAGAACACACAAAAATAATTAAATACACATGGAAAAAACTTACTTCTTCTTCGAATCACCTTATTAATTCGGTAAAGTTGGTGGGGTTCCCTTTTTTTCAAATCCGACCACCTTTTGCGCAGGTGCTCTCTGCTCCTGGTTTTCCCAAACTTCCGCTGGAGCCTACGGATGACCTTCTCCATAATTTGTGCTTTTACTTTATTGGGATGCATGTAGGGGCCATGCTTGGCATCATAGTCCTCCCTCCTCAATATGGTGACCATCTCCACCATTTCATTAAATGACATGTTGGAGGCTCTGCAGCGGAATCTGCGGCGTGGTTGGGCCTGGCCTGCCTCCTGGCTTGAGCTGGAATACACCTCCATGTTGTCCATCTTTTCTCCCTCACCAAACGACAGAGAAGGGGCGTGGAAAGGACGATACCGAACGTCAGGGGCGGGGTGTCGTGCGGAGCGTCATGCGTGCGTAGTGTAAAAGGGATGGGACGTGTTTGGAAACGGCCTGCATAGTCTGTGGAAGAAGTCGTAATTCCCGATCTTTCCTAATAACGACGAGACGTAAGTTTTTAATTCCGACTTTATTATAGTGAATAGGGAATGAGTTTGTGGGCTAGTTAGGGGAAGTAAGCTAGTGCCTTTAATTACATTATGTTTTGGCTTCTGTTTCATGTGCAGAAAGAATGGATGCCTTCAAGGATGCGGACTTCCTCACAGACTTCATCCAAAAATGGAAGGAACATCCAGTTCTGTGGCAAACCAAAAGCACACTAAATAAAAACAAAGATGCCAGGGAGAAAGCTAGACAGAGCATGCTTGTTTTTGTGAAAACAAGGGTCCCCAACGCCACAACAGCCACTGTGAAAAATAAAATCAATTCCATCAGGGGCACCTACAGGGCCCAACGGGTCCAAGTCCTGGCCTCAATGAGGTCTGGGGCTGCAGCTGACTCCATATACAAACCAACCCTGTGGTACTATAGTCAGCTGCAGTTCCTGGACGACCACATTGAGACCAGGACATCCATGTCTACCCTTCCCCCAAGAGGTAGCTCCCAGCTTCCCAGCAGCCAATCCTCCAGTCTTCCCTGCAGACAAGAGCAGACAAGCTCGGAGGAAGAGGAAGAGTTCCTGGAGGACCCCAATTGTGAGCCGTGGAGAATGGTATGTGTTTTTTGTTTGAATTTAGTTAGTATATGACAAGTATAGTAATAATGGTAAATGTATGTTACTATTGTTCTAAATTCTATGTGAATCTCGTAAGTTTAGGGATAGGATCAATAGTCAGTAGTGGGAAAACATGATGGGGTCAAAATGGGCAAATTAATAATGTTGATGAAGGAGTGGGTGGCATTTTCAGATAGGCCAGTAGGGGGGGAGTAACGCAATACACCTGCAAGGGGTCCCAGATGGAAGACACCCTTTTTTAGTACTATCTAGTTGACACTAAATTGATTAAATTACTTTTTGGGGAAAAGGCCACTTATTTACTAAATTAGGCATGCAACAACCCACATAATTCCAGGGGGACCATGTCTGAAGGTGTTTAAGGGGCCACATAATTAAGGATGGCGACCCTGTGTGTAATATATATTGACATTCAATTTGCATCACTCATGATTGTAAAAATGTGTGTGATTAATGACAAACACAAATAACATATGTTCCTTTTTTTCATACACAGGCAGACCCAAGCCAGGAACAGCCAGGGCCAACAGGGAGCCAGGAAGAGACAGGGCCCACAGGGAGCCAGGAGGAGCCAGGGCCAACTGCAAGGCAGGAGGTGGCAGAGCCCACTGGGAGCCAGGAGGTGGCAGGCCCCAGTGGGACCCAGGAGGCACGCCGGCGGGATACCATCTCCCGGATCCCTCCATTCCGCAATCCAAATAAACGGCTCAGGAGTATGCGACAGATGGAGGAGGAGACCCAGGGCCTGCTTCGCCAAGCTACTGCAGCCATCCGAGAGCCACCCAGTGAAGTTGAGGGGTTCGCAGCGCTCATTGCAGCAAAGCTGTACAATCTGGAGCAGAGCCAGCGTGTGCGCTGCGAACTCCTCATGTTCGAAGCCATAACCATGGCATCCCTGGGGCAGCTCGATGACGACACCCACATTGTGCGGATTGCTCCTCCTGTCCTTGCTGCTCCTCCTGCTCCTGCTCCTGCTCCTGCTCCTGCACCTGCTCCTGCTCCTCCACCTGCTCCTGCTTCTCCACCTCATGAGGCTGCTATGGCTCCTGCCACCTCATCTCCTCCAGGAACCCAGCCCCCAAGGACTCGGGCTACCGGGAAGGCTGCAGGGAAGACTGCAGGGAAGGCTGCTGGGAAGAAAAGGGCGAAGAAATAATACGGTGCCCCTGATGGAATTTTTATGTGGACTCACAGGCTGTATTTGTGGCTTCGGGGACCCTTGTTTTCAGAAAAAAACAAGCATGCTCTAAAGTGCTGCCTACCCTGGCATCTTTGTTTTTATTATGTTGTGTTTTTGGGTTGCCACTTTTTTTTTTTCAAAATTTTTATGAAGACTAAAATAAAAATTAATTTTTCAGCCAAATTTCAACATGTTTCTTTATTGTAGATTTGAGAGATCAGTATTGAGTGGGCAGACCCATTAAAAAAAAAATTATGCAAACATTAACAAGGTAAAAAAACATGCTTGTGGGTGAGTAAACTAAAAAATTAGGTTGTTGCAGACACTTCACACACTCCTAAATAAAAACCAAATAGAGATTACTAATCAAATTGGTGACCAAAATTTTAAAAATAAATAAAAGGTGGACCAATATATATATTTAAAATGTTTAAGATGGAAGATACAACTAAATAACAGAACACAAACATAAACATTATCAAACAAGAAAGAAACTAATTAAAAGCTTGTCATAACTATGCAACAAGATCAGCCGCAACAAACGTCCATTTCTGGGTAGCAGTTAAAAGCAGGGGTTAAAGAAGCGCTTTCTTTTCTTGTCTATAAGCTGAAAAACACCTTAACGAATGTGCTGATTCCATTCTGAACAGTCGTTTTACATGAATGAGCGCTGCCGTCTCCTAACTTGCTTCTGAGCATGCGCGGGCTTAAATCGACGTTTTTACGTACACACGGTCAATGTTTAGAACACAGAAAACGACGTCGGCCAAAAACGACACATAAAATTGAAGCATGCTTCAATTTTTTTCTGTCGTTTTTTAGAAGACAGAAAACGACGTTTTTGCCCACACACGGTCAATTAAATTGACGTTTTTGAAAATGACGTTTTTTTCCATCGCAGAAAACGATGGTGTGTACGCGGCATAAGAGAGGAAATACAGTCATCCTCATGGCTGCACTGTCTGACAAAAAACAGCTTTTATTACGACCTGTGATATCATCATCAAGCCTGTAAAATTCCTGCAGGGGTAGCGCTGCAGGGAGGTCATTTTCTGGCTTGCACCCAGAACTACATCTCGGAAGAGCCCTTTCTGTACATAAAGGGGCAGATCCTCGTAGAATTGCATGGGCGCAGCGTATGGGAGATACGCTACGCCACTGTAACTTACTATTTGAAGCTTCGAATCCACAAAGAATTTGTGCCGTAAGTTACGGCGGCATAGTCTATCTCTTGTGGCGTAATGGCGCGCAATTCAAATGCGGCGAGTAGGGGGCGTGTTTCATTTAAATGAAGCGCGTCCCCGCGCCGAACGAATTGCGCATGCGCCGTCCCTAAATTTCCCGCCGTCCATTGCGCTAAATGACGTCGCAAGGACGTCATTGTTTTGACGTGGACGTAAATTACGTCCAGCCCGATTCACGGACGACTTAGGCAAACAATTTTTTTTTTTTTTAATTATACGCGGGAACGACGGCCATACTTAACATTGCGTACGCCACCAGATAGCAGCTTTAACTATACGCTGAAAAAAGCCGACTAGAGACGACGTAAAAGAATGCGACGGCCGCTCGTACGTTCGTGGATCGTCGTAAATAGCTAATTTGCATACTTGACGCGGAAAAAATTACGGGAACGCCACCCAGCGGACGCCAAAGAATTGCATCAAAGATCCAAAGGCGTACGCCTGTCGGATCTAACCCAGATGCCGTTGTATCTTGTTTTGAGGATTCAAAACAAAGATACGACGCGAGAAATTTGAAAGTATGCCGGCGTATTAGTAGATACGCCGGCGTACTCTCTTTGTGGATCTGCCCCAAAGTGTTTAAGCTTTTGGGAGTCAAGCCACCACCACTGTTTTTCTGGCAGTTAAATGAATGTATGCATGTAGAGAGGACAAAGAGGAATGGGGGATAAGCCAAGATCTGTAGTCCAGCAGGCAGGGCTGATAATGCCGGTGGGGTTTTTGGGCAGCAAAGGCACTATGTTTTCATATCACCACAGGAAGATAGGAGCACCCTGGATTTCTAACCAATCAACATAAATGTTTCTGTACTTACAGCATTTTAAAGGCTAAAACATGGGGAAATGTAGATGTTTTGCAGAAATCTATTGTAAATGTTTTTTTTTTTTTTTTTTCCGTTTATGCTCTTATGCCCTAACAATAGTATCTCCAATTGGATTTTCTAAAAGTCCACATTGCTCCTGCCAATCTTGAAGTCCTAAGACAGGGGCTTCATATTTTTTTGGTAGAAATTATTCCCCCAACCTCAAAAACACAGATCTCATTTGGTTCTAAAGAAGAAAAAAAACAATAAGTGTCCCCTCTTTACGCTTACCTCTATTGTTTACTTTATAATTTAAGAAACCCCTAATGAAGTTTGCTACGTCCTTCTTTTTTGGATCTGTGAGACTTGAGAACACCGAATTCATGACAGAGACACTGCAAAACAAAAGACGCAGCATTGTAAAAAAAAGGATTCAGTGTAACTAATGTTTCATACGTTCATACGTGATTGTTGTTGCTCAGTTCATGTCCCCTACATGCAGTGGCAGAATAAAATGAGGGTAAACCAGGAAGCTGCCTGGAACCCCAGACTGCAAGAGGGCAGAGGCGTATCTAGTAAAAATAGCGCCTATGGCAAGCACTGAAACTGCACCCCTGTCGAAACATTTAAAACCCATCTTTCAGATAACCTTAAAAAAAAAAAAAAAAAACAGCTAACAAAACTAGTGATATTTATCATCCCTTGTGATACCTTGTGTAGTGACCTATCCTCTGTATGGAGAAATCTGGGGTTTATTAGACCCCTGATCCCTCCTCTGCCCTCCAAGGCATATTGGCTGCTTTCTTAGCTGATACCAGCCAGGTAAATGCAGAACCGATACTGGAAGTGATGAACTCTTCATCACTTAAGGCCTCAGTTTTCACAGAGGAGAGAGAGAAACTGATGTTCCTCCTTCTTCTTTGTGCGCTGCCAATCCGACCAGATGGAATGGGAGAGCCTGGGAGAACAGGGGAGGCTGTGGCTGAACGCAGCAGGGATAGCGCTGCCATTGTCCATTAGCAAAGGTGCTGAATAGGAGATCCTGCCTATGCTCAGGAGGAGGGAAGAAGAGACCCTCAGACCCTGGGAAGTGCCTTGCTGCCCAGGCACTCAACAGCTCTCCCTTCATATGGCGCCCATGGCACTTGCCATGGCTGCCATACCCTAGATACGCCACTGCAAGAGGGTCCATGGGGATGAAAAGATTCAGGTTAGGCAATTCTATCCTGTTTATAGTAACTCCGTTTCAGCTCAAGTCTTTAGAATTTTTCTCAAAAGGTGATCAGTGATTGCTGCCTATGTATTAAGATCAGACACAATAGAATGCGCACTCAGAAAACTTGAAAACAATAATTAGATATTATCTGCCATCATCATATGAGTCAATTTCAAAGAGTACATCGCTGCATAGGATCCAATTAAAAATTAAAACACTGCATCTAAAATCTTGCAGAAATGGTTTACAAGCATGTTAGACACACGTCACATATGTCTATGTACACTAACCCTTACTCATGATCCATATAAACTAGAATAAAAAAAACAAGGTCTGTGGTACAAATTATCCACCACTAATGACATGGCTCTGTTATCACAAGCTATGCTCAAGTCTGCCGAATTGCAAGCTAAAATCAGCTGTAAATGACCAATGATCTTGAAAGATTACTTACAAGGCCTGGAACTGTGGACAGCCAATGGTGTAAGGTATGTCATCTAAAATGCTTGCATCGATGGACAGTAGGAGGAAAGAGATACCAGTCAATGAGTTTTGGACTTCTGACGCAGATAAGGTATCAAATTTGGTGAAAATATTCTTTGAAGCGGCTCCCAGCAAAGCTTCTTTCACTTTATTGTTTGATAGCAGAGTTGGGTCCTCAAAGACAATGAAGTAAAAATTTTATCATGAGATCAGCAAACCCTGTAGAAAACTCTTTTAGCACTTTGCATACATACATAACCTTCCTAGATAAGTTCCTGGGGAAAGTCCAAGATGTCATAACCAGGGCCGTCTTAATAGCATCATGGGCCCCTGGGCAAAGTAATGCTCTGGGGCCCCTACAATGGAGGCAATGCAGGTAAACAGACATCAAATAGGTAGGAGGCAGACAAGTGGGTGCCTTCCACCTTTTGGGTGGAGCTCCGCATTAACTACATGAACAATCATTCTGTACAGCAAAGAAACAGAGAGGAAATACTACATACTGACAAAGCTGTCCTGTGCATATAATATATCTGCTAGATTGATGCCTCCCCAGAACTCTGACCCCTCTACACCCCAGATATCCCCCCAGAACTCTGACCCCTCTACACCCCAGATATCCCCCCAGCACTCTGACCCCTCTACACCCCAGATATCCCCCCAGCACTCTGACCCCTCTACATCCCAGATATCCCCCCAGCACTCTGATCCCTCTACACCCCAGATATCCCCCCAGCACTCTGACCCCTCTACACCCTGGATATCCCCCCAGCACTCTGACCCCTCTACACCCTGGATATCCCCCCAACACTCTGACCCCTCTACACCCCAGATATCCCCCCAGCACTCTGACCCCTTTACACCCTGGATATCCCTCCAGCCTTCTGACCTCTCTACACCCCATATATCCCCCCAGCACTCTGACCCCTCTACACCCCAGATATCCCTATACACCCCATATATCCCCCCAGCACTCTGACCCCTCTACACCCCATATATCCCCCCAGCAGTCTGACCCCTTTACACCCCAGATATCCCCCCAGCACTCTGACCCCTCTACACCCCATATATCCCCCCAGCACTCTGACCCCTCTACACCCCAGATATCCCCCCAGCACTCTGACCCCTCTACACCCCAAATATCCCCCCAGCACTCTGACCCCTCTACACCCCAGATATCCCCCCAGCACTCTGACCCCTCTACACCCCAAATATCCCCCCAGCACTCTGACCCCTCTACACCCCAAATATCCTCCCAGCACTCTGACCCCTCTACATCCCAGATATCCCCCCAGCACTCTGACCCCTCTACACACCAGATATCCCCCCAGCACTCTGACTCCTCTACACCCCAGATATCCCCCCAGCACTCTGACTCCTCTACACCCCAGATATCCCCCCAGCACTCTGACCCCTCTACACCCCATATATCCCCCCAGCACTCTGACCCCTCTACACCCCAGATATCCCCCCAGCACTTTGACCCCTCTACACCCCAGATATCCCCCCAGCACTCTGACCCCTCTACACCCCAGATATCCCCCCAGCACTCTGACCCCTCTACACCCCATATATCCCCCCAACACTCTGACCCCTCTACACCCCAGATATCCCCCCAGCACTCTGACCCCTCTACACCCCAGATATCCCCCCAGCCCTCTGACCCCTCTACATCCCAGATATCCCCCCAGCCCTCTGACCCCTCTACACCCCATATATCCCCCAGCACTCTGACCCCTCTACAGCCCAGATATCCCCCCAGCCCTCTGACCCCTCTACACCCCAGATATCCCCCCAGCACTCTGACCCCTCTACACCCCAGATATCCCCCCAGCCCTCTGACCCCTCTACACCCCATATATCCCCCCAGAACTCTGACCCCTCTACACCCTGGATATCCCTCCAACACTCTGACCCCTCTACACCCTGGATATCCCCCCAGCACTCTGACCTCTCTACACCCCAAATATCCCCCCAGCACTCTGACCCCTCTACACCCCAGATATCCCCCCAGCACTCTGACCCCTCTACACCCCAAATATCCTCCCAGCACTCTGACCCCTCTACATCCCAGATATCCCCCCAGCACTCTGACCCCTCTACACACCAGATATCCCCCCAGCACTCTGACTCCTCTACACCCCAGATATCCCCCCAGCACTCTGACCCCTCTACACCCCATATATCCCCCCAGCACTCTGACCCCTCTACACCCCAGATATCCCCCCAGCACTTTGACCCCTCTACACCCCAGATATCCCCCCAGCACTCTGACCCCTCTACACCCCAGATATCCCCCCAGCACTCTGACCCCTCTACACCCCATATATCCCCCCAACACTCTGACCCCTCTACACCCCAGATATCCCCCCAGCACTCTGACCCCTCTACACCCCAGATATCCCCCCAGCCCTCTGACCCCTCTACATCCCAGATATCCCCCCAGCACTCTGACCCCTCTACACCCCATATATCCCCCAGCACTCTGACCCCTCTACAGCCCAGATATCCCCCCAGCCCTCTGACCCCTCTACACCCCATATATCCCCCCAGCCCTCTGACCCCTCTACACCCCATATATCCCCCCAGAACTCTGACCCCTCTACACCCCAGATATTCCCCCAGAACTCTGACCCCTCTACACCCCATATATCCCCCCAGCACTCTGACCCCTCTACACCCTGGATATCCCTCCAACACTCTGACACCAGGTTTTGCACTCTTCAGTTTTAGTAAATCAACCCACAGTTAGAATTACATTATTACATTCTACGTTGCCATGGAGTGTGAATTGTTCAAGTTACATGGCTGCAGGAGTAATCTGTTTGTCAAATCATCATCAGCAAAAATGTTTAAATGGCATTACAAATGGGTGACAGATGGTGTCGAAGTCCCTGTTTAGGAATGGTCATTACAAACTGATGCAGATACTCTTTAAAGTCCCTTGCAAACTAGTTGCCCTCACTGTTTGTTTTGTATGGTTAAGATTTTTTTTTTCCAAGTCTGTGGTCCATTTGGGACATTTTTTCTCAATTCTTGTCCTGGAGATAACACAATAAGTGATAAAGAAGGTCCTTTTAAATACTCATAATTCCTTCCAGAGAATCTTTGCTCAAGTGCTGGGTAGAACTTCCATATTTCAGAAAAATTGGGCCGGTTGGCTCAAGGACAGCAGAACCACTGTTATTTTTTGATATTGCTCCACATATAGTTGGTGTACTTTCTTAGATTGATACCATTCAATAATCTTTGCTCCATATTCCTTACACCACCCTTATATTTTCCTACCCCACTTTTTGTAATGCCTCCCATACTGGATCCATCCTGTCTTTGTTGATGACCGAATGGCAATATTGTATAATGTTTTTTCTACTTATATTGTAAAGAATAATATAAAAATAAAAAAAAAGTCACCAAGACTGAGGCCTCTTTCACATTGAGGCGTTTTTCATGCGGTACAGCGCTAAAAATAGCGCTGCTATACCGCATGAAAAATCATGCCCTGTAGTGTTCAATGTGAAAGCCTGAAGGCTTTCACACTGAAGCAGTGTGCTAGCAGGAGCGCTCCAAAAGTCTTGCTAGCCGCAT
The DNA here is from genome assembly GCF_905171775.1 of Rana temporaria. Taxonomy (NCBI): domain Eukaryota; kingdom Metazoa; phylum Chordata; class Amphibia; order Anura; family Ranidae; genus Rana; species Rana temporaria. The sequence goes on along the minus strand of NC_053494.1, from coordinate 23,717,343 downwards.
CTTTACTGCGGTATAGGAGCGGTGTGTTCACCGCTCCTATACCGTGCCTTCCCATTGAAATCAATGGGAAACCGCGGTAACACCGCGGTAATACCGCCCGCAATGCGGGCGGTATTAACCCTTTTTCGGCCGCTAGCGGGGGTTAAAACCTCACCGCTAGCGCCTGAATATCACGGTAAATACGACGGTATAGCGGTGCTACAAATAGCGCGGCTATACCGTCACCGCGGCTCCACGCCTCAATGTGAAAGAGGTCTGAAGCTTCATCGGGAATGTGACATTTTACTGCAATGCACAGATGTGAAGCCAGGCTAAGACCCCTTTCACACTGGAAACGCATATAGCGGAGCGTTAAAATATCGGTAAAACACTGCTATTTTACCAAAATGTTACCGCAATTTTACCGCGTTTTTAATTCATTTCAATGGAGAGGGGCGTTTTTGGAGCGTTTTAATAGCGCTGTTTTTACCGCAAAAACGCGGCAAAAACGCACCAGTGTGAAAGGGCTCTAAGGGTTTGCCTGTCCTTTTTCATTTGCAGCAGAACTTAGTTGCACTGTAAATTGCATTGATGTTGCTATAAGTTGGCTCACTCAAAATTAGTTCCTTACTATTAAAACAGACTGCTGCAATGTTTTCATGTAGGTAGACAGAGAGGTGATGTTTCCTTTGAAGGTGTCCACCACAGTTGATATAGCTGTAACGTTATTAATGACATTGGATTCAACAGATGCAGCAGCCCGCTGGGTAGCACTCAAAAGATCTGCACCCGACGCCTATAAAACAAAGAAAATACTTATTAATTCATCATTTCCAGATCAGTTCCCACCTCATTGCTCAAGATATCTAGATTCAATTACCTCCTAGATTCAGGTACATGGCCGCAACTTTGCAGCGGCGTAGCTTAAGGCATTTAAGCTACGCCACCGTAAGTTAGCTAGGCAAGTACATGATTCACAATGTACTTACCTGCTAAGTTACGGCAGCGTAGCCTAAATCAGCAGGCGTAAGGGCGCCTAATTCAAATGTGTGTAAGGGGGGCGTGTTGTATGCCAATTGTGCTTGACCTTACGTTTTTCACGTTTTTATTTAACTGCGCATGCGCCGGGCGCCTACATTCCCCAGTGTGCATTGTGGCTAAGTACGCCGCACGGGCCTATTGATTTTGACGTGGACGTAAACTACGTAAATCCCGATTCACGGACGACTTACACAAACGGCCGGGCGTACGTTCGTGAATCGGCGTATCTCCTCATTTACATATTCTACGCCGACCGCAATGGAAGCGCCACCTAGCGGCCATCCAAAATATTGCAATCTAAGATAGGACGGCGCAAGCCGTCGTAGCTTAGATATGTTTAAGCGTACCTCTGTTTGAGCATACACTTAAACATAAGTCGGCGTAGATTCTGAGTTAGATCGGCTTATCTACTGATAAGTCGGCCTAACTCTTACTGAATCTACCTAAATGTATTTTGATATTATATTGTTCTGGGAGGGTATACTTAAAATGATCTGTCAGTCACCTACCTGAATAGATTAGTTCACTTTTTCAAAAAAGTTTAAAGGTAAACAATTCACAACACCCTCGACTACCCCTCCAGTGCTCATTACATGTACCTTATGACAGCATTCTTCTGCCGTCCTCTTCAGCCAGTATAATGACCAGGTGCTTTAAAGAGGTTGTAAAGGTTAATTTTTTTTTTTCTAAATAGGTTCCTTTAAGCTAGTGCATTCACAGCATCTCCCGCAGTGATGTAGTCCCAAGGGAGGGGGGAGAGCACGCTGACTAACCCCCAGCCAGAACGGCTCGGATGATGGGGGCAAGCTTACTGAGGAGGAACAGGAAGTGAGAAATTCAGACAAAGAAAAACATTTTTTAGAAGGGAAATCGAAAGAAAAAGGTAAGTGAACCAACAATGCACTAGCTTAAAGGAACCTATTTAGGAAATAAACCTTTACAACCCCTTTAATGCTTCAGACAGCATTGGAGGCTGTATAGCAGCATACTGTTTGCAATGACGAGTTTGGTTAACACTGGCTATGTGGCTGCAAATACCGTTGCAAATCTCTACTTATCTGTCAGAAGAAATGGGCTTTAAAAGGATTCTCACTGGTCAGTGTGGTCGCGTGGCCAGCACTGACCAATGAACACTTGCCATTGCTTGCATTGTGTTGGTACACAGCCTCTGGCACAGTGTTGTGATGTCTTAGGCCTCATACACACGATAGGTTAACCAGAGGACAACAGTCTGAAGGACCGTTGTCCTAGGTTAACCTATGAAACTGACTGATGGTCCGTCGTACCTACACACCATCTGTTAAAAAACTGATCGTGTCAGAACGCGGTGACCTAAAACACAACGACGTGCTGAAAAAAACGAAGTTCAATGCTTCCAAGCATGCATCGACTTGATTCTGAGCATGCGTGGATTTTTAACCGATGGACTTGCCTACGAACGATCGTTTTTTTCCCATCGGTTAGGAATCCATAGGTTAATTTTAAAGCAAGTTGGCTTTTTTTTTAACCTAAGGTTAAATAACCTATGGGCCTTCTACACGATCGGTTTGGACCGATGTAAGCGGTCCATCAGACCGTTGTCCTCTGGTTACCCTATTGTGTGTACAAGGCCTTAAAGTGCCTGACCATTATACGGGCTGAACTCCTTTATATAGCAACTATTTTGGGTGCCATAATGGATTGCCCACCTACGTTCAATCTGCTTCCTTGGGTCCTCGTTGAATCACACTTACACAGCCCCCACACACCATCACACTTACACAGCTTATTTTCCTGAACTAGACAGCTGTGTCCCCCACAATATTTTCTTCTCCTGTTGTCTCTCCTTGTCTTAGCCTCACCTCTCCAACACCTCCGAAATACATAGAATTTCAGCGCCATACAACTGATTGATGTGAATGGCTCCGGTTGTTTTGTAAAGTGCAGTTTGGTATGTTGGCAAAGTATAAATTTAAGTAACACTGTAAAAGCTCTGTGAAACAACCAGGTTATCCGATTAGCATGGCAGGATGTGGCAGAAGCAAAACAACTCACCACATCGAAATCCGGGCGCAAGACTTTGATAGCTCTCCACGATCCTGATGTCACGTAATGTCCCCAGTATTTGCCTACCCATGATCTTGTGTCAAGGTTACCCAAGCAGGCAGAACCTAAGCATACATTTGTTTTGTTAAGAGCCATAGGGTGCAGATTATGCATTGCAATAAAGAAGGCCTCATCTACTTAATAAGCACCTAAAACAATAAAATAAGAGTACTGTATATAGGCCCAAGTATAGGGACTCATCTATTTCTATGAAGAAAACCCAGTGACCGCCTTACCTTTCTGAGCTTGGCAGGGTCCTTTGAAGCTAAGACATACAGCAATACTAAAGTGAGGCAGGCATAACCTATAAAGGTAGCTTTACTTAAAGCGGTGGTTCACCCTCCTTAACAACAGTCTAGCATTACATTCGGGATAGTAGCGCGAGCTACAGTATGCCGGTCTGTATTTTTTTATCCCCGTACTCACAGTGCTATTGTACATTGAAGATTCCGACTCCCGCGGGGAATGGGCGTGCCTATGGAGAGGGAGGATGATTGACGGCCGGCTCTGGCACGTCACGCTCCCCGACGACAGCCGGAGTAGGTCTCGGCTCTTCACGGCGCCTGCGCACAGGCTATGCGCAGGCGCCGTGAAGAGCCAAGCCTATTTCGGCTATTTCCGGAGAAGCGTGACGTGCCAGGGCTGGCCGTCAATCACCTTCTCTCTCCATAGGAACGCCCATTCCCCGGAATCTTCAATGTACGATAAAACAGTGAGTACGGGGATAAAAAAATACAGACCGGCATACTGTAGCTCGCGCTACTATGCCGAATTTAATGCTAGAGGAAAAAAAAAAATATAGGGTGAACCCCCGCTTTAAGGCCAAAGGTAGTGTAACTGGGGTATTTAAATAAACTTTATTGAAGTTTAAAAAAAAAAAAAAGGTCACACCATGGTATATAAAAATCCTCCAACCACCATATTATAATCAAGGGTTGACAACATTGTCACGTTTTAGCTACTTGAACCCAGGCAAAAAAATCAGACCTTCCTGTCCTAGGGTGACAACCCTGCTCACCGCAAGTGCCTGATTCACCAAGCACTTGCGATGAAAACCTACGCCGGCGTAAGGCGGGCCAATTTAAATGGGCGTGTGCCATTTAAATTAGGCGCGCTCCCGCGCCGGACCTACCACGCATGCTCCGTTTCCGAACTCCCGCCGTGCTTTGCGCGCCGTGACGTCATTTTTTCGAACGGCGACGCGCGTAGCGTAATTCCGTATTCCCGGACGGCTTACGCAAACGACGTTGATTTTTACATTTCGATGCGGGAACGACGGCCATACTTTAGACAGCAATACACTTGCTGACTAAAGTTAAGGCACCAAAAAAAAAGTGTAACTTTGCGACGGGAAACTAGACTAGCAGCGACGTAGCGAACGCAAAAAACCTTTGTGGATCCGCCGTAACTCCTAATTTGCATACCCGACGCTGGTTTACGACGCAAACTCCCCCCAGCGGCGGCCGCGGTATTGCATCTTAAGATCCGACAGTGTAAAACAATTACACCTGTCGGATCTTATGGCTATCTATGCGTAACTGATTCTATGAATCAGTCGCATAGATAGAACAACAGATACGACGGCGTATCAGGAGATACGCCGTCGTATCTGCTTTGTGAATCTGGCCCAGAGAGTCTATGGAGTAAGGCTGCACATGCTCAGTTTGGTGTGTATTGCTAGAGAGATTTTTTTTCTCCTGGGAGAGTAGATGTGCGCAGCACAGGGCCAAACAGCACTGTCCAGACAGAGGGTCATGGGTCAGTCAGAAACTCCTCCTGCAAGCTTTAATCAGTGCATGGCTGGACACTGATATTAGTCACAAGACTTCGCTAACTGTTGAAGAGAAAAGGTATTTAGCAGTTTATATTTACTAAAATAATTGCATGTCCATGTTTTGTGTACTGTGAGAGACCAGATATAGTGAATGCGGGCTTCTGGGTTTAGTAACACTTTAAAGCGTAAGTTCACCTTTACAGAAAAATCTGTAAGGTGAACGTACACAGGATGCCCTCCTCACCCCCCCCCCCCCCCCAGTCCCGCTGACCTGTTATGCGGTGATCTCCCTTTCTGATCTGACCTTTCTGATCTGCAAGCCTGATGACTCCTTGAAAAGTATCTAAATCCAAACATAAACTTTTATATATTGCAATTCAGCAGTCCTTAAAGTGGGGGTTCACCCTAAAAAAAAAAAATTCTTTGTCTACCATGCCATCCAGCATACTAGCGTCAGCTACAGTATGCCTTTATTTTAATTTTTTTCGCTGTACTCACAGTTTAATCCATTAGTTTAGTTTTAGACTCCCGCGGGGAGTAGGCGTTCCTATGAAGAGGGAAACATGATTGACGGCCGGCTATGGCGCGTCACGCGTTCCGAAAATAGCCGAAATAGGACTCGGCTCTTCACGGCGCCTGTGCAATCAGCTCCTAGTCTGTGCGCTGGAGCCGTATAGCGATGTGAAGAGCCGAGTCCCACCTCTACACTCCCCTTGTCAATATGCATTTTCTCCTGTGTATTTCTTACACTGAGCTTCGGCTATGATCACTAACATCCAGTCAAAACCCAGAAAAGTCACCACATGACTTCAGCATGCCCAATCATGCCTCAGTGTGGAGCAGCCAAACCTGGGAGAGCTGGAGAAGAAAGGAGGAGAGGATCTGAAGTACACAGAATGCCTCTCTCAGGCTCCTGCATGAGATATGTAAATCACCTGTCACTCACAGCAAGGGGGAAGAACTGACTCCTATTTCTCTGTGTGTCAGTTTTCATCTTACTGAAAAAAGATAAGAGGATTGCTCGTAGCTGGATTAACTCTTCGTGGCAAGACTGGGCACAGATGACATGAAATCCTATACTGTACAAGGGGCAAGTCTTAATTAAAAAAAAAAAATTTGGGTTTACATCTTTAATCAACCGTATGAATGTGATGAAGGGGAAGCAAATATACAGGATGCTTTGCTTGTGTATAATTCCTCTCAAAGTGTCTGGATGTCAGTTACTGTACCTGTGCTTGCTTTCTGTGCTGTCAGAACTAAGCTCACAAAGTTAAAGACATCAGTGGGGTTTTTAGGATTTTGAACACCGATTAAGGGTTCCATGCTGCAGAATAAAAAGGAAAAAAAATGTTAATCTGGGGTTTACTGGAAATTTCAAAGCATACTACCTCTCATTATTTTTCTAACACAAAGACCAATGGACACCGATTGCAAGAGATGGACCAGAACAATTTGCCATTGGATGGAGGACATTGATGGTCAGGTGCTAGCTAACAAGCACTGAAAGAAACCAACTAACATACAGATGAATAGATATACATCACTCTTCGACAACGGCAACCCCCTCAAAAATTTGAATAATCCCTTTCAACAACCAAAGCAAGCTAATTCCACCTGAACCATCCCTGAGAAAGGTGGAAGTGGCTAAAAAGTATGCCTTGATCTTCATTGTTTACACCAATATAACAATATCGGGCTAGATTCACGTACGGCGGCGTATCTTTCTGCCGGCGTAGCGCATCCCATTTGCACTACGCCGACGTAAGATAGTGAGGCAAGTACTGTATCCACAAAGCACTTGCCTCCTAAGTTACGTCGGCGTAGCGCAAATGGCCCGGCGTAACCCCCGCCTAATTCAAAATAGGCAGGTAGGGGGCGTGTTGTATGGTAATGAATTCACGATTCATTACCATACATGTAAATGAAGCGCCGTACGCATGCTCAGTATCACGTTGCAAATACTCAATGCTTTTGACGTGAACGTAACTTACGCCCAGCCCCATTCACGGACGACTTACGCAAACGACGTAAAACGTAGAATATTCAACGCTGATCCGACGTCCATACTTAACATTGGCTGCGCCATCTTTTTGGTGGTTTATCTTTACGCCTGAAAACGCCTTACGTAAACGGCGTATCTTACATGCGACTGGCGAGCGTACGTTCGTGAATAGGCGTATCTACGCCATTTACATATTCTCGGCGTAAATCGACGTACACGCCCCTAGCGGCCAGCGTAAATATGCAACTAAGATACGACGGCGTAGGAGACCTACGACGGTCGTATCTTAGCAACATTTAAGCGTATCTCAATTTGAGCATACCGCTTAAAGATACGACGGCGCGGATTCGGACTTACGACGGCGTATCTACTGATACGCCATCGTAAGTCTTTATCAATCTAGCCCATCATCTACAGAAAGTTTCACAGTCAGATCAGAGTAAAGCCCCTTTCACACGGGCCAGGTCAGTAATGATCCACCTCCGTATGCTCCGTTTGCTCAGCGGGGATCGCTCTGTTGATCCCCGCTGAGCTGGCGGATGACAGGGTGGTCCCCGCACACTGTGCAGGGACCGCCCTGTCTTTTCTCCGCTATGTGGGGGATCGGATAAACACGGACCGTATGTCCGTGTTAATCCGATCTGCAGACGGAAGTAAAAATAGGGTTTTCTTCCGTCTGCAAAATCGGATCTTTGCAGGAGGCGGATGAGATCGGGTGTCAGCGGATGTTCATCTGCTGACATCCGCGATCTCATAGGGACCAATGTATGTCCCTTTTTCATCCGCAAACAGATGGGTGAAAAAGCGGACATACGGTCCGCACGTGTGAAAGGGGCCTAAGGGTTGAACTCAGAGGAGGACTGGGAACCTTCAATTTTTTTGGGCAAACATAACCAAATGGCCGTTTACAGCAAGGAGAGATTTCTGTAAAAATTGTGCCATTGGGCCATAGTTATAAGCATACATCTTGCAGCATCAGCTTATTTTGCAGTTCTCATCATTCGGTCCCATGACATTTCAGAGCTTCAAAGTAATCTGGTAATCCCTGCTCTTAAAGGGGAGCATGTAGCTATATAATGCCCATCATGTGGTTATGAACTGCAGGTCCTACTGTGTGAATTATCTCAACTCAAGGCCACCAACCTTCCACAACCTACAGCAGCCACCATAGCTATGGGGCCTGGAGGCTCAGCATGCTGTTAGGCCTCGTACACACGACCGTGGAACTCGGTCGGGCAAAACACATTGTTTTCCTCGTCGAGTTCTTGTTAGGCTTGTCGAGGAACTCGACGAGCCAATTTTCTCCATTCCCGTCGAGGAAAAAGAGAACATGCTCTCTTTTGACTCGACGAGTTCCTCGACAGTTTCTTTGATGAAAAATGTACACACTGTCGTGTGTACGAGGCCTTAGGGTTGGGAAGGAGCTCATCTATACACAGTGAACGGGACAATGCTAAATATGGTCACTAGGGTTGCGCCAATACCATTCTGTTCCCGGAGAGTACGAGTACCGATACCTTACAATCAAGTACTCGCCAATACTTGAAAACCAACACCTTTGCAGTGCAATTTGAGACCATACGAAATGAATGGGCTAAAATTGCACTACAAAGAATCGTATGCGATTTGAGCAGGAATGCAGTGTGATTTCTGTCTGGATTGTGAAGTTGATATAACAAGCCTGGATTCACACAGGAGCGGTGGGGGAAACCACATGTGATTCGGACAAGAATCGCACCGCATTCCTCTTTAAATCTTATGCAATTCTTTGCAGTGCGATTTGAGCCCATTTGTTTTGTATGGGCTCAAATTACATCGCAAAGGTATGGGTTTCAGGTATCTGAGCATGGTCAGCATCGGCACCAATACCAATACCTAATAGGAATCAATTGTTAGCCTCTTAAGTAAAGCATATATAAAAAATTAAGTAGTAGTACCATCATCCAAAACTAGATTAGATAGAAATAGGGCTTAGGGTACCCCAAGACCCAGAAGGCCCCAAAAGAGGAAGAGCGGGCAAATGGACTATTCCGGTATAAGATAAATAGATAATTTCCGCTGGGTCCCGGGATATACCTATCTTTTCGAGTACAAAGTCCATCTCGGCATTCATTATTGAGGTGCCAGCTGGTAATATTATTTTGATTCCCAGCTTTTTTCACTCTTGTATATTGCTCTCATCCCCACTAATCAGTGCCTTACAGCACTGTACCTACCGGGACTGTGATCCCGGGACCCCTCTTTGATTCCTGTCTGGTACACCACACAGTTGTCAGGTACATCTCCGCATCCACCCCCTTGGCCGCTTTAGGAGACACCCTCTACGGTGGTTTAGGCGTTTTGACCTGACGGGATAATTTGCTCCTAGAACCTCTCCAACGAAGCGACATATGTCTCGAAACTAGTAGAGACTTTGTGTATCATGACCTCTACTTTCACCGGGATCCCCCCACAGGACTTAGTTTCGGTGACACGTTTGGTTGTCACGATATTTGTATTGTTTTACCTGTGTTTTATATGTTTTGATACTATGTTAATAAATGTACCCAATTTTTTTTTTTATATTCTCGTTTTGAAATTATCTATTTATCTTGTACCGAAATAGTCCATTTGCCTGCCCTTCCTCTTTTGGGGTCTTCTGGGTCTTGTGGTACCCTAAGCCCTATTTCTATCTAACTATAACCCAATAGGGTTGCAATATAGGCTTATGCACCACCTAGAAACAGAAATTTAAGGGGGGGACTTATCAAATGTTGCTATAGGGTGTATAAGAATAATAATATTATTAACATTAATATTAATAACAGTTTTATGTCACGTTTTTCTATAAATATGAAAAAATATGTAATCTTACATTGCAGCCAGGGAGTCACAGCCTATATCTGTTGGAATGTAGCTGAAGGACCTGGCATTGAGGGATGAGAGGAACATCTGGAGCTTATTTTCCATAAAGTCCCTGTAATCGGCCACAGTGAAGGAAGAAAAACTAGGTTCAGCTTTGCAGAAGACTTGTCCAAGGAAGCCTTTAATAGCTGCATTATTGATTTCAGCGATTCCATTCTATGACATAAAAAGACACGTTCGTCAAATCAACTGATTATTTTTTATGATACTGTATTTATAATCTTGGTGGGGGTTTTTTTTTTTCTGTGCTTCCACACATTGAGATATTTGCACAATTTGGGCAAAAAAAGCAAGTTGTACAAGGATTTAAAGAGTGATAACAAAAAAAATGGTATGGATTTCCCAATGGAATAAAGAATATTCTTTAGCTGTGGAAAAGTTGTCACAGCCACGAATGATGCCATGCAAGGCACTATGGGCAGAGTGATTAGTCTGCACCTGGATCATAATTTTTAAAGTGTATCTAAAGCCATTTATTTTTAATAGAGTGAGTTTTTATTGCAGTTAGTTTGTGTCCAGTGTTGCCCTAATGTCCTTAACAGATATTTTCTTCCAGTAAAAATTAGGGCTTTTGGTGGAGTATTGACTGGCACCTCTGCCAAAAGACACTGGTTGAGATGGGCAGGTGCCGCCCACGGAAGGAGCAGTCGACCGCATTTGCCAATACAGCTCCTCTAGTCCTGGCTGCAGCCCTGTCCCGGCAGAGTGATCTGGCCTCTGCCTCTCCCCACCAACATAGCTTCACTTCTCCTGGGGCTGCTGCCGCGTTCTGGGAGACGGGCACCATCCGCTTTCTCGTTTACCTCCCCCTGCTCCACTGTGACAGTGTCCAATCTCTTCACAGCAAGTGCCCCATGCCACTGGAATGAGGATAGAAGCGAAATGGGGACATTTGTTCCGGTAACTTTCTTTGGGCCGGTTCACACCATGCCGGCACCAGAACCACACAGGAACTCAAATGCAGTTCTGTGCAGTGCAATCGCACCACACCACACCAAAAGTAGTGCACTACTTTTTAAAATGCACTGTAATGCCTCGTACACACGGTCAGACTTTTGACCATGCAAAAGTCCGCCGGAAGTCCATCGGAAGTCCGACGGAAAGATAGAGAACAGGCTTTCTATCTAAGGTCCATCGGACTTCCGACCAAATAAGTCAGATGGAGGCTACACACGGCAGGACTATCTGAAAAAAAAAAGCCTGTCTGCCTTGGCATAACTTTATTGCATGGTACAAAAGTACCATGCGATCGGATGTGGGCAAGTGCAGCCAAAGGCACTGCGTTTGCGACCTGCGTTTGGAGTGTCATTAACTTTATATTGACGCCTGCTGCAGATTGCAAATGGAGTGCATTTTGCTTGTGGTCTGAATCGCACAGGGATGCACATCGTGTTCCTGTACGATTCATGTGCAGGCACGGTGTCAACTGGCTGAGAAGATTTATTTTACTCTGAAGAGACTTTCTCTTGCTACTGTTTGTGTCCATGGGAAAGAAAGTAAATGAAAGTTTCCCTAGATGTAAAAAAAAAAAAAAAAAAAAAGGCCTAGCAGGAGGCTTGCGCCAGCGATAAGGAGGCTGCAGGTATAATTAGAGGTGGGGGGTGGGAAGGACATGAGGAAAGAGAGCGAGGGGGGTAAAAAATTGTCCAAAAATGGAAAGGGGATAGAAAGGGGGGTAGAGAAGAGGAAGGAGGGCGAATGGTAGAAAGAGGAAAAAAAGGGGGGGTGGGGAAGCAATCCCCTCGGGGGATGAAAGAATGGTGACAGACATAAGAGAAGAGTAGGCAATGTATGTGTTGGGGAGCTATGTGAGTAGGAGGGTTTCGTCCAAACCAGGGGATAGGTAGTGGGTCACCCATGGATTCCAAAGCTTCTCGAATTTGTGCACTTTGTCCGAACTTATTTCTTTTTTTCAACCCAACTATGTAACAAACTTGCAAAATCATATTTATATTATATTTCAACAAAGAAGATGAAAAACAGAAGGGCTAAACAATAGTAATGTGCTAAAAAGATAAAGAAAAATAAGAAATGGAAAATGAATATAGAAAGTAAAAAAATAAAGGATAAAAGATGCAGAAGGTAAAAAAAAGAAGAAGAAAAATAATTACCATTTTAGCTGCTACATTGAAAGAATCCATGAAGGGACCAATAGATTTGCTGTTTATTGCTGACAAGATTGTATACATTTTGTCCTTGTCTGACAACACATTTTTGTTGGCCAAAAATGAACCCAGCTGCTTCGGAGTGAGATCTGACACTGCGTCCATCTGCCAAAGTCGAAAGAACCAATGTCACTAGAACGCTGGACATAAACAATGGTTTATACCTGGTGAATTATCATTTATAAAAACATCTGGATATTGTTTTCCTCACTAGATGCCGAAATCCAAGTGTAGTGCACGTCATATGAGCATAACCTGGAAACTGTAATACTGGCCCATCCCTGCCCTGCTTATAAAACACGGGGGAATTGGAGGCAAATTTACAACATTGAAGATTTTGTTTCATTTGTTGTTGGTGTCCCAAGGTGATATTTCTTAGGTGTCTGTCCATTGTGTATAGACTGGCTGTCACACAGGGCTTCCCAAATTGTTTACACTATACAGCAATTGGAAGCCACATATTTTAAATTTTTTGCCTGGATTTGGATGCATTATTCTCTGCCTAGTTTCATACTGTGTATCAATCCACCCATGCACTTAGCTTGCCTTCCAGTCCACATTCATCTAACCATTCATCCAACCATTCTTCATCATCTTACCAGAACCATGTAAAAGATGCCTATGTAGAGGTATATTAAAGCCCAACTACATTGAACATTTTTACATTTTCTTTTCAATAGAGTCAGTTCAAATGTCTAGTTTTTATTGATACCTGTGTTCTCCTTGGGGGAATTTGTGCTCACTTCCTGTCATTGTAACATCAGCACAAGAAATAAAGGGACGTTGCCCATTCTAAATGACTGTGCTTTTGCTGCTGTTTCCGGTGAAATTCTATCCCTTGCTCTCCTGGTATTTCCATGAAAGAAGAAGTATAACCAAGTATAACTTTTTTGGCCGTACTTCCCCTATGGATCACAGAAGTGCAGTTTGTAAAGGTGAACAAAACTAAAAGAACAGAGAGATGCAACACACATCCGATAGAGAGGCTCTAATCAGTGCCTGAAAAAGTTCTGGTTGTGTTTGGGCTTAGAGATACTTACCCAGTCCTATTTATGTGTGAAAAGGAATTTTCTCTTGGTTGGACCCTATCTGCACCACCCTCTGATGACCATGACCTCAGCAATCAGCTGGGACATGTACTTCAGGCTAGTGTGGATGTCTTCTGTAGACCCCAAAAGGCAATGCAGGTGTCTACTGTGGGCCCTAGCAGATACTCTTGCCTGAGATAAGCTAAAGTCTGGCTTGGATTATTGTGTGACAGTCTATCATAGCAGTAAGCAAAAACTATGCCAGCAGGTCTGCATCCCTTCCACATTATGCAAAAATATTAAAGTTTTTTTTCTGCATCCACGTTGGAGAGATTTCCCATCGCTTCTTGACTTTAGAGTAGGTGAAGGGAAATATCTCTAAAAGTGGCACAGACAGCAATAAAAACAAGACAGAAATTGTAACTCCTCTCTGTCCCAACACTTTTCTTTTTTTTTTCAAAATTAGCTTCTTTTTTTTTGGTCTGGAATTGGGCATTTAAAACATGTACTTACCACAGAAAAGCCTGGGTTTATAGCTAAAATATCAGCCAAGGGGGCTGCTACACGCATTTCACCCAAATTGCGAACAAGCCAAATGCCGCTGTTGCCTGAGGTGGGGCATGCAGATCCTATTAAAAAAAAAGAAAGACAACTAATTGAATTGCTTAGCTACTTTGAAAATATATTTTAGTTTTAGCATGATGTATAGCATTAATATACTTCTTAAGGACTCTGGCAGTGAGGTTTATGAACTAAAGGTACAAGCTCTGCCAACCTAACATGGAAACTATAGGGCCTTTGTCAACAGCCCTTTGTTACTGTTAGATGGATTTTTCAGACCCATATAAGTCTGTGAGAATGAAAAGATGTCTTGATGCAGGTCAAAAGTAGCAAAACTGCAGGTCAAATGTACCTGTCAGTTAATTCTGAATCATCTTCGGCCGCGTACACACGATCGGTCCATCCGATGAGAACAGTCCGAAGGACCGTTGTCATCGATTAACCGATGAAGCTGACTGATGGTCTGATGTGCCTACACACCATCAGTTAAGAAATCGATCATGTCAGAACGTGGTGACGTAAAACACGACGACGTGCAGAAAAAAACGAAGTTCAATGCTTCCAAGCATGCGTCGACTTGATTCCGAGTATGCTTGGGTTTTTAACCGATGCTTTTGCATACTAACCATCGGTTTTGACCTATCGGTTATCAGTCCATCGGTTAAATTTTAAAGCAAGTTCTAAAATTTTTGACCGAAGGATAACTGACCGATGGGGCCCACACACGATCGGTTTGGACCGATGAAAAGGTACGCGGCCTTAGAAGCATATTCAACTGATGTCATTGACACAGGCCCAAATGGAAGGATTGACTATTTATATGATATATGAAGTAATCTGTAAGGGGGTGGACTGGTGTTCCATCATGTCCTCCATGTTTCCCTCCCTTGTTGGGCACCAAGCAAGGGTCACATGAGAGGTATCCCTTTGGGTGGGTTCTTGGACTATGCCAGGCATTGAATGGAATCACTAACCCTTGTAATGGGTAATATTTTGCCTGAGGGCATACTCAATGCCTGGGGACAAGGCAGATTCAAAAAAGGGGAAAAAAATGCAAAGAAAAAAAATAGTAGATGACTTAAATGACCCTGAATACACACCAGTCAACAATCCCCCTTTCTCAAATTAAAAAGTGATTCACGCAAATTACACCTAACCAGCTCAGTTCCACATTAGCTATATTGCTCCACTCATCCTTACCCATAACTAAAATATCAGCTTTGAGCAGACTGACCCTTGAAAATTAAACAGTAGAGGGCAACTTGCATTTAAACAAGGACATTAAAGGGACAAACCATGCATTAAATGTGATCTCTTACCAGTTAATTCTTTTTGTCTTAGGAGGTATGACTTGGCCTTTGAATAAATTACAGCTTTTACGTCATCTTGCAATTCATTGTAGGAACTGCTAAACCCAAAAACGCTGCATATTGAGAGGAGAGTAAATAATATAGCAATTTAAGAAACAATCTAAATTTTCAGCACACAGTTAACAGTTATAAAGTACACTTATGCCGTGTACACGTACACACGATCGGAATTTCCGACAACAAAACCGTGTTTTTTTTTTTTCAGGCGGATGTTGGCCCAAACTTGTCTTGCATACACACGGTCACACAAACGTTGATCTGAAATTCCGAACGTCAAGAACGCGGAGACGTACAAAACTACGACGAGCCGAGAAAAATTAAGTACAATGATTCCGAGAATGCGTCAAATTGTTTCCGAGCATGCATAGGATTTTTGTGTGCTGGAATTGGATACACACGATCGGAATTTCCGACAAGAACTTTTGTTGATGGAAAAATTGAGAACCAGCTCTCAAACGTTTGTTGTCAGAAATTCCGGCAGCAAATGTCCGATGGAGCCTACACACGGTCACATATCCGAACAAAAGCTCACATCGAACATTTGTTGTCGGAAATTCCGATCATGTATACACGGCATTAATCTGAATTGTTCATACATTTCACAAGACCCCGCTGCTAGATCAAGCAGGGCTTTTATGATGCCAGTAGGCAGGACAGCAGCCATGTGTTCTATACTTAAAGCACAGTGGCCCGGATTCACAAAGCACTTACGCCGATGTATCTCGAGATACACCGCCAAGTGCAAATATGCGCCGTGGTATCTATGCGCCGTGCTCACAAACCGAGATACGCCTAAAAAAAGGCTTCATCCGACCGACGTGACTTGCCTACGCCGACGTATCGTGGGCGCATATTTACGCTGGACGCAAGTGGCGCTCCCATTGATTTCCTATTCAAATATGGAAATGAGGGAGATACGTCGATTCACGAACGTACTTGCGCCCGGCGCATAATATACGCGGTCTGCGTAAGTCGTACGTCCGGCGTAAAGTTATTCCCCATATAGGAGGCGCAACCCATGCAAAGGTATGAACCAGGGAACACAAGCTGTAGTATCTTTTGTCGTTTACAATGTACGTGAATATGACTAGGCGTAGGTTACGTTCACGTCGTAGGCAGTGATCCGTCGTATCTTAGGTAGTAGTTCCGACATGATTCTCAGAATGCGCAGTGGGATGCGTCCACGGGACGGCGCATGCGCCGTTCGTTATTCGTATCTTTATGGCACTCGGCCCATCATTTGCATGGGGTCATGCCTCATTTGCATGGCTCACGCCCACTTCCATTTACGACGACTTACGCATAGGAAACCCAGCGCAGATTTGGCAGCACTGGCTTTGTGAATGAGATACGCTACGGCGGCATAAATATGCGCCGATGTATGTGAATCCGGGCCAAAGTCTCTCTCTAGATCTACCATTCTTTGCATGGAAACTCCCTGCAGACTGCAGTAGGAGTGGAGAAAATACAGGAATTATTTCCCCTAGGCATCCAGGTGTTCAATCTGGTGTCTGAAACCATGCCAGGGTCAAAAGTGAACAGAAACCTACAATGAACAGGTCCAACCTTGTATCATGTTGGCTCCCCCTTTTTTTTCTTTTTCTGAAAGCGCTTGTTCCTTGACTGCCTCTGACTCCAATTAGTCGCAGACCCTTAACAAGTACACAGCTATTAAATTTACAGCACCCAATGTGCATACTTTTTTAAGATGTATACAGCTAAGTCATTGTGTAATAGCCAAACAAGCATTTTCAGAAGAATAAATCTAAAATCATTCATTTGTGAACATGACTTTTAACATATTTGCTGTTTCCAAGTTTTTGTTAATATAGAGAATTGTAGTTCCGCCACTAGAGGGAGCTCTTGTGGTCTCTGCTTGCCTCTGCAAATATATCAGCCACACAGGGAATGCATTGTTTTCAGTGAACTGACATGTGGGTGGGACCTACTCACACAGAAGATGGGGGACTATTTGTGAATGTGCTCACCAATGGCGGCCCGTAAATCTACATGCAGTGAGCCAGACGCATGGATTCCAATGTTTTTTGTTTTTTTTATAGAAGCACATGATTAGAGCCTGAGGTTCTAATAGGCTTCAAAAAAAGGAGTCGCATACTAGCTCATTATAAAAAACTTACCTTAGAACAAAGCTGTTGCAGCGGTGCCCACACACCGCTGACACGGCCGCCATCTTTCCCAGGGTTTCTTCCGGGTTTAGAGGCTCTGGCGCTGTGATTGGCCGAAGCCGCAATGATGTTATCGATTCCGTCCAGAACATTCGAACCCTTACAAGGCATTGAGGGCCTTGAGGTCCAAGATTGGACGGACTTAGTCCTTCTTTGGGACCACAAACAGATTCAAATAGAATCCCTGAAACCTTACCTGCAGTGGCACAGGTAAAAGTTTCCCCACACCTCTGCAAGTCTTGTACTGCCCCCATTAGGGCAGTCCGAGGAAGATTTAGGGGAAAGAATCTGTTTGGTGGACAGGAAAGAAACTTGATCCTGTACCCCGAAGTGACCACCTCGCAGACCCACTGGTCAGAGAGCAGGGAGGTCCACCTAGTTGCAAACCCGTGAACCTGCCCCCCCACCCTGAGTCGTGCGGGGAAAAACTTAATGCGGTAGCAGGCTTGTTTGCTGGCTTGTTTGGCTTGCACACCCAGGGATGCTTCTGTCCCCCAGCTGGACCTTTGTCAGCTTGGGAGGATCTCCCATGGGTCATGACTGACGAAAATACCACTTCTGCGTGGAAAATGAAGGCCTCGACTTACGGTGTTGGTCCTTCCCTTTAGTGGACTGAGGGAGAAGTGTGCTCTTACCTCCAGTGACATTCTTAATAATGTTGTCCAGCAAGGTACCAAAAAGCCTCCCAACTTTGAAAGGCAAATCTGCCAGAGCTTATTTGGATGCTTGGTCAGCGGACCAGCTTTTCAGCAAAATCAGGTGGCGCAATACCACCGCAGATACAAAGGCTCTGAAGATCAAGGGGGCCGCATCCAGAGTGGAATCTCAGACATACACAAGGCCCTGCACCAACTGGTCGGCCAGCCTTACGCACTCTGGAGGAAGCTGATGCTCCTCCATTGTCTGTTGCAATATCCTTGCCCATTCACAGTAAGTGTCTGAGACACCAAGGTTGCAGCCAAGATAGGCCGCAACGCTGACCCCAGCATGGTGAACATGGAACGGCTCACCGCTTCGGACCTCCTATCAGTAGGGTCCTTAAACGCAGGGGTCACCTCTACTGGGAGAGTGGTTACTTCATTCAACCGAGCGACCGGGGGGTCAACGACCAGAGGAGAAGCCACATTTTTTCAAAAGGCTCTCCTCAAAAGGATTCCTTATCTTATGAATTTATCAAAGAAAGAGACATAAGGAAAAACCTTAACAGAGCGGTCGATTTGTGCGACACAAAAGAGACTGAGCCCTCCGTGGAAGTCTCAGCTGAATCCTCCAGCTTGAGAGAGTCCCTCACAACATGATTCTCCTCACCGGGAAGGTCCTGGTCCGCATCCTCTGACAGTCCAGGACCAGTGTCCTGTGACGCAGCCAGGCCCGAATCTGAATCAGAGCATTCCCCGGAAGATGGCGGGGGGAGGGGCCGCTTCCACCCTGGCAACAAATGACTCCACGGCTGCCAATAAAGCATCCATGGGAACCACAGGTGCAGGGGCACCGGTTGCTGCCTCATGAATGTTTGGGGAAAAAAGGTCAGCTACTGACTCCATGTTGCCCACTAACAGCCCTTAGGGACTAAGTCAAGACACCTTAACTACAGTAATGTCCACCCTCCTTGCTGCACTGACCGGGGGGAGTTACCCAGGGGACTCACCACCCAGCAAGAGACCGCTCAGAGCCGGCAGGAGGAAAAAAAGGGGGTGACAGAAGGCAGGTAAAGGGAGGACAGGAGAACCCCTCAGACCTAAGAATGCCCAGCTGTTCCATCCTGCCGAGGCAGGAGGAACCGTACTTACCCATCCTTGCCAGGACTTGCTGGTGCGTCACTGACAGACCTAAATCCGAGTAGTATGGAGTAGCTGTTGGCCTGGTCCACTGTGAGTGAGACAACAGCAGCCCAGTCATATGTGGACTCCGGAGCACAAAGCTCACCTGCCACCCCTGGAGCCATGGGGTCTGTCGTGGCCGACCCAGCGCGTAGCTAAGGTCTGCTCACACTCGATGGCCGGACTGGGGGGACTACAAGGATCAATAATTTACAGCCTGTCACCAAGCCGACAGTTGATAGAAGATTTCAAAAAAGAAAAAAAATATATATAAATTTCTTCAGGACCATGGGCCCAAAGGGAGCCAGGTCCTACTCCTCTACTAGGCAGAAAAAAACTGAGCTGTTGGCTGCAGTGTGAGGGGTTATAAACAGAAGGACCGCCCCCTGGGCTGGGCTGTTCAGCTTTGCTAAAGTTACATGTTTTAAATGTCTAACATGTCTGCCTAGTCCTCTCCTAATAGACGGAACATAACCCACAAGTCAAGAATATAAGGAGCTGTGTCCGTCCATGGACAAAAGAGAAATATGGATTTTAAATTGTAAGCAACAAATGTCAGATATAGGCTTAGGCATGAAAGGGTTAATATCACTTCAAGGGCTCATTCACACCATGCCTGCATGAAAATTTATGGGAACTGATAGGAAAACCGCACATATTTCACTTGCAGAGACATCAGTTTCACATCAGTTTACCTCAGTTTTCATGCGCGCCATTCATGTGCCCTGTTCACACCAATGTTGATGTCATGTCAGTTTTTCCTGCGCAGGTTGTGATGTGAACAGAGCACATAGAGCACCATTGTATTTGTTTTTTTGTTTTTTTGAGCCCTTGAAGAATGAGTGCAGAAAAACTAACTTCTCGGGAACATGGTGTGAAGGGAGGCCTTATGGAACCTAACCAAGCAGGAACCATAGGCTAAAAATAGATAATTAACCTCTTCACAGGGACCGAATGCATATATGCGGCCTCTCAGCAAGTGGGCCTTGACGTCGAGCGGCCTTTGTAAAACACTTACCGTGCTCCCGACATGGTAGCCAGCGGTTACAGGAAGGCTTTCTGATCATGTGACCACTGTGACAGCCAATCTCAGTGGTCACATGACCCAAATGACCTCCCAGCGTTTAGAACCCTTTAAAGTGTCGGGAGGGGGGAAGTTTAAATAGACTCAGGCATCTACTCTTATTTTGTACTATTTTTTACTGGATGAATTAAAGTTGGATTCTGATTGGTTGTTATGGGCCATTTTCAGAATTCTCATTTAAACATGTAATAAGTAAGGACTCTTGAGGCATCTTTATTACTCATACTTACACAGACTGGTAAGATGTGCAGTCAATGGTTTCAGGTATCTGTTGAACCTGGTTCGCTTGGAGGGATGGGAGGAACTTGCTCATTAAGGCAGGGCCAGAGCCAGAGCCCGAGATAGAGGCAGAACCCGAGCCAGAGCCCGAGACAGAGGCAGAACCCGAGACAGAGCCCGAGATAGAGGCAGAGCCCGAGCCAGAGCCTGAGATAGAGGCAGAACCCGAGCCAGAGCCCAAGATAGAGGCAGAACCCGAGTCAGAGCCTGAGATAGAGGCAGAGCCCGAGCCAGAGCCCGAGATAGAGGCAGGGCCCGAGATAGAGGCAGAGCCCGAGCCTGAGATAGAGGCAGAACCTGAGCCAGAGCCCGAGATAGAGGCAGAACCCGAGCCAGAGCCAAAATAATCATTCCACTGTCTATTGCTGAAAGAAGGAAATTGTTTTGAGATGATGGAGAAGATGGAACTGGTAATTGACTGTGAAATGAGCCCATAGTCAATGGTCACAGCTCTGTTCTGTAGGAGAGAAGAAGGGGAGATGAGATTATACAATATATGGAAAACATTCTGCACAATTGAAGGCTTAACTGAAGTATCTCTAAAAAAGAGGTACTTACACACTTACATTTTATATATGTTTTACCCATCAAAGCAATGTATTTCTGTCCATCTGGTCCTGAGATATATACAGCCCTGACAGATTGGTGACAAATATGTCTACTTGCTGAGCTACTCCAACCAAATGTATGTTTTAATTTGGGTTAAAGCAAGGGCTGGTGCAAGGATTTTCGACACCCTAGGCAAAACCATTACACTGACCTACCTGACCCCTACACTGGTCTACCTGTCCCATATACTCACCTAATTCCCCCTACACTGACCTACCTGACCTACCTGATCCCTACACTGACCCACCTGACCATTACACTGACCTACCAGACCACTACACTGACCTAAATACACTGACCTACCTAGCCCCTACACTGACCTACCTGACCCCTACACTGACCTACGTACACTGATCTACCTAATCCCTACACTGACCTACCTGACCCCTACACTGATCTACCTGACCTACCTGACTATTACACTGACCTAACTGACCAATACATTGACCGAACTGACCACTAAAATTACCTACTTGACTACTACACTAACCTAACTGACCCCTACTCTGATCTACCTGACACCTACACTGATCTACCTGACCCCTACACTGACCTATCTGACCGCTACTTCCTGCACTACTCACACAGGTCAGAACACGCCTGGGGCTTCACTGGGACAGAGGCCGTGGCTGTGCCCTAGGTGGTAGTGCGCCCTAGGTGGCTGCCTAGTTTGTCATCACAGCCTGCTGCTTTTTGGGAGACCAATTGTATCTGTTTTTATTGCTATATGCAAGTTTTTTAAACCTATTGCCCAAGAATCTGCTTAGTGTGATTCCCTTTGCAAGTTTTACTTGGTATTTTTTGAACAAATGTTTTTTTATGGGTTACACTATGGGCATATGTGCTTTTTATTTTTCATCCTGCTGATGAACCAAACCTGCCTGGATCACATTTGGCACGTGGAGTTTCCCTTCATAAGGAGATGTAATACGCGCATTTGATAGACATGTGCACTTCTTCGTTTTCGTTTCATTCGTTTTTTTGGAAATTCGTAAAATTCGTAAAATTCAGGAAATTTGAAAATTCGGAATTTTGAATTTCGGAATCCCGAATTTCCGAATTCCGAATTTCCGAATTTCCTGAATTTCTGAAAAAAGTAAAAAAACGATCGAAACGAAAATGTAAAATATGAATTTCGTAAATTCTAATTTTAGATTTTCGCAATTTCGAATCTCGAATTTCCCAAATTCCGAATTTTCGAATCTCAAATTTCCCAAATTCCGAATTTTCGAATTACCCAAATTCCGAATTTTTTAATTTTGGAAATTCCGAATTTCCGAATTTTCAAAATTTGGAATTTCGTAAATTCGGAAATTTCGGAATTAACGAGTTTGTCAAAATTTGTTAAAAAAAGAATTAGAAACTAAACAAATTGCACATGTCTAGCATTTGACCATACTATATGATGGTCCACAGGATCCGGTAAGAGGCTTTAATACTTGGTGTCACCTGGTGGTGGAAGCACTACGAATTGTGATTACGGGGACACTAGTGAAGCAAGTGAATCGTAGATGATTTGTTTCCTTTGGACTTTCTTGTTTCACATACGTTTTTCCTTTTTATCCCTTGTGAATGGGCTTCTATGGACACACATATTTGGTGTAAATGGGTCCCTAGTTAGGCCCCTTTCACACTGGGGCAGGATGTGTGGTGGTGGTATAGCACGCTAAAAATAGCGGCGCTATACTGTCGGAATTGCCGCGGAATTCGGCCGCTAACGGTGCGGTATTAACCCCCTCTAACGGCCGAAAAATGGTTAATACAGCTGGCAATGCACCTCTGCAGAGAGATTATGTAGGGAGATTTGTTTAATCTCTGTGTGTAGGCTGTTCACTTCACTGGGTATACAGTAGGAGAGGGTTTACATCAACTTCAAGAATCTTTACAACACAACACTTCTGGAAATAAAATAAAGACACTATAACTGTAGTAGTATGGAAAAATTACACCTGCCACCTACCTTTTGTGGAGTTGGCTGTGCAGCACGGAGGTACGCATCTGTGTCGCTGAAAGACATCTTCATCAGTCTATCATTGAGAGCGTTGGCCTGGACTTGATCGGTAAATACATTTTCGGTGAGTGTCACAGAGGCCAGCTGGCTGGGGCTCAGGAAGTTCACTGTTGACTGAGAAAGAAAAATCTTATTCTGAGGCCTAGTACACACGAGAGGATTTATCCGCGGATACGGTCCAACGATAAATCCTCTCGAGGATTTCCACGGATTTTGATCCGATGGAGTGTACTCACCATCGGATCGAAATCCGCGCCGAAATCCCATCGCGATGACGTGTCGTGCGCGACGCTATCATATAAGGATATCCACGCATGCGTCGAATCATTACGACGCATGCGAGGGATGGGTTCGGACGGATCGATCCGATGAGTCTGTACAGACCACCGGATCGATCCGCTGGTTTCCGATTCCAGCGGATAGATTTGTAGACATGTCTACAAATTTTTATCTGCTGGAATTCGGAAATATCCGCGGATAAATATCAGCTGGAATGTACACACCATAGAATCTATCCGCTGAAACCGATCCGCTGAGATTTTTCAGCGGATGGATTCTATCGTGTGTACGGGGCCTAAGGCAAAGTGAAAAGGTGTTGATAATGACCCAGCTTGCATATGTAGATCTGTTTATATTTTCAAGAGGTTTTCATGGATAGTTGTACAAATATTCTGCAACAGAAGACTGCAATATCAACTACATTTGAAGGAAACCTGTCTTGATAGAAATATTGGAGAAACCATTACTCCTCTTATTTTTTTTTTTTTTAAGGTGTACCTTCTACTAGAAGTTTCTATTACACAATGGGCCAGATTCTCAAAAGAATTACGCAGGTGTATCTACAGATACACCGGCGTAATTCGAAAATCCCGCCGGCGTATCATTGTTTTGTATTCTCAAAACAAGATACGCCGGAATTGGGCTAGGATCCGACTGGTGTAAGTCACTTACACCGTCGGATCCTAAATGCAATACTACGCTGGCCGCTAGGTGGCTTTTACGTCGATTTCAGCGTTGCATATGCAAATGAGCCGAATACGTCGATTCCCGAACGTTTTTGCGCCGCTTCGCATAGTTTACGTTGTTTCCGTAAGCGTAAGGTTACCCCTGCTATATGAGGGGTAACCTTACGTCGGTCCGCCGTATGCCATGTTAAGTATGGCCGTCGGGACAGCGTCGGGTTTTTCCGTTGTTTACGTCGTTTACGGAACTCGTCTTGAATAGGGCTGTGCGTTAATTACGTTCACGTCGCAACCAATGTATTTGCGGCGTACTACGGAGCATGCGCAGTGGCCTACGTTTAAGGCCGGCGCAAGCGCAATTCGTTCGTCACGGGGGCGTGCTTAATTTAAATACAAGCCGCCCCCTTTGAATTACGCGGGGATACGCCGGGCCATTTACACCACGCCGCCGCAAATTACGGAGCAAGTGCTTGGATAATACGGTACTTGCTCCAGTAAGTTGCGGCGGCGTAGTGTAAATAGCTTACGCTACGCTACGCCGGAATCTACGAGAATCTGGCCCAGAATCTATGCTCCCCCAACCATCTAGTGGGATTTGCAAAGGAGTATAGATACGTAAGACACAGAGGACAATGACAGCAACTGTCTTTATTGAGAACGTCACACTCTAAAGCCCTGTACACACGATCGGATATCTGATGGAATCAAATCCGATGGATTTTTCATCGGATATCTGATGAAGCTGATTTTCATCAGTCTTGCCTACACACCATCAGTCAAAAATCTGATCGTACCAAAACGCGGTGACGTACAACACTACGACAAGCCGAAAAAAATGAAGTTTAATGCTTCCGAGCATGCGTCGACTTGATTCTAAGCATGGATGGATTTTTGTCCGATGGAGTTCCACACAGACGATCAGATTTTTCTAGCGTTTTTTTATCCATAGGAAAAATGTAAAACATGTTCTATTTTTTTTCACCGTTGGAAAAAAACCCGATGGGGCCCACACATGATCGGTTTGTCCAATGAAAACAGTCCATCGATTTAAAAGCCAGAGCAAAATGGGGATTATCCCCATTAGCATGCGAGACGTGTCAACAAAACAGGTGTCCCTATTGAAAGATTTCTCTTTATTATTATTGTTGCAGTGACTATTGTAAAATGTTGTATTTTCCAACATCTTCTGTCCTGGTAAAATTACTCATCAGGAAAAATAGAGAGAAAGGCTCTCCCTAGCAGTAAAAATAGCAATATAAACCCGACAGGAATTTTAACCCTTCCGAAACTAAAAGAAAAAGTTTGGGTTTTAGATAAATTTAGATAAATTTAACTACACTTGATGGGTGCTTTTGTTCTGGGTTAGTCCAGGTTTAGATGTACACTAAGGCCCCGTACACACGACCGAACATGTCCGATGAAACTGGTCCGCGGACCAGTTTCATCGGACATGTTTGGTCGTGTGTACAGCCTATCGGACCATTTTCCAGCGGACAAAAGTTTCTTAGCATGCTTAGAAACTTGTCCGCTGGAAACCTGTCCGTCGGACATGTCCGCTGGTTTGTACGTCTAACCAGCGGACCGAAATCCTGCGCATGCGTCGAATTGATTCGACGCATGCGTGGAAGCATTGAACTTCCTGGTTTGCGCACGTCGCCGCGTCACCGTCACCGCGTTCTCTGTCCGTGGGGATTTTGGTCTGATGGTGTGTATACACATCAGACCAAAATATCCCAGGAGACATGTCCCATGAAAACGGTCCGCGGATCGATTTCATCGGACATGTCTCCTCGTGTGTACAGGGCCTTAGAAAGACACCTGCAATAGAAGCCCATTCATCCAGTTTGAATAATAAAGCCTAGAGGGCAAGAATGGGGAGTGATGGCCCACCACAATCAATCATATAAGTCTTTGCGATCTAATCTAAGTTAGGCTGTAAACTGTAGACATGTGCACACTGGAAAATGTTTTTATTTTTTTCGTTTCGGATGCATTTGTTAGGTTGATATTTTGTTCTATTCATATTCGTTGTATCGGTCCAGTTCATTTTATATATTTGTTATACTAGGTGGATTCGAAAAGTTTTCCAATTTCTTTATTGTCTTTATGGACAAATCTAAATTCAATGTGAATAATAGCTGGGGGCTGCCATGTTAAAGACTGGGGGCTGCCGAGTCTTTAACAACCATGATTCCTGGCTGACAGCAGAATGTAAACAAACCAGGTGCTGGTTAAAACAAATTTTAAAATAAAAACAGTGTGCCCCTCTAATCCATATCAGGCCCTTCAGGTCTGGTATGGATTTTGAGGAGAATCGTATGCCATTTTTTTTTTTTTGTTAAATGGACCCTTATTCGAACATGCAGACCGGCAGGCTCCTGAACCACACCAGGCCACATGCCCTCAACATGGGGCCAGGGTTGTGGGGAAGAGGCTCTTGTCCTCATCAACATGAGGACAAGGTGTTTTGGAGGAGCTCCCTCAAAGCAACCCCCCATGTTGAGGGCATGTGGCCTGGTGGCATGGTTTGGGGGAGGGCGCTTGCTCATCCTCTCCTATTCCTGGCATTCCGGGCTGCAGGCTTGGATATGAGTCTGGTGTGGATTTTGGGATTAAAACCATTTAAAATTGGGTTAGAGGAGGACCCCCAGGCTGTTTTTTTACTTCTTTTTTTTTAAATCGCCACTTCTGCTGTCAGCAGGGAATCCCCCTGACAGCAATTGGGTCATGGTTGTTAAGGATGCAATGTCTGCCCATTCCTTAATAACCAGCTCTTCACAATGAATTTGGATCATTCCTTATATTATCTAACAAATTCGAAATTGTGATGACATCTGAATTAAACAAATGAACAAATGCATTCCTTATTTTTCGTTATAACTTTTTTTCAGATTCGTTACCATTCACTTCTATGTCCATTCAGAAATTCTAATACATCCGAATCTCCAAAAATAAAATTATCATCCAAAAAAATTATCAAAACGAAATGAACTGCTCATGTCTAGTAAAAATTCTGTATAATAGTAATACTAATAATAAGGTATTACCACTGTGATTGGATGCGATAAGCAATCATCTGTCTTTCCTTTGTGCTATTTTATGCTAAGGGTCATCCTGGCCAGTAGGAAGTAAAGGCACACCTACCCAATTGAAGCCGGGATAAATTTCCTTGAACTGGGAATAATTCATATAAGGAGAAAATTTGCCTACTGAGTTCTTGATTGCAGTGGCGCTATTCTCTCCATCCTCAGGACAGAAACCTGCAAGAAACAGATGACAGAATGTTGACCTAAAAAAATATACATATTTTTTTTTTTTACATTTTCTTCCTGTAACATACATTTGCAGTGCATTTCTAGTGATGTGGTAGCATGCATAGTAATCACTTTATTCTGGACAGAATTACCCTGACCCTGGTTGGTGGTTGCACATTACTACAGGAGAGGAAAACAACCCCCCCCCAACCACCAAACATCATCATTTGGGGAAAATGCAGAGCCACAGCAAGAACTAGAGAGTTAATAAGATAATATTATAATAAGGTAATATGGTAGATACCAAAAATGCATGAACAGATTATTAATACATTTTCAATATATTTCAAACCGGAGATGACCAAGGCTATATATGCAGCTCAATTTTTAGCATCTACAGTATATATTATTATTGCATTATGTTTTATATGAAACTAGAGGCAATACAGGGAGACACAATTTTAAAATGTCCCCTTCCAAACACCAGAATAAGACAATACTTTAAATGCAAAATGATGTAAACAATTATGAAAAATTAAGATCATTTAAAGTCTACCATGATTTAAAAAGACAAAATGCTTTAGTAAAAAAAGTGGAAGATGTCTTTTCAACTCTGCCTTATAAGCGTTGTGATCAAATGCATTCAGCAGGGAAATTCATTATGTTTGTTCTCCATGTAATATTCAATTTGGCCACTAATAGGAGCCCAGAATACATTCACTGTTTTACAGAACCTGGAGACAGTTTAGCTTTAATATAAGCTCCCGTCATCTCTTATTAGGTAAAAAGGAAACAGGTGCATCCTGGGAGCCCATTGTCCATCTTAAATCTGTTGTTAACCCCACTTGGGGTAAGTCTATAATAGGGCTTACTTGTAGGTAAAATGAATATCTCCTAATCATGTACCGTTTATGGACGTATTGCCATCTGCAGCCTAGTTATTTCATTGTGTTTTTGTAGTTTCATACATTGATTGTATGTATTGCTCATCTGTTTTTCCCAATAGTTTCACCCCACCCTGTTTTTGTCAATCAAGCTTCAAGATTCCATTCAGCCTGGCTGATTGCAGGATAGGAGATTTTAGCTGCATGTTAAGTTACATGCAGGGAAATGTGTAGCAAGGACAGAACAACTAGTTCTCAATCATAGATACATTGACAGTCCCTAGGATGGTCCTTTACACTAAAGCCTCGTACACACGACCGGGAAAACTGCCAAGAGAGCATTTGCCCAAGAAAACCGGCCGTGTGTATGCTTCCTCGCGGTTTACCCGGCAGGAAAATAGAGAACCTGCTCTCTATTTTCCCGTTGGGATTCCCGGCGGTTTTAAACCCGGTAGTTTTATTATGGGGAAACACTGCGAGGGAGCATACACACGGCCGGGATTCCCGGCCAAAGATCTCCCCGTAGTTTTCCCCTACGGAAAACCTCTCGTGTGTACACGGGAAAATTACCAAGCAGGTTCTCGGTTTTCCCGTCGGGATTCCCGGCGGACTTTATACCGCCGGGAATCCCGGTCGTGTGTACAGGGCTCTACACCACTGGGCTGCATCCAGTATGTCCATTTTTCAAACTATTCCTTTATACACCAAAGGGTTAAAATGAGGACATAAACCCCTATCTGGAAGTACAGGGCTTCTTTTCTAGCCCTAAAGATGAATTTTCCCACTGAAGGAAAGTTTTAAAGTGATGAGGTGATAAACCCCATGAATCACAGCATGAGTATATGCATCACTCCGCTACCAGTTTACCATGCAGTGGAACTAGAAATTTTTACTTTTTTTGTTTTTTGCTTTATTGGAGTATGATTCTTTTTTTCTTTACAAGTAGACTAAAAAATGCATCATGTAAATACGTTGTGGGAACTATTTGTCTGACTCTTGGGGCATCTGGGCCAAAATGTTTGAAAAATATATAGCAATCATTAAATACAACAGCAGAACCCCATTATGCTGCAATCACAGCACTTCTAAAGGTGTCCCTATGCCGGTCTCCCAGCTCTCACCAGAATGTTCACCCCCCCCAACAATTTAATTTCATTACAGTGCAGTATTCCAATTTATGTGCCGACCATACCTTTATCTGTTGTTTTGCTGCGGATATATCCATTCAAAACTCCAAATAGGCTCAAGCGATTGTCAGTTGTGAAGTTATCATAATTATTGTCCAACTCCTGCAAACTGTGCGACACAAAACAGAAACCATATAAGCTCCATCAAACACTGTTTTCACATTTCACAAAAAATGTACACAGTTATTAAAGTTTATGTATAACCAAAGCATCAGGTTATTTGTTCGTCCTGCCGTGTAGATAACCCTTCACAACCCGTATTGGAGGCTCAACAATATCACTCACTTAATATTCTGTAAATGAGGGGACATCCCAACCTTGACAGCTGTGAGCAGAGGATTAGCTCCCATTGGAAGAGTTCCCCTTACCTCTTGCCCTTGTGACAACTATTATTTTGGAGGTGTCAGAAACCATGAATCCGACCGAGACAGAATTACAGTTAAATCACACTTGTTAAATAATAATAATAAAAATATAAACAGTAAACGTAGTCAAAACATAGCCAGAGTTCAGGAACCGGATCAGATAGTCAGCCAAGCCAAATGTCATAGAGCCAGAGAAGAGCGTACTAGAACAGCAAGCAGGATCAGGAGCCAGAAGGGATGTCAGCCAAGCAATGCTGGCCATACACTATATGAAATTCGGTCGTTCAAACAGTTTGTTCGTTTTTCAAACAGTTAATGGGCACAAAATCGATAATCGTTGGGACGTTTTTGAGCCGAAAAAACAAATGACAAGTTTGGAAATTATTCTGCTGAACGAACGATAAATTGAAAGGTTAATGTGTTTCCCGTCTGAACTTTCTGCACTAGGTATATGTAAAAAAAACGAACCAAATTTTATTTATGTCCACTGAACGATTTATTGGTCATTACATGGTGGCAATGTCGTTTGCGCTCATGGACGAACGTTTGTTTTTCGAAAGTTTGTTTGAACGCTTTTTTGTATAGTGTATGTCCAGCACAAATCTTCAACAGGAACGCAGGAGATACTCTCTGTGATGTTGACCAAGGCGAAGGCAGAGAGCAAGTGAGCTGGAAGGCTTAAGTAGGCAGGACTGACAAGCAGGATCATCAACAGGTGAGTCACTGTGCAGAGATAGGAGCTGAGAATTAGCCGAGAGCTGAGCGGCCAGCTCAGAGAAGGAAGGGTTGAGCCCAGCCCAGACAGGAGGTAAATCTATCCACAACTAAAATGTACAAAAATAAGTATTGCCATTGGATACACTTGAATACACTGGTGCTTTAGGTTACAGGACACTCTTCCTGACCACCCCAGGGGTGGTCAAAAAATTATTTCCAATAAAATTAAAAGAAAGTTTGAACATAGATGAGACATCTTGGACTTACATCATTTTGTATGCACTGCAGTCAGCAGATTCCAACAGGGTGGACAACTGTTTAGAGTTTATGCTGAAAAATAATGGTTGTAGTCTATTAGACACCAAGGCTTTCCAATCGCTAGAGCTATAAGAGGACAGAGAGTTATTGATCACGGAGAGAGATGAAGATATCAATTGAGAGCCAACCGTATTTGACACTGATCCCGAACTCATGTTCTTCTGTAAAACAAGACCAACACAAGCAACAATTCTATTTAAAAAACAATTATATATATATAATATATGTTCAGTGCTCGCAACATTTCTTCATAACCAATATCCTCCAGCCCCTTTATTAGCTTTGTTGCCCTTCTCTGTACTCACTCCATTTCCAGTACATCCTTCCTGAGGACTGGTGCCCAGAACTGGACAGCATACGCTAGGTATGGTTAGACCTATATGACCTATAGTCTTTTTCTATTCTATTTTATTATTTTCTATTCTATTTATCTTCTATTCTATTCCTTTTTTTTCTATTTTATTATCTTCTGAAATTCAAATTTGATTCGAAAAGTATTCAAATTCAATTTTAATTTGATTTAAAGACTATGCAAATTTCATCTGAAATTTTTTGGTTTTTCAGATTAGTTTTAAATTTGTTGCTATTGTAATTTAGAAAATTAGGTTTTTCAATTTCTCTTTATTAGTTTATACAAAACGTTTACAGTTATACAAGGTTCATTACAATATGCTTGTGTTCCTTCTTATTATGTGTTAAAAAAAAAAGAGCCTTGATTAATATCTATTAGCTTCTTTATCATAAATAACTACTACATTCATACTAATATATTATTACTCTCTACCATACCCATTCATACCCCATCATGTCAATCAAACAAACTCACAAAAAAAGTCTCCCCATTCCCCCTTCTTTCCTCTTTCGATTTTATATCCCCATAGGGGGTTACCTGTTCTTTTCCATTTATAGATATTCTATCATATTTGTCGAGGACCGAAATTCATCCTATTTTTGCCATATTCCTGGCATTTGATTCTTTATATATCCTTCTTCTCTTATCTGACTTTCCATATACCGTATTTTCCAATGTATAAGACGACTTTTTAACCCCTTAAAATCTTCTTAAAAGTCGGGGGTCATCTTATACGCCGGTAACCTAACATCCCTTACCTTATCCTAAGACTTGCAGGATCGCGGCCGTCCATTTTTCAAAGCCGCGCCTCCTACTTCTTCTGTTCCGTGATAGGCGGAACACTCAGTTTCCCAGGAGACACTGTGTTTAGTGTCCGCCTATCACGGAGGCCCTCTCGTCCTGTGTTTAGTGTCCGCCTATCACGGAGGCCCTCTCGTCCTCGGACGAGAGGGCCTCCGTGATAGGACGAACACTGAACACAGTGCCTCCTGGGAAGCTGAGTGTTCCGCCTATCACGGAACAGAAGACGTAGGAGGCGCGGCTTTTGAAAAAATGGACGGCCGCGATTCTGCATGTCTTAGGATAAAGTAAGGGCATAGCGAGTCTGCCATGTAATGGGGCACAGTCTGGCATGTAATGGGGCACAGTCTGGCATGTAGTGGAACAGTCTGGCATGTAATGGTGGCACCGTGAGGCAAGGCATGACTAGTAGGAATGGGGTAGTCTTATACGCCGAGTATATCCCAAAACCAACATTTTGGCTGGAAAATTAGGGGGTCATCTTATACGCCCAGTCGTCTTATACGCCGGCACATACAGCGTATTTTCCGGCGTATAAGACGACTTTCTGGATGCAAAAAAATGCATCCAAAGTCGGGGGTTGTCTTATACGCCGGGGACGGTCTCCGTGCTGCGAGAGCGTCAATGATTTAAAAGCCGCTCCTTCTCCTCAGAGTGTTTTGTGATAGGCGGAACACAAATCTTCCCAGCAGCGCCTCTGTTCTGTGTTCCTCCTATCACAGATGCCTTCTCATCCTCTGACGAGATGAGAAGACGTCCGTGATAGGCGGAACATAGAACAGAGGCGCTGCTGGGAAAATTTGTGTTCCGCCTATCACAGGACAGTTTGAGGAGAAGGCGCGGCTTTCAAATCATTGACGCGTGCAGCACGGAGACTGTCACCGCCTGCAAGTCTATTCAGAAAAAAAGTGAGTGATTGCACTGGGGGGCAAAATAAGGCACAGTGGGGCAAGTTCAGGCACAGAGAGGGGAAAGTGATTGGAACAGTGAGGGACAAGTGATGGCACAGTGAGGGGCAAGTGATGGAACAGTGAGGGGCAAGTGATGGCACAGTGAGGAATGTAATGTAATGGCACAGTGAGATTTGAAAAAGCCTGTTTCTGTCAGCGGTTCTGGCTACCCCTCAGCTTTCAGAAAGACTAGAAAGAAGGGGGTAGTCTTATACAGTGAGTATATCCCAAAACCAAAATTTTTCCTGGAAAATTAGGGGGTCGTCTTATACGCCCAGTCGTCTTATACGCCGGCACATACAGCGTATTTTCCGGCGTATAAGACGACTTTCTGGATGCAAAAAAATGCATCCAAAGTCGGGGGTCGTCTTATACGCCGGGGACGGTCTCCGTGCTGCGAGAGCGTCAATGATTTAAAAGCCGCTCCTTCTCCTCAGAGTGTTTTGTGATAGGCGGAACACAAATCTTCCCAGCAGCGCCTCTGTTCTGTGTTCCTCCTAAAATATGGTATCTCAAATATTTTACTCCAAAAACTATTCACCAGATGACATCCGTAGTAATTCAGGAAATTTGGATACATCTGAATTCCTAAATAACTAAACATTTGTCCGAATTTTGCTTCAGAACTAAACAAATCGCACATCTACTAGGGTATACAGGCACATGTGTCTGCACAGTGTCCTGTAACCTCGACCCCCACTATCAGGAAGAAGAGATGCATGGTCACATAAGAGAACTTTTTTACCTTGTAGATCAGTTAAGGTAAGAAAGATAATTTCTGAAACTAAGCAATTTATTGTAAGTTATGACGCCTGCAAAGTTATAACTTTGCTGAAAACATGCTTTCCTTAAAGGTTTTGCGCGTGTCACCATACCTTCTTCAGAGTCGCAGACATTGTGTCCAGGAAGGAATTGACATCGCTAACATCAAACTGCCGCAACCTGGCTGCAAGCTGGTAGGCAACTCCCTCATTTGTGGCCTCGGAGACAGCAAAATCAGCCATCTGATTAGGGCTGAAACTTCTCATCACATCCATCTGGAGAATGACAGAGGAACACCAATACGATCAGTGGTGTTAAAGAAGAACGGGTAAATAGAAAAGCTGCAAAGACTGCACTTATACTCACAGGGCTGGGGTAAATTGTTGTGTCTTCAAATTGACTAAAGGACACATATGAAAAAAAACGGCCATAGTTCTTTTGGATATAGACTTCAGGATTCTCCCCCTTCTGTCCACACTTCACACCTGTAACATAGGAAACTTTCATTTACAGCACCTTGTATTTATTTAAATCTCATGCAGACTTTTTTTCCCAAATTTCTCCATATTACTAAGAACAATGGGCCAGATTCACAGAGGAAATACGCCGGAGTATCTACTGATACTCCGGCGTATTTTCAAATTTGCCGCGTCGTATCTTTATTTGTAATTCACAAAAAAGATACGATGGCTTTTGGCTAAGATCCGACAGGCGTACGGCTTCGTACGCATTCGGATCCTAGGTGTAATTTTCCGGCGGCCGCTGGGTGGAGTTTGTGACGTTTTCCAGCGTCGGGTATGCAAATTAGCTGATTACGGCGATCCACGAAGATACGCGCGTTCGTCGCAATCTCTTACGTCGTCGCTAGTCGGTTTTTCCCGTCGCAAAGTTAGGCCTGCTTTTTCATGGCTTATCTTTAGAACAGCCATGTTAAAGTATGGCCGTCGTTCCCGCGTTGAATTTCAATTTTTTTTTTTTCCGTAAGACGTCCGGGAATACGAAACGACGTAACGCACGTCGCCGTTCAAACAATACGTCGGGGCGCCGTAATTTCGCGCAAAGCACGTCGGGAAATTTCCTAACGGAGCATGCGCAGAACGTTCGGCGCGGGAACGCGCCTAATTTAAATGGTACACGCCCCATTTGAATTAGGCGGGCTTGCGCAGGACGGCTTTACGTTACACCGCCGTAAGTTTACACGCAAGTGCTTGGTGAATCAGGCACTTGCGCTGAAAACTTGCGGCGGTGTAACGTAAAGACGATACGTTACGCCGCCGCGGATGTACATGAATCTGGCCCAATGAACTTAATTATAAAGAAATACAATATTTCCTTATTAGGTCAGTTACATCACAGAAGGAATCTCATGACATCATTTGCTGTACTTTTTTTTTTTCTGGAACCACTTCAGTGCCGGGAATTAGAATACAGTAAAACCTTGGTTTGCGAGCATAATTTGTTCCAGAAACATGCTTGTAATCCAAAGCACTTGTATATCAAAGCATTTTTTTCCAGGGTATAAAAGAGAAGAGAGGCACCTCTTAAAGGGTCACTAAAGGAATTTTTTTTTTTAGCTAAATAGCTTCCTTTACCTTACTGCAGTACTGGTTTCATGTCCTCATTGCTCGTTTTTGCTTTGATGTTGCTGTAAAACTGCTCTGATCTCCACACTTCCTGCTTGTCTGGCTCCTTATAACCATCATACTGGGAGCTTTTCACGATGGTCTAAGCTGTTTTTTATCCATAGGAAAATTTTCTATTTTTTTTCAACGATGGAAAACAAACCAATGGGGCCCACACACGATCGGTTTGTCTGATAAAAAGGGTCCATCGGTCTCTTTTCATCAGACAAACCGATCGTGTGTACAGGGTTTAAGTGTAGCAATAAGTTGCTAAATGTTGTACCTTCATTAAATGTAACCATATTGCTACACTTAGAGGCTCCTCTCTTCTTTTTTATACTCAGGTGTGACATGACGCTTATATCAAGACATCGCTTGTATATCAAGGCAAAATGTATTAAAACATTTTGCTTGTCTTGCAAAACGCTCTCAAACCAAGTTACTCTCAAACCAAGGTTTTACTGTATTTGATGAACTAAAGAAGACATACCCACAATCAGTTTTGGGTTTTAGTATAGCCAATGGAAAATGGGGGTGCAGAAATTAACATTGGGAAAATCCTAAACAATGAGAGTTGGAGATTTAACAAAAACATTCTATAAAAAACACCAGCCTAGTGCCTTATCCCAAGGCTTTTATTAAAAATCTTAAAAAAAAAAGAAAAAAACTCACAAACGTATGAATAAAATTAGCTTATCAAGTCACTCATCCATAGCTCAGTAATCCAAGACTCAGCAGAACTTGGGGGGACCTCACCGGGATCCCTTCTGGTACACATTTTGAAGGCATCACCTTCTTCATCAGAGCCTTCGTCATCAGCCCTGATGAAGAAGGTGATGCCTTCGAAATGCATCAGTCAGCAGGGATCCAAGAGAGGTCCCCCTATATTCTGCAGACTGATGAGTCTTGGATTACTGAGCCAAACTAATTTTATTCATACATTTGCATTATTTTTTATTATGATTTTTAATAAAACGTATGAATAATTTACGAATTTTGTAATTTACAAATATCAATAAGCTGTTTTATATTTTTTCGAATTTCTGGATTTTCACATTTTGAATTTACGAATTATCGAATTTACGAATTTCTGGACTTTCAAATTGACTATTTTTGAATTTCAAAATTTATGAATTTTCAAATTTTCGCATTTACGAATTTACAAATTTACGAATTTTTTAATTTTCTAATATTCTAATTTACGAATTTTGGAATTTTACACAATTTCACATTCTCAAATTTACAAATTTATGAGTTTACGAATTTGCGCATTTGTCGAAATTCGGTAAAAAAACTAATTTGGAATGAAACGAATTGCACATGCCTAATCTAAGTACCTTTTCCCTAATCAATATATAGTTGTCACATGACCCAAATTTTTCCCAGCCTGTCTACAGGGAAACATAAGCAGGAGGAGCTTCTAGTCCTCTGCTGGTCACATGTTAAAAAAAAAAAAAAACTTTGGAATACAGAGTAAAAATCAAAAATATCAATATGCTGTTTTATATTGTCATACAAATATATATTTGAAATAAAATTGTTGTTGTTTAGTGGAAATAACATGGTGTGGGTGGATTTCTGCCAGTCACGGACTGTGTCATGCCCCTCCAGCCTGTGTCTTAGAATAAGAGGGAGGTGAAGCCACCATTAATTTACATGTAATATGCCAATCCCATTGAGTTTAGCTGGTTAATGGGCATGGAGGAGGAGGGAGGGAGTGGGCTGTCATTTACCACTGTGTATACGCCCACATGTGTGACTCTATAGTCACATGGGCTGCTCCAAT
Organism: Rana temporaria; assembly: GCF_905171775.1. Classification (NCBI taxonomy): domain Eukaryota; kingdom Metazoa; phylum Chordata; class Amphibia; order Anura; family Ranidae; genus Rana; species Rana temporaria. Next base: position 23,680,485 of record NC_053494.1, on the reverse strand, counting down.
GTGATAGGGAGAAAATGCTCAGGGTATGAACTCATTGAAAACTGAGCATGTGCAGAGTTGCCACCAAAACTGCAAAATCTCTAGCTGAATTGGGGACATGAACAGAAGGGGGAGACAGAGAGCAGCAGGATCAACCAGGTTTTTTGAATGCAGAAAAGGAATCTCATAGTGACTGAGTGAGTACGAACAGCATGTAATATACTATTTATTGATTGGTTTAGTGATAGTTTAATATTATGATTTTTTATGATGTGTTTTGATGAATCATGTCAACATTGCCATTACACAGATTGTTTAGGTTACCTGATATAGCCCTAACGGAATCAAACTGTGGTCGGATAAGTTTGTCATATACAGCCTGCCGTGACTTCGCACTCATTCTATCATACACATTGTTTAATCCAGTCAGCCTGTAGGAGAAGAAAATTTACCAGATGTTGTCCTCTGATCTAAAACCAAACTGATTTTAAAAGGTGTACATAAAACTTCAATGCAACCATGAATAAAATATCAGCGTAACCAAATCACTCCATAATAATAGTAAGCCTGTGTGTCCTATGCATAGAAAAACTGCTTGCTATGATCGGCGGTGAAATATGGTGGTTGCCTTGTGCCGTTATGCTGATCCAATGATTTTAGTACTTTCAGAGTCAACTAGTTTTCTAAAACGAAGAACAGCAATCACGGTTATCTAATGCAGTGTTTCTTTTCAGTTGAGGCACCCTTTAAAATGATGGACAGTCTCGAGACAAAATGTAAAACAAATTACACTTTTGCACACTGGTTCTGACTAGCAGTGGCGGCTGATGCTTACATTTTTTGGGGGGCGCAAAGAAACTGAAAAATTCTGGAAAATACTGAAACAGAAACATCAAATGCAGCCACTGTGCCTATCATATGCAGCCACTGTGCCCATCATATGCAACCACTGGACCCATGAAAAGCAGCCACTGTGCCCATGAAATGCAGCCATTATGCCCGTGAAATGCAGCCACTGTGCCCATCAGATGCAGCCACTGTGCCCATCATATGTAGCCTCTGTGCCCATGAAATGCAGCCTCTGTGCCCTATCAATTGCAGCCTCTGTGCCCCATCATAGGCTGCTACTGTGCCCCCTCAATTGCAGCCTCTAAGCCCATCATATGCTGCTACTGTGCCCCCTCAATTGCAGCCTCTGTGCCCATTCTATGTAGCCACTGTGTCCCATCAATTGCAGCCTCTGTGCCCGTCATATGTAACCCCTGCCCGCTCGCTGTCTGACCAGCACTTACCCCATCTTGAGTCAGGCAGCGGGTGACGGTGGCGAGCTGTGAGATGGGAAGCGCGGGTCAGGCGATGTGGCTTTTGTGTCCTCCGTGTCTCTTCTTTTGCTAGCTGGCCAATGGGATTGCCTGGCCTTCAGCCAATCAGGTGACCGGTATTAGACCTGCATCTCCTGATTGGCGGAGAGATGGTTCAGTGTTAGAAAAGCAAATATTAATTTGCTTTTCTGAGGGACCGTTTTCATCGGTTGAACGATGAAGCTGACTGATGGTCTGATGTGCCTACACACCATCAGTTAAAAAAACGATTGAGTCCAACGCGGTGACGTAAAACACAATGACGTGCAGAGAAAAATTAAGTTCAATGCTTCCAAGCATGCGTCGACTTGATTCTGAGCATGCGCAGGTTTTTAACCAATGCTTTTGCGTACTAACCATCGGTTTTGACCTATCGGTTAGGCGTCCATCGGTTCAATTTTAAAGCAAGTTCTCTTTTTTTGGACCGAAGGACAAATGACCGATGGGGCCCACACACGATTGGTTTGGACCGATGACACTGAACTTCAGTCCGTTTTCATCGGTTTTGTCTGATCGTGTGTACGCAGCCTGACACGCCTGGATGGAATGCAAGCTCTGCGATCCAAGTCCACCTTTTTTGAAGCCTATTAAAGTCTATGGCTCTAATCATGTGCTTCAAACCACCAAACCCCCCCCCCCCCCCCCCGCCGCTGGAATTCAGGCGTTTGGTGTCCGAAAAGGGGCCGAACGCCTAAAAGGGGGTGGCAACGGCGACTATGGATAGATTCATGCAATGCAATTAAGGATTCTTTATAATTTATTTCAGATTCATTGAAATTTGTTACTGTCGTGATTGGATACTACCGAATCTCAGAATAACGAAAAATTCATCCCAATTTTGATTCGTAACCAAAGGGATTGCACATGTCTAGAAAGTATTTGAAGTATTGTTCCTTCTAGTGAGAGGGATGTGCACTTCACACAAGAATCAGATTTACTATTCTAAAGCAGAAAGACCAACCTTTCAATTAAATTGATTAATTAAAGTGGTATTAAAGGTTTTGCTTTCTTTTTTTTTTTTAAATAATGTTATACTTACCTGCTCTGTGTAAAGGTTTTGCACAGAACAGCCCCAATCTTCCTCTTCTTGGTTTCCCCACCGATGCTCCTGGCTCCTCCCCCTTGATCAGTGCCCCCAATAGCAAGTAATTTGCTATGGGGGACCTGGTGCATGCTCACTCCAGAGCCCTGCTTGATGTGTCCATTAGACACGGCGGCGTAACGTATCGTATATACGTTACACCGCCGCAAGTTTTCATCGCAAGTGCCTGATTCACCAAGCACTTGCGTGAAAACTTACACCGGCGGCCTCCGGCGTAAGCCTGCATAATTCAAAGGGGCGTGTGCCATTTAAATTAGGCGCGCTCCCGCGCCGGACCTACTGCGCATGCTCCGTTTTGAAATTCCCACCGTGCTTTGCGCAAAGTGACGTCATTTTTTTGAACAGCGACATGCGTAGCGTACTTTCGTATTCCCGGACGTCTTACGCAAGAAAAAAAAAATTGAAATTCGACGCGGGAACGACGACCATACTTTAACATAGGCTGTGTAAAGTTAGGGCAGGTAAAACGACGACAAACTTTGCGACGGGGAACTAGACTAGCAACGACGTAACGAACGCGAAAAACCGTCGTGGATCGCCGTAAAACCTCATTCGCATACCCGACGCTGGAATACGACGCGAACTCCACCCAGCGGCGGCCGAGGTACTGCATCCTAAGATCCGACAGTGTAAGACAATTACACCTGTCGGATCTAAGGGCTATCTATGCGTAACTGATTCTATGAGAGATACGACGGCGTTTCAGAGAAACGCCGTCGCATCTCTTCTGTGAATCTGGCCCATAGAGCCGTGACTCAGTTCTGTCTCCTCATTGGCTCACTGACTGTGATTGACAGGCGTGGGAGCCAATGGCTCCTGCTGTTGTCTCAGCCAATGTGGTGAAAGTGTCGGGACAGCCGAGAATCTTGTGCGCATCGCTGGATCGAGAGGGAGCTCAGGTGAGTAATAGGGGGGGCAGCAAAAGTCTTCAGTCTTTGTAACCACTTTAAGTCATTACTGTTCAAAAGTAAATCCTGAATTAAACAAAACCTAGTCTGATCTAACCACCACCTTCCACACAGGCCAAGTTTCCATACCTGCTATACCAGAAAACTAAATTGTTAGGTAGCCTTTAAAAATTAGGTTATGGGTATTTACACACATTCTTTATTTTAATGAGTCTGTAGGGAGGCCACAAGTGAACCGGACATCCGCCATATTTAATAAAACAACTAGCATTTAGATACAACACATGTACGTACAGTTGTTGATACGATGCACATTCCATTGGGTAGTCGATTTTCTCCAGTTGTGTTCCATCAACATTGTGAAGGATGGGCATTAGTGTGTCCTGGAACCACGACTTCCACTGGACTGGCTGGAAAGTTTTCATGACTGGAGAGAGGACGTTGAAGGTTTTGTTCAGGATCAAATTCCCCATTGGGCTGTTCTGCAGGTCCTCCTACAAATCATTAACCACTCAGTTTAAAATCAACATCCAAAATGTTTTTTTTAATAAATGACAGTAAATAAAGGCCAAATGGTCCATCTAGCCTCCCCTATTCATTAGGCTGCATGAGTAATTTTTTGGCGTGAGCACCATTAATGTGTACTTATAGCCAGCTCTTTTAAGTTTTTGATAGAGTGGTGTAGGGTTAGAGCCTATGTCAGCTTTAAATAATACGTATAAAAAAGTGCACTTTTTTATACTTATTATTTAGACTACAGTGGTTCTCATAGTGTGAAAGCAGCTTTTTCGGAAAACCATAACTGTGGCTATACACACATATTTTTTACTATGCGTAAAGGTTTACAGCTTACCGAAGCCCTACTGTTGACCTGATCTAAGAATTCTTTTGCTTTGTCACTGGAGTCTATGTTGTCCAATACTGGAGTAATGGCTGATTCGTTCTTCAGGGCTCCAGACTCAATAGTGTAGTCTGCCAATTGAGAACCAGTGAATGCGTTCAGGGACGAAACCTATAAGGAATGATCAGACATGTAAACATCCACATACATTATCATGCTTTATTTTTATATCTGGTGAGTTTAGTTACTCAATTTAAAAAGAAATCCATCAACCTCACACAAATTCTTACTGAGATGTTCCAAAGGAAGGCAACTGATGCCAAACATGCCTTATAGGAGGAAAATAATTCCTAAGGTCAGGCGACTCCATTTTCTAGATCAGAATATTATTATTTTAACTTGTATAACTCTGGACATTTATTGAAAGAAAAAGTTTTTTTTTTTCAATTGTTGCTTTTCCCATTCCTTCCCTATTTGATATAGCATGTGCCACTCTAATGCCGCGTACACACAGTCGGAATTTCCGACAACAAATGTTCGATGTGAGCTTTTGGTCGGATATTCTGACCATGTGTAGGCTCCATCGGACATTTTCTGTCAGAATTAGAGTTATGTGCTAAAATATAATACTACTTAAGATTTGGTGGATCCAGTAGTGTATTTAGGTTTTGTGCTGCCCTAGGCCTGACTAAACTTGTGCACCCCCTAATTTAAATATGACCCACCCCTTCCTGTCAAGACCACACCCCTTTCTGTTTAAGTTTTTCGAGTGGAGACATCAGTTCTTAGGGCTTAACCACTTAAGCCCCGGACCAAAATGCTGCCTAAAGACCCAAGGGGTTTTTACAGTTCGGGACTGCGTCGCTTTAACAGACAATTGCGCGGTCGTGCGACGTGGCTCCCAAACAAAATTGGCGTCTTTTTTTCCCCACAAATAGAGCTTTCTTTTGGTGGTATTTGATCACCTCTGCGGTTTTTATTTTTTGCGCTATAAACAAAAATAGAGCGACAATTTTGAAAAAAATGCTATATTTTTTACTTTTTGCTATAATAAATATCCCCCAAAAACATATATAACATTTTTTTTTCCTCAGTTTAGGCCGATACGTATTCTTCTACCTATTTTTGGTAAAAAAAAATCGCAATAATCGTTTATCGGTTGGTTTGCGCAAAATTTATAGTGTTTACAAAATAGGGGATAGTTTTTTTTTTTTTTGTTTTTTTTTACTACTAATGGCGGCGATCACCGATTTTTTTCGTGACTGCGACATTATGGCGGACACTTCGGACAATTTTGACACATTTTTGGGACAATTGTCATTTTCACAGCAAAAAATACATTTAAATTGCATTCTTTATTGTGAAAATTACAGTTTGCAGTTTGGGAGTTAACCACAGGGGGCGCTGTAGGAGTTAGGGTTTACTTTGTGTGTGTTTACTAGTGTAGGGGGGTGTGGCTGTAGGACTCACGTCATCGATCGTGTCTTCCCTATAAAGGGAATGACGCGATCGATGCGCCGACACAGTGAAGCACGGGGAAGCCGTGTTTACACACGGCTCTCCCCGTTCTTCAGCTCCGGGGAGCGATCGCGACGGAGTGGCTATAAACGAATAGCCGCGCCGTCGTCCCGGATCGCTCCTGAAGCCACGGGGACCGCCGCATGTACGGGGGGGGGTCCCGATCGGACCCCCGACCCACGTCAAGCAGGGCACGTATATATACGTACATGTGCCTGCCTGTGCCATTCTGCTGACGTATATGTACATGAGGCGGTCCTTAAGTGGTTAAAGTGTCATCTATAGTTCTACTTTAAGCACAAATTTCTGATAATTTTATGGAGAGGACTAAGAAGATATAACCAGGCCAATGGTACAGCAGAAAACATATAGCACAGTGAGGAAGGTTTGTGGTCCAGGATGATAGGACAGTCAAAATTAGAAGCAGCTTGCGTTACACTAAAGCCCCATACACACAATCTGACGTTTTTACAACAAACTTCAAAATGAGCAGGTTTTCAAAAAAATCCGACCGTGTGTACGCTCCATCGGACAAACTTTTTCTGTTTCCATCGGACAAAAGTTTGCTCTGCAAACAGACAAACTTTTCGACAAAAAAAGTCCTACGGTGCAAAATCCTATCGTGTGTACAGAAATCCATCGGACTTTAGTCCAAAGTACAAACACGTATGCCCAGAACCTATGTTAAAATCAACCAAAAATAGCAGAAGTTGACCAAAGGGTGACGGTAAAGAGCAGAAAAATCACGTGATTTTGGGAAAGTTTGCAGAAAAAGTCCTGCCGTGTGTATGCTATGGGTGTTCCCAGCCAACGCCCTTCAAACAAAAATCCACGGAAAAGTTTGTTTGAAGTCCTACCGTGTGTATGGGGCTTCACAGTGTAGCGCAAGCCGACGGGGACTCTTTCCGTGCTACCCCCCTGCAAAGTGCTGCCCTAGGCCTGGGCCTTGTTGGCCTAGGCCAGGATACAGCGTTGGGTGGATCCCTAGTTTCCACCATGTAATAGGAATAAGCAATGACAAAAAGACCTTATTTTAGTATCATGAATTCCTCTCTGGAAAAAATAAATAAATAGATTATAGAATTCTTACCGGGTTGAATTCTGGGTTGCCTGTTTGTAAATCTGCAAGTGTAGCCTGTCCACTGAAATTTCCAAAGAATGTCATAAGCCATTTACTACTGCTTCCAGAAGGAGTTGGACAAGCACTTCCTGCACAAAAGAATTGACAAACAATACAGTCTAAAAATGCCACAAACAAAAGAAAATAAAAAGATTTTGGGCTAGATTCACATAGATCAGCGGATCTTTAGATCCGTGTGATCTATGTGATTTAAGATCCGCTGCCGCAAGTTTGAGAGGCAAGTGGGTAATTCACAACACACTTACCTCCAAACTTGCGGCGGCGGATCGTAAATCCCCCGGCGGAATTCAAATTCCGCGGCTAGGGGGGGTGTACTATTTAAATCAGGGGCGTTCCCGCGCCGATTTAAATGAGCTTGCGCCGTCCGCGAAATTACCCGGCGTGCATTGCTCCCACTGACGTCGCTAGGACGTCAGTGGTTTCGGCGTGAGCGTAACTTGCGACGCGCGGGTTTCTGAATCAGCGTATGCAAACGACGTAAAAAAAAACAAAAATCGACACGGGAACGACGGCTATACTTAACATTGGCTGCGCCTCATAGAAGCAGGGGTAAGTATACGCCCGGAAAACCGCTACGTAAACATCGTAACAACACTGCGTCGGGCCCGCGTACGTTTGTGAATTGGCGTATCTCGCTGATTTACATATTTCTCAGTGTAAATCAGCGAGAACGCCCCCCGCACCATTTTTAAATTGCAGGTAAGATCCGACGGTGTAACACAGTTACACCTGTCGGATCTTAGGCATATCTATGCGTAACTGATTCTATGAATCAGGCGCATAGATACGACCAGCCTAAGTCAGAGATACGACGGCGTATCAGGAGATACACCGTCGTATCTCTCTGTGAATCTAGCCATATATATATATATATATATATATACATACATAATATATATATTTAGACACACAGAAGCGAATGAGAATCATTGATTTATTTTTAATTGGAAAATTTTACAATTGAACGTTGGCTTCTTCAAAGTATGCACCATGTGAGTGTACGCAGAGCTCCCAGTGATTTTTCCATTCTTTATTTCATCCCTGGAAGTCTTCAAGTGGGATGGAGTTCAGAGCCTGTGTATTGGCTCTTTGGACGTTATCCCCACTACCAAAATGGTTTCCTTTCTCATGTTCACTTGGTAATTCTCATTCCCGCTCCAATCATTCTGATAATGAGCCGTCGGTCACGGTTGAGAACAGATCTCGCCGTTTCGTTTTTAACTGATGGCTCACTATCAGAATGATTGCAGAAAAAACGGGAATTGCCAAGTCAATCGTTTTGACTGTTTTTGGCCTGAAAAGAATGGAAAACGAATGCAGACACTAAATCAAAGGACTGAGGGCCAGATTCACATAGAATCCGGCTGCGCTGCGGCGGCGTAACGTATTCCATTTACGTTACACCGCCGTTTGATTCACAAAGCACTTACCTGTAAACTTGCGGCGGCGTAGCGTAAATCCGCACGGCGCAAGCCCGCCTAATTCAAATGGGGCGGGCACCATTTAAATTAGGCGCGTTCCCGGACCGAACATACTGCGCATGCTCTGTCCCGAAAATTACCCGACGTGCATTGCGCTAAATGACGTCGCAAGGACGTCATTGGTTTCGACGTTAACGTAAATGCCGTCCAACGCCATTCACGGACGACTTACGCAAACTACGTGAATTTTCAAATTTCGACGCGGGAACAACGGCCATACTTAACATTGGCTAGACCACCTAGAGGGCAGCCTTAGTTTTACGCCACGTATCTCGACGGACACAACGTAAATTTAGAGCAACGGGCAAAGTGTACGTTCGTGAATCGGCATAACTAGTCATTTGCATATTCTACGCCGACCGCAATGGAATCGCCACCTAGCGGCCGGCCTAGAATTGCATCCTAAGATCCAACGGTGTAAGTCAATTACACCTGTCGGATCTTAGGGCTATCTATGCGGAACTGATTCTATGAATCAGCCGCATAGATACGACAAGCGTATCTCAGAGATACGACGGCGTATCAGGAGATACGCCGTCGAATCTCTGCTGTGAATCTGGCCCTGAATACTTACAACATTTTTGTTAACACGAGCTCCAGCCCAAATTTTTTTTTCCTTTTCATAGAGTGGGAGTAGACCCAGTGTCAGTTTTTATTCCTGTCGGCGTCCTTGATGGGGGAGGGGGCTTTCTGCTCATTACTTGTCAGGACAGGAAGTGACATAAAATCTCTCCAATAGGGACACAGACACAAACCAGATTTTAGTAAGGCTAGGCAAGAATGTCTAACATTGGTTTAATTGCCCTCTCTCCAGAAGACAACTGCCCCTCTTCTGCCCACCTTGTAAATTAAATAACATGTATCACTATCCAAAGCTAACACAAAAGAACTAGACATTTTATTAGTCATCTGAATGTAACATTAATTGAAAATAGTCGTTTTTTTGTCTTTGTGTTTGTTTTGTAGCACGTCCTTTTTTTTTTTCGCTGATAATCCTTGATCATTTGTATATGGATTGTACCAGGAGGGTCAGGTAAACATAAATAGGAGAGGATTGGAGGAAAGAGGGAAATGGATTCTTCTAGACAGTCTTCTTAATAAAAAGGGAGCTACCGTTTTATAGCCAGATTCAGGTACAGTTACGACGGCGTATCAGTAGATACGCCGTCGTAACTCTGAATCCGCGCCGTGGTATATTTAAGCGTATGCTCAAACTGAGATACGCTTAAATATTGCTAGGATACGACCGGCGTAAGTCTCCTACACCGTCGTTTTACACTGGCCGCTAGGGGCGTGTACGCTGATTTACGCCTAGAATATGTAAATCAGCAAGATACGCCAATTCACGAAACATACGCAGGGCCGTCACGGTAAAGATACGCCGTTTACGTAAGGCGTTTTCAGGCGTAAAGATAAACCACCAAAAAGATGGTGCCGCCAATGTTAAGTATGGACGTCGGACAGCCGTCAAATTTTTCACGTTTTACGTCGTTTGCGTAACTAGTCCGTGAATGGGGCTGGGCGTAAGTTACGTTCACGTCGAAAGCATTTACTTTTTGCGTCGTGATTTGGAGCATGCGCACTGGGACACGTCCACGGACGGCGCATGCGCCGTTCGTTCGAAGCGTCATTTATGTGAGGTCACGAATAATTTCCATAAAACACGCCCACCTCTTCCACATTTGAATTAGGCGGGCTTACGCCGGCCAATTTACGCTACGCCGCCGCAACTTACAGAGCAAGTGCTTTGTGAATACTGCACTTGCCTCTCTAACTTGCGGCGGCGTAACGTAAATAACATACGTTACGCCCGCACAAAGTTAAGCCGCCGTACGTGAATCTACCTATTAGTGTTTAACAATACCTGTAGAAGCCAGGACTTCTTGGTTGAATGTTTTGATTCGGTTATACATGGCTCTTCTTTGGTCATCATCCAGTTGAGAATAGACTTTACTGAAGCCCCCAACACTGCATACAGAGCAGAAGCCTGTTAAAACCATCAAAAGTCCAGCACAATCTATTGTACCAGTAAAGATTCAATAATAATGTAGACGTACATGTTGCTTTGGGAAGAGCAGTCAATATCCATGCGAAGGGAGCCAATGTCTTTGGGGGAAGAACTTTCGAGAAAAATCACAAGTTCTTCTCCCAACCATAATTTATAATCATTCGTGGTCTTTAAGCTCTCAAACAATGTTGACTTCAATGTTGTGAAAATCATGTTCCGGACATTGCTGTCTGGCAGCTGTGTAATCTTTTTCTGGATAGGACAATAATAAAGAGAAACACATTTAAAAGATGGGTAAAGCTTCTAAATTAACCACCTACACCTAAACTGACAACCTCCCTCCCGCATGTCAGTCCCGATTTCGAGGGCGATTTCACAGACATCTGTGCATGTTCCTGCACAGATGCCAATGACAATCGCACCCCGAAATCGGCAAAAGTAGTACAGTAACGACTTTTGGGAATCGGAGCGGTGCTGCAAATGCGGCGTCGCGCCGATTCAGACGGTGCCATTGCTGGCAATTTCAGCTGACTTGGCATGCGATTTGACATGTCAAATCGCATCATTGTGAACCAGGGCTTAAATTGTTATTAATTTATTTAATTAAAGGGGTTGTAAAGGTTTGTGTTTTTTCACCTTAATGCATCCTATGCATTAAGATGAAAAAACACCTCGCTGTCACCGCCCCCCCAGCCCCCCTGTTTTACTTACCTGAGCCCATTCCCCTGCTGTGCGCGTCCCCCAGGAACCTCTTCTCCACTGCTTCTCGGCGTTGATTGGATAGATTGATAGCAGCGCAGCCATTGGCTCCCGCTGCTGTCAATCAAATCAAATGACACGGCCGCCGAGGGGCGGGACCGAGTCATACACTGTGTCTATGGACACAGCATGTATGACAGGGAGCGTGCCCGCAAGCTAACCCCCTCGGGATAAAGCTTCCCAGAGAGGGTTAGCTATTGCGGGGAGGAGCAGAGACAGCCGTCATTGGACCCCAGAACAGCAGGATTGGGGCCACTCTGTTCAAAACAAACTGCACCTCGGAGGTAAGTATAACATATTTATTATTAAAAATAAATAAAAATTAATCCTTTACAACCCCTTTAATTCATTTTTTACTGTCCCTTAAAAAAACATCCTGTCAGTGTGAGGCGAGTGGAGACGATTACCGGCACTTCTGTGTTTACATTTGATCAGCTGTGATTGGACACAACCAATCACATGGGTAAAGAGCCACGTCATCGGCTCTTTTCCAAGATTGTGGTTGTGCCGTGTCCCAGGGACATAGCGCACTCGGGATCACCGTGCTGCCCACCCCCCGCGTGCAAGAGCGGTCAGATTGGTGAAAAGTTATGTGACGTTGTCCCAGAACGAGAGTAAAAGTGGGTTTAACCTTTGTCTTTAACCACCTCCCGCCCATCGTATAGTCAAATGACGGGGGGCAGGAGGTTGTCAAAGACAAAGGTTAAAGCCACTCAGGCCTTGTACTCACGACCGGATCTGTGCGCTGGAAACTGTCTGCCCGACAGTTTCCGGCGTACAAGGCTGATTTGTGTTTTGTTCCGCTGGCGTGTACACACCAGCGGACCAAATTCCCGTCGTACCGGAACGCGTGCACGTAAACTACGTACGACGTCACTATAAAGGGGAAGACCAAAGTTAATGGCGCCGCCCTCTGTTCCTCTTTTGCTAGTTACGGGTTTGCTCGTGTTAGTGAAGGTTTGGTTAGAGCTGATTCGCGCTTCTCGGTCTCCAGGCTTTGACAGCGTGTATTCACGGGTTCAGTGCGTGTGCTTGCGGTAACGTAGTTGTCATTCGGCTATAGGCAAGCAGGTTGTTTCTGCTTTAGCAGTTGCATCCTGTGCGCTCGTATCTGTTTGTCACGCGTTTGTCGCAGGTAGTGCTGGATTTGCGAGTGCTTTCTGTTTCAGTGTGTTCTTGACTGACCAGCCGGCCGGTTTGAAGCCATGATGGAGCAGCAGCGTCAATTTTCGCGAGTTGGTGCTGTTTATGGGATGGCTGCTGGATATGTTCATTTGTCCAGTACTTTGGCCAGAAACAGGGGGCGGAGGCGTTTCTGGACCAAGAATTGGTTGCGCCAGCGTGACCAGTTCTCACATATGCCTCTGCTTAGGGAACTCCAGGAGAATAATCCTAATGACTTTAGGAATTTTCTCCGCATGACGGACCCCGTATTCAACAGTCTGCTGGAACTTCTGTCCCCCTATATCACGAGGCAGGACACTGTGATGCGCCAAGCCATCACGGCCGAGCAGAGGCTTATTGCCACGTTGCGGTACCTGGCGACTGGGAGGAGCCTGCAGGACCTCAAGTTCTCGACAGGCATCTCTCCGCAGGCGCTTGGGGTCATCATACCGGACACGTGTGCTGCCATCATCAAAGTTATGCATGAGGAGTATATTAAGGTAAGTTTCCTGGCTGTAATAATGTTGCTAACTAACTTTATTTTTAATTTCCCAGATATGCTGTGTGTTTAACTAACGTTACCTTTTCTCCCTATGCATGTTGATATAAGCTTTACATGTTTTATTCTTGGCCTACCTGCATATTTGTCCCTTACCCAATATTAACCTGTCCAGCATGCTATCCTAGGGACAAACCCACCTTGCCATTTTTTCAAACAGGACTTTTTGTTTTTTGTGTCCCCCCCCCCCCCCTTCAAACTTTTATTGTCCCCATCAGAGGGCTGTGGAGTCTCTTAATGAAGTGGCCCTATATATTTCATTTCCCAAATTCTCCATGCACATTTTTCTAATGCAATTTTAATACTGTGAACTGTCACAAGGATGCTTGTAGGATGTTTTTGTTACAAAGTACTAAATCTCTATTTTTGTTTGTCCCCACAGCTACCCTCCACACCACAGGAATGGCAGTCTGTGGCTTCCCAATTTGCCCAGCGGTGGGATTTTCCAAACTGCGGTGGAGCAATAGATGGGAAACACGTCCGCATTGTGCCCCCACCCCGCTCGGGGTCCTACTATTATAATTACAAGGGTTATCATAGTATTGTGTTGATGGCGGTGGTATCGGCACAGTATGAGTTTCTATATGTGGACGTGGGGAAGAACGGCCGGATGTCTGATGGGGGAGTGTTCGCACGGACTGATTTCTATGATCGTCTCCAAGCTGGTGGTCTGGCATTGCCACCAGATGAAGATAATGTGGAAGGACTTCCGTTTGTGTTCCTAGCGGACGAGGCTTTCGGGCTTGGTCCTCACCTCATGCGGCCTTTTCCCCAGAGGACCCTCACCTCAGAGAGGAGTGTGTTTAATTTTCGGTTGGGCAGGGCTCGGAGGGTAGTCGAGAATGCCTTTGGGATACTCACCAACCGGTTCCGCCTGTTCAGGACATCGATACATCTGGCGGAATATAAATTGGACACCGTTGTATTTGCCTGCTGCATTTTGCACAACTTTTTACGCAGGCACTCCCAGACGTACCTACCCGACATCGGTTCTGAGGCAAGACTACCCTCAGATCCCCTTCCCGGGCTGGACACTGGTCGCGCTGGCTTGGCCCCCCAATCAGCTCGTGAGGTACGCGACAAATATGTTGAGTACTTCATGGGTCGGGGGGCCATTGCTATGCCAGATCATATTTCTTTCTAATTCGGCCCCCAAAGAAAGGAATATTCTAAAAAATAATAAATAATTAGACCATTGGACTTTATACAGTTGTTTGTCATTAATGCTTTTTCTCTTTTTCTGTCTTCCTGGTTCTCTAACTAACTTCTTCAATTGTAATGCATAATTGATTTCTCCACTTTTAGTAACTAACCACATTTTGCACAGTATTCACTCATCTACAAACAGGGTATTGAGTCTAGAAATAAGAAGCAACTCCATTTGTAAATTTTGAGGTCAAGTATTTTAATTTTTGCTTGTTCATGACCCCAAAAATTATTTTATAGTTTTTTCATTACTCCCTGCTTTTGTACTTAGGAGTCTACAAAAATTTTTTAGATTTTTTTTTTTTTTCAGGTAATTCAACCAAAAATATTATGCAGATTATACATTTATTAACAAGTTCACTTTTTTTTTTAGCAAATATAGTTAGATTTATTGTTTACATATATATATATATATATATATAGATTATTTTTGGTGGGGTGTTTACCGCCTTATTTTTTTTTTTTGGGCATATTTTTTATGCACAAAAAACAATAATTTTTTGACCATTTTTTTTGTTTTTGGTGTGTTTTTCTAAAAGTAAATTTTTCGGTGAGATTTTGGAGTCAAATCTCTACTTCACTAAATTCAGTGATTAGAGAGATTTATAATTCTATATATATATATTTTAAATTTTTTGGCGTTGTTTATTCTTTATGGTCTAAACTTTATAGTATCCCAAAATGTTCAACATGGTCAAAAAGTAACAAAATCCAATTCCAAAAATATAAAAACTCACAACAGCAGTCAGTCATGGTGTGCTTTCACACTGGAACACGCCAAAATTGGAAGATACACACATTCAGTGCAAACTCGCCAAATGTCATTGGTTCAACAGACAAATGGCCACATGTGCTATCTGACATCATGGGTGATCAATGTCTGTGTTCTGTGGGAGCAAACCCTTCCTCTCAACTACTTGAGGATGGAGGAGGGGGTTGGACCCACAAAGCACAGACATTAGATATTCTGTGATGGCAGATAGCACATGTTGGCACACTGTGTGTGTATCTTCAAATTTTGGCGTATTCATTATTCAAACTGTAAAAATGTTTGTGGGGGCGGGGGATGGGCGGGGGGTGTTTCAGTCTTTGACACGGCCCATCATGTCAATAATGTTTTTAAAATTAGATTCGATCACCATCATTCTTTGCCGCATATTGTCCATTTCCGTGCTGCATTCCAAAAGGACATTTGTTACATTCTGTTCCATGAGAAACATCCTTTCACGCATATTGTGCATTTCAGTGCTGCACTCCATTACCTGCTGAATAATTATAGCAGCACTTGCACGTGAAAATATTGGCACACCATCCTCCTCCCCTAAAAAAAATAAAAAAAATGGCATTTACAACATTATTTTTCGATGAGGCCTATCTACATATGTTTTTTTGAAGCAAGCTAGGGTGACACTGACCTGATGGGCTTCTCCTTTCCACCTCTTCGACATCTTCTATCACTCCTCCTTCTTCCACCACCTCCCCATCATCTTCTATCACTCCTCCTTCTTCCACCACTTCCCCATCATCTTGGACTCCTCCTTCATCCATCAATCCACCTTCTTTCAATTCGCCAAATTGTTCTTCCGCCACTTGCCCTTCATCTGCTATAACTTCTAAGTCCAAAATTACTTCTTCCTCCTCTCTTCCTTCCTCCTTTCTTCCTTCCTCCTCTCCTTCCACATCCTCCTCTCCTTCCACATCCTCTTCTCCTTCCACATCCTCTTCTCCTTCCACATCCTCTTCTCCTTCCACATCCTCTTCTCCTTCCACATCCTCCTCCTCCTCCACATGTTGAGATGGCAGATTTTGGCCTTGTCTGGCCCTCTCTGCCTCCTCCAAATGCTGGCGACTTCTTTCCCCTGAAATAAACCAAAAAAAATGTAGACTCATCAGCACACAGATATTGGAGAGCATAAATCGCACACATTGCTTAGAAGATGCTTTCATTTAGTTACTTTTATCTTTCACCAAACCTACATTTTGCAATTACTTCTATATGGCAAGCTCTGATCCTGCCCCTTTTTAGCAAAGTGACACACATGGATGTCCCCCCTAAACAGTATTTCTGTGAGACCCTACCAAAACCCATTTTTGATTTGGGGAGACACAGGTGCTCTGCATTGCAGATGTGAAAACATCTGCTTTATTACCACTGTTTTTAGAATGAATCCTGTTTGCCTTTCCCATTCTCATACTTTTTTTTTCTAGAACTAGCTTTTACACAATGTTTACAAACAAAGTTTTTGGCCAGTGAGCCATGTCCAGGTGTGTTGTTCCTGGAATAACCGAGCCTTTCTGAGAAACTATGTGATGTTACGTTGTTTACTAAGAACACTATTTGTAAATATGTAGTTATTTATGTCCTAAAAAATAAATGACAACATGTCTTTAAAATTACAAGCAGGCCAAGGAGGCAGATGGTGAAATATACATGGCAACACATTATTGCAGACAATCACCCCCCCCCCCCAACCCCAATATATATTTACTTACTTTTACGCAGAATTTTAAGTATTTTCTTCATCTTATGTGGCTCCCTCAATTTTAAGTCTGACCATCGTTTCCTCAGCTGTTCCTTGGACCTGGTGATCCCAAACATCCTCTGCATTCTCCTCGCCACCTTGTCCATAATATGTGCCTTTCGGCGGTTAGGGGTCTTGTATGGCCCTAATTCACCATCATAGTCCTTCTTTCGCATGATGTAAACTAACTCCACCATTTCCTGGAACCGCATATTAGTGGCTTTATATCTTCTTTGCCTTGATCGGGACGTCCCTGCCTCTGTCCCTTCACTTGTGGCATGAGAGCATCGTGCCCGCTCGTGTGACATCGCCATCTTTCCTTTCCCACAGAGATTATGGGCGTGGAAAAGATGAATTCTTACGCCATGGGCGGAGAAGAGGGCGGCGTTTAATACATACGCGGAGTGTAGAGAATGCAAACAACGTGTTTACGTCGGTTACGCGGAGAATCTTCGAGCGCATCCAGAACATACACAGTTAACGCCATATTTCCTAAACTCATTGATTAGGGGCCTCACAAAGGTGACGAGGGCGGGGTTTAATAAATACGCGGAGTGTTTAAAAGGTTTACGCCGTGATTACGCATCTTACGCGGTAATTAGGCGAGCGTGAGAAACGAGGAGCGAGAGACAGGAAGGTAAGGAAATTAAAAATGTGATCAGCAGAGGCCTTGAAAATGTAGACACATGGGATGGGGGTTTGGGCTGTTGGTTGCACCCTTTTTAAGCTATTCTGTCTATGGGGTACCACAATGTTATTTTGGTTTCCAAATGCTTTTGGACACCTCACAAAATAGAGATGTGAACAATGCTGTACCTCATTGACAAGTTTTTGAATGGTGTATTCAGATCAGGCAAAGTATTGTTCAAGTGTTGGTTGTACAGAGGTCATTAGGAAGTGTCTTTTATGTCATCCATTGTCAGGGGCAGGAGATCTACACATGAAAGAGTGCCTAGATGAAAACTGTCATTTGTAAGCATTGTTTATTTTTATATATTTAAAATATTTACTGCAATGTGAACAATGGCTCTGCATCTAGCAAATCAATGTTTGGTACAAGCAATGCGGCCGAGCTGCCAATCATTGTTTAAACAAGAGAGACTGTGTTTGTAATTAGATATAGGTAATAAATTTGAAGACACATATTAGATCAAGGTCAACGCTGATCCTTTGGAATATTTATTTTTCTGTGGTTTATGTTTTTGTAATCTAGACTCAAAAAGAAATATAATTTTTGAAAAATTACAATGGACCTCCTACAAAGCAAGGAATCTATAGAGGCCTTACTCCAAAAATATCAGGAGACGCCCATCCTGTGGAATTCCAAGCACTCTTTATATTGCAATAAAGAGGTACGAGCGGCAGCACTAGAAGAGCTAGCAAATTATATGCAAACTTGGGTGCCAGGATGCACTGCCAACATGGTGAAGGATAAACTTGCCAACCTCAGAAGCACATACAGGAGAGCATACAAAGCTAATAAAAGCAAAAAATCGGGAGCAGCAGCAAGACAAGCAAAGGAACCCAAACTGTGGTATTATAAACAGATGGCTTTTTTGCGGGACGAAATGGAAGGCAGGAAAACGATGTCCAGTCTTTCTTCCAACCTTTCCTCCATGCTACCTTCCAGCGGACCTTCCCCAGATGACCACAGCCCTGCAGAGTCGGAGGAAGAGGGCCTGGCTGACAGAGATGCAGATCTGCCACCCTTCGATGAGGAGGTATAGTAGTTTCCTCTATATTTCTGGCGTAAATAATTCTTGGTGGATTAATGATTAGATATTGTAAAAAAAAAACCAAGCTGGGAAAAAGCAAAAAAAAAGGTGTTCAGACAAATAGGTGTCAGAGATGACAACTGCAGGGGTCAGAAGTAGAGTGTATTCAAGTAATAATGAACAGAAAATACAAAACGAAAAACATGAAAATGAGTGTGGTTTTATTAAGCGAAATTGTAAAAAATTTCCTTTTTTTTCCACACAGGAAGAAGAGATCAGCCAGGAGGTGGCAGATCCTCAGGTGTCTGTCAGCCAGGAGGAGGCCGGGGTCAGTGGCAGCCAGGAGGAGGCCGGGGTCAGTGGCAGCCAGGAGGAGGCCGGGGTCAGTGGCAGCCAGGAGGAGGCCGGGGTCAGTGGCAGCCAGGAGGAGGCTGGGCCCAGTGGCCTGCAGCAGGTCCACCCGGCCAGGAGAACCACCACCAGCCAGTCTTCTCCCCCCCAGGTGAGGCCATCAGGCCGAAGGAGGCAGTTGAGGCCTGTGGAGGAGGCAAGCCTCCGCATGATCCAGGAGGCAAGCGCCATCATGAGGGCCCCCCTCAACCCCACAGAGGCCTTCAGTGCCTCATTGGCCCATGATTTAAATGAAGGGGAGGAGGACCAGAGAAGACTGGCAAAGGCCCTGATGAACCAGGTCCTTTGGTGGATGCAGAGGGGCCTGCTGACCCCAGACACTGGGCTATGTGACCCGGCCCGGCTTGCGGAACACCATCCTCCTGCTGCCACATCAACCCCACCTGCAAGACCCCGTGTTCGATCCGCTGGAAGGCTGCCTGGAGGGAAGGCTGGAAAGAGGAGGAAACGTTGATTTTCTGCCTTCCATTTCCTTCCACATAAAGGACATCTTGTTTGTACTACCACAGTTTGGGTTCCTTTGTTTGTGTGCTGCTGCTTCATATTTTTGTGTTTGGCTCCTGAGGCTTGGAAGTTTATCCTTCACCATGTTGGAAATGCAAGTTTGCATATAGTTTGCTATCTATTCTAGTGCTGCCGTTCTTTTTATTTTTTGTGATGACATTTGCCTGAATAAAAGGCTTTTTGCTTTCATTTGAAAACATGTCTATTGTTTGTTATACTGTGGGGATTATTAGGCAGCAAACCTTTAATAAATATACAATGGGTAATTTACAAAGGACACACTCCTTGGGGGGGGGGGGACATTTGGTGTGCCAACATGGTTTAATATTCTCTAATGAAACACCAAAAATAAAAAATAAAAAAAAAATTGAAAAAAACATGTAAAAAAAAAATATTTTAAATGGTGACATAACTAGAAACAACAAAAAAAAAAAAATATATGCACATTCCTTTACAAAAATGACTACTATAAATTATGGAGGACCACCAACCAAAACACACGTCTGGCATAGAAAACATTATTAAAGGATTACATCACAAGCAAGAAATGTGACATTTCAGTATGGGACAACTCTATTGAAATTGCATCAGCAAGAGAACGGGGTTATTCTAGCAAGAGAAGAATTAATAAAACGAGGCTTGAAAATGTGGTTTAGTGCGCCTTTTTAAGACATTGTTCTCTTGCTAGAATAAAAGGTTTCTAATGACGAATGTGCCATATCCCAAACAAACGCGAGTTTTACCTGAACGAGCGCTCCCGTCTCCTCATTTGGACTGAGCATGCGCGGGGTTTTTGTACGCTGCTTTTGTGTACAGACGACCGAACATGTCTGACGGACACGATTCCAGCAGACTGTTTTAAAGCAAGACCAGGAAACAGTTGTTCGTTGGAAAACGGTCTGGCCGACGATTGTTTGCTGGAATTCTGTACGTTACTGCCTACACACGAACGAACATGTCCGCTGAAACTGGTCCGCGGACCAGTTTCAGCAGACATGTTTGGTCGTGAGTACGGGGCCTCATGCCTCGTTTCCACTGAACGGAGCGGTTCGAGTCGGTACAGTTTGGAACGCTTAGAATGGTCCGGTCTATTCTGGTGAGCATTTCCACTGCAAGTCGGACTGTAGGGGGCCATACAGGGTTTAGAAAAAAAGCCAAGCGTGTCCACCAATCAGTGGAATGTATTGTAGCTCCGCCCTAACCGAACCGTTTCATTTTCTATGGCCCCACATCTGAAGCAGGACCCAGAATGGTGAGGTACGGTTCGGTTTTATGGCACACTTTCATAATGGAAACACCCAAAATAGCATACCGTACCGAACCGATCCGCTCAGTGGAAACGAGGCATTAGACTTGGTCTTCCCTGCTTCCTACCTCTGTTCTCATCAATGTGCTAATCACATTTTTAAAACCTTCCTTCTTTTTTTTTGGAGAAGGGGAGCTATCTTGAAGGCAAGGCTGAAGCTTTCACTGACCTCTCGAGCCACCTCGTTTATTGCGGGAAAAAATGACTTGACATCCTCAGTATCACGTTTTTTCATTTCAACAAGGATCAGGGCTGCGTCCAGTTGGTTTGTGATTGCTGTGGTATTCGCGAGGAGGTTGCCCAGATGTGCACCAGTGAGGAGGTCTAGGCAAGAAAACTAGGCATGAAAGAAAAAGAATTAAGACAAAAATGAAAGTTCATTGATAAAACAGTTACTGCAAAGTGAAAATCCAGCAAAATATTCTTTTAATGTTCATGGTTTTGCACAGAACAGAGGATGAGTAGAAATTCCATCAGGAATACATTACTATCTGTGTCACTGTTGGGTACATTGCCTTAATTTTCCTGGTGTAATAAAAAAAAAAGTCTCAACTCATGCAAAACCTCAACGGCGTTACTTCCGGTGTGGCTACATCAGCAAACAGCTGTTCTCTGGGCTTTACCGCGCATGCGCGACTTCACCACTGCTTTATCGTGCGTGTGTGGACGCTATTTTCGGGTCCAGAAAAATTATAGACCCGAGCGGGTGGGCAGAGTGGCGATTTGTTTAATCTCGTCATCGTCAGCACTGCGTCCACCCCCGCCCCTGCCCCTAACACGCCCCTAGGCTGTTCTTTCTAATAACCCCTACCGAAGGAAAGTGGGAGGGGGAGATAGAGCGGTGCTTAGAGAGGGGGCGGGACCCGTGCATAGCACTGTGTCTATGTATGTATGGGAGGTCGAGAAATAAAATAGAGCTGTGCCTGTGACATTGTGTCTATGTATGTATGTATGGGAGGTAGAGAAAATAAATAGAGCTGTGCCTGTGATCTGTATGGGAGGTCAAGCTAAATTATACAGCAGTGTCTGTGATCTCTGAGAAGTGCTGGATCGCCTCTGCTGCTTTTCCTCCAATCAGGGGCCAAAGAAGCTGAGTGGGAGTTTCCCTGTAGCCCTCACACTGGAGACTCGTATGCCATCATCATGGTGTCCCAGGACAGTGGGTACTGGGTCTTCCGAGGGCAGAGCACATGTGTGACCCACTTTTGAGTCACTGGTGGCTTAGGGAGAAGGAGAGGGCTCCTGGGTAGACATGGGAGAAGGAGAGGGCCCCTGGGTGGACATGGGAAAAAAAGAGGTCTCCTAGGTGGACGTGAAAGAGGGCCCCTGGGTGGACGTGGGAGAAGGACAGGGCCTCTGGATGGACGTCGGAGAGGACCCCTGGGTGGACGTGGGAGAAGGAGAGGGCCCCCCTGGGTGGATGTGGGAGAAGGAGGGGGCTCCTGGGTGGATGTGGGAGAAGGAGGGGGCTCCTGGGTGGATGTGGGAGAAGGAGAGGGCCCCTGGGTGGACATGGGAGAAGGAGACTGCTCCTGGGTGGGCGTGGGAGAAGGAGAGGGCTCCTGGGTGGACGTGGAAGAAGGAGAGGGCTTCTGGGTGGACATGGGAGAAGGAGAGGGCCTCCAAGGTGAATGGGGGAAGAGGAAAGGGCCCCCAGGTGGTTGGCAGAGAAGGAGTGGGCCCCTCTTAGCCATACGCTTTAAGCCCCTCCCACCATTAAGACTTTGGTCACACCCACATTTTGCCATTATGTGTGCAGCAGCTCACGGGCACCCTCAATTGTCCCTCATTCTGAAGTTCAAAAGTTGGGAAGTATGTATATTATAAAGCAAAAAACTGTATTTACCGCGTTAAACGTGGAGTAGTAATATTGAAATTGATAGACTGTAGCTTTGCGGGAAAACCTCTGGAACATGACTTGGACAAAGCTCCTACTATCGGTGTACAAGCTGCTACAGACACCTATAAATAGAGGAGGGGAGCGAAATTACACAAAATTTGTTATAGTCATACAAATAGATTCCTAATAACCAGCAACAATTCACAGAGGTGCACATCTTAGACTTGGGCAGTGTTCATTGTGAGCATACACCCTAGCATGGGCGTAGCATAAGGGGTTGCAGGGGTCACAATCGCAACCTCACCCCTAACCCCAGGGGGCCCCTGCAGTAGGGTGACCAGACATCCCCAGTTTCAGGGGACAGTCCCCTGATTGAGGACACTGTCCCCGGACCAAGTCTGTCCCTGGTTTTGTCCAGATTGGATTTAATAAGGGGCAGGGGCAATTTCAAGGACAGTCAATGCAGAATTAAAATAAAAAAATTTGAATTACACACCCCCGCTCCGCCATGCCTACTAGCTTAGGGGGGTTGTATTTCCATTATCTGTGCCCCTTTCTGATGATCATGTGCTGGTCGGAGCGGAGGGAATATTTCTTCAGTTTCGGACACATGCCCATTCAGCTCCGCTCGCATGTTCTTCTGCCTTGGCTCAAATCCTGGCCAGCCACCTGCCTATTGCCTTGCCTTCCCTGGCGGAGTGATCTTCCTCCGCTCCCCATCCAGTAGTAGCCGGGGGCCCAAAGAGTAAGACTTAAAGGGGAGGTTCACCCTAAAAACGACTTTCTAGTATTACAATGGCCCCCCACATTACAATACGATTATGCCTATTATGTTTTTTTTTATGCTGTACATACCTTGGTACAGCTAATTCACCCGTGGCTTCCGGGTTGCGAGTCCCGCGGGAGTGGGAGTTCCTAACTTGCTGGTGATTGACGTGATGACCAAAAACGAGCTCCCCCCGTCGCGTAAGCTGCGTCACGATTGCCGAAAGGAGCCGAACAGCGGTGCGCAGGCGCAGTATAGCGCCGACTCGCCGTTCGGCTCCTTTCGCCAATCGTGACGCAAGGCTGTGAGGCGGGCGGGGACGGGCAGAGAGTCGCTGATTGCTGCCATTACTAGTAAAAAAAAAATATGTCCCCGGATTTCATTTAAAAAATCTGGTCACCTTACCCTGCAGCCTCCCTGTCATATATCATATCCTCCACAAAGTCCAGCTTTGAACTGCCCTAGGGCCCCACAGCCAGACTCCAGTACTGGGCTTCCACTATGCCTTCCACATTCCACACCCCTCTGTTCTCATTGGCTGGGGAGAAGCTGTGAGCCATTTCCTGAATTTTTTTTTTTCAAAATGTCTTTTTTTTATTAGTTTAGCAAAAAAAAAAAAAAAACCCCCAGTGTTGATCAAATACCACCAAAAGAAAGCTTTATTTGTGGAAACAAAATTATAAAAATGTTGTTTGGGTACAGCTTTGCATGACTGCGCAATTGGCATTTAAAATACGACTGCGCTGAAAGCTGAAAATTGGCCTGGGCAGGAAGGGGGGAAAGTGCCTGGTATTGAAGTGGTTGAAGCAGAACTATAGGCATTTTGGATAGAGCAAGAGAGGGATATAATCCCTGTCAGATTTTTTTTCACCTTCACTTCCTGTCCCATAGCCAAACAGGATGTGAGAGGAAATCCCAGCAAATTAAGGGATTTCCTTGGGGGGGGGGGGGGGGGGGGGTACCAGGTCACCAGAACTAGTGTCCCCATTGTAATTTTATGGCTGGATATATATATATATATATATATATATATATATATATATATATATATATATATATATATATATATGTGTCCTTTATGTTAAAACTCAGCAGCTACAGTATTCGCAGTTGCAGCCTTTTCAACTTTTTTTTGTGGGTACCTGGAGCTCCTCTTTAACTTTGTTTAACAGGGTCTGGAGAAGGACCAAAGGAGGGTTGAAGTCAGCTGCAGGAGTCTGCTAAATACTGAGACAAGGGGAGGCGGAGAGGAGGGGTGCTGTGGCTGCACAGAGAGGCACAGGGTCTGGTGGAGGAGTTATGTCCTTCTCCATACTTCTGACTGCTGAGACTGAGGGTAGGGGCAGAGAGACAAGCCTTTCTGTGGTTGCAAGGAGAAGCACAGGATCTGGAAGAGGAGTTTCTGTCCTCTTCTCTGTTTGGCCAGATTCAGCCCGTGGACTTTGCGTTTGACACATGTGCCCTAAACAGCTCACTCTTTCTTAACTCAAAAAGCTGCAAGATCTTACCTGAGGTGCTATTGTAATGATAGTCCATGTATCGAATGATCCAATTAAACACAGAGCTTATGACGTTGTCGGAAAATTTATCAAACCCACTGTTGATGCCACTAAGTCTGGAAGAGAAATTAAACAGAAAAAAAAGTTTACTAAAGCATCCTTAGGATTTGATGATTCTAGTGGCCATTTTGTTCTAACATGTACCAAGCCCAGAGGGTACCACTGTCAACCTGTGTCGGTACTCAGTAAAGGTGAACTTAATAATGTCCGTTTAGAAAGGTTGGGCCAGATTCACATAGGTTAGCGGATCTTTAGATCCCCGTAACCTATGTGGTTTAAGATCCACCGCCGCAATTTTTTGAGGCAAGTGGGTAATTCACAAAACACTTACCTCAAAACTTGCGGCGGCGTATCGTAAATCCCCCGGCGGAATTCAAATTCCGCAGCTAGGGGGAGTGTACTATTCAAATCAGGTGCGTCCCCGCACCGATGGGAAATTTTCCCAGCGTGCATTGCTCCAAATGACGTCGCAAGGACGTCATTGGTTTCGATGTTTACGGAAATTACGTCCATCCGTATTCGCAATCGACTTACGCAAATGACGTAAAAAATTCAAATTTTGTCGCGGGAACGACGGCCATACTTAACATTGGCTGCGCCTAATAGAAGCAGGGGTAACTATACGCCAGGAAAACCCTTACGTAAACGGCGTAAAGTGACTGCGTCGGGCTCGCGTACGTTCGTGAATTGGCGTATTTTGCTGATTTACATATTCTTCACGTAAATCAGCGAGAACGCCCCCAGCGGCCATTTTAAAATTGCAGTTAAGATCCAACGGCGTAACACAGTTACACCTGTCGGATCTTAGGCATATCTATGCGTAACTGATTCTATGAATCAGTCGCATAGATACGACCGACATCCGCTGACACCCGATCTCGCCCGGTTCCGCATTCCTCCGATTCTGCAGACGGAGGAAAACCCTATTTTTCCTTCTGTCTGCGGATCGGATCGGCTGAGCACGGACATACGGTCAAAGTTCATCCGATCCCCCCATAGAGTAGAGCGGAGAAAAGACAGGGCGGTCCCTGCACAGTGTGCGGGGACCGCCCTGTCATCTGCCAGCTCAGCAGGGATCAACGGAGCGATCCCCACTGAGCAAGCGGAGGTTTACTGCGCAGATCATTACTGATCCGCCCCGTGTGAATGGGCTCTTGCACACCGTAGGAAGGATCCATGAAACAGAGGGACCGACAGTGATTTGTTTTAACTTTAGAGGACGCTGGCAGGGCGCATATCTGTTTGTGGGTCTGGCGCACAGATACGACGGCGCACATTTGCACTTACGTCGGCGTAACTTGTTATACGTCGGCGTAAGTGCTTTGTGAATCTGGGCCTGTGAGTGCAATCCATTATTATGGTTGATCGTAAAATAAATTAACATTGCTGTACTAGGACTCGCCTGGCGCTTCTCTCCCCTCTCTTGCTTTTATCTTCCTCGCCACCCATTTAGCAGCCTCGCCACCCATTGCAGCATTTTAACAGGGACTCATTTTAATGAGTAGTATACCCCCCATAACCTTTGATTGAAACACACACTCTGCTTCTCACAAACCTTTACTTTGCATCTTTTTGATGTCTCTTCTTTGTAATTTATACTGTGCAAGATTTATGAGCATTTGTATACTATAGTTGCAACTACCAGGTTCCTTTAGCGTGGAATTCCACACAAGCTTTGTGTGTTTTATATCTCCTGGTTAAACCTGTGAGCTATTTCAGGGATTTCATTTTTTAAGTTGAAACCTCCTTTTAGGCTTGGTTCATACTATTGCGATTTCAGATGCGACTTGAGCCACACAAAATCGCACGCCAATGGAAATCACATTGCTGTCAGCGGTGCCTATTTACATCAATGCAGCACAGCACGATATTTACAAAAAGGGTCCTGTGCTACTTTGATGAGATTCCAACGTGATTTTGGCCCATTAAACCATAAGCTGCGTGGCCAAAACGCAACCAAGTCACACTACAAAATCACACCGAAAATCGCATCAAATTGCAGCCACAGTAGTGTGAACCTAGCCTTTAGGCTGCATTCACACCTAAGCGACAGCCGCGTTCGCGTGTAGCGGCAGATTTGCCGCGAGTACAAATGTTTCAATTTTTTTTTTTTTCTAAAAGTATTCCCATTGCTGTCTATGGGAAAACGCGCCTGTCGCGTGAAAAAAAGGGTCCGGGACTTTTTTTCAGGCGACAGGCGTTGCGCGTCTATGAGATGTGAACCATCTCCATAGACAGCAATGGGAATTCTCCCCTCTAGCGGCAGAAGCGTCCCGCGTCGGGCGTTTTGTTGCTGGTATGTTTGCAGCTGAATCCGCCCAGAATTGAATATTGAACGTGTTTAATTCCCCATAGTCTAAATTGCTGGTATGTTTGCAGCTGAATCCGCCCAGAATTGAATATTGAACGTGTTTAATTCCCCATAGTCTAAATTGCTGGTATGTTTGCACTGATGAAACGCCATCTTTAATTGAAATAATGGCAACTTTTTTGCTTATGTCTTTTGCTTAACAATCTGTAGACTATCCACATACCTTGCTTTTGTTTTTGTTTCCTCCCTTTGCTTTACCCCTAAATTATGGCCTTTCCTTATCTCTATTAGCTGTCCACTTGTAAATCTGTTTCTTAAGTGAGAATTCTGCTCTGCATAGCCAGCCATTTTATTACCTTCCTAATTAGTAATTGGAAGAACACACCCCCCATTCCTAACAGTATATATCTAACCATCTCTTGGGAAAGGCACGTTTGCCTAGGGGTGGCACGTTTGCAAATGGGGTTCTTTCTCAAAGTGGGGGGATTTATCTAAGTGGGAGCACTTCTGAGCCTGCACTTCAGCGAATGCACAAAGCGTAGGAAAAGAAAAAAGAGATTTGTTAGACAGGTAACCTTGTTCACACTCTCTGCTCTTCCTCCCCCTTCTAAAATGCTCTGTCTACCACTCCTTCTGACAGCTGCATCTTCAATCCTTAAACTGGCTTTCATTCATCCCTCTTCTCCACCCCACACCTTGTATATATCACCCTCACTTCTGTCCTCCCCTTATTACTGCGCTCACCAACTCTGGCTAACTCTAAATTTACACGCCCAATACTCCAAACAACTGGGGAATGTCCCCTCATATAAATCACATTCCCACATTACCTCCCTCACCCTTCTGCTTCTCCTATCCTCTGGTGATGTATCACCAAACCCTGGGCCTCCTAACTGTGCTCAACACACCCATTACCCTACACCCTCTGGCTGCAATGCACACAATCTAGTTCCCATTACTCTTCTTCCCAAGACCAGACTCCCTTTCTCTTGCGCCCTTTGGAATGCTCGCTCCGTCTGTAACAAACTAACCTCCCTCCATGATCTCTTTATCGCTAAATCATTTAATCTTCTCGCCGTTACCGAAACCTGGCTTCACGAATCCGACACTGCGTCTCCTGCTGCTCTATCTCACGGTGGTCTTCTTTGGACT
This sequence comes from Rana temporaria, assembly GCF_905171775.1. Lineage (NCBI taxonomy): Eukaryota > Metazoa > Chordata > Amphibia > Anura > Ranidae > Rana > Rana temporaria. Next base: position 23,652,372 of record NC_053494.1, on the reverse strand, counting down.
CACTCCCCCAGAGCCAGTGGACGCAAAGGAGGGGGTGTTGGAATCCTTTTAGCCCCACATAGCACCTTTCAGGTACTTCACCCACCTCCCTCTCTGTCACTCTCCTCATTTGAGGCGCATTGTGTTCGTCTCTTCTCCCCAGTTTCTCTAAGGATAGCTGTGATCTACCGGCCCCCTGGCCCAGTATCATCCTTTCTGGATGACTTCTCTGCCTGGCTACCCTACTTTCTCTCTTCTGAAATCCCCACAATCATTCTTGGCGACTTCAACATCCCTACTAATGCTAGCACTCCTGCAACTTCAAAACTTCTCAGTCTAACCTCCTCCTTTGACCTGAAGCAATGGATACAGGCTCCTACTCACTCCGAAGGCAATACCCTTGACCTTGTCTTTTCCCACCTATGCATTCCACGTAACCTCTTCAACTATCCTTACCCCCTATCTGATCACTACCTTATTAACTTCACTCTCTCCTTCTCCTCCACCTCCTCTCCACCCAAACGCCTAACAGTTTCTCGTAGAAACCTTCACCATATCAACCCTTTTCTTCTATACTCTGCGACTGACCACCTCTACGACAAAATCGCACCCCTGTCCTGCACTGACCTAGCCACTTCTGTCTACAACACTTCACTTCTAGCATCACTGGACAGACTGGCCCCCCTCACTACACGCAGAATAAGGCCCCGCCCCCTTCAACCCTGGCAAACAGATGATACCAGAAGTCTGAAAAAACACAGCCGTGCTCTTGAGCGCCAGTGGCGCAAGAGCAAGTCCAAGGAAGACTTCGTCCAGTATAAATCTGCCCTCCAAAAATACAATTCCAGCCTCCTCACTGCCAAGCAGACCTATTTCATCACCCTCATTAAAAACTTATCATCCCGTCCCCGTCAACTCTTCTCTACCTTCAACTCTCTACTTTGTCCCCCACTGCCTCCACCCACCAACTCACTCACTGCCCAGGAGATCGCCAATCACTTCAAACAGAAGATTGATACAATTCGCAAGGAGATCTCTACTGTTCAGATACCCTCCACACTTCCCACCTCATGCCCACAGGTACAATCTTTACTTCCCTCTTTCAACCCCACCACTATAGACGAGGTCGCTAAATTACTTGCCAACGTCCATCTTACCACCTGCGCTCTGGACCCTGTTCCCTCGCAAATGCTACGTTCACCCTCTGACTCTATTCTACATTCTCTAACCCACATCTTCAATCTCTCCCTCTCTTCTGGCATCTTCCCTAACTCTTTGAAACATGCACTAGTCAGCCCCATACTTAAAAAGCCCTCACTGGACCCATCCAATCTTGACAACCTACGTCCCATCTCCTTGCTCCCCTTTTTATCCAAACTCCTTGAACGTCTAGTCTACAACCGACTGAGCGTACACCTTGCTGATAATAACCTTCTTGATCCCTTTCAGTCTGGATTTCGTCCTCAACATTCCACAGAAACTGCTCTCCTAAAACTTACAAACGATATACTAACAGCCAAAACTAAGGGACACTATTCTGTGCTCCTACTCCTGGACCTCTCTGCCGCCTTTGATACGGTTGACCACCCACTCCTCCTCAAAAAACTTCACACCTTTGGTCTCCGTGACTGTACTCTTCGCTGGTTCTCTACTTACTTATCCAACCGTACCTTTAGCGTTACTTACAATTCTATTTCCTCCTCTCCTCTTCCATTCTCAGTTGGGGTCCCCCAAGGTTCTGTTCTTGGACCTCTCCTATTTTCAATCTACACCTCCTCCCTGGGTCAGCTGATAGCCTCCCACGGCTTCCAATACCATCTCTACGCTGACGACACTCAAATTTATTCCTCTACCCCTCAACTCACTAGCTCATTTTCCTCACGTATCACTAATTTACTATCAGATATTTCACTTTGGATGTCGCACCACTTCCTCAAACTCAATCTATCTAAAACGGAACTTATCATTTTCCCTCCCCCACGTGCCTCTTCCCCTGATCTCTCTGTCAAAATTAATGGCACAACTATCGGCCCATCCCCACATGTCAAGGTCCTAGGTGTAGTCCTGGACTCTGAACTGTCCTTTAAACCTCACGTTCAATCACTGTCCAAATCTTGCCGCCTCAACCTTCGCAACATCTCCAAAATACGCCCCTTTCTAACCAATGACACCACAAAGCTCTTAATTCACTCCCTGGTCATCTCTCGCCTTGATTACTGCAATTCCCTTCTCATTGGCTTACCTCTGCATACTCTAACCCCCCTTCAGTCCATCATGAATGCTGCTGCCAGACTCATCCACCTTACCAAACGCTCTGTCTCTGCTTCCCCTCTCTGTCAATCCCTCCATTGGCTTCCACTCACCCAAAGAATTAAATTCAAACTACTAACTACTACCTACAAAGCCATCCACAACTCTGCCCCCAGCTACATCACTGACCTAGTCTCTAAATACCAACCTAATCGTTCTCTTCGCTCTTCTCAAGACCTCCTACTCTCTAGCTCTCTCATCACCTGCTCCCATGCTCGTCTCCAGGACTTCTCCAGAGCCTCTCCAAGCCTATGGAACTCCTTACCCCAATATATCCGCCTATCTCCTTCTCTACTAGCTTTTAGAGGATCCCTGAAAACCCTCCTCTTCAGAGAAGCCTATCCTACCCACACCTAGCAACTGTATTTGCATTTGAGTCCATCTGATCATCCCCCACAGCTACTACCCTTTGTTCCACTTGACCCTCCCTTCTAGATTGTAAGCTCTAACGAGCAGGGCCCTCTGATCCCTCCTGTATTGAATTGTATTGTGACTGTACTGTCTTCCCTGATGTAAAGCGCTGCGCAAACTGTTGGCGCTATATAAATCCTGTATAATAATAATAATAATAATAATAATGCAGTCTTAGTGCTTGGTACTTACATGTTCTTGTAGGTGTCACAGTTTATAGTGTCCGGGATTTGTTGGACTGCTTCAGGTGTGATCCCCCCTATGAAATATCGGAAAGTTTCCTTGAAGTCTGAAGTCTGGTCCGCCATCGAGGAATTTAAACCAGATACATATTTGTTAAGCATGTAAGTCATGGCTGCTTGTCTCACCTCCGGGGTCATTATTTTTTCATCAACCTGGGAAAGGAATTGTTTGAAGCTGAAGTGTAAGTGTTTTGACATCATTTCAGTAATTCATGCAGTGCAGAATAACAAAGCAATTTCCCTATTTACCCCAATTTGGCAAAATTGAGGATTATAATTTTGTTATTTTATTATTATTACTATGCCAATAGGTATTTCAACAAAGTTTTTCTCCTGTAAATTACACATTAATATTTGCTTTGGCCACTTTCCCTTACCAGTTGTTGTTTTGCAAATAAGCTAAACCAGGGGTCATCGACCCCCGGGCCGTGGCCTTTTTGCACCCGGGCCGCAAAGGCTGCACTGTCTGATGTGTGACGGCGGAGCGAGCAGAGAGATGACATCATCTCTCACTGCCCACCTGCATCACCGCTCTTCCGCGCTCACAGCGGGGCTGCTATACTGCTGGAGGTGAGGCGGGGGAGCAGAGACATGAGATCATTTCTCACCACCCGCCCCCCATCACCGCTGTTCTCCCTCAATACCCACTACTCCAGGCTTTCCTCTGAACTAATGCGCACGCCTGTTCTGCCACCACTACAGTGACAATCTTCATGTGGTGGCGGGTGACAATCCACATCTGGTAGCAGGCGACGTGGCAAATGACAAGTGACAGGCTGCATCTGATGGCAGGCGACGTGGCAAGTGAAAAAACTAGGGCTGTGCAAATTAACTTTTAATTAATCGATCAATCTTTAATTTTTTTGATCAATCAATATCTTTTTGATCGATTTAAATTCTTTTGATTGGTACTCACCTCTCCGCTGGCTTCTGGGCCTTCAGGGAGTTCCATCGGAGATCCAGTAACGTCACGGACACCGGCTGGGCTTGCCATGTCCATCTGCATGCCGGTGGGACCTTACTATCGGCCACATGCAAGGGCTGTTACACTTCCCTCTATCAACCTGGGATTCTACAGCCATCCACTGGGAGTTGTGATAGTTCCCTTCATGGGACATCTACATGCCGACGGACTGATGTTAACCTCTCCTCATCTGGATTCAGCAGTGGTATTGTTGTACACATTTTTATACCAGTATCATACTTAGCTACATGTTTTTATGACTGCTTTTGGTACCGTTTTGTATTACTCGCACCATTTTTACAGTTTATGTAGCTACATCGATTTTATCTCCAGTGCAATATTTATTTGGTTACCTACTTGAAGACTATAAAAGTTTTAATGCTATTCCCATCGAGCGCTGCCTTTGTGTGTTGGGAATCGGCCTGCAAGGAGATCAGCTAAATGTAGTTGGATCTGTATGTGCGTTATAATTAATCGGAATGTTGATCAGTAACAGCCCTAGAAAAAAACACATCTGGTTGCAGGCGACGTGGCAAGGGACAAAACGCATCTGGTGGCAGGCGACGTGGCAAGGCACAAAAACGCATCTGGTGGCAGGCGACGTGGCAAAGGGACAAAACGCATCTTGTGGCAGGTGACATGGCAAGTGAAAAAACATATCTGGTGGCACGTGATGTGGCAAGTGACAAACTGCATCTGGTGGCAGATGACGTGGCAAGAGACAAAACGCATCTGGTGGCAGGTGACGTGGCAAGGGACAAAATGCAATGCATCTGGTGGCAGGCGACACAGCAATGGACAAAATGCATCTGGTGACAGGGAAGGGACAAAACGCATCTGGTAGCCCCCCCCCCCCCCTCCCCGGGCCTTGACACAATTACATTTGCTTCCACAACATTGGGGACCATTAAGCCAAACTACAAAGTTACACAAAAGTATTGCAGGCCTTCATTTAGCATGAACCCTTACCTCCGCAAATTTCATGTTAAAACTAATCATGAATGTGAGCACTTGCTGTCTAGTGGTGGCGCTGTCCTGTGCCTTCAGAGAATCCAAGACCGTCATTGTTTTACTCACATCCGTCAAAGCATTAGAGCTCATAAGGTATTCAACTTTCTGTGGGATGCTGGTCTCAGAGATGATTTCTAACTGGAATAACAATGTTTAGCGTTATCGTCCAAGTTTTATCCATAATATGATACAAATTTCAAATGTTGAAAAAAAAAATCTATTTAGTTTTGATCGTCAGAAAAAAATAAGTTGGCATCAGCCTGTTGAATCTCCATCACAGCAGCTCTAAAACTGGAAGAGGGAAGGGCAACCCTAGAAGGTAATCAGGTGCTAACAATATATAGGAAAAGAGAACAGGGGGACAGAGGGATGAACTGCTACTGCTCCTTCACTGTCCAATCACAGGAGCAGCAAAGAGGGACCCGAGAAGAGGAGGATCTGGGCTACTCTTTACAAAACCAACTGCCCAGAGGAGGCAAGTATGACATGTTTGTTATTTTTAGAAAATAAAAAAATAGACTTTACAATCACTTTAAAGCGGGAGTTCACCCATTTATTAAATTTTTTTTTTTCTCCCCTTAGATTCCTGCTCGCTTTGTCTAGGGGAATCGGCTATTTGTATTAAAATATGAGCAGTATTTACCCGTTTTCGAGATGCATCTTCTTCCGTCGCTTCCGGGTATGGGTCTTCGGGAGCAGGCGTTCCTTCTTGATTGACAGTCTTCCGAGAGGCTTCCGACGGTCGCATCCATCGCGTCACTCGTAGCCGAAAGAAGCCGAACGTCGGTGCGGCTCTATACTGCGCCTGCACACCGACGTTCGGCTTCTTTCGGAAAATCGTGACGCGATGGATGCGACCGTCGGAAGCCTCTCGGAAGACTGTCAATCAAGAAGGAACGCCCATTCCCGCAGCCCATACCTGGAAGCGACGGAGAGGATGCATCTCGTAAACGGGTAAGTACTGCACATATTTTAAAACAAATAGCCGATTCCCCTAGAGAAAACGAGCAGGAATCTAAGGGGAAAAAGTGCCCTCTAAGGGTGAACCCCCGCTTTAAGTTATTTTAGTTAGTTATTATTTCAGATTTTCAATTTTCCGGGATTGCAATATTTCCGGATTTCAAAATTTCTGTTTTTCTTTATAATTTTCGATTTTTATTAAAATTTCCGATTTTTATTTACATTTCCGAATTTCAGATATTTTTTTTTCTAATTTCTGAATTTCAGATTTTTTCAGATTTCAGATTTTTTATGAATTTCCGTTTTTTCTTTTTGCAACTTTTTTAGAATATTCGGAAAAGTTCGTCAAACGTGTTTTTCGTTAATTCGAATATTTGCCAATTAACGAATTTGTCAAAAATCGTTAAACGAATTTGTAACTAAACTAATTGCATATGTCTACTAATAGGTGTCCCTCATTTCAAAAAGTTGTGAGGTAGGGTTCAGCTTTAGGCCCCTTTTCCTAAATAGCTTCCTTTACCTTAGTGCAGTCCTCCTTCACTTACCTCATCCTTCCATTTTGCTTTTAAATGTCCTTATTTCTTCTGAGAAATCCTCACTTCCTGTTCTTCTGTCTGTAACTCCACACAGTAATGTAAGGCTTTCTCCCTGGTATGGAGTGTTGTGCTCGCCCCTCCCTTGGACTACAGGAGAGTCAGGACGCTCTCTACGTTGCCGATGGAGAAAGGAGCTGTGTGTTAGTGTGTGTCCTGACTCTCCTGTAGTCCAAAGGAGGGGGCGAGCACGACACTCCACACCAGGGAGAAAGCCTTGCATTACTGTGTGGAGTTACAGACAGAAGAACAGGAAGTGAGGATTTCTCAGAAGAAATAAGGACATTTAAAAGAAAAATGGAAGGATGAGGTAAGTGAAGGAGGACTGCACTAAGGTAAAGGAAGCTATTTAGAAAATAAAAAACAAACCTTTACAACCCCTTTAAGCTGTTTCTGATTATGTTAGGACAACAATTAAAATGTTGTGCAGTATGCAGTAGAGAATACTAGTGCTTGAAAATTTGCAAACTCAACAGCTAAAACATGCAAAGAAAAAAAAAAAAAAAAAAAAAAACACCCCCCAAAAAGGTTTATCAAGAAATTCAAGGTATACTTGATAGGAGTTTTTTTAGCCTTTTTTGAGAAATTCTATATAAAGCTAGTAAATGTACAAAATATAGGGGATCTGAAAGATATATTTGGGTATGGGACCTCGCACAAAACACAAGGTTATGAGCCTAAGGAATAAACAAATCTAAAATGGCTCTTATGAGCTTCTTACTAACTTAAATATAGATCAAACGTTTTTAAGGATCTGCCTATACTACATGGTTGCTGAATTGGACCATCACTCCAAAATGAGGACATGATGGCAATGCTGTCTAAGCTGTTTTCATTCAATTTTTTTGTGCATACTTTTGTGAATAAGCAAAATAAATTGGATAAAAGTAACACATCGTCCAACCACACAGCCTGGGACTTACACCCATTTGACTGTGCTTGATTTAAATAGATCTCATTATGATCTATCTAGGCAGCAACTAGCTACATTGGCCCGGATTCACATACATCGGCGCAAATTTATGCGGGCGTAGCGTATCTAATATACGCTACGCCGGCGCAGCGCACAGAAGCAAGCACTGGATTCACAAAGCACTTGCTCCCACTCGCTCTTAGGGCCCATTCACACCTCCGCAACAAGTAACGGCGCGTACACGGCGTATTTTGCCGCGAATAGTGTAACTTTTTTTTTTTTTTTTTTTTTTTTTACAAATCCTTCCCATTGCTTTGTATGGCCGAACGCCAATTCCGCCTGAAAAAAAGGGTCCGGGACTTTTTTTCAGGCGGCAGGCGTACGGCATCTATGAGATGTGAACCATCTCATAGACAGCAATGGGAATTCTCCCCTCCAGCGGCACGAGTGTCCGGCGTCGGGCGTTTTGTCGCGGAGGTGTGAATGGGGCCTTAAAGATACGCTGGGTTTCCTTGGCGTCAGCCAGCGTAGGTGGAAGTGGGTGTGAGCCATGCTAATGAGGTGTGACCCCATGCAAATGATGGGGCAAGCGCCATAGAAGTACTTAAAATGAGTGCGCATGCTCAGAATCACGTCGGAACTACTCCCTAAGATACGACGGATCACTGCCTAAGACGTGTACGTAACCTATGTCCAGCCCTATTCAAGTACTACGTAAACAACGTAAAATACGACGGCTCTGTTCCCTGGTCCATACCTTAGCATGAGTTGCGCCTCATATATGGGGAATAACTTTATGCCGGACGTACGAGTTACGCAAACCTCGTATATTATGCGCCGGGCGCAAATACGTGAATCGGCGTATCTCCTTCATTTGCATATGTGCATAGAAAATCAATGGGTGCGGCAAATGCGCCCAGCGTAAATATGCGACCACGATACGACGGCGTAGGCAAGTTACGTCGGTCGTAGGAAGCCTATTTTTAGGCGTATCTCAGATTGTGGGCACAGCGCACAGATACGACGGCGCATAGTTAGACTTACGCTGCGTTTCTCGAGATGCGTCGGCGTAAGTGCTTTGTGAATCCGGGCCATTCAGTTTATCTTTTTTCATATAAAGTAATGGAAATGTGATTAGGAAGTTCAATATTATGAGGTTGTCAATGTTTCCTTTATGGAAATCATATCTCCTTTTTAAGAAGGAAACCACGAAAGAGCTAAGACTAGATGAGATCTCAAAGAAAAAAACAAACACTCAACCTATAGTAGTCAAAAAATGTAGATGCCGTCATATTGTGATTCTTCGACCTTCAAGCAAGTCATTTTTTAAGGTATGACTTTAATTCAGGCCACAATTTCAAAATTAGCAACACAAAATGACAGACATCTGTTTATTTTATTTTAATTTATTTCTTTCAAATTATTTTATTTTCAGAAATAAAATAAAAATTACAATAAATCACAATACATATCAATATGAACATAACCTAGTAAATGTCAGCAGGAACTAAAAAAGACTTACAGAGAGAAGGATATAGAAAATCTCCCCCCTTCAGATTTGAGAAGGAGAGAAAAAAAATAAAGATTAAAAATTAAAGATCATACATTGTAATAAAATATGTGAGTATTAAAAGTTAAACAATTAAAAAAAAAAAAAATGATATATTGATGTAAGAAAGAGAAAGGACTCCTTATATAAGCTAGCTCAATAGAAATAAGGATACTTATAATCTCCTGGTGCCCCTATCGGGTTCAGACATCTGTTTATTTTATATACAGAACAAGAATTCTCCAATCCTAGGCAGCAGATAATAAAAGAATAAATACACATTTTAAATACTTACAGTATTGCGTGTTGTCTGACTTGTCTGTCCATTTATACAGTGATCTAAACATAACACAAATGACAATTAGAATTTATTTTAACCATCCCAGCTATAGCCAAATGATGTCCGCAGGAAGGATCTCCCATCCTGGGCGGGCGTCATATGATGTCCTGGGTTTCTCGGCCGCTTAGGGGGCGCGCGCGCCCGCCACGTCGTTTGGGAGCCGATGCGCGTGACCGGCAGCTGCGATGTCCGCCGGGCACCCACGATTGCCTGATAACAAAGCAGAGACCTCCACATCCTGTCTTTGGAGAGGAGACGGATAGTGTGTTCCCCGTACAAAGGAACACCGATTGGTCTCCTCCCCTTGTGAGTCCCCTCCCCCTACAGTTAGAATCACTCCCTAGGTAACATATTTAACTCCTTGATCGACCCCTAGTGTTAACTCCTTTCCTGCCAGTGACATTTATACAGTAATCAGTGCATTTTTATAGCACTAATCTCTGTATAAGTGTGAATGGTCCCAAAATGGTGTCAAAAGTGTCCGATATGTCCGCTGCAATGTCACAGTCCTGATAAATATTGCAGATCACTGCCATTAGAGCCCTTTCACACTGGTGCGTTTTTGCTGTGTTTTTGACGCGTTTTCGCGGTAAAAATAACGCTATTAAAACAATCGCTCATAAAACGCTCCCCATGCATCTCAATGGACCCTTTCACACTGAGGCGTTGCACTGGAGGAGCGTTAAGAAAAGTCCTGCAAGCAGCATCTTTGGAGCAGCTTTTGAGCGCTGAAAAAAACGCTCCAAAAACACCCCTCTCCATTGAAATGAATTGAAAACGCTGTAAAAACGTGGTAAAAACGCGGTAAAACGCGGTAAAATCGCAGTGTTTTACCGCTATTTTAACGCTCCGCCATAAGCGTTTCCAGTGTGAAAGGGCTCTTACTAGTAAAAAAATAAAAACATATAAAAATGCCATAAATCTATCCCCTATTTTGTAGACGCTACAACTTTTGCGCAAACCAATCAATATATACTTATTGCGACTTTTTTTACCAAAAATATGTAGAAGAATGCATATCGGCCTAAACTGAGGACATTTTTTATTTTTTTTTTAAATTGGGATATTTATTATAGCAAAATAAATATATAAACACAGCAGCTCCAAAACTCTGCTAAATGCCTATGTGTTCATGGACACAAAGGGGTTGATTTACTAAAAGCAAATAGACTGTGCACTTAGCAAAAACTCTGCAAGAGCAGCTGCTCCAGAGCTTAGTAAATGAGCAGAAGCTCTGTCTGACTTCCATCATCCAATCATGTGCAAGCAAAACTTTTTTTTTTTTTTTTCCTTGCACGTGTTTGAGTATTCTTTACAAAGTGAAGATTTACCTAATTTACTAAGCACTGGATTAACTGCAATTTGTAAAGTGCACAATCTTTTTGCCTTTTAGTAAACCAACCCCATATGCTTTTATGGAGTTAAGTTTAGGAGCTTTGGCAAAAAAACGCCAAAAGCTCCTAAAAGAATATATTCCATGTTGGAGCAAATTTGATCACACTAGATCAGCTGCAGGTTTACTGTCCTGAGAACACTTTTTCAGTTACTTTTTTTTAGTCTTTTAATTGAACTCGAAGGGCATATGTTATTTTTTAACCTGACTTTCTATATACAGTATACGTAACAAATGGCTATACAGTGCAACACATTTCAAATACCTTAAAATGTGCATACAAGCTTAAGAATAAGAAGCATATAGGCCCAGATTCTCGTAGAATGGCGTAAAAATGGGTGGGCGTAACGTATCTGATTTACGTTACGCCGCCGCAAGTTTTTCAGGCAAGTGCTTTATTCGCAAAGCACTTGCGTGTAAAGTTGCGGCGTAACGTAAATCACCCGGCGGAATTCAAATTCGGCGGGTAGGGGGCGTGTTTCATTTAAATGAAGCGCGTCCGTGCGCCGAACGAACTGCGCATGCTCCGTCCCTAAAAAATCCCGGCGTGCATTGCTCTAAATGACGTCATTGGCTTGGACGTGGACGTAAATTACGTCCAGCACCATTCACGGACGACTTATGCAAACGCAAACAACGACGGCCATACTTAACATTGGTTGCGCCTCATATAGCAGGGGCAACTTTACGCCAGGAAAAGCCTAACGTAAACGTCGTAACTTTACTGCGTCGGCCGCGCGTACGTTCGGGAATTCGCGTATCTAGCTAATTTGCATACTTGACGGGGAAATCGACGGAAGCGCCACCTAGCGGGTAAAAAAAAAAATTGCAGTTAAGATCCGACGGCGTAAGAGACTTGATATCTATGCGTAACTGATTCTAAGAATCAGTCGCATAGATACGACGGCCCAGATTAGGACTTACGACGGCATACATGGCGCTGCGCCGTCGTAAGCCCTTTGAGAATCTGGGCCATAGTTCCTGTAAATCCAAGATAACAATGTACTATTTAGCATGTCTTTTTATGATGTTCCTTCAGTGGATTGCTGAGCCAAAATCAAGTTGGCTACATTCATATTGCCCAAGGCATGTTCTCTATGAAAATTAATTGTAATACTAAGGTCAGGTTAATTGCCAACAAACAAAGTACAATAAAAAAAAAAAACTTACTTGAAAGCAGTATTCCTGACATAAATAAAAGGACAGTTGAGGCCGATATCCTGACCATCCTTCCAGACACTTGTCTGTGTCTGTGCTCCTCTCTGTACTGTAGATAATCATATTTGTAGTTATTGATATATAAACTGGTTGATTGACTGTCATAAAGGTATGCATGTTGTTATCCAATCTCAATTTAGAATAATTACATAATGCAGTCTAAATTGTAGGGTAGGTGCAAAAAAATCCTGAACATGCTACCTAGAATTAAAATAAAGAACTGGTCCAACATGGCCCATAGAGTTCAAAAACTTTCTATAACTTTTGACTGAAGGGAAAAAAGGGAAGGGAAACTTTCTACAACTTTTGACTGAAGGGAAAACTGAAAGGAAAATTGTAATGGTTAACAGTTTAATTTTTAAACCAATTGTCAGAACATTTGGGGGTCAAAATAATTTATATTTATATATGTATAAGGCCGAATATTGTATATTTTTCATATTCATATATATTTGACATGAGATAAGCCATTTTGGCTCTTAAGTTGAAATTAAGTTCATAGCTCATGAATAGACAGTGGTTTTATGTCTTACAAAGAGACTATGGCCCTGATTCACAAAGCACTTGCGCCAACATATCTCAAGATACGCCGTCGTAAGTACAAATGTGCGCCGTCATATCTATGCGCCGACCCACAAACTAAGATACGCCTAAAAATAGGCTTCATCCGACAGACGTAACTTGCCTACGCCGGCGTATCGTGGGCGCATATTTACGCTGGACGCATGTGGCGCTCCCATTGATTTCCTATACAAATATGGAAATGAGGGAGATACGTCGATTCACGAATGTACTTGCGCCCAGGGCATAATATACGCGGTTTGCGTAAGTCGTACGTCCGGCGTAAAGTTATTCCCCATATATGAGGCGCAACCCATGCAAAGTTATGGACCAGGGAACACAAGCCGTCATATCTTTTGTCGTTTACGTTGTACGTGAATATGACTAGGCGTAGGTTACGTTCACGTCGTAGGCAGTGATCCGGCGTATCTTAGGGAGTAGTTCCGACGTGATTGTGAGCATGCGCACTGGATGCGTCCACGGGACGGCGCATGCGCCGTTCGTTATTCGTATCTTTATGGCGCTCGGCCCATCATTTGCATGGGGTCACTCCTCATTTGCATGGCTCACGCCCACTTCCACTTACAACGATTTACGCCTAAGAAACCCAGCGCAGATTTGGTGGCAAGTGCTTTGTGAATTCGGTGCTTGCCTCTCTGCGTCGGCGTGGCGTAAAGAAGGCCATACTTAACATTGACTAGTCCAGCTATTTGATGGAATAACTTTACGCCTGAAAACGCCTTACGTAAACGGCATATCTTTACTGCGACGGGCGCACGTACGTTCGTGAATAGGCGTATCTAGTCATTTATATATTCTACGCCGAACTCAACGGAAGCACCACCTAGCGGCCAGCCTAAATATTGCACCCTAAGATACGACGGCGCAGGCTGACGTATCTTAGCTAGGTTTAAGTGTATCTCAGTTTGAGAATACACTTAAACTTAGGACGGCGCAGATTCTGAGTTAGGTCGGCGCATCTACTGATACGCCGGCCTAACTCTCTCTGAATCTAGCTATAAGACTGGGATGCTATTAGAGTTCATGTGTGTGTAAAAGCCAGGTGTCCCAATACTTTTGGCCATATAGTGTATGTATGTATACCCTAAAAGTTTGAACTTGAATAGCTAGAAGAAGCACTATTCCAAATAAATAAAAAAAAAAAAACATCAAGTGGCTATTTACATATTTTTTAAGTGTTTTTACACTCTAAATAGAGAGCGCAACCCTTCTTAAAAATGTACTGGGGTGGGATTGTTTTATATTTCTGACACCAATCCAAATGAGAGTATAAAAGCTGGATCAGCATTAATTACTGTGAAACCGAACATCATATTAATAACAATGAATCTACATACTGATGAATATGGAAAAGGCTCTATGAATAATGGTAGTAGAACTCGTCTCAAACCAGATCAGCAGCATAACTGATATAAAAAGCTGTATTGCGCAACATAGTCTGGGAATAATAACAGCAGCAAAAACATTAATGTACGACTGTAAACTGAATTTCCTCTTCTTTAGCTGTAAATTTTAACGTTTTTCCTGAATAAATAAAAAGTTTCTTTGTTTAGACCAATATTTGTTTTAAGATGAAATGTAAAAAAAAAAAATACGTGTTTTTTGAGGCAACAAAGGCAAAGGACCCACAAAAGTCCATATAAATGCAAAAATACCTAAACGTGGAATGGATTAAATGTATATAAGCAGTTTAATATACTTTTTTTTTTTTTTTTATGAGAATCATTTATGTTGATTTTTGGATCTCTTAAAATATATCTAAAGGCAAAAAGTTTTCTTTGCATTTAGATAGAGTGGAGAGGGATTAGAACACCATTCAGGTTTTTATTGTGTGCGTCTCTGTTAGGGAGAATCACCCTATATATTTGTCCTGTTTACCATTATCACTGAAAGTGAAAGAAGACTCAAAATTTTGGGTTGTCCCCAGAAAAGTAATAGAAGGCAAAACTTCCAATGGGGACACTGGTTATGGTGACCTTGGGTCCCCAAGAGATATCCTTAATTTACAGGAATTTCCTCTCACTCTTTGTATTGGCCATGAGACAAGATGTGAAGGTAAATATCCCCAATCGGACACAGAAGGCAAAAAATAAACCAACAGGGGCTGTAACCCCCCCTTACTCTATCCACAATGAAAAATAAAATCTATAGTTCTACTTTAACTTCTTGAGACCCGCGCTATAGCCGAATGACGGCTACAGCGCGGATCTGAATATCCAACTGGACGTCAATTGACATCCGCCCCTTTGGGGCGTTCCCCGCGCGCAGCGGGGAAACTCTGTGTTGGCCGTGTCCCTTGGACACAGCCAATTACAGATCGCCGCGATTGGCCAATCAGAGTGGCCGTTTGCGATGCGATCTGTGCGGCCAATGAGAGATGATCTCATATGTAAACATATGAGATCATCTCTCATTGCCGGCTCACACAGAGACAGCGTCCTGTCTCTGGAGAGGAGACCGATCTGTGTCCCTTGTACATAGGGACACAGATCGGTCACCTCCCCCAGTCACCCCCCCCCTCCACCTACAGTTAGAACACAATGCAGGGAATACATTTAACCCCTTCCTCACCCCCTAGTGTTAACCCCTTCAATGCCAGTCACATTTATACAGTAATTAGTGCATATTTATAGCACTAATCGCAGTATAAATGTGAATGGCGCCAAAAATGTGTCAAAAGTGTCCGATGTGTCCGCCATAACGTCGCAGTCCCAATAAAAATCGCAGATCGCCGCCATTTCTAGTAAAAAAAATAATAATAATTCTGTCCCCTATTTTGTAGGCGCTATAACTTTTGCGCTTATTGCGATTTATTTATTTTTTTTACCAAAAATACGTAGAAGAATATGTATCGGCCTAAACTGAGAAACATTTTAAATTGGCACATTTACTATAGCAACAAGTAAAAAATATTGTATTTTTTTTCAAAATTGTCGCTCTTTTTTGTTTATAGCGCAAAAAAGAAAAACCGCACAGGCGATCAAATACCACCAAAAGAAAGCTCTACTTGTGGGGAAAAAAGGACGTCAATTTTGTTTGGGAGCCACATCGCACGACCGCGTAATTGTCAGTTAAAGCGACGCAGTGCCGGAAGGTGAAATTTCACCTGGGCAGGAGGGGGGTATATGTGCCCAGTTAGCAAGTGGTTAAAGTAAAAAGTTGCAAATATAAAACATAGATAGATAGATAGATAGATAGATAGATAGATAGATAGATAGATAGATAGATAGATAGATAGATAGATAGATAGATAGATAGATAGATAGATAGATAGATAGATAGATAGATAGGATAGATAGGATAGATAGATATTTATTATTTACTTTATTATTTATGTTTAAACTTATGCCTCAAATATTTTCTTTTTTTTAGTTCCCTAAAATCCAAAATTGCAAAAATTAAACTGCATTATAACAAAAAGTATTTTTTTAAACTGTGATAAACCAGCATTAATCTGGATCATCCATCCCATTGCCATGAATGCCTAATGATTGGGTAGGTAGAGGTATTGTAGTTAGTGAGAATAGAAGGTGGTACTTACTTTGGTATTAGTCCTCTTCACCTGTCCTTAGAAGAACTATGATGTAGACAGGTATTTTGTCACCTATAAAAGGAGTACGGATAACTTGGCATAAGGCTTGGACTGCAGTCAAATGGCCCAGCCCAGATAAAGGATGTTCCATACGTCACTGCATTCGTAGCTTGTGCTATTTACCCATCAGGGAACATTCTCTGGCCTTAGGTACCTTTCTTTATGCCTGCCCTGTACCTGTGGAGCAATAGGGCACAACACTTCAGAAAGAGGGGGTCAATTTACTTCAGAAATAACTGAATAAAATATCACTTCTAAATTAAATCACCTCTAAAATTTGGTTTTCAGTTTTGTTTATTATGTACGCACTTTTGCTTTATTCTTGCAGTTCTGTAATTGTATAGTACTACCTTGAATTACGAGCATAATACGTTCCAGAAGAATGCTTGTAATCCAAAGCACTCGTATATCAAATCGAGTTTCCCTTATTTATATCTAATTTTCACTGAAGCGATGCATTCTTGGACTTTTATGTATTGATAACAAACTATTGTTTTATTCTGGCTTTCTAGTTGTAGTACTGACTCACCAGGAAGAAAAATAATTAAATATTCATTAAGTAAGAAATGCAAACACCTTGTGTTTGGCCAACACAGAACAAGGAAAAATTAATCTGTCAAAATAATGATGAATTTTAAAGTTGCTTAAATGCCTTAAAGGTAAAGAGGACTTTGGGCCAGATTCACGTAGAATCGCGGCGGCGCAACATATCGTAGATACGTTACACCGCCGCAAGTTTTCATCGCAAGTGCCTGATTCACCAAGCACTTGCGTGAAAACTTACGCCGGCGGCCTCCGGCGTAAGCAAGTTTTCATCGCAAGTGCCTGATTCACCGAGCACTTGCGTGAAAACTTACGCCGGCGGCCTTACACAGCACATACGTGTGCGGTGTAAAGATAGGGCACCTAAAACGACGACTAACTTTGCGACGGGAAACTAGACGTAGCGAACGCGAAAAACCGCCGCGGATCGCCGTAACTACTAATTTGCATACCCGACGCTGGTTTACGACGCAAACTCCCCCCAGCGGCGGCCGCGGTATTGCATCCTAAGATCCGACAGTGTAAAACAATTACACCTGTCGGATCTAAGGGCTATCTATGCGTAACTGATACTATGAATCAGTCGCATAGATACTCTGAGAGATACGACGGAGTATCTGAGATACTCCGTCGTATCTCCGCTGTGAATCTGGCCCTTTGTTTTTAAGTCTGGTGTTTTTATTAAATATATTGCTCGGGGACACTCCTTGTGTAATAATACATCCATATCACTACTGTAATAAATTTCACCTAGTGCATGAAATTCTTCTCTGGTGAGGCAAATGTAGACTATTGAGAATTATTGCCACCAAAAAATAAACATAAACTATATGGCCAAAAGTTTGTGAACACCTGTCACAGCTATATGAGCTTATTGGAGATTCCATTTCAAAACAATAGGCAGTTATAGAGAGGTACTTTATTGCGAGAGTGTCAAGAAGAAAGCCATTGTTCAAAAAAAGTCATAAGAAGTCCTGTTTGCAGCTTGCGAGAAGCCATGTGGGGGACACAGCAAACATGTGGAAGAAGGTGCTCTGGTCAGATGAGACCAAAATTGAACTTTTTGGACTAAAAGCAAAATGCTATTTGTGGTGGAAACTAACACTGCCCATCACCCTGAACACACCATCCCCACCGTGAAACACGGTGGTGGCAGCATCATGTTGTGGGGATGTTTTTCTTCAGCAGGGACAGGGAAGCTGGTCAGAGTTGATGGGAATATAGATGGAGCCAAATACAGGGCAATCTTAGAAAAAAACCTGTTAAAGTCTGCAAATGACTTGAGACTGGGGTGGAGGTTCACCTTCCAGCAGCCAACAACCGTGAACATACAGCCAGAGCTACAATGGAATGGTTTAGATCAGGGATCTGCAATTAGCGGACCGCCAGCTGTTGCAGAACTACAAGTCCCATTAGGCATAGCAAGACTAGGACAGCCACAAGCATGACACACAGAGGCAGAGGCATGATAGGTTGTAGTTTTGCAACAGCTGGAGGTCCATATTCATGGTTTAGATCAAAGCATATTCATGTGTTAGAATGGCCCAAAGTCCAGACCTAAAACCAATTGAGAATCTGTGGCAAGACTTGAAAATTGCTGTTTACAGACGCTCTCCATCCAATCTGACAGAGCTTGAGATATTTTGCAAAGAAGAATGGACAAACATTTCACCATACCTCCCAACTTTTTGAGATGGGAATGAGGGACACCTATCAGCAAAAGTAAGCAGTCATAGGACACACCCACTGCCACGCCCCCTTAAAAGAGAATTGTACAAAAAACAAGATTGGTTAAACCCACAAGTGTTTTTTTTTTTATCACTACTATTCCTTTATATTGGCTTTTGGAATTTACAAATGCAGCAATTTAGAAATCAGATGAAAAAAGGTTTAGTGCTGGGAAACACTTTTTGATAGATAAAAAGTGCATTTTATATACAACTATATAGATCAGACCAAAATGAGGGACAAATCAGGGACAGCTGGGAGCTGCGATTTCACTCTCTAGATGTCCAAAGCTGGTAGACCCATACCCAAAAAGACTTGCAGCTGTAATTGCAGCAAAAGGTGGTTCTACAAAGTATTGACTAAGGGGAGATGAATACAAATGCCCCCCAGATCACCAAAACTAGTGACCACATTGGAAAGTTTCCCCACTATTACTTTTCTGGGGACGACCCAAATTTTTGGATCTTCTTTTACTGTACTGAATTTCATAAGAATAGTAAAAACATAATGATCCATCTGCCTTCCAATACTAGCCATCATTGTAGTTAATTCACACTAGTTACATTCAGGACAAGTTTTTTCCCCAAGTAAAATACTGGAATATTGATTGTCTGTGTAAAAATATGCCTCGTGTATAAGTAGGGTTTATAATAAGGTAACCAAAAGAAAGGCTAATATAGTCCTTGGTACAATATATGGCCAAACATCTGTGGACACCTGACCATCACACCTATAAGGCTGGATTCACACCTATGCAGTTTTAGTGCTTTTTGCATTCTGCACCATTTAACATTGTTTCCTATGGAACACGTTCTGTACTGCAAATCTGCAAAATACAAAAAGCACTAAAAATGTTTAGTGCTTCTTGGAAATCCCATTCCCAAATCATGTTTTTTATTATGGAGCCACCCCTACACCTTTGTGGATATAACAACCTCCTCACTTCTGGGAAGACTTTACACAAGATTATGGAGTGTGTCTGTGGGAAATTGTGCCCACTGAGCCAAAAGAACATTTGTGACATCAGGTAATGATGTTGAAGGAAAGACCTGGCGTTGGTGTTGAAGGAAAGACCTGCCGTTGGTGTTGAAGGAAAGACCTGCCGTTGGTGTTGAAGGAAAGACCTGCCGTTGGTGTTGAAGGAAAGACCTGCCGTTGGTGTTGAAGGAAAGACCTGCCGTTGGTGTTGAAGGAAAGACCTGCCGTTGGCGTTGAGGGAAAGACCTGCCGTTGGCGTTGAAGGAAAGACCTGCCGTTGGCGTTGAAGGAAAGACCTGCCGTTGGCGTTGAAGGAAAGACCTGCCGTTGGCGTTGAAGGAAAGACCTGCCGTTGGCGTTGAAGGAAAGACCTGCCGTTGGCGTTGAAGGAAAGACCTGCCGTTGGCGTTGAAGGGAAGACCTGGCTTTGGTGTAGAAGGGAAGACCTGGCTTGAAATTTGCATTTCAATCCAATCCCAAAAGGTGATGCTTAGTCAAAGTCAGGATTCGGAATCTTGTGCACAGGAACATGGTCATTCTGGTACAGAAAAGGGCCTTTTCCAGTCTGTTCCCAGGTTAAAACGGCACAAAAATGTCATTGCGTGCTCTTATGCCCCGTACACACGATCGAAAATTCCGACAGCAAAAGTCAGATGTGAGCTTTTGAACAGAAATTCCGACCGTGTGTAGGCTCCATCTGACTTTTTCTGTCGGAATTTCCACCAAAAAAAGATTGAGAGCCGATTCTCAAATTTTCCATCGGAAAATCCGATCGTGTGTACTCTGCACTGGAAACACCTAAACACAATCATTTGGAGGGGCATCTACAAACCTTTGGAAATATAGTGCATGTCCCTGAACACTACCACATGTACACAATCACATAAAACAAGAAAAAAAAATACATTAATAATTTGATAAGTTTTAATTATTTAATCCTTGTGCATGGTTCTTGTGTAATATAAAGATAAAGCATAAAAAAAATACAACAGTAAAACAGAAGCAGTGTGAAAACATAAAACTGAAGCAAATATTTTAAATACAGTCAAAAAAAGAAATAACAAAAAAAAAAAAACATACATTTATCATAAAAAAAAAAAAAAAAATCTTCAAAATGTTACATTTCAAGCATAATACATGTTACCCGTTATCGTCTAATGGATATATTATAGCCCAACTCCAGCAAAAAAAAAAAACCTTTTTAGTTCCAGACAGTGAGGAAAAAAAACTATGTCAAGTATTTACTGGTCTAAATACACATACAGTAAAACCTTGGTTTGAGAGTAACTTGTTTTGAGAGTGTTTTGCAAGACAAGCAAAATGTTTTAATACATTTTGCCTTGATATACAAGCGATGTCTTGATATAAGAGTAGCATCATGTCACACCTGAGTATAAAAGGTTGGGGGCGACTCGGCAAGGCGATCTCAAGGCGTCTTGAGAGGCAACTTGCAAAATGACTTCAGTATTGAAGTCAATGCAAGTCGCCCCGAATCGCCCCCAAAGTCGTACAGGAACCTTTTTCTAAGTCGGAGCGACTTGCATCGCTCCTATAAGAACGGTTCCATTGACTACTGTGGACCGCGACTTGTCAGGCGGCTGAGTCGCCTGACAGGTCGCCCCAGTGTGAACCGGCTCTAATGAAGGTACAACATTTAGCAACTTATTGCTACACTTAGAGGTGCCTCTCTTCTCTTTTATACCCTGTAAAAAAAATGCTTTGATATACAAGTGCTTTGGATTACAAGCATGTTTCTGGAATGAATTATGCTTGCAAACCAGGGGTTTTACTGTTACTGATAGAAGCTAAGACTTCCGAACACATTGCTTCAATAAAAGAAGCATCTAGATTCAAAGAAGCTCACTTGCTGTGGAAAGACCCCTCGCAAAGCAAGAATCTCCTTAGTGGATACCCATAATGTGACTCAAAGCATACAAACACAAAAGAAGTGCCAAACCAAATGGTAAGAGTCGAAATCATAATATAAATCACATAGAATTGCCAACGTGTTTCACGATCAGGGCTTGAAATTTTTGTGAGGGTTTAAGTGGACTCAATGTAACAGGTATCCAAAGAGATCTGAAATATATCTGG
This sequence comes from Rana temporaria, assembly GCF_905171775.1. Taxonomy (NCBI): domain Eukaryota; kingdom Metazoa; phylum Chordata; class Amphibia; order Anura; family Ranidae; genus Rana; species Rana temporaria. Next base: position 23,630,972 of record NC_053494.1, on the reverse strand, counting down.
CTTGACTTCTCATGGGAGTGTTATGGAGTCATGCAGTATTGACAATCCCAAGCCTGGATTAAAAGGGAGTTCCAAGGGAGCTGCGGTGGCTCAACGCGATTGGCACTGCGTGTCAGGAATGCTGGTAGATCAGACTGTGTGACTGCACAGAGGAACCAAACAAGGTGAGTAGTGAAATAAAGGTGTTTATTTACAAATGTGTGAACCACCAGTGCACAATAAAACGACAAACAGTATGTACAAATAAAGGGGAATACCGTATTCATAAACGAGCCAAGCCGAGGTCATACACATGGGAGGTCAGTAGATGGGTGAGGATGGGAACACAGCGGATCAGGGAGCGGATGGATGGACAGGCTGCGGGGCAGGAATCCAAGAGGGAACAGGAACCAATGTAAACAGGCAAAGGGAAGAACGGGTCCAGGATAAGCTCAGGATGGGGAACAGAAACAGAGTCCAGATAGCAGGGTCAGATAACAGGCTCAGGTCCAGGAGGTATGACGATACCAGGGCGAGGAGTGATTACACACGCCGGGTATTTATAGAGGCGTGCTGATTGCATTCAGGTCACACCTGAACGCAGGAAGGGCTGTATGCTCCATACTGCCAAGAATGCCCCGCTGGTGGACGCCAGTACTGCAGCCCAAGGATAACATAGCAGTAACACCAGCAGGGGGAACCTTCCCTGACACTGCGCTGACAAGCCATTCACCTCTGCAGCTAGGGGTTCGGATCCCGGTCTCGGCTACATGTGAATTGAGTTTGGTGGTCTCAGCCCGGCTCCCGGTGGGTGTGCTATGCGAGGTAAGCCTGCGCTTAGTACGACCACACCCCTCCCACAAAAACCACCACACTTACACGCACTCGAAATTGGGTTAACATGCACGCACTTTGACCACGCGGTCTCTAAAAAGAGAGGCGAAGGACTGTGGGCTGTGTGGGAGGACCCCCTCACACACCCGCCATTGGAGAAAGGTGGCAGATTGCCTCTGGGGGAGGCCTGCCTACTCCCAACTCCTGCAGTCTGGCTCCTCTCTCGAGTACACGCACAAAAAATACACTTTAAAAAAAAATAAAGGGGAGTTCCAGCCTGACTTTTAATAAAAAGACACTTACCTGCTCCACGGTAACTTTTGGGTGGAACTCCGCTTTAAGGTGGAGATGATTGGACATCAAAAGGGTGTTGGAAGTGTTCTATGTGATCATATTACAAATCATTAAAGCAACTTGGGCTCTCTTAGGTTGGGTGCTGCTTTTGTGTTTTTATTGGTGTCTGCGTCCCTGTTGGGGCAGATATTTTCGAATTTCCTGTCCCTGAGACCACTGTCAATATCTCCCCAACAGGAACACAGACAGAAAGATAAAAACTTGAAAAATGTAGGTCGAAGGTGCTGGATCTGAAATGGTCTCTGTTCCTCATGGTCAAGGTAAGCCCTTACTGAAGAGCACAATGATTCTGGTTACACACACCTACACAACCAGTTGCTGAAAACGCTTTTGGAATAAAAGAGTGAGATTTTTCCCCAAATTGGAACAACCCCCTTGTCAACCCACACATTTCAATTAAAGCGGAAGTAAACCCATCGATCTAAGGCCTCGTACAGACGGACGGACTGTCCGCTGAAAACAGTCCGCCGGACCGTTTTCAGCGGACATGTCCGCCCGGAGATTTCTGTCTGATGGTTGTACACACCATCAGACAGAAATCCACGCGTACACGATACGCTGTGACGTGGCCACGCCGTCGCCGCGACGACGTGTGCGGCCCTGGAAGTTCAATGCTTTCACGCATGCGTCGAATCACATCGACGCATGCGAGGGATGGCGGCCGATCGGACATGTATGGTGAGTCTGTACAGATGACCGAACATGTCCGACAGACAGGCTTCCAGCGGACGTGTTTCATAGCATGCTAAGAAACATTTGTCCGGCGGAAAACGGTCGGCTGGACAAATGTACGCTGAAAACCTGTCCGGTCGGCCGTACACACGACCGGACATGTCTGCTGAAACTGGTTCGCGGACCAGTTTTAGCAGACATGTTCGGTCGTGTGTACGGGGCCTAACAGTTTCAAAAAGCAGTTACATTTCTGGCATGCCGGGATAGCGAACTGTCACATTGATTGTGCTCTCAACCAAACTGTCAAACCATCCAATGGTTGGTGCCATAACTGATCACATGTGCAGCATCATGGAAGTTGAAGGTTAAACATAGGCCAAGATGGCAGCTTCCTTTTCTGAAAATGATAGGTGGGTTTACTTACACTTTAAATCAGCAGTTTAAACTCCGATAAAGAAGGGAGCCATTTAGCCCATCAAAACACAATGGCTTATTGTCTTGATGAAATAAATACTCTTGTACTCCTAAAACTTGGGTGTGGCGCTCCCATTTTCATTACACCTTCCAGCAATAAAAACCCCACTGAGGTTGTAGCCCTTTCATACTGTATTAGAATGTGTTTTTATTGCTGCATGTGTCTGTGTTCCAGGGATCTCCTCTCACTTACCATCTAGGTAACAATTGTCACTGGTAAACAAAGCAAAAGAAGTTCTTCCCAACAGGATCACAGACAGCATTAGACACTTCCTCACTGTATTCAGAATTAAACGGAAAAAAAATGGCTGGATTTTGTATTTTTTATCATTTAGAGCATGGATATGCAATTAGTGGACCTCCAGCTGTTGCAAAACTACAAGTCCCATCATGCCTCTGGGTGTCATGATTGTGGCTGTCAGAGTCTTGCTATGCCTCATTGGACTTGTAGTTCTGCGACAGCTGGGGGTCCGCTAATTGCATATCCCTGATTTAGAGACTGCCTTAGCTCCTTTGAAGAAAAAAGGCCTGGAGCCCAAACAGAAATGTAACAATGAATAAGGCAGCCCATACCTTACCATACAGGCTAGTTGTACAGAAAACGATTCGTAGATCAACTTCTGTACAAACAGCCTGCCAATACATGGATAAAAATGTGTCAGGTCCCTGCTATACCAGATGCATCTATGTATGGCCACATTAAGTCAGGGAAGGTCTCCTCCCTTAGGCCCCTTTCACATTGGACCTGTAGCCGCGGTGTCGGTATATCGCCGCAAAAAATAGCGGCGCTATACCGCCGGGATTGCCGCGCGAATCGGCCGCTAGCGGTGCGGTATTAACCTCCCCGCTAGCGGCCGATAAAGGGTTAATACTGCACGCAATGCGCCTCCATAGAGGCGCATTACGGGCGGTATTGCCGCGGTTTCCCATTGTTTTCAATGGGAAGGAGCGGTGAAGGAGCGGTATACACGCCGCTCCTCTCACCGCTCCAAAGATGCTGCTGACAGGAGATTTTTTTGTCTCCCGCCAGTGCATCGTCTCAGTGTGAAAGCCCTCCAGCTTTCACATTGAGGTAGCTGGGCAGGAGTTTTTCAGGCGGTATAGCAGCGCTATTTTTAGCGCTGTACCGCCTGAAAAACTCCTCAATGTGAAAGGGGCCTTAGATAGTTCCATCTGAAGTGTCAGACAAAGCAAGCATCAGAGCGGGCAGCATCGGCTGTGCTGTTTCTTAACCCATAGTGCTCCAGAAACCACTTGTCATATATAAAATATTTACTTATAAAAGAAAGGATGTAGAAATATTATAAAAAATATTTTATATATATATATATATATATATATATATATATATATATATATAATATATATATATATATAAACCAAATAAATAAAAACATAGAACTAGGAGGTGCACCGAAAGGAACCGAAAATGCAGAATGCACCATGCTGAAAACCGAAAAATTACAGTTTTAAAAATGTCGCCGAACAGTTAAGATTGACACAGCGGGAGACCCTCCCTCGAGTATAAGCCAAGGGGAGCTTTTTCAGCATAAAAAATGGGTTAAAAAAGTCGACTTATACTCGAGTATATACTGTAAATGAATATGAATTTATTGTCATTTATTATCGGCACCTTTAGAAAAGAAAAACTCATGAAAAAAATATATCCCTTTAAATCAGCGGTTCTCAACTCCTGTCCTCAGGACCCACTAACAGGCCAGATTTTAAGTATTACCTTGGGGAGATGCAGACTAGAATACTGCAATCACTGAGCAGCAAATGATATCACCTGTGATGTATTTCAGTTATCTTGCAAACCTGGCCTGTTATGGGTCCTGAGGACAGGAGTTGAGAACCACTGCTTTAAAATTCTATGTATGTCTTCACACTGCTCCGTTGTGCTTCCATTGTGGTTTTAAAAATCCTGCACCAAAAACGCTCCTCCCCATTCAAAATGCAGCAATAATGCACCCATGCTACGTTTTTGATTTACACGACATATGAAAAACACGCCATAATCACAGTAATATGGTGGTAAAATTGTGCCAAAATCACGTGCGTTTTCGGAGCCATTATCTGCAACGTTTTCTCTTATCGCCAAAGTGTCGAAAACAACATTTTCGGACGACATGTTTCAGTGGCTGAAATTTCGGTGCATCTCTTCTCTACCCAGGACCTTTGTAGTTTCCCTCTTTTAGCAATTTATCTTTACTGTTTCAGCAACCGAGTTTCCTATTTTACATTGGACAGCCAATCGGCATCATCGGTGTCCAGTGAGCAGGAAGGTGATCCAGGTCAGTGGTGGTAAACCAGGAAGTAGCGGAGCAATTTAACCAATTAACAATGTGTGTATCACAAGAATGGCTGACCAAAATAACTACGTATCAGGTAAAAACTATAAACATTCATGCATTACAACCATGTAGTTAGCTCTTTACTCCATTTTAAAAGTAGCAAGCAATTCATTAATTTAGGCCCCTTTCACACTGAGGAGTTTATCGGCGTTTTAGTGCTAAAAATAGCGCCTAAATACCGCCTGCAAAACTCCTGCCCTGCAGTCCCTACACTGGAGTCTTGCGCAAGCAGGACCCCTCCAAAATCCTGCTAGCAGCATCTTTGGAGCGGTGAAGGAGCGATGTGTTTACCGCTCCTTCCCATTGAAATCAATAGGAAACTGCAGTAATACCGCCGTCAATGCGTCTCTGCCGCTACTGGGGTTAAAACCGCACCGCTAGTGGCCGAATACTGCCGCAATTCCGTGGGAATTCCGATGGTATAGCGCCTCTAAAAATAGCGCCGATATACCATCAGCGCACCTCCATCACCAGTAAAAAAGGTACACATGGGAGGAGCAGTTCACGAAACATGTACAGACCAAATGCCTCATTCTTTACTAAATTTTTACCATTCACTTGTTATTTCGAAGCATCATAAAAATCTAGTAACTTTTTTTATAAGGGGGGAAATAATAAATCTGTGTTCTGTATAGCAATTATTCCCCTTTTCCCATTGCATCATGGGACAGAATTTGATTGGCTCCACTGGCCAACACAGAGTCTGGCTATCCCACAGACCAGGCTTAGGAGACAGTTTAAAGGAGGTGGATGTTCCAATTCAGTGGGGTAGATTCAGGTATCTCCGCCTAAAGTTACGGCGGCGCAGCGTAGTGTATTTACGCTACGCCTCCGCAACTTACAGGAGCAAGTGCTGTATTCACAAAGCACTTGCTCCGTAAGTCGCGGCGGCGTAGCGTAAAAGGGGCCGGCGTAAGCGCGCGTAATTCAAATGATCCCGTAGGGTTCCCGCGCCGAACGTACTGCGCATGCGCCGTCCCTAAAATTTCCCGACATGCATTGCGGTAAATGACGTCGCCATTGGTTCCAGCACCATTCACAGACGACTTACACAAACAACGTAAAATTTTCAAATCGCGACGCGGGAACGACGTCCATATTTAACATTAGCAGGAGCAACGTTACGACGAAAACGACTTACGCAAACGACGTAAAAAACTACCGCCGGGCGCACGTGCGTTCGTGAATCAGCGCAAGTATGTAATTTGCATACTCTACGCTGACAACTACGGGAGCGCCACCTAGCGGCCAGCGTCAGAATGCACCCTAAGATACGACGGCGTAAGAGACTTATGCCAGTCGTATCTTAGGCTAAAGTCGGCGTATCTAGCTTTCTGAATACAGAAAGTAGATACGCCGGGGCAACTAGATACGCCGGCGTAATTGTTCTCTGAATCTACCCCACTGTTCCCACAAGTTTCGACTCCGGTAACCGCCAACAAAATGGGGCCATGATGAGTCTGAGCAGCATAAAAAGTCATACAATAGGGGGGGGGGGAAGTTGAAAAAGTTCTGCTCTACATCTACACTGTAAATCACTAGCTGGTGAACAGACACAAATGTGAAACAACTTTGTCAAGAAGGCAGACTATTAATAAATATGGCTTTAATTATCTTCCTATGCACACCCAAAGAAGGCAGCCATTTTGTTATGCTGTATCAATAATTATATAAAAAAAAAAAAAGCAGCCCTTCAAATCAGTAGGAAGTGATCTCACCAAAACACAATCTATCAATTTACCAGGAAGTAGTGACATTACTGAGAAAGCTGTAAAATCAGCCAAAGTAGTGACATCATCGAGCAGCCTATGAATTCGCTGGAAACCTATGACATCACTGCAGAGGCAACCTATGAATGCACTGGAAACCAATGACATCACTAGGATGGTAACCGATGAACTCATAAAAATGAGTGAAAAAAACTAAATGGCAGATGATGGACTTTTGAGGCGTATAGAAGTTAAAAAATGTAATATTTATTGAAAAAAAGAGAAACATATAAAATCATTAAAAAGCATATAGATAACAGTTAAAGGGTATTCCTAAGAATGCCTAGAAACGCTAAAAATTAGCATAGCACAGCACCTATGACCTAGGGATACAATAGACATGTGCAGGATGAAAAAATTTGTTTAGTTTCGTTATTTAATTACATTTGTTTAGTTAAGTTCGTTGCATTCATTACATTCGTTTTCGGGATTCATTTTGTATTCGAAAAAAATTCTACCGCATTCCAAATAATTCTAACGTATTCGAAAAAAATTATCAAATTCGAAATAATGCTACCACATTTAAACAAAACTATATATAACCATTTCCTGAAATTCGTATATAGAATGAAATCGAATTTGAATAGAAAAGAAAAACAAGAGAATAGAATAAAATATAATATATATTTATGTTCTATTGTTTTTCTAGTTTATTAACTATTCTATTATTTTCTATTCTATTCTAATCTTTTCTATTCCAATTCGATTTCATTCTATATGAAATTCGAATTTTGGAAAATGGTTATATGTAAAAAAAAAAAAAAAAAAAAAATCGAATGTGGTCGTTTTTTCTAATTCGGTAGATTTTTTTCAAATGCAGTAGATTTTTTCTAATCGAATTACATTTTTCAAATTTGATCGACGTTTTAGGAATTCGGTCAAAATTGTTTTAAATTCTAATATGAAACTGATCTTTTATAATCTTTTCTATTCAAATTCGATTTCATTCAATAAGAAATTCGAATTCCGTATAAAATGAATTCAAATTCGAATAGAAAAGATTAGAAAAGAAAAACAAGAGAATAGAATAAAATATAATATATATTATAATTGATTCTATTCTGTTCTATTGTTTTTCTATTCTTTTATATTTTAGTTTCCATAAATTTTAATTATTTTCCAATCTATTCTAGAATTCAAATTTATAATATTCGAATTTCGGAAGACTGTCATGTTCTATTTTATTACATTCTATTAACTTATATTCTATTATTTTTGATTCTATTGCTTTATTGTTTTATATTCTATTTTATTGCAGTTTTTAGAAAATCGATTTGTATTTTTTCAAATTCGATTCGAATTTGTTTTCAATTCGATTCGAATTTCGTTCGCGTTTTTTCGAATTTGTTTAAATTCGTTAATTTTGTAATTCGGAAATTTGGATGCATACGAATTTCCGAATAATGAAAAATGTGTTTTGAATTCGTAACAAAACAAAATGCACATGTCTATATATAAATAAAAGTGGAGAATTGACGATCAATTCCCACTACTAATATGATCGTCAATTCTCCACTCTTATTTATATATTGTATCCCTAAGTCATAAGTGCTATGCTATGCTAATTTTTAGCGTTTCTAGGCATTCTTAGGAATAGCCTTAACTGTTTTCTATATGCTTTTTAATGATTTTATATGTTTCTCTTTTTTCAATAAATATTCAATTTTTTAACTTACGGTATATACGCCTCCAAAGTCCATCATCTGCCATTTAGTTTTTTTCCAATTTTGAATTATCGGGACGTGGCACTGTGAACTCCTTAAACCTCAGTTCCACAGCCCCACTCTGTGATGATCTGATTCATTATTTCATAAAAATTAGTGACATCATTGCAAAAGCAGCCTGTGAATGCATTTAAAGACAGTGGGGTAGATTCAGGTACCGCTGCGCACTTCTTACGGAGGCGCAGCGTACCGTTTTTACCCTGCGCCTACGCAAATTATCTGCGCTACGCTTCATTCATTAAGCAGTAGCTACGTAATTTGCGCGGGCGCTCCTTAACACTGCCCGGGGTAAGGGCGCGTAATTTAAATGATCCCGTAGGGGGCGTGGATCATTTAAATTAGGTGCGTTCCCGCGCCGAACGTAGTGCGCATCCCCCGTCGGGAAACTTTCCTGACGTGCATTGCGGCAAATGACGTTGCAAGGATGTCATTTGCTTCAAAGTGAACGTAATTGGCGTCCAGCGCCATTCACGATTCACTTACGCAAACGACGTTAAATTTTAAATTTGCGACGCGGAAACGACGGGTATACGTAGCATTGGCTGCCCCTGCTAATAGCAGGAGCAGCCTTACGCGGAACCCGACGAACGGAAACGACGTAAACTGTGTACGCAGGGCTCGCGTAGGGTTGTGAATCGGCGTTAGTATGCAATTTGCATACTATACGCTGACCACTACGGGAACCCCACCTAGCAGCCAGCGTAAGAATGCAGCCTACGATACGATGGCATAAGAGCCTTATGCCAGTCATATCTTAGGCTGCAGTCGGCGTATCGAGCTCTCTGAATCAGGAGCACTCGATACGCCGGCGCAACTAAGCAATTGCGCTGCGTAACTATGGTTACGCAGACGCAATTGCTACCTGAATCTACCCCACTGACATCACTGCAGAGGCAGCCTATGAATTCACTGGAAACCAATGATGTCACTATAAAGGCAGCCTAGGAATTAATTGAAAATAAATTAAATCACTGCAGAGGCAGCCTATGAATCGAATATAATGCAGTGACATAATTGAAGAGTCAGAGGCGCCCTACAAATTTACTGCACACCAGTGACATCACTGAAAAGGCAGCCTAAGGATCCATTGGAGACCAGCAAAGAAGGCAGACTTTGAATTTACTAGAAAGTGGTGACATCACTGCAGAGGCAGCCTGTGACTTCAGTGAAAACCATTGCCATCGCTGAAACTCCATACACCCCACCACTGAAGTGCCTCTGGCACTGTCCATAAAAACATATCCTTCCCCTGTGGTTAGGTGGAGCAAGATTTAAAAATTTACAACATAAAAGCAACCCTAGTCTTAACAACAAATTTAAGACGTTGTTTAAAATAAACGACCCCTGGCATGCGATATTCTCCTATGCTATGCCACCCGGGGCTTGGTAAAAAGCATTAAAATTACCCTAGCAGCAGTAAATGGAGTATTGCTGGTGAGCATCTATGACACCAAAGATGCCATCGAGCGGTGCACTGTGGTCCTACAGCTGTGGCTGAACCAGAGGTGGATAAACTATTGCTAAGATGTTACGGCTTCATTTCCGGAAATTAAAAACGGAAGATGAAGTCTGGTGTGCGCGGCACGGTTTTGTACCTTGTGGCATTGGCTACAATGCAAAAAAACACAACTTGATTACAACAGGTTATTCCCCAGGCCACTCCGCCAGCCACTGTTGGCACACAGCGCTCTCCTCCTCTGTCTCCATTTTTTTCTCCACTGGCTTCGGTGGCTCAGCCTTGCCTTCTGGTTCAGGACTCTCCATAGAGAAGGCCTTGTTGATAAGGTTAGCCATGGCTTCACTCAGGCTCTTCATAGTTTCTGTCGGTGTCCAGTTGGGGTCCATTTCTGGCTGAAAGGGGTCAGGAGCCGTGACTTCGATAAGCTCGTGGTCGGTGGGGATACGTAGGTAGTAGGCATGCAGCATCATCCTATACGGCTCAGTGTCCTTCTTAAAGCTATAGGTAAAGTCTCCCACGATGGGATAGCCCAGGGCACTGCAGTGGACTCTAAGCTGGTGCGTCCGGCCTATGGAGATAATAAAGGCATTATTCGAATGCTCACAAGAGCAGCATAAAAATAGAAGAAGGGGTTGTATCTTCACCAAGTCTCTAATGGTGCGTACACACAATTGGAAATTCCGACAAGAAAAGTCAGATGTGAGCTTTTGGTCGGAAATTCCGACCATGTGTATGCTCCATCGGAAATTTGCTGTCGGAATTTCCGCCAACAAAAGTTCCTATCGGAAAATCCGCTCGTCTGTATGCAATTCCGATGCGCTGAAAACCACGCATGGCCAGAATCAAGCAGAAGAGCCAAACTGCCTATTGAACTTCATTGATCTCGGGTCATCGTACGTCACCGCTTTCCTGGCGGTCGGAATGTCCAACAAGATTTGTGTGACCGTACAAGATTTGTGTGACCGTGTGTATGCAACACAAGTTTGAGCCAGAAAAAATCTTGTCGGACATTCCGACCACATGTGCCGTTGCTTCAGGTTGCCCCATTGTGCACGTGCTGATGACATTGGCACATGCAGGGGAAATCTCCAGAACCATGCAGGTTTAGGAGATATCCAGGGTAGCTACAGGTAAGCCTCAAAGGGGTTGTAAACCCTCGTGTTTTTTTCACCTTAATGCATCCTATACCCCCCGTTTTACTTACCTGAGCCCCTGCGTCGCTTTCCAAACGGCTTGACGGCTCTTCATTGGTTAGATTGATAGCAGTGCAGCCATTGGCTCCCGTTGCTGTCAATCAAACCAATGACACAGTGTGCCGGGGCGGGGCCAAGTCATACACTTGGTGGTTATGGCCGCCGACTGTATCACACGGGAGTGCGCCCGCAAAGTAGGCCTCTAGGAAGAGAGCTTCCCACAGGAGGTTAGTTCTTGCGGAGAGGAGCCGAGAGCCATCGTGGGACCCCAGAAAAGGATGTTCGGGGCCACTCTGTGCAAAACAAACTGCACAGTGGAGGCAAGTATGACATGTTTGTATTAAAAAAAAAAAAACTGATCCTTTACTATCACTTTAACCGCTTCAGCCCCGGACCATTTTGCTGGTCACAGACCAGGCCACTTTTTGCGATTCGGCACTGCGTCGCTTTAACTGACAATTGCGCGGTCATGCGACGTGGCTCCCAAACAAAATGTACGTCCTTTTTTTTCTACAAATATAGCTTTCTTTTGGTGGTATTTGATTACCTAATTTGGTGGTTTTTATTTTTTTCGCATCAAACAAAAATAGAGCGACAATTTTGAAAAAAATTCAATATTTTTTACTTTTTGCTAGAATAAATAAATTTTTTCCTCAGTTTAGGCCGATACGTATTCTTCTACATATTTTTGGTAAAAAAAAAAAAAAAAAAAATCGCAATAACCGTTTATTGGTTTGCGCAAAAAAGTTATAGCATCTACAAAATAGGGGTCGTTTTATGGCACTTTTATTAATATTTTTTTTTTTTCTTTACTAGTAATGGCGGCGATCAGCGATTTTTATTTAGTGTAACTTTTACAGTAACCAGTGCATTTTTCATAGCACTGATCGCTGTAAAAATTACAATGGTCCCAAAAATGTGTCCGATGTGTCCACCATTTTTACAGTAACCAGTGCATTTTTCATAGCACAGATCGCTGTAAAAATGACAATGGTCCCAAAAATGTGTCCGATGTGTCCACTATTTATGGTGGACACATCGGACACATTTTTGGGACCATTGTCATTTTTACAGCGATCAGTGCTATGAAAAATGCACTGGTTACTGTAAAAATTACACTGGCAGTGAAGGGGTTAACCACTAGGTGGCGCTGCAGGGGTTAAGTCAGTACTAGGGAGCGGTTCTTACTGTTAGGGGGCGTGGCTACACGTGACACATCACTGATAACCGTTCCCGATCAAGGGGAACAGCCATCAGTGACAGTGTCACTAGGCAGAATAGGGGAATGCCTTGTTTACAAAGGCATCCCCCTGTTCTGCCTTTGCCAACTGCAATCGCGGGACTCCCAGGAACATTGAGTTCCCGGGACTCGCAAGCACGCTGGGTGGCAAACTTAAAGGGACGTACAGGTACGCCCATTTGCTTGCCCATGCCATTGTGTCGCCGTAAATATGCGTGCGGCGGTCAGTAAGTTGCTAATATAGGCTTACATGTAGCATAAAGTGGTTGTAAAGGGTTTACAACCACTTTAAAAACAGATGACTTATCAGGTGTTTCCATTGAAGTCTATGGGGCCAAAACACCCAGATCTGTCTCAAAAGCATCTTGTGTAGCTTTTGGACTGTTAAGCATTCACCTACAGGTGCCTGGGCACTCAATATGAAATACTTGGGATTTTGGATACTGAGCATTTTAGATCCGTAATGTAACTGGTACATTATAAATGCAGAGTTAAAGTTTTCTCCTCTATGACTAAACTGATCACCCCCCCCCCCCCCCCAAGCACAATTGCTGACCCTGCATACCAGTCAATGGCTGTAACAAAACTTTGGTGACAGGTTCTCCCTTGTATAATCCATGCTGTAGGACGGTCAGATAAGTCTGACAAGTCTTTTCATTCTCACACCCTGCAGAAAGAAAGAAACAAGAGAGTGTGCAGTGCAAATGTTAGTGCATGTTTGAAAAAACAGATAAATGCAAAATACCAAAGAAAAAAAATATGTAAAAATATTAAACCTCACCTTCAGTCCCTTCCACACACATCATGTGTGTGAGCCCCTCTTGTGTGTTCTTACCAATGGCCAGTGTGATGGTCATGCAGCTCTGTGTAACACTGCCCCTGACCTGTGTGGGGAAGTCACAAGTATCGGTACAGAAAGCTTCAACAGGACACAAGTGAATGCGACTATTTTAGGTCCATGAAAATCCCACGACTAAAACCTTGTGCGGAACTTTAGTCATTTTTTTCATCTTTCTATCGATTAAATCTTCTGCCCTTGTTGTTTTAACTTTGGATAGTAAAACATTGTTTTTCTGCCAGTAAAATACCTTATCCACTTGCTTACTGGGCACTTAAAGCGGGAGTTCACCCAAAAAATATAATTTAACAGTAGATTCCTGCTCATTTTGTCAAGGGGAATCGGGTAGTTTTTTTTAAATCAACGCTGTACTTACCGTTGTAGAGAGCGATCTTCTCCACCGCTTCCGGGTATGGTCTTCGGGACTGGGCGTTCCTATTTGATTGACAGTCTTCCGACAGGCTTCCGACGGTCGCATACATCGCGTCACGAGTAGCCGAAAGAAGCCGAACGTAGGTGCGGCTCTATACTGCGCCTGCGCACCGACGTTCGGTTACTTTCGGAAAATCGTGACGCGATGTATGCAACCGTCGGAAGCATGTCAATCAAATAGGAACGCCCAGTCCCGCAGCCCATACCCGGAAGCGGCGGAGAAGATCGCTCTCTAAAACGGTAAGTACGGCTTCGATTGTAAAAAAAACACCCGATTCCCCTTCGCAAAATGATCATCAATCTAATGTTAAAAAAAAAGGTTTTTGGGTGAACCTCCACTTAAAACTGCCCAGATCAATTTTCAGCGCTGATGCACTTTGAATGACAATTGCATGGTCATACAACACTGTACCCATATTATTATTTTTTTTCATTTTTCCCCACAAATATAGCTTTCTTTTGGTGGTATTTCACCTCTGCGATTTTTATTTTTTGTTTATATATATATATACACACATACATACATACATACACACACAATTTTTTTTTGTCTTTCTCATTTATTTATTTTTTTGTTATACAATTTTGCAAACAGGTAATTTTTCTCTTTCGTTCATGTGCGTTGATGAGGCTGCACAGATGGGCACCGATAAGGCGGCACTGGTGGGCACTGAGAGGTGGCACTGAAGGGCATAGATAGGTGGCACTAGTGGGTAGTGAGAAGTGGCACTAATAGGTGACATAGATAGGTGGCACTGACAGCTGGCAGTGATGGGCACTGACGAGTGGCAGTGATCGGCACTGGTAGGTTACACTGATAGGCAGCACTGCTAGGTGCCACTGGTGGGCATTGATAGGTGGCACTCATGGGCATTGATGGGTGGCACTTATTGGCACAGATGTGGCAGAATTGCCTCTTCCTCTTCGGGACCGATGTCCCTTGCACATAAGCCGGTGATTGGCTTTTTTTTTCTCCTCATACTGTTAAAAAAACTATTACCAAGCTTTTGTTTACATCACGTGATCAGCTGTCATTGGCTGACAGCTGATCACGTGGTAAGGGGCCGGGATTGGCCCCTTACTCGGATCTGTAATCACCCGATTCTCAGTGACTCGGGTGATCACAGCTCACGCCCTGCAGGGCGCACGGGGAGCATGCGAAGGGGAGGTCCGTCTATTGACGGCCTCCCGGCAATTGGGGCCCGCGCTGTGGCCGTCATTTGGATGTCTAGTGGTTAAACAGCTTCCTCTTTCTTGTCTAAAAAAAAGCCTAGGCTTATGACATCATACACGGCATTCTCTCTCACTCTCATGATAGTTTGCAAGGAAGGGAGGGGGGGGGTGAGTCATAAGAGGGCCAATGAGAGCTTCAAAGCTGAAGGTGTGTGTCTGTGTAAATCCAGGAAGTGAACAGGCAGCAGCTTCAGCTGCCCACAGTTAAAATGATTGCAGCTAGACTCAGTGAAGGGAGATTTCTGCAGCATATTTGGCAAGTACAGAATCACAGTATACAGTTGTGCCCATAAGTTTACATACCCTGGCAGAATTTTACCATGAGTGAAAGAAAAGTTTTTGTGTTATTTAAATTCTCTGAAAAAATGGCCAAGAAATCATAAATTCTGCCAAGGTATGTAAACTTGGGTGAAGTGCAGAACTCCTTCAGACTGTCTGTGTAAGCCGTCTCCTTGCACCTCGTATGGGCAGGCAGTTAGACACTGGCAGGAAGAAACAATGAAATGCCAAAGCGCTCAGCAGGGCTGTCAATTCCTTTTAGTTCATTAAAAAATTGAATGATACAGCGAGTTTGGGAGAGAATCATGTGTATTTGAACTATGGAATTAGTCTTTGCCTAAAGTTTGTATAGAGGTGAAGTTTTGTACTTGCCAGTGCCAGGTAAGCCTTGGTGACCGTGCGCTCCT
Source organism: Rana temporaria (assembly GCF_905171775.1). Taxonomy (NCBI): domain Eukaryota; kingdom Metazoa; phylum Chordata; class Amphibia; order Anura; family Ranidae; genus Rana; species Rana temporaria. The sequence continues at coordinate 23,615,731 of NC_053494.1, read as the reverse complement.
TAAAACACTTGTACGCCCGTCCTGCCGCTTCTTTGCTAAGGGCGACGCACAAAGCCCCGCTAGTAGAGAAGTCCAGCTGATGGCAGAACCTGAGAGTTGGAGAGACGATACAAGGATGAAAACCAAACAAGCTGGAAGAGTGCTAACCACAAACACACAACACGCCTACAACACACAACACGCCTACAACACACAACACGCCTACAACACACACTGACTGCAAGTTCATTTACATCTAACCTTGCTTTGATTCCACAGATATTAACCCTTTCACTGCCACGCCAATATTTTTTATTTATTTTTTGTGCAAATTTTAGGCCTGAAAACCCACAAACTATATATATTTTCTAAACGCAAAGACCCTGGTGAAGAAAATAGTGGTAGTCCCGTATCTTTATGTCATAGTATGTTAGCACAATGGTTTATCAAATGCATATCTTACAAGCATACAGTAGAGTTACTTTTAGTGCACGTGAACTTAACCACTTAAGACCTGGACCAAAATGCAGCTAAAGGACCAGGCCCCTTTTTGCAATTCGGCACTGCGTCCCTTTAACCGACAATTGCGCGGTCGTGCGACGTGGCTCCCAAACAAAATTGGCGTCCTTTTTTTTCCCACAAATAGAGCTTTCTTTTGGTGGTATTTGATCACCTCTGCGGTTTTTATTTTTTGCGCTATAAACAAAAATAGAGCGACAATTTTGAAAAAAAATCAATATTTTTTACTTTTTGCTATAATAAATATCCCTCAAAAATATATAAAAAAACTATTTTTTTTTCAGTTTAGGCCGATACGTATTCTTCTACATATTTTTGGTAAAAGAAAATCGCAATAAGTGTTTATCGATTGGTTTGCGCAAAATTTATAGCGTTTACAAAATAGGGGATAGTTTTATTATTTTTTTTTTTTTTTACTACTAATGGCGGCGATCAGCAATTTTTTTGTGACTGCGACATTATGGCGGACACTTCGGACAATTTTGACACATTTTTGGGACCATTGTCATTTTCACAGTAAACAATGCATTTAAAATGCATTGTTTACTGTGAAAATGACAATTGCAGTTTGGGAGTTAACCACTAGGGGGCGCTGATGGGGTTATGTGTGACCTCATGTCTGTTTCTAACTGTAGGGGGGTGTGGCTGTAGGTGTGACGTCATCGATTGTGATTCCCTATATAAGGGAACACACGATCAATGACAGCGCCACAGTGAAGAACGGGGAAGCTGTGTTTATACACAGCTCTCCCCGTTCTTCAGCTCCGGGGACCGATCGCGGGACTCCAGCGGCGATCGGGTCCGCGAGTCCCGCAGCTTGGGACCGGGTCGCGCGCCCGCAACCCACGGCTGGGCATTATACAATTACGTACAGGTACGTGATTGTGCCCAGCCGTGCCATTCTGCCGAAGTATATCAGCGTTAGGCGGTCCTTAAGTGGTTAATATATACTGTATAAGGGTGGTTTAATAACCCATGGCAGGGTTTTTATTTTATTTTTTGCCGTTTGTATCCCATTCTTGAGATTTCCCTTCACTTCCTGTCCCATAGCCCCAACAGGAAGTGAGATTAAATCCCTCCAGGGAATCCCTGGTTTTGCCATAAGAAGTAGTGTCCCCAGTGTACTTTTATCGGCGGCGGAAGAGGGCCCCCCCTCCCGCCACTCTCCTGTGCCCTCCGCTACTTACAAGAGTCATCGGCAGAGGCTGTGCCAATCGGTTTCGCTCTCGTACTTGGTATGGAGACGAGTGAGGGGGAAGATGGCCCATACCCGTCTCCATACCATCACAGGGCGGAAGCAGCGTCAAAACGTCACTTCCGCCCATAGCTTTTTTTTTTATTACATTTTAGTGTAAATATGAGATGAGGGTTTTTTGACCCCAGATCTCATATTTAGGAGCTCCTGTAATGCTTTATTTTCTATTACAAGGGATGTTTACATTGTAAAAATAAAAAGGTAAAATAAATAAGAAAAAAAAATGTTTTAAAGCACCTCTTCCCGCCGAGCTCGCGTGCAGAAGCGAATGCATACGTGAGCAGCACCTGCATATGAAAACGGTGTTCAAACCACACATGTGAGGTATCGCCATGATCAGTAGAGCGAGAGCAATAATTCTAGCCCTAGACCTCCTCTGTAACTAAAAACATGCAACCTGTAGAATTTTTTAAACGTTGCCTATGGAGACTTTTAAGGGTAAAAGTTTGTCGCCATTCTACGAGCAGGCGCAATTTTGAAGCGTGACATGTTGGGTATCAATTTACTCGACGTAACATTATCTTTCACAATATAAAGAAAAAAGTGTATTTTTTTCCCCAAGAAAGTGCACTTGTAAGACCGCTACGCAAATACGGTGTGACAGAAAGTATTGCAACGACCGTCATTTTATTCTCTAGGGTGTTAGAAAAAAAAAAGGATAATGTTTGGGGGTTCTAAGTAAATTTCTAGAAAAAAAAAAACAGTTTTTAACTTGTAAACACCAAATCTCCGAAAGAGGCTCAGTCCTTAATTGGTTAACTGATGCTATTAAGCCCAAAGGCTGTCATTGCCGGCCCTAATAGTCACTCACCTGAACCCATAATAGGTGTCCGGATCAGCCAGCTCGGGGAATCGCTGCTTCAGCTGGCTCTGTACTGTCACTTTCTCGTACCACATTTTGCTGTCTATGCGAATGTCCCAGTGCTTGTTCACCACCAGGAAGTCCGGACTCTGGTACAGAATACAGAGGTTCTCCATGCTGCCCGGCTCCATCACTGATCAAATACTGCCTGAAAGAGACAAAGTCCTCCTGAGTGACACCGATGAAAACTTTCCAGAAGAATCTGCAGCTTCCCCTAATGAAAAAAGGGACAGGTTCTCTTTTGGATCACAGAAGTGCTCATATTTTTACCCTCCTGTGACCAGAGTTGGCTTACTGTGGGTAATAGCATGCTGTCAGCTGATGGTACAGAGCCACTCCAGGCTCTGGAATGATCCCGACCATTTTGTCGAGATTCACCCAGTTGCCTGATTGACATCTAGCTCCGGCTCTCAGTGCACAGCTGTGAGCCAAAGCCAGCTGCTCCCGCTCCCCTCTCCAGCCTGGTGCTCCATTGAGTAGTGAAAGGAGTAGAGCAGAGAGCTGGCGACTGACAGTCTCTGCTCTCCACTCCGAGACAGGGTTCGACAAACCCCGGGCGCCAGGTCGCATTTGCGACTAGAATTAGCGACCTGAGTGAGTGAAAAACGTATATAGCGCAACACATGCGAACTGAATCGCCTCTGGGTGCCACAGCTGGGGTATCCTGTGTCTCCGTGCGCCCCCTCCTTCTGCCGCGCGATCGCATCGGGCCGGTAATTGAGGCAGTAGCCTATGCTTCCTTCTGTGATCTGGCGCCATCTTGTGGTGGCCGTTGGTATGACAAGAAGAAAACCAGCAACGCTAATGGGGCTTCCTGCCTGTTTTAATGCCCGCCCATCTCCTTCCCAAAGTGGAGAAGAGAAGGAAGTGTTTGCAGACGTCATCTGGCACCTTTGGCCTAATGGTGAGTGTGGGGTGGCTGGTTTAAATAGCTTCATATAGCCTTTTTTTTTTTTAATAGCTTTTATTTATTTATTTTAAGTAAAAACTGTTTATTTTTTTCTTAATTAAAATGAATTTATTATTATTAGTCTTCTCCCTGCTTGGCCCCTTTCACACGGGCTGTCTGATCAGGTTCGCCTGCCAGTTTTTCAGGCAGACCTGATCGGACACTTAGACCCCTTTTACACTGAGCCTCCCATAGCGTCGGCGGTAAAACGCTGCTACTTTTACCGCTGACGCTATGGGTGGAATTGTGGCGCATTTCGGCCGCTAGCGGGGTGCTTTTAACCCCCACTAGAGGCCCGAGAAAGGGTTAAAACCGCCTGCAGCAGCGCTTTGGGACCATTGTCATTTTTCACAGCTTAAAGCGGGAGTTCACCCATTTAAAAAAAAAAAAAAAATCTCCCCTTAGCTTCCTGCTCGTTCGGTCTAGGGGAATCGGCTATTTATATTAAAATAGGTGCAGTACTTACCCGTTTTCGAGCTGCATCTTCTTCCGTCGCTTCCGGGTATGGGTCTTCGGGAGCGGGCGTTCCTTCTTGAGTGACAGCCTTCCGAGAGGCTTCCGACGGTCGCATCCATCGCGTCACTCGTAGCCGAAAGAAGCCGAACGTCGGTGCGGCTCTATACTGCGCCTGCGCACCGACGTTCGGCTTCTTTCGGAAAATCGTGACGCGATGGATGCGACCGTCGGAAGCCTCTCGGAAACCTGTCAATCAAGAAGGACCGCCCATTCCCGAAGCCCATACCCGGAAGCGACGGAGAGGATGCGTCTCGTAAACGGGTAAGTACTGCACATATTTTAAAATAAATTGCCGATTCCCCTAGTAATAACGAGCAGGAAGCGAAGGGGGAAAAGTGCCCTCTAAGGGTGAACCCCCGCTTTAAAATGCATTGTTTACTGTGGAAATGACAGTTGCAGTTTGGGAGTTAACCACTAGGGGGCGCTGAAGGGGTTATGTGTCACCTAATGTGTGTTTACAACTGTAGGGGGTGTGGCTGTAGGTGTGACGTCATCGATTGTGGATCCCTATAAAAGAGATCACACGATCGATGACACCACCACAGTGAAGAACGGGGAAGCCCGCGACCCACGGCTGGGCTTAAAGATCAACGTACATATACATTGATGTGCCCAGCCGTGCCATTCCGCCGACGTATATGTGCAGGAGGTGGTTCTTAAGTGGTTAAAAAAGCAGCAATTTAGAAATCACAGATAAAAGATTTAGCTCTGGGAAACACTTTGTGAAAGATAAAAAGTGCATTTTTTATACAACAGACCATTTAGATCAGACCAAAATGAGGGAGAAATGAAGAGGAAAGAGGGACATTGCTCCAAATGAGGGAGAAATGAAGAGGGAAATTGCTCCAAATGAGGGACAGTTGGGAGCTATGCAGTCATTTACTGAGAAGATCATTGTGCTGCTGTTTCTCCTCCCCCAGGAATCTAAGGTCCTTATGCAGCTCACAACAGAGGGTAGGTGATCACTTATAAAAAAAATAAAAAAGTGAATAAATATATTTAGAGTATCTTTATATGTATACACAAATCTTTTGCCTTTGATTTTATACTGTATAGGTTGTTTTACATATACTTTAATTCCTATATCATCAGCTTCATGTAGTAGCCAAAATGTGGTATATTTTCTCATTGAGGAATGTATACTGCATTTTGGCCACTAGATGGAGCTGATGATTAAGGAATTAAAGGATCAAGTTTTTTTTTTTAACCTTCTTGCATATAAAAAAATAAAAATAAAATAAAATAAAAACACCTTCTCTGTGCAGACCCCCCCCCCCCCCCCAATATTCACCTGAGCCCCAGCGACGTCCATGAGTGCTCCAGCTCTCTAGGGACTCTCCCTCCACATTGGCCGAGACAGCAGTTCTCGCTACTGCCAATCACATCCGATGAAAAGAAAGAGGGGGCGGGGCTAAGCCATGGCTCTGTGTGTGAATGAGCACGCAGAGCAGTGGCTCAGGAGCCCCCCCTCCCCAAGCAGAAAAGTGCCAGTGTGGGACCCGTAGGGGTGTAACGGATCGTCATTGATCCGTGATCCGCACGGATCAATGACTTCGGATCGGCACACACGTGATCCGTGGCGTGCCGCGGGACTGCAGAGCAAAGGGGTAAAAAAACACATTGAAATTGTCTCCGCTGTTTGCCACGCTGTGATAGACAGAATGCGTGTCCAATGCGCTGATGTGTTTTGTCTATTACAACGTGGGCTTAAGAGGAGGTGGGGCTGTGTACGAGCAGGAGTGGAGACGTTTAAACATACGGGCGGTGAGTTCAGTTGGTTTCTAGCAGAGAATGTTCTGCTGCCGTCCATCCGTCCATCCGTTCCCCCCACACTTCTCCCTGCTGGCTCTGATAACCCCCCCCCTCCCGTCCGTCCCCCCCCCCCCCTCCAGCTGCCTTCCGTCCATTCGTTCCTCCTCCCCCAGCTGACGAGTCTCCTGTCCTTGCTGCAAATAGCACACAGTGAGATGGGTAAGCTATGCTCTTCCCCATCTCAACTGTGAGGACTGTTTTTGGAGCTGACAGGGTTAACAAAGAGAACCTGTCACCTTCAATTGCTATGACACAGGGAATTGTTTTCTCTTGTGTAATAGCAATAAAGTTAAATGTAAAAAAAAAATAAGAAATAATTCAATTAATAAAAAAATAAGTAATTAAAAAGTAAAGAAGAAGAAAAATATTAAAAATAAGAAAATTATACAAAAATTAAAATAGTAAAAACGACAAGCTACAAAAAAAAAAAAAAAAAGTGATAATGTAATAAAAAAAAAAGAAGAAACAAAATATTTGAACTAACCGTGCCGCCCCTGCCATCCAACTGCTATTCTCCGGGGGGTGGTTCGGTTGGTGGGGAGGGGGTGCATTGCAAAACCTGGCCTTGGGGTGGCAGGGAAAGGAAATCCAGCCCTGCTGGCTGCCCTCTCACTTCTTCCACCCTGGCGAGGCGGCAATTTGGGGCACAGTGAGGCGGCAATTTGGGCACAGTGAGGCGGCAATTTGGGGCACAGTTAGGCGGCAATTTGGGCACAGTGAGGCGGCAATTTGGGGCACAGGGAGGCGGCAATTTGAGGCACAGGGAGGCGGCAATTTGAGGCACATGGAGGCTGGAATTTTTTTTTTTGCTGATCCGAAAAATGATCCGATCCGTGACTCCTGATCCGAGGAACGATCCGAACCGTGAGTTTTTTGATCCGTTGCACCCCTAGGGACCCGAGAAAATAAGGATTGGGGCTGCTCTGTGCAATACCATTACACAGAGCAGAGGAGTATAACATTTTTAATAATATCACTTTAAAGTGAGTGTGAAGCCTTATTTTTTTTTTTTTTTAAAGCCCAACTCTGGGCCTGCACTATACAGGTGCTTGTTTTGTCTATCAGTGAGGAGAAAGCTTATACTTGCCCAATCCTCCATTCCAATGGAAAGAAGTGTCCCCCTATGGCCCAGAGGTGAACCGTCCACAACTCAACAACCCTGGAGGGAAGGGGTGCCGGACGGGTCTTGTGCTGGAAGGATCGGAAGATCGGGTAAACAGATCTCCTTTCTTCTCTCCACCAGAGGAAAGCAGGGAGACACAGACCCACTGCACGGGAAAACTTGTGTATTTTCACCCGGAGATGGGCTTTAAAGCGAGAGGTCCACACAACAATGGAAACTCCGCTTTTTGGGACCCTCCCCCCCCCCTTCCAGTGTCACATTTGTCACCTTTCAGGGGGGGGGGGTGCAGATACTTGAGACAGGTATTTGCACCCACTTCCGGGCATAGATTCCCGCAGGGGTCCCCCCCCACTGTCTTCTGGGAAACATGCAGGTCCCAGAAGATAGCGGAGACCAGTGGGGACACGCATGCGCGGTAGGGAACCGGGAAGTGAAGCCGCAATGCTTCACTTCCGGATTCCCTCACCCAGGATGGCGGCGGCAGCATCCGAGGACAGAGTCGGCCTTGGCTGCCAACATCGTGGGCACGCTGGACAGGTAAGTGTCCATTTATTAAAAGTCAGCAGCTGCAGCATTTTAATATTTTTTCATACATACCCCATGCAATCTCTCCACACACACACATACTCCATGCAATCTCTCCACACACACATACTCCATGCAATCTCTCCACACACACATACTCCATGCAATCTCTCCACACACACATACTCCATGCAATCTCTCCACACACACGCATACTCCATGCAATCTCTCCACACACACACGCATACTCCATACATACCCCATGCAATCTCTCCACACACACACACACGTACTCCATGCAATCTCTCCATACATACATACCCCATGTAATCTCTCTCCACACACACATGCATACTCCATGCAATCTCTCCATACATACATACCCCATGCAATCTCTACACACACATACTCCATGCAATCTCTTCACACGCATACTCCATGTAATCTCTCCACACACTCCATGTAATCTCTCCACACACTCCATGCAATCTCTCCATACATACATACCCCATGTAATCTCTCTCCACACACACATGCATACTCCATGCAATCTCTCCATACATACATACCCCATGCAATCTCTACACACACATACTCCATGCAATCTCTTCACACGCATACTCCATGTAATCTCTCCACACACTCCATGTAATCTCTCCACACACTCCATGCAATCTCTCCATACATACATACCCCATGTAATCTCTCCACACACACATGCATACTCCCTGCAATCTCTCCACACACACATACTCCATGCAATCTCTCCATACACACACATACTCCATGCAATCTCTCCATACACACACACATACTCCATGCAATCTCTCCACACACATACTCCATGCAATCTCTCCACACACACATACTCCATGCAATATCTCCACACACATACCCCATGTAATCTCTCCACACACATACTCCATGCAATCTCTCCATACACACACACACACATACTCCATGTAATCTCTCCACACACACATACTCCATGCAATCTCTCCATACACACACATACTCCATGCAATCTCTACACACACATACTCCATGCAATATCTCCATACACACACATACTCCATGAAATCTCTCCACACACACATACCCCATGCAATCTCTCCACACACATACTCCATGAAATCTCTCCCTACACACAGCATGCACTGTACACAATCTTCATGCACACAATCACACACATCCTCCTACCTGCCCGTGTTTGTGTGATCTCTGGCTGGCCGCACAGCCCCCGTCCAATCACCGACCGGCATTGCCGCCGTCCGTCCAATGGGTGCGGAGGGGAGGGTCGGGTGCCGGCGGGTCCCCCGGAAGTGGAAGTGTGGCGGGAATGTTGTAGCGGACGGAGGAGACGATGGAGGATGACTACGGTCTGTACGGGGTGGAGGATGATGACTACGAGGATCAGTTCTCCTCCGAGCTGGAGGTGCTGGCCGAGCTGGAAGGTGACCGGAGAACGGATGGGGCAGACCCCGCATAGTCATACCGGAGAGCCCTGGCATTATGTATAGCGGAGGAGGGGGTGTGCTGTCATATACCGGAGAGCCCTGGCATTATGTGTGTAGCGGGGGAGGGGGTGTGCTGTCATATACTGGGGAGCCCTGGCATTATGTGTGTAGCGGAGGAGGGGGTGTGCTGTCCTGTCACACATGTATTCCTGGAGAGGGGGTGGGGGATCATAATTGGGGGAGCTCTGTCATATACTGGGGAGCTCTGTCATATATTGGGGAGCTCTGTCATATATTGGGGAGCTCTGTCATATATTGGGGGGGAGCGCTGTCATATACTAGGGGGGGGGAGGCTGTCATATACTGGGGAGCTCTGTCATATACTGGGGAGCTCTGTCATATATTGGGGAGCTCTGTCATATATTGGGGGGGAGCGCTGTCATATACTAGGGGGGGGGAGGCTGTCATATACTAGGGGGGGAGCGCTGTCATATACTAGGGGGGAGCGCTGTCATATACTAGGGGGGGAGCGCTGTCATATACTAGGGGGGGAGCGCTGTCATATACTAGGGGGGGAGCGCTGTCATATACTAGGGGGGGAGCCCTGGCATTATGTGTATAGCAGAGGGGGTGTGCTGTCCTGTCACACATGTATTCCTGGGAGTGGGGGATCATATACTGGGGAGCGCTGTCATATACTGGGGGGAGCTCTGTCATATACTGCGGGGAGCGCTGTCATATACTGCGGGGAGCGCTGTCATATACCGGGGGGGGAGCTCTGTCATATACGGGGGGGGAGCTCTGTCATATACGGGGGGGAGCTCTGTCATATATTGGGGAGCTCTGTCATATATTGGGGGGGAGCTCTGTCATATACTAGGGGGGGGAGGCTGTCATATACTAGGGGGGGGAGGCTGTCATATACTAGGGGGGGAGCGCTGTCATATACTAGGGGGGGAGCGCTGTCATATACTAGGGGGGGAGCGCTGTCATATACTAGGGGGGGAGCGCTGTCATATACCGGAGAGCCCTGGCATTATGTGTATAGCGGAGGAGGGGGGGTGCTGTCATATACCGGAGAGCCCTGGCATTATGTGTATAGCGGAGGAGGGGGTGTGATGTCCTGTCGCACATGTATTCCTGGGGAGGGGGTGGGGGATCATAATTGGGGATCGCTGTCATATACCGGAGGGGAGCGCTGTCATATACCGGAGGGGAGCGCTGTCATATACCGGAGGGGAGCGCTGTCATATACCGGAGGGGAGCGCTGTCATATACCGGAGGGGAGCGCTGTCATATACCGGAGGGGAGCGCTGTCATATACCGGAGGGGAGCGCTGTCATATACCGGAGGGGAGCGCTGTCATATACCGGAGGGGAGCGCTGTCATATACCGGAGGGGAGCGCTGTCATATACCGGAGGGGAGCGCTGTCATATACCGGAGGGGAGCGCTGTCATATACCGGAGGGGAGCGCTGTCATATACCGGAGGGGAGCGCTGTCATATACCGGAGGGGAGCGCTGTCATATACCGGAGGGGAGCGCTGTCATATACCGGAGGGGAGCTCTGTCATATACCGGGGGGGAGCTCTGTCATATACCGGGGGGGGAGCTCTGTCATATACCGGGGGGGGGAGCTCTGTCATATACCGGGGGGGGGAGCTCTGTCATATACCGGGGGGGGGAGCTCTGTCATATACCGGGGGGGGAGCTCTGTCATATACCGGGGGGGAGCTCTGTCATATACCGGGGGGGGAGCTCTGTCATATACCGGGGGGGAGCTCTGTCATATACCGGGGGGGAGCTCTGTCATATACCGGGGGGGGGCTCTGTCATATACCGGGGGGGGGGCTCTGTCATATACCGGGGGGGGGAGCGCTGTCATATACCGGGGGGGGAGCGCTGTCATATACCGGGGGGGGAGCGCTGTCATATACCGGGGGGGGAGCGCTGTCATATACCGGGGGGGAGCTCTGTCATATACCGGGGGGGAGCTCTGTCATATACCGGGGGGGAGCGCTGTTAATACCGGGGGGGGAGCTCTGTCATATACCGGGGGGGGGAGCTCTGTCATATACCGGAGGGGAGCTCTGTCATATACTGGGGGGGGGGAGCTCTGTCATATACCGGGGGGGGAGCTCTGTCATATACTGGAGGGGAGCTCTGTCATATACCGGGGGGGGGCTCTGTCATATACTGGGGGGGGGGGCTCTGTCATATACCGGGGGGGGGAGCTCTGTCATATACCGGGGGGGAGCTCTGTCATATACCGGGGGGGGGGGAGCTCTGTCATATACCGGGGGGGGGGGGAGCTCTGTCATATACCGGGGGGGAGCTCTGTCATATACCGGAGGGGAGCTCTGTCATATACCGGAGGGGAGCTCTGTCATATACCGGAGGGGAGCTCTGTCATATACCGGGGGGGAGCGCTGTCATATACCGGAGGGGAGCGCTGTCATATACCGGAGGGGAGCTCTGTCATATATACCGGGGGGGAGCTCTGTCATATACCGGAGGGGAGCTCTGTCATATACCGGGGGGGAGCGCTGTCATATACCGGAGGGGAGCGCTGTCATATACCGGAGGGGAGCGCTGTCATATACCGGAGGGGAGCGCTGTCATATACCGGAGGGGAGCGCTGTCATATACCGGAGGGGAGCGCTGTCATATACCGGAGGGGAGCGCTGTCATATACCGGAGGGGAGCGCTGTCATATACCGGAGGGGAGCTCTGTCATATACTGGGGGGCTTTCATATTTGTATGGGGGGCTGTCATATACTGGGGGGGGGGGGGGAGATGTGGTGTGCTGTCATATTTGTATACTGGGGGGAGGTGCTGTTACCGTATGCATTCATACTGGGGGAAGCTGTTATATATGACACCCTCCACAGTATACAGCGGGTATCCCCCAATATGAATACATAACACCCCCCCCCCCCCAGGCTACATATATGTATATGCAGGGATCAAAGGGGGGGGGGGGGGGGACATCAGTATTGTGTATATATTGGGGGGGCGGGGGACCGTTATATATTTCTAAGGGGGGGGGTGAGGTGCTATATATGTATACTGGGGGGTGCTGTTATGTATTCATACTGGGGGACACCAGCTGTCACCTATGTATTTTGGGGGGTGGGCAGCAGGAATCTGGTGTGTGTGTCTGTGTATATATACTGGGGGACACCGGCTATCACCTATGTATACTTGTGGGGGAGGGTGGCGCAGGGATCTGTCATGTGTCTATTGGGGGACACGGCTGTTACATGTAAATACTGTGGATGGGGGGGGGGGGGGGCTGTCGGTGAAGTTGTATATTTATTTATACTGCAGGGGGGCACAGCTGTCATGCATTACCTTACATTCCCCCCCCCTTTTTTTGTTTAAAAGGAGATGTGGAACCTTCCCGCCCCCAGAGCAGAGTATCGCAATATCGCAATAAACTGTCATTTGAGGAGGCGATTTCCACTGCTGATCACCTGACCCAATCTGAGAGCCGAGAGAAGAACGGAGGCGTAAACCCGGGGAACTCAAAGAAGCGCGACGCAGCTTTTCTCCATCTGTCCGAAGAGGATGAATTCTCCGACAGCTTCTATGAGCCCCCACTCAGTATGTCCCCCCCCCATCTCTAGTGTGTGTGAAATACATTTTTTATGTGTGTATGTATATATCTGTGTGTGTGTGTGTGTGTGTGTGTGTGTGTGTATATATATATATATAGTAAAACCTTGGTTTGCGAGCATAATTGGTTCCAGAAACATGCTTGTAGTCCAAAGCACTTGTATATCAAAGCAATTTTTTACAGGATATAAAAGAGAAGAGAGGCGCCTCTAAGTGCTAAATGTTGTACCTTCATTAAATGTAACCATATTGCTACACTTAGAGCGGTGGTTCTCAACCCTCTCCTCAGGACCCACTAACAGGCCAGGTTTACAAGATAACTGAAATACATCACAGGTGATATAATTTGCTGCTCAGTGATTGCAGTATTCTAGTCTGCATCTCCCCAAGGTAATACAAAAAACCTGGCCTGTTAGTGGGCCCTGAAGACAGGAGTTGAGAACTGCTGACTTAGAGGCTCCTCTCTTCTTTTTTATTTATTTTTTTTGTACTCAGTTGTGACATGACGCTACTCTTATATCAAGACATTGCTTGTATATCAAGGCAAAATGTATTAAAACATTTTTCTTGTCTTGCAAAACGCTCTCAAACCAAGTTACTCTGTGTGTGTATGTATGTATATGTATATGTATATGTGTATATATATATATATATATATATATATATATATATATATATATATATATATATATATACAAATTGATCCCCTACAGATTTTGTAATTTGCCCACTTACAATGAGATGAAGGGTCTATAATTGTTATCATAAATGATAAAGACAGAATATCAACCAAAAATCCAGAAGAAAACACACAATACAAATGTTATAAATTGAGCTGCAGTTCAGTGAGTATAAAAGAAAAATGCTGACTATGACCCTATGAACACAATCCCTACTGTGAAGCACGGAGGTGGAAACATTATGCTTTGGGGCTGTTTCTCTGCTAAAGTGAAAGTAAAGTAAAAAAAAGTGTAAGGGTTGAGTCAGCTTCTCGCATCTTATGTCTTGCATACTATTAAGACAATAGTAACAATGGGTGATCTATAGAATGCGCCCTAAAATGCCGCCCACCGTTGCGCCTGTGGAGGAGTGGATGATGCCTAGCTGCTGTTTAGAAGATAATAAGTGAACAAAAAGAATATAAGATGATGAAACTCTCTAAGGAGTGTCAACAAATTAAAACAGCGCTATCAAATAACTGTGCATATTTGACTATATGAAATACATTACTACAACCCATATGTAATGATATACAGTGATAATAAACAAAATATATCCAGTTTAAGAAATAAACACTAAACTGTGACTGTAATAATAAACGCCCGTGATTGACTTAAACGTGAAGTGAACGCACTGAAAGTGCAAAAGACAGTCTTTAAAAATGATTTAGAACGTGGCCAAACAAAGCAAAGTTCATGTGTATAAGGATCCTGCGATCTTCAAATTTTTCAAAAACTTCCACCACACCCGACAGTGCTCAGTGACTCCTCCCCCATCAAATGGACACTCACCGGATAGGTATGCCTCACACTCTCGTGTTTTGGCACAAAAAACCTTATCAGATGTAGTTGTTCCCGTCAGTAAAGATGTAATCCAAATATGACATCCAATCAGTTCCACATATATGTCAGAGAGAGACAAAAGAAGTGCAAATAGTGTGATACCATCAAAGGTTTAATAGCACACCAAAATAAAACTTCAAACAGTGCACTCACAAACAAAATCTGGTAAATCATCATTTGACCCCCGAGGGGGTCCCGACCCCCCAGGTTGAGAACCACTGGTCTAAAGCTAAAAACTAGTGCTTTGGCACAAAATCTAGAACAATCAAAATCTTATGGTAATTGTATCATGACACAGGCTTTTTCTTGATATTCTAACTTTTTCTTCTGCAGCTCCTAAACCAAAACGCCCCAGAATCGATGCTGTTAAGAAATTGAATTTTGGTTCAGATGATCAGTCTTCGAATAGCTTGGTGATTAGCGATGATATTACTCCTCCACCATCCCCGAATGTAACAGACCAGAGAAATGAGAGGTAAATAAAGCTGAAATATGAACAGCTCCAAGGCCACTGTCACACTTGTGTGACTTGGGACTGTAAAGTCGCATGACAAGTAGTACCCCATGATTTCCACTATCTGTGCGACTTCAAAGTAGTCCCTGCACTACTTTGTTCAGGGTTTGATTCGTCTTGAGGTCCATAGACATCAACATTACACAGGCATTGCTTCAAGTCACGTGACTTTCAGGTTGTACAAGTGTGAAAGGGGCCTAAAGCTGACCGTTTCCAGTGATCCCAGTAGAAAGGGGTTGGTGGAAATCCTTTTCTCCATTTGTAGAGAAAGCTGACATTTTTGCAGACTGTGATGGTCCTAAACTTTAGCTGGCTACACATTATAGAATTTTCTTGTAGTTTTCCTTTAGATTTACCTACACCATATAATATGAGGTCACACCTAAACACTTTCAAATTGTATGCAATCAGGCTGGCCCTTGTACTACATAACTAAAGGTAAATATAAAGGAAATTGAACAAAAAAAGAATTGTATAATGTGTAGCCAGCTTAACTCTATATTTCGGCCACCAATCGGAAACCTAATTAGAGGCGTGTCCTACAACTTGCCTATTTTTGTACTTTACGTTTTCCCTTGAGCGTTTAGTCTACACTTTTTAGCTGCCTTGCCGGCCCTCGGGTATTCCTGGAGAATGTGTGGGAAGGTTTGTGGGCAGCAGGATTGCAGATAATAGAGGAACTCCCGCTTCCCTAGCACCACTACCTGTAAAGCCTGGTACACACGATCGGATTTTTCGTGGATCAAGCTTCCAAAGGGCGTTGGCCATAAACTTGGATTGCATACAAACGGCAAAGAATTGTCAGCCCCGTGTGTTTTTTTTTAACCGATGGTTAAATAACCTATGGGGCCCATACACGATCGGTTTTGACCGATGAAAACGGTCCTTCAGACCGTTGTCCTCTGGTTAACCTATTGTGTGTACGAGGCTTGACAGAAGTTGATCAAACAATTGACTTGTATCGAGTGGGGCCATACACTGACTAAAATCTGTCTGGTTCCGGGGGTTTAGTTTATGGCCAGCTTTAGGGTGGCGAGTCCAGTGAAGGGAATGCTCAATAAAGCAGATTAGAAAACCTCTTTCCATTACCATCGCCCCCCCACCCCAAGTTTTTGTCAGCTGTTTCTGGTCCTTCTCCCTTCTGTGTATCCATAGACATGGAAAATGCTTGTATTTACATGCACACCTGACAAGTGCTTTGCTTATGATTGGTCAGATGACTTTTTATTTAAAGCTATGGTTATCATAAGTTCTGTTTCCTTCCAGTAGAAAACAAATGTTCCAGAGCTGTCCTGCTCTTGAGGTCAGTGATATGGCTCCTCTACAAAACACCCCGAACAAAACCGAGCAGAGACGTGTACTTACACGACCTCCCGTATTTGAAGAGTATATTCATGTGACGGCCAGTGATGGTACCAGAGTTTACATGGCCATGAAGGATGACCCGGAGGGCACAGGAGCTGAGGTAAATCACAATTGTCCTGGATTTATAGCCAGCTCTTCCCAGAGTTGATATTAATGGGTAGAAATGCCGGATACACACTGACCAGCTTCTTCTAGAATTTGGCGATTCCAGTGGTTGGATTTTTACTGTGGGATGGATTTACTTAAAGTGGAGGTTCACCCAAAAACTTAATTTTTAACATTAGATTGAGGCTCGTTTTGTCTAGGGGAATCGGGTGTTTTTTTTTTTTTTTTTTTTAAATCTAAGCAGTACTTAGCGTTTTAGAGAGAGATCTTCTCCGCCGCTTCCGGGTATGGGCTGCGGGACTGGGCGTTCCTATTTGATTGACAGGCTTCCGACGGTCGCATACATCGCGTCACGATTTTCCAAAAGTAGCCGAACGTCGGTGCGCAGGCGCCGTATAGAGCCCCACCGACGTTTGGCTTCTTTCGGCTACTCGTGACGCGATGTATGCGACCGTCATAAGCCTGTCGGAAGACTGTCAATCAAATAGGAACGCCCAGTCCCGAAGACCATACCCGGAAGCGGCGGAGAAGATCGCTCTCTAAAACGGTAAGTACAGCTTTGATAAAAAAAAAAAACACCCGATTCCCCTAGACAAATTGAGCCTCGATCTAATGTTAAAAATTGTTTTTCGGGTGAACTCCCGCTTTAAACTGGAAAATGCTAAATCTGATGCTGGCTTCCAGATTTGTTTATTTTTTTTTTATCTTATTTATATTACTCACATTTTGGGCTTGTGGGCTTCACATGCGCACTATCTTCCGGGACACGGTGCAGCTGAGCGACCGCCATGCACCGCCCATTCTCGCGCATGCTCATTATGTACGGCTCGCAGCACCGTACACTTCGCACGTTGCCATCACAACGGGCGGCGGCGGAAGTGCCAGCCCCGTTGTGATGGCAACGAAGATAAACTAAACAGAAACTGAGCCTTTTCCCTGTGTCACTTCTGATTTTGAAGTAACGCAATTTCAGCCTTTGGCGCTGCCCACTGACTCCTGGGAAATGATGACGCACATCTACCAGGAGCACGGGCACTGAGGGAAATTACGTCAGGCGCCACAGGGAGGAAGTGGCAAAATGCTAAGGACCACATGGCAACAGTGCTGAAAAGGGTGAGTTAAAAAAAAAATCCAAATGTTTTTGCTGATGCATAATACTGTTGATTTCTGCAAAGTTTGTTTTTTTTTGGGTGGAACTTCGCTTTAAAGTGGAAGTAAACTTCCTTTTACTTTACCTATAATAAGGCTTACTTATAGGTGGTGTAAATATCTCCTAATCGTGTACTGTGGCATTACTGGCGCATGCGCTCAGAACAGGGCTCGACAAATCCCGGTCGCCAGGTCGCCATGGCGACTAGAAATGGCGTCCTGGCGACTTGGCTTGGAAGGTGAGCAAAAAAGAAAAAACCTTTTTTTTGTGAGCTGGCGCCATCTGGTGGTGAGCCGTTGGTATTACAAGTTAAGCATTACAAGTTAAACAGCAATTCTAATGTCATTTTTCGCTATTTTTCACTGCCATCTTCTTCCTTCTAATTAGAACCCCCAAACATTATATATATTTTTTATCCTAACACCCTAGAGAATAAAATGGCGATCGTTGCAATACTTTCTGTCACACCGTATTTGCGCAGCGGTCTTACAAGCGCACTTTTTTGGGAAAAAATGTACACTTTTTTAATCAAAAAATAAGACAACAGTAAAGTTATCCCCATTTTTTTTAATATTATGAAAGATAATGTTACGCCGAGCAAATTCATACCCAACATGTCACGCTTCAAAATTGCGTCTGCTCGTGGAATGCAGACAAACTTTTACCCTTTAAAATCTTCATAGGCAACATTTAAAAAAATCTACAGGTTGCATGTTTTGAGTTACAGAGGAGTTCTAGGGCTAGAATTATTGCTCTCGCTCTACCAATCGCGGCGATACCTCACATGTGTGGTTTGAACACCGTTTACATATGCGGGCACTGCTCACAAATGTGTTCGCTTCTGCGCGCAAGCTCGTCGGGACGGGGTTTGTTTTCTGGCTCCTAACTTTTTTAGCTGGCTCCTAGATTCCAAGCAAATTTGTCAAACCCTGGCTCAGAAGGAACGGCCACCCGTGCTGTTCCTTCAGAGCCCTGTACTTTGAACAGCGGGTCCTGCGTGGGAGGGACATCGTGGCTCCAGCCAGTCAGAGCCGGAGCCCACAAATCCGGAAGCAAGACAGGTGAAGATGGAGGTGGCTGCAGCGCTGACATTGTGGTGCTGGAACTGCTTTGTCTTAAGATAATTTTCACATGATGTGCTAGTAGGCAATGCTACTAGTACAATATGACTACCTTGCAGTGAAAGAAAAGAACCAGCGTTCTGCCACCACTTTTATAGAATAAGCGCAAGTTAAAAGCTGATTGGCTGCCACACAGAACCGCACCAGGTTTTGCATTCTTCAGATTTGTTAAATTAACCCCTTTGTGTCTCTACTACCCTCTCTGACAACCTAACCAAATTCTGTCTCTTGAGATTCCCCTGTTGCCTATTTGTTTTATGGAGCGTCCATAACTGGATTTGGGGTGGGGGCTTGTCTTGTAATGGCCATTACAACAAATATATTGTCTCACTGGAGTTTATAAGATATCCAAGAATACAGTATGCAATTCTGCTTACCAGAAACCTTACTACTGAAATGTATATTTCCTGATAAAATGAAAGCCAAAGCATAATTGGTTGCAGCAAGTAACGGCACAATACCACTGTGTTGCCTCCAGTGTTCCTGGTTTGTGTCCAATTCAAACCTGTATCAGTTCACTGGTTACATAGCTTTATAAGAAGAGTTTAACTTGCGTTCTTTACACCTTCATTTCTTTTAGATCATCCAAAAGCTGGGGGGCCTTAATTGGAGAGGTGACCAGCAATTGCATCTTCTTGGAGTTCCTATCTCTTACCTGAAGGAGCAGGTAGCAGATGAGGTAATGATTGCGTATGTTACCTTGTATGACTTTTCTAATTGCTGAGATATTTGTGCTGTCTTCCTTACCAATAGAGAGGCTAAAGCCTCGTATCACACGATCGGATTTTCTGCGGACAAAGCGTAGGACGTTTGGCCAGGAACTTGCATTGCATACAAACAGCAAAGAATTGTCAGCCAACAAACACAAAACTACGTTTAGCGACACCTTTTGGGCAACTTATGCTAATGTTGTGTTATGGTGAGCATTGCTTCTGAGCATGCGTGTTTGTACTTTGGAGTTTTGTCCGGACTTGTGTACACATGATCGGATAATCCGACAAAACATTAGTTGGCGGACAATTTTAAAGCATGCTATCCCACATTTGTCTGCGGAAAATCCGACATCAATTGTTCGATCCACTTGGCACAGTAAGTGAGAGAAGATGGCCCTAAATGGAATTGGAGAGAAATGGAAATATGACAGAAATATGGTCGTCCCTTCTTTATGCAAAAAAATAAAAAAGGAAAACAGGAGTTAGGGCCAATTCACACATTAGGGGTTATTTACCAAAGGCAAATCCACTTTGCACTACAAGTGCAAAGTGCACTTGAAATTGCACTGAATGTGCACTTCGAAGTGTAGTAGCTGTAACATCTGAGGGGTAGATCTGAAATGAGGGGAAGCTCTGCAGATTTTTTGTCGTCCAGTCATGTGCGAGCTAAAATGCTGTTTTCCTTGCTTGTCCCCCTCGGATCTACAGCGACTGCACTCCCAAGTGCATTTTGCACTTGTAGTTTGCACTTGATGTAGTGCAAAGTGGATTTGCCTTTAGTAAATAACCCCCAATGTGTGAATTGGCCCTAACTCACGTTTTTTATTTTATTTATTTGCATAGAGAAGGGATGACCATATTTCCCTTTCTCTCTAATTCCATTTAGGGGCATTTCCCTCACTTACTGTGCCACTAGTGTTAGAAAAGGAAGAGGGATTACAGATGTCACCGGGACAGACAGAAATAACCTGTCCGAAATTCTGACCTGTTTATGGTGTTTGTTTTTTCTCCTTGTGCGTGTTGGAAAGATTTTTCATCACTTTTATGCTGAGACTGGAATCTCCCCAATTGAGAGACAGACCACAACACAAGGGGCTCTAACCCTTCCCTGCTCTATTCAAAAAACAGAAATGGTTTTGGCTGGAATTGCTATTTTATTGTTTTACATAATGAATTGGTTGAACCTTTCACCACTACAGCCAACCCTTTTTGCACTGCCATAGAACCAAGCAAACAGGAAGTCGCTCTGTACAGGAAGTCGCTCTGTACAGGAAGTCGCTCTGTACAGGGTTGAACTTGAACTTGACCCTTTTTTTCATAATACACTATAAGGCTGCATTCACACCTGAGCGTAGGTCGTTTGGTCGTTTTTTCCGGCGTTTTGTCGCGCGTATTCATGCTTGTTTGCATACAACGTCGTCCGACGTTTTTGTACTTCGACGTTTGTTTTTTTAGCCAATAGGAAAAATGATCATCTTTTCATCACTTGTTGCTATGTTGGTAGATTTTTTTTCTCTTCTGCCTGGGTGAAATGTTCTATTGATTAAAGCGACAAAACGCCCGTAGTCGCTCTAGTCGCTTGAATCGAGCGTTTCCATTACTTTCTATGGGAAGAAGAAATGCTTAAAAATGCCCAAACCGCCCAATTCGCACGACAAAAAAAGGGCCCAGAACTTGTTTGAGTTTCAGGCGTTCGGCGTCAGGCGTTTTGGAGTGGAGATGTGAACCATCCCCATAGGGAATAATGTATTTTCTTTCTCGTACATCACGGGACACAGAGCGGCATATTCATTACTATGTGGGTTATATGGAGTACCTTCAGGTGATGGACACTGGCAATCTCAAACAGGAAGTCCCCTCCCTATATAACCCCCTCCCATAGGAGGAGTACCTCAGTTTTTTCGCCAGTGTCTTAGGTGTTGGTCATGGATTAGCTTTGCCTCTGTATCCTTGGGATTAAGGCGGGCTAACCGGATCTGTCCAAAGTGCCTCAGCGCCAAAGTGGACAGTACCCGGGCCCCAAACCGTGGGGTTTTGCCTATAATGCCCTCTCTAGAGGGATGGACCCTGGGCCCAGGACTTAGAGCTTTTCCTAAGCCAAAAGTATCCTGTTTGCCAGGGTGCTATATGGGTCCAGGTCAGTCGGTTCCTTCCTAGGACCCCAGTACCTGATGGTCTACTACTTTACCCACGGAGATGGGAGAAGATTGGACTGTTGTTGCTTGGCAAACGTCCTGCGGCATGGAGCAGGTAAGTGGAGAGTCTGCGGGACTTGGTCCGACAGTGGGCTCTCCAGGGGAGATCTGCGGGGGGGTTTGCCTGAGTATGCTCTGCATTGGCACCATGGTCACTATGTCTGTTATGTCTGGATGATCTAACTTTTCCCCCCATGACTGGATCCCCCTGTCTAGGCATCTCTTTACTGGCTACCTGCTGCCCCGCTGGTTGGGAAGGTCTTCTTTGGAGATCTGTCTCAGGGCTATAAATGTGTCCTTAAGAGGCCTGTGTTTAAGTCCTACCTGGCCGGGGTTTTTGAAATTGCCGCTCTGCAGCCGTAGGGCGATCCTCTCTCTGCTTCCTGAAGCCTGGCAGCGCGTCTCCGTGTGTTCCCCTCCCCTGACATACGGGCGCGCGCGCGGGCGCGTGCACACTTAATAGAGCAGTTTCGCGCCGTTCGGGGGGGGGGGGGAGGGGAGCGTGCAGGCCGGCGTCGAAAGAGGCGGGCTTTCGCCTCTGTTATCTGAAGCAGGTCCTCGTTATGGCTCAGTCTGAAACTGAGCTGAGAGCGAGAGGACACAGAGCGGCACACTAGTGACCCCCGGTGGCAGGAAAGGGGTAGTACATGCTAGGCTTAGCCTATGCATATCTATTAGGCCAAAAATCCTCTTTGCAGCAGGTTGGAGGCTGGTAAAGTATTGGTGGGGCTATATGTTTTAAAAAAAAAAAAGAAGAAAGCCTTTAATAAGGTAAAAGAAATATATATATATATATATATATAATAATGTATTGGAAAAAAAAAAAAAAGTGGTTCTTTTTTGTTGGAACATACGGAGCCCCACCAGGTTAGGGACATTAGTAATACTACTGTTCCCTTAACCACGTAGTTTTTTCCTAGCTACAAACAGTCAGTTGTTGTATGCTGGGGTACCTCGGTCTTGTACCATGGCTCCCAAAGGCTCGGGATCTAGAGGGGCAAAAAATGCCAAAAAACAAAAGGGTTCCCCCTCAGATTCTGAGGATATGAGTCAGGCTATGCCAGTACTCTCCCCACCTGTTGACCCAGGGATGGCCGCCTTGGTTGAGCCAATAGGGGGGTCTGGTGCGGAGGCTGGCCCAGATCCTCCCAACCCGGTGTTTATCACTGAGGAAATGCTAGCTATCTCCTTAGGAGGGCTAGAGAAAAGATTGGCAGCTATGATCGCTAATTCGTTGCCAGACAAAAGGGTTCTCTCCCTAGGGGACTTAGAATCTCAGGAGGACCTGGTGGACCAGAACCTAGAAGGTTCAGAGCTTGAGGATTCTACTGTGGAGGAACCATTCTCTGCCTCCCAAGCAGAAAGTATGTGGATCCAGTCCTTGACAGACATGGTCCGATCGGCATTTAAGTTGCCCTTACCGGAGCCTCGGGCTCCGATAGTTTCCTCCTTGGGCTCTTTAAAAGCCCCCTTGAATAACGCAGTTTTTCCGGTCCATCCTCTGTTGGAGGAATTGATTTACCAAGATTGGGTACGACCGGACAGAATCTTTTTGCCGCCTAAAAGATTTTCTGTTATCTACCCCATGGAAGAGAAATTTTCCAAAAAATGGGCGCCCCCAGCTGTGGACGCAGCCATCTCGTGCGTAAATAAAACATTAACTTGTCCGGTAGAAAACATACAAATGTTTAAGGATCCGGTTGATAAACGTTTAGAGACACTTTTAAAGGCTTCCTTTGCTACGGCAGGAGCAGTGGTACAGCCGGCAGTAGCTGCTATCGGAGTTTGTCAGGCTTTGAAGGTCCAGACTAAACAGATGTTGAAAGACATCCCTGCCCAACAGGCAGAGGAGCTATCTGATATTCCCAGAGCTTTATGCTTTGCGGTGGATGCTATAAAGGACTCCATCCAGCAGGCATCTCGTTTATCACTATTAGTAGTGCATATGAGAAGGCTCTTATGGTTAAAGAACTGGGCGGCCGAGCCCCCATGTAAGAAACTTCTGGCAGGGTTTCCCTTCCATGGGGGAAGACTCTTCGGAGAAGATCTAGATAAATACATTCAGACTATATCGAGTGGTAAAAGTACCCTCCTACCAGTCAAAAAGAAGTTCCGGGGTCCTGCCTTTAAGAGGCCGATTTCCCCTGTTCCGGGGCCCTCAAATTCCAGGCAGTATCGACGGCCTCCTGCGCGATCCAACTTTAACAATAAGTCACAGGGACAGGCCCCTGGGGGCAAGAGGCCATGGTATCGCAAACCAACAAAGCCAGCCCCTAAGTCTGCCTTATGAAGGGGCGCCCCCACTCACTCGAGTGGGGGGAAGGCTTCGTCTCTTTTCGGAGGTTTGGGAAGCCAACATCCCCGACAGATGGGTCCGGTCATCTGTGGCCAGAGGCTACAAGTTAGAGTTTCTAAAGTTCCCGCCGCCTCATTTTCAGGAGTCAAGGGTACCGAACGATCCAGCAAAAAAGGCCTCGTTCCTAACGGCATTGGATCGTCTGCTCTGCCAGGGCGTGATTGTAGAGGTACCAGTCCAAGAGCAAGGACTAGGCTTCTACTCCAATCTATTTGTTGTACCAAAGCCCAACGGCGATGTCAGACCAATTTTGGACCTAAAAGGTTTAAACGTTTACCTAAAGGTTCAGTCATTCCGGATGGAATCGGTTCGGTCAGCAGCCGCCGCGCTCCAGAAGGACGACTTTCTAGCTTCCATAGACATAAAGGACGCTTACCTTCATATACCGATCTTTCAGCCACATCAAAGATTTTTACGCTTCTCGGTGGCTCAGCGTCACTTCCAGTTTGTGGCACTTCCTTTCGGGCTGGCTACGGCCCCCCGGGTGTTTACGAAGGTTCTAGCTCCAATTTTAGCCAATCTAAGAATCCAAGGGGTCACGGTCCTAGCATACTTGGACGATCTTTTGATCATAGATCACTCACCGGCTTGCCTGGAGCAAGCGGTTGCCCTCACGGGTCAATACCTCGAGAGTTTCGGCTGGGTCTTAAACCGAGAAAAATCAGCATTTCAACCAACAAAACAGTTGGAATATCTCGGCATGAGGTTAAATACAGCTCAGCAAAGAGTATTTTTACCCCTGGTAAAGGTCAAAGCTATCAAGGAGTTGATTCAGCTGGTTCTAAGCAAAAAAGAACCAACTATTCGCCTATGTATGCGTTTACTAGGCAAGCTGGTGGCTACGTTCGAGTACCTTACGCACAGAGCCATACTCGCATCCTTCAAGCAGCCATTCTGGCGGCTTAGAGCGGGAAAGCACAGGCCTTGGAGTTTCCTTTAGCTCTATCATCAAGAGCCCCGGCAAAGTCTGTGCTGGTGGTTAAACCCTCAGAATCTGCTGAAAGGGAAATCCTTCAGCCCCATAGCCTGGAAGATAGTGACCACAGATGCCAGCCTAAAAGGCTGGGGAGCGGTCTTGGATGGTTACACTCGCCAAGGTACTTGGGCAGCGGCGGAGAAGCAGCTGCCCATCAATATCCTGGAGCTCAGAGCTGCTCGGCTAGCCCTCCTGGCATGGACATCCAAATTGAAGGGATTCCCGGTGAGAATACAATCAGACAATGCCACGGCTGTGGCATATATAAACCACCAAGGGGGAACCAAGAGTCAGGCCGCTCAGAAGGAAGTGAGCTTGATTGTTCTGTGGGCAGAGGCTCATGTGCCCTGCATATCGGCAATATTCATTCCCGGAGTGGACAACCTGCAGGCAGACTTCTTAAGTCGCCAAACTATGTCGCCAGGGGAATGGTCTCTACATCCCCAGGTTTTTCAGACAATCTGCCAAAGGTGGGGTGTGCCAGACGTGGATGTCATGGCATCGAGGTTCAACAAGAAGCTAGACAGGTTCATGTCCCGCACAAGGGACCCGATGGCCTGCGGAACCGATGCGTTAGTTTGCCCTTGGCATCAGTTCAAACTCCTTTATGCTTTTCCCCCTCTCCAGTTACTACCCCGCCTGCTGCGCAGGATAAGGATGGAGCACAAGCCAGTAATCCTGGTTGCTCCAGCGTGGCCCCGGAGGGCATGGTACTCACTAGTCTTGAGGATGGCAGTAGAGGACCCTTGGACTCTTCCTCTACGACCAGACCTACTCTCTCAAGGCCCGATCCTCCACCCTGCATTACGGCGTCTAAATTTGACGGCCTGGCGGCTGAATCCCTGATTCTCAGGGGTAGAGGTCTGTCTAAACAGGTTATCTCTACCCTGATCAGGGCTAGAAAGCCGGTCTCCAGAATAATTTATTACAGGGTTTGGAGGGCCTATGTAGGCTGGTGTGAGTCCAAGAAATGGCTTCCTCGCAAGTATACCATTGATGGAGTGTTAAGTTTTCTCCAGCTGGGAGTGGATAAAGGCCTGGCATTAAGCACAATTAAGGGACAGATTTCAGCTCTGTCAGTGTGGTTTCAGAGGCCGTTGGCCACCCACTCGCTGGTTAAGACCTTCATTCAGGGGGTCTTGCGTATTAATCCTCCGATCAAGTCGCCAATTTGTCCGTGGGACTTAAATCTTGTTCTATCAGCTTTGCAGAAGCAACCCTTTGAGCCTTTGGCTGAGATTCCTTTGGTTTTACTAACAAGGAAATTGGTATTTCTGGTTGCCATAGTTTCAGCCAGGAGAGTGTCAGAATTGGCTGCCTTATCTTGTAAGGAACCATATCTTATTCTGCATAAGGATAGGGTGGTTCTCCGTCCTCATCCTTCTTTTCTGCCGAAGGTTATATCCGGTTTTCACCTAAACCAGGATTTGATTCTACCTTCCTTCTTTCCGAAACCTACGTCTAGAGAAGAAGGGTTGCTGCATACCCTAGATATTGTCAGGGCCATGAAGGCCTATCTTAAAGCTACAGAGAAGATTCGGAAAACAGAGGTGTTGTTCATTTTGCCGGACGGGCCCAAGAAGGGGCAGGCGGCTGCAAGATCCACCATCTCGAGGTGGATTAGACAGTTAATTACTCAGGCCTACGGCTTGAAGAGGTTGCCTCCTCCTTTATCAATAAAGGCTCATTCTACCAGGGCCATGGGCGCCTCCTGGGCAGCACACCATCAGATCTCTATGGCTCAAATATGCAAGGCGGCAACCTGGTCTTCAGTCCACACGTTTACAAAGTTCTACCAGTTGGACGTAAGAAGGAATACTGATACAGCCTTTGGGCAGGCAGTGCTGCAGGCTGCGATTTAAGACCCTCGGAATCGGGGGCACCCTTGATTTAAATTTACATTTAAATTTATTCTTTTTTTTTTTGACTAAGTTGGATTTATTATTATTATTTTAGAGTGTACCTCTAATTAAATCCTGTTGTCTTGGAAAGATGTCTCCCTCCCCTCATTAAAGCATTGCTTTGGGACATCCCACATAGTAATGAATATGCCGCTCTGTGTCCCGTGATGTACGAGAAAGAAAAGGGGATTTTTAATACAGCTTACCTGTAAAATCCTTTTCTTGGAAGTACATCACGGGACACAGAGCTCCCACCCCTCTTATAGGGACCATTTTGGGAGGCATACTGCTTGCTACAAAACTGAGGTACTCCTCCTATGGGAGGGGGTTATATAGGGAGGGGACTTCCTGTTTGAGATTGCCAGTGTCCATCACCTGAAGGTACTCCATATAACCCACATAGTAATGAATATGCCGCTCTGTGTCCCGTGATGTACTTCCAAGAAAAGGATTTTACAGGTAAGCTGTATTAAAATCCCCTTTTTTCCCCTCTAGTGTTTTTGAGCGTCGCGCTTCAGGCGACAAAACGCTCAGGTGTGAATGCAGCCTTACGGCCGGTTCACACTGCAGCGATGCAGGAACTCTGCGGATTCCCTCATCGCATATTTCCCTGCGGCAGTTCACACTGCCCTATGCGAACTGCTGGGAGTGTCGGTTAAAAGTGAATGACACCGCCAAATCAATTGGCATATCGCAGTGCAATCTGCAAACTCGGACAGGAATCGGATCGCATGGGTATGAACACCCAAGCAATCCGATTCTGCTGTGAACAAAAAAGGGTCCTGTGCGAGTTTGATGCAAATTCAGCCATACGATCTTTATGGCTGAAATCGCATCGCACAGAGATCGCATGTGATTTTTTTTTCACTGCAGTGCGGTGCCAATCACATCCGATCTCTGACATCGCACCAGTGGCAACCGGCCCTAACTCCTGTTTTTAGAAGAACCTTAGGCATCGAATACACCCCCTTCTGTAGGCATCACACTTGTTCCTATATTGTTTGCTGTTTAGTGCTGGTAAACTGTACCTGTATCTCTTCCTTAGTTGTGCGCTTAATCCACGATCTCTTTTTAATATATACAAAAATTCTGTCTTCTAGCGTCGGCGGCAGGTGTTGGAAGAGTCTCAGCGGCTCACGGAGTTGTTGAGCAGGTGAGTGAATAACTGACAGCTTCTGTCAAAGTGAGGTAAAAGTGGAACTGTGGCCAGGCTGTGGGCACTCCGTTATTTGTCTGCAATGCCCCCAGCAGTGAATCTTAAAGCAGAACTAAACCCATCGATTTACTTGTTGGAAAAAAAAAATTACATTCCTGAAAAATTGGAAATGCAAACTGTCACATTTACTTGTGTGGGATTAGTTTTTGTAGTTGTGGATAAACCCAAATTATATATATATATATATATATATATATATATATATATATATATATATATATATATATATATATATATATATATATATATATATATATATATATATCACCAAATCCCCAATACTATAGAAACAAAGAAGGAAAAAATTGGATATTTGGGTGCAAAAAATGTCATATATTGAGTAGATTATAATAAAATATTTTTATTTTGAACACCAAAATAAAAACAGTAAAATTCGAGAGTGATAGTACAAAAATACAAATAATAGGACAGTCAAATGGAATAGGTTCCCGACGTGTGCTCAACCAAACTGTCATCAAATGGCTGGTGTCATAACTGATGACACATGCAGCACCATGGCAGTTGCTGATCAAACAGAAGCAGCTTCCTTGACTATAAAGGCTAGGGGGGTTTAATTCCACTTTGAGGCTGTCAGATCGGCCTCTACAAACTTGGCAGTGTCTTTAAAATGGAGAGCAACTGAGCATGTGCAGAGCAGGATGAGACGGTGTATTACAGTAGCTTAAAGCGGGAGTTCACCCAATGATTTTTTTTTTTCCCTTTTCCCCTTAGATTCCTGCTCGTTTTGTCTAGGGGAATCGGCTAGTTGTTTTAAAATATGAGCTGTACTTACCGTTTTCGAGATGCATCTTCTCCGTCGCTTCCGGGTATGGGTCTTCGGGAGCGGGCGTTCCTTCTTGATTGACAGTCTTCCGAGAGGCTTCCGACGGTCGCATCCATCGCGTCACTAGTAGCCGAAAGAAGCCGAACGTCGGTGCGGCTCTATACTGCGCCTGCGCACCGACGTTCGGCTTCTTTCGGAAAATCGTGACGCGATGGATGCGACCGTCGGAAGCCTGTCGGAAGACTGTCAATCAAAATAGGAACGCCCAGTCCCGCAGCCCATACCCGGAAGCGGCGGAGAAGATGCATCTCGTAAACGGTAAGTACAGCTCATATTTTAAAACAACTAGCCGATTCCCCTAGAGAAAATGAGCATTCATCTAAGGGGAAAATGTGTTATGTACGGGTGAACCCCCGCTTTAAACCGTATAGAAGGAAAGAGAGTAACCGCTACAGGTGGGTGTGTTGGGAAAATCAGCAGCAGTTCAGGAAATCCAGGGTGCTGGCAATGCACGAAGCAATTGATATAAGGAAAGACGTGATGGACAGCCGCACTCCAACAAAAAAAACATAAGGTTGTCTTTATTGTAAAAAATAGATAAAAGATGCACTACAAAACAAGCAGAACACAGGGAAAACAGCCTATGCGTTTCACACTCCATTGAGGCGTTTTTCATGCGGTACAGCGCTAAAAATAGCGCTGCTATACCGTATAAAAAAAAATCATTCCCTGCAGGCTTCAATGTGAAAGCCCGAAGGCTTTCACACTGAAGCGGTGCGGTAGCAGGACCGCTCCAAAAGTCCTGCTAGCCGCATCTTTGGAGCGGTATAGGAGCGGGGTGTTTACCGCTCCTATACCGCGCCTTCCCATTGAAATCAATAGGAAACCGCGGTATTAACCCTTTTCCGGCTGCTAGCGGGGGTTAAAACCTCACGGCTAGCGCCCGAATATCGCGGTAAATACGTCGGTATAGCGTCGCTAAAAATAGCGTGGCTGTACCGTCACCGCACCTCCGCTGCCCAATGTGAAAGCGGCCTTAGTGCTTAGTCATGGCTCACCGTATAGGCACTTGTTTTTAATGTTTTTACATTACCTGTTTTTGCTATACCTGAAAAAGGGGTCAGTCTGAAGTACCGTAATCTAATCCCCAAGGAATTCCCTTAATTTGCCGAGATTTCCTCTCACTTCCTGTTTTAGCTATGGGACAGGAAGTGAAGGGAAATCTTCACAATGGCACACAGATGGCGGGGGGATCTGACAGGGGTTATAACCCTCCCTTACTCTACCCAAAACCCTATAATTTAGTTATTCCATAGTGCCTGCAGATATGAAGTTCGGTGAGAGATTCTTCTAAATTACAGTTGTGGAAATTACCACATATGGCCCCGCCACATTCCTGGGAACTGTATTGTGTCATACTGCCAAAAATGAAAGAATCTTCCCTTTTTTTTATATATATATATATCAGGGGTTGACAAATTTGCTTGGAATCTAGGAGCCAGGTAAAAAAGTTAGGAGCCAGAAAACGCGCCCCGTCCCGACGAGCTTGCGCGCAGAAGCGAACACATACGTGAGCAGCGCCCGCATATGTAAACGGTGTTCAAACCACACGTGAGGTATCGCCGCGATTGGTAGAGCGCGAGCAATAATTCTAGCCCTAGACCTCCTCTGTAACTTAAAACATGCAACCTGTAGATTTTTTTTAAACGTCACCTATGAAGATTTTAAAGGGTAAAAGTTTGTCGGCATTCCACGAGCGGACGCAATTTTGAAGCGTGACATGTTGGGTATGAATTTACTCGGCGTAACATTATCTTTCATAATATAAAAAAAAAAATGGGGATAACTTTACTGTTTTATTTTTTAATTAAAAAAGTGTAATTTTTTCACAAAAAAAGTGCGCTTGTAAGACCGCTGCGCAAATACGGCGTGACAGAAAGTATTGCAACGATCACCATTTTATTCTCTAGGGTGTTAGGATAAAAAATATATATAATGTTTGGGGGTTCTAATTAGAGGGAAGAAGATGGCAGTGAAAATAGTGAAAAATTACATTAGAATTGCTGTTTAACTTGTAATGCTTAGCTTGTAATACCAACGGCCACCACCAGATGGCGCCAGATCACATCTGGTGGTAATAACTTGTAATACCAACGGCTCACCACCAGATGGCCCCAGCTCACACAAAAAAAAAAATTTTTTTTTTTTTTTTTTTTTTTTTTGCCCCCCTTCCAATTCAAGTCGCCAGGACCCTATTTCTAGTCGCCATGGCGACCTGGCGCCCGGGATTTGTCGAGCCCTGTATATATATATATATATATATATATATATATATATATATATATATATATATATATATATATTAGTGCTGTCAGTTAAACGCGCTATTAACGGCGTTAACGCAAACCCATGTTAACGCCGTAAATTTTTTTATCGCGCGATTAACGAGGCGGCGTTCGGGGGTTATACCGGGATTATGCCTGCAGCCGCAGGCATCATCCCGGTACCGTTGTTTAGAGCGGGCGATCGGCTATCCAAACATAACAACCGATGTAGCTAAAAGCCGCTCGGTTGTTATGCCGGAGGAGCGGGAGGGGACATCCCCCCCCCCCCCCTCCCGCCGCCTTTCGCCGCTCTGACCGGGCCTCCCGTCCCACCGGGAGACCCGATCCTAGATCCGCCGCCTTCTGTGTCCAGGTTGGAGACTGACACTAAGCCGTAAGCGGCTTTGATTCAGTCTCCGCATTGAAACCACGGAAGCGGCGTCATGACGTCACTTCCGGGTTTCTCGGCTGCCAATGGCGCCGGATTTAAAAAAGTACACAGTATTCAGAATCGCCGTTTTCGGCGATCTGAATACTTTGAAGTGCAAAGGAGGGCTCGGAGGTCTTTTAGACCCCGATCCCTCCATAAAGAGTACCTGTCACCACCTATTGCTGTCACAAGGGATGTTTACATCCCTTGTGACGGCAATAAAAGTGATCAAAATGTAAAAAAAAAAATAAACACAATTTAATATTATAAAATAAAATAAATAAGAAAACAAAAAAAAAAATGTTTTAAAGGGTGAACCTCCTTAATCGCGCGATTAATCGTGAGTTAACTATGACATTAATGCGATTAATCGCGATTAAACATTTTAATCACTTGACAGCACTAATATATATATATATATATATATATATATATATATATATATATATATATATATATATATATATATATATATATATATATATATATATATATATATATATATATATATATATATATATATATATATATATATATATTTTTGGATACGCTTGTTTATTTAGACTATTATCTTATGTAAGAGGAAACCAACAGCGATGGCCCTTTTAGTATGTTTGCAATTGATGCCGTAACCTGTTGTGTTTCCAAAGTCAAATGACGGAAATTAATGAGACGGAAAGTGACTCTTTGGAGTTCGGTGAAGGTGAAGAGGAGGATGAGGTGTCAGAACATAACCTCTGGGTGGACAAATATACCCCGAAGTGCTACACGGAACTGCTCAGTGATGATGTAAGCTTTTTTTTCTTATGTTGGATTCAAAATAAAGTTTGATTTCTTTGAATTATATTGGAAACAGTAGAGCAAAATGTGAGACTGTTTGAACATCACACTATGATATATACTAGAGCTGCACGATTAATCATTAAGAATCATTATCACCATTTTTTTTCCCCTCCTTGCGATATTTCTATGCAGAGAATTCTCTCTACTCTGCTGAAGCGACAGCCATCAAAAGAAAGGGGAAAAAAGTAAAAAAAAAAAAAAAAGTATCACAACATTCTTTTAGCAGTGGAACCAAATATAAACATTGTAACGATTTGTACTTTAGATCAAAGGAATAGACTTTGGTGTTTAAATGAAGAAAGTTTAAACACTAAACCTTTTTTTCTGATATTTGTTGGTTTCAAGTTAAAATAACTTTTATTTATTTATTTTTTTTGCTAGAAAATTATTACATAGTTACATAATTATTTTTATTATTTATTTTTGTAGAAACCCTAGAGCAGGGATATGCAATTAGCGGACCTCCAGCTGTTGCAAAACTACAAGTCCCATCATGCCTCTGGGTGTCATGCTTGTGGCTGGCAGGGTCTTGCTGTGCCTCATGGGACTTGTTTTTTTTTTTTTGTATAATGTGAAATAATTTTTACTGCGAGAATCGTGATCTTTATTCTAAGCAGAAAAAAAATTGTGATTTTCTCATTTTAGCCAGAATCGTGCAGCTCAACTATATACCTATTTTTAATTTTTAGCACTCGCCACCAGTAATACCGTATTTATCGGTGTATTGCGCGCTCCGGCGTATAGCGCGCACCCCTAATGTGGACCCGCAATTCCTGTAAAAAAAATGTTTTAGTACTTACAGTTTTGGGGTCTTGCGCGGTGGCTTCGTCGGGTCCGGCGTCCGTCTGCAGCTTCGGTGGTGTCTTCCCGGCTTCTCCCGCGCTTTCTCCCCGTCGAATCGCCGCTTCCCGCGCTCAGTTTGAACGCCTTTGCCGACATATACTGAGTGCAGTACACTCGGCTACATTCGGCCAGGCTCGGCTTCGCTCGTGCTCACGCTTTGTGACGTTTATGCGTGAGCACGAGCGAAGCCGGGCCTGGCCGAATGTAGCCGAGTGTACTGCACTCGGTATATGTCGGTTCAGGCATTCAAACTAAGCGCGGGTATCGGCGTATATCGCGCACCCACGATTTTCCCCTTATTTTAAGGGGAAAAAAGTGCGCGGTATACGCCGATAAATACGGTAAGTGTTACATCTCAAATTAAAGGGGGGATCTTGGCAAATGGCTACCATAAACATATGGTGAAATAAAAATGTGTGTTTACTGTTTTACCTCTCTATGGATTTGCCATTTTGGCCAAAAAAAGCTGATGATGCTGATCACTGTCCAATGAGGAGGCAGCGAATTGTCACATAAAGCTGAGTCGCTAAACCAGGAAGATGTATTGCTTAAAGCTCATTTCCATGCTTCCTGTCTCTTTAAATGGCTTTGACCAAACTTTTCCAAAACAACAATTTCCTTCACTAGCTGCTGTAATGTCCCTAAGCGCTGTATATACTTCACAGTGTTGAGTTTCAGGTGTGAGCTAGATACTTCCCGTCTCACACCCGGAACAATGCAGTTGGTCTGGGCGGTGCTCAGCCATTTATAGGCAGCTTTGTATTCTTTAAATGCAAAGCTTCCTTCTTTTTTTGTCTGATGCGTAGAGGCGTGCTGATGTCACAATTTATGACTTGGCCAATCAGGGTAAGCCTTGTATTTAAAGAATACAAAGCTGCCTGTGACGGTATCGGTATGATATCCCCGTCAAGCATTCCCTCCTCTCCATACAAGAACATCACAGGATTCCCCACACATGAGTCAAGACTGGATGCTGGAACCAAGACACTTTATTGACACAAAAACTCAGCTTATATGTGGTTACAGCCTGTTAGGAACGCCCCCCTCACACAGTGGGGTTTCCCATACAGATTATAGGAGACAAGTCGGAGCCGACCATGCAGACACATTTATTTAGATAAAGACATCACTGGAGTTAATTACTACACTGAAGCAATCAGAATAATTAACATACTACTTCTCTAATAATTTAGCCTGATGATACAATACACATCTTTTAAGGGTAAACACAGATCTTCTTTACACAACACAATAGATCAATTAACCTTTAGAATAGTGAGGGGACATTAGCACGTCAATAACCTGTCAGAGGAATGAATCACACATGAAATTCCTTTCTACCTCTACCCATGGCTAGCAGGGAGCAGTACACTGAGACATATAGGCAAATGTATCACAATGGCCCCCCTTTTTGCTCCCTGCTCCGGCAAATCCGGTTGGACCTTTCCTGGTCCAGTAGGGTTGACGGGTTTAGAGCTTTTAGTCCGAGGTTAACTCCGTTTGGCATGACTGACCTCCCTTGGCAACTGCTTCAGACTCAGGTATGTCACCGGGTCGTCAGATCACACGCCGGTCAGTCCCCAAGTCTTTGTGCGATCTGCAAAGTCACCAGAAGTCAGTGTGAAGACAGCGAATGGGTCTGTGCGCCGCCGTCTAGGTGTCCCGCTATGGGAGGGGCAGGTTATGGCTCTGAAGTGACAATCACAGGAGATTCATAAAAAGAAAAAGTTATATTTGTTGAAATGCTGTAGCACTGGTGCTCAGAGTCCGGGGGGGGGGGGAAGAGGGGACTCAGAGCCCCATAAGGTCAGCCACCCCCTGCTCCCTCCGCAGCCGCCGGTTCTCCTCTTTGAGCTTCTCCAGCTCCATCTCCAGTTCATGGAGCCTGGGGGGGTCAGCCCGCTGTGACCTCAGGTGGTTGTTCTCCTCCTCCATGCGGCTTATCCACTCCTCCAGCTCTATGTACTCACGGATCAGATCCTGCTTGCTCATGTCCTGCAGGCTTTCCACGTGGTCCTTCATCATCAGGAACTGGGTGGTGGTGGAAGGGGCCACCGGTGGGCCCTTGACGAACATCTCGGCCCGCATCTGGGGCGCCCGCTGCGATTCCATCTCCTCCAGTCGCTTCTTCTCCTCCCAGGTCCGCTGGTTATATGACTTCCAGGACCTCTTCTTCTTGGAGGGTAGCTGGCGGTGCCTCTTTCTGCCCAGCTCCCTCCAAGGCCCCTCCGGCTCATGGCTGTCGCCCATGACCAGCTGACAATGGTGTTCCCTGTTGTCCGTAATAACAGATTGTACCATGAGGGCTTCGTAAGGGGTGCCCAATGGTTCTTCCTGACCCAGCTCCTGGGGATCCCAAGCCGAGTCTACACAATGGGCTGCTGCTGGTGGGCGGTACCCAGGTTGAGACCAATTTGACCTGGTGTTGTCATTCATGGGGCAATTCTGCTTGAAGTGACCCAACTGTTTGCACCGGAAGCAGCGTTGTTCGTTGTCCTCCTGGCGTGGGTAGCGAGGGCTATATGTCATCGGTCTGTTAGGCGGTTGGTATCTAGCGGCTGGTGGGTGTGAGGGCGCCGTTGGTTGTGGGGGTTGTACCCGTGGTGTGACCTGGTTTGTCTTGCGAGTATCCGCATATTCATCCGCCAACTTCGCGGCCTCTGGTAGAGTCATGGGCCTGCGATCTCTCACCCAATCCTTGACGTCCGTCTGGATGTGATTGTAAAATTGCTCCAGGAGCATTAGTTGCAAAATGTCCTCTGCGGTGGTGGCCTGGCTGCTGTTAACCCAGTTAGAGGCCGACAGGGACAACTGGCATGCCCATTCTGCGTAAGAGTCTTTCGTGGTTTTGCGTGAGTCCCTGAACTTCTGTCGGTGGGACTCTGTCGGTGGGACTCTGGAGTTACCGCATAACGAGCCAGGAGCACTTCTTTAACCCTGGCGTAGCTATGGATATCCTGATCTGGCACGGTCCGGAAAGCATCAGAAGCTTTGCCTGACAGTTTGCCTGACAATATTGCAACCCACTCTCTTCTAGCTATTCGGTGCAGGTTACATTGTCGCTCAAAATCCGCCAGGTAGTTATCAATTTCACAGTCCTTTTCATCAAAAGCTTTAAAAGCGCTAAACGGAATCTTCCTTGCGTCTGCTGTGCTGTACTCACTGTTCGGAGAAGGTACGGCTGCTTGTTGGACTGCTGCCAGTTTTAACTGTAGTTCTGCGTCCCTTATTTGTTTATCCTTCTGTAGTTCTGCATCCCTTATTTGTTTAGCCTTCTGTAGTTCTGCGTTTACTAACAGGTCCATCACTTTCAGCACCACATCCGGCGTTGGGTTCGGGCCGAACCACGCTAGATTCTCTCTCATTAGCTTGTTGGCTGGCGATTCCTCCTCCTGAATCACTGGTGTATCCATCTCTTGTACTGCTGGCGTTGCTGCAATCCCGTCCTCCTGGTCTATCTCCATTGATTCCGCTATGATGACCCGCTTGGTTTTGTTGCTAGAAATCCTTCCAGTAGTTCTTCCAGTGTCTGCTTGGAATCCGGGTGTAAAGGAGAGTAGAAGGGAAGATCCCGCTGCTGCCAACCAATTTGTGACGGTATCGGTATGATATCCCCGTCAAGCATTCCCTCCTCTCCATACAAGAACATCACAGGATTCCCCACACATGAGTCAAGACTGGATGCTGGAACCAAGACACTTTATTGACACAAAAACTCAGCTTATATGTGGTTACAGCCTGTTAGGAACGCCCCCCTCACACAGTGGGGTTTCCCATACAGATTATAGGAGACAAGTCGGAGCCGACCATGCAGACACATTTCTTTAGATAAAGACATCACTGGAGTTAATTACTACACTGAAGCAATCAGAATAATTAACATAATACTTCTCTAATAATTTAGCCTGATGATACAATACACATCTTTTAAGGGTAAACACAGATCTTCTTTACACAACACAATAGATCAATTAACCTTTAGAATAGTGAGGGGACATTAGCACGTCAATAACCTGTCAGAGGAATGAATCACACATGAAATTCCTTTCTACCTCTACCCATGGCTAGCAGGGAGCAGTACACTGAGACATATAGGCAAATGTATCACACTGCCTATGAATGGCTGAGCACCGCCCAGACAGACTGCATTGTGCTGCTCAGACTGACTCTGCATTGTTCCAGGTGTGAGATGAAAAATCTTCTTCCTTTTCCTTTTTTTTTTTTTTTTTTTTATGTCTGGCGGTAGTAAAACACAACCAACTAGACTTGCTGATTTATTTTTAAAATTGCTTGACCAGTGGGTAGACTGGCTGCTTTGGCTCAACTTGGTAATGGGATTCTGGTGCTTCAATTACACAAAGACTTAATCCCTGGTGAACTAAACAAGTCATTTAAGCCAGCCTTACATGGATCAAAATTTGTTGTCCGGTCCTGCTGGCACTGGCTGAATTTCGATCCGTGTATGGCAAGGGAGGTTGTACAGAAGTCGCTCTACCAATCAACTTCTGTTTTAACCGCCCTGTCAGATTTTACCCACTCGGTCAGTGCTGCAGGCTAAAGCCGGCAACGCTGATCAGTGTATTCTCACAGCGGAGGACGTCTTCCCTCTGATGGAATAAAATGGCTCAGCGGGGAGGATTCCTCCATCCACATCAAGCTTCCTTCAGCCCTGCCCACAATCTGTAAACCTTCAAACTTGGTCACATGATCTCTATTGAGGTGAGAGTTTCAGCAAATGTAGTTTTTAAAGTATTACGCTTATAGTTAAGGGCACATATTTTTTTTTTTTTTTTTTTTTTTTTTACTTTAATTTTCTTTTATTCCAGAAACAGTAGAAAGCCTAAGTCCCGGTATTTAGCAGCAGATAAGGACCTCTGCTCTCTGTTTAAAGGCAGTAGTCTGTCTGCAGTGGTCCAACATGCCCCCTGCATAGTCACAAATACAATTCTGCAACTGATGGTGCTCACAATTTGTGTTCTAAGGCAAGGGTTGTGATGGACTGCCGTTTTCACTCAGAACAGCATTCTTTATGTGCAACTGAATGCCTGGGTGCAGGATTTCTGATTAGAATTTTTTTTTAACATTTAGAACCATGCATTTTTTCTGCATCCTTGATCTTGCTATAAACGGAGTTAAATCTTTAGTTGGGGTTTAATCTGAGTAAACAGCTAAAGGAACGGCTCTAGACCTTCTCTCGTGGTCGGTGCTGGAGGGAGCTGAATGCAGTGTTTTTCTTTAAGAATGGTGATTAATTTTAGCTATTTTGAGATTTATTTTATCCCTCCTCGTGAGCCTTAAAGCAGAGTTCCACCTAAAAATGGAACTTCCGCTTAACCCACTCCTTGCCCCCTTACATGCCATATTTGGCATGTCATTTTTTTGGGGGGGGCTTCAGGAGAAGTGGGACTTCCTGTCCCACTTCCTCCTTCCGCCGAGGGGCTGGTAAAGCGATTAGCTTAATCGCCTTATTGCAGCCCCTCCCTGTAGGCGAGCGCCTGTCCAATCGGACGGCGCTCGCGCAGTGCTGCTCGCGCATGCGCAGTGGATGCCCGGCCGTGAAGCCGAAAGCTGTCACTGCCGGGTGCCCACACTAGGAATGGAGAGGGGGGGGCGAGGAGCGGAGCCCCGGCCGGCGCGTCGCTGGAACCGTGGAGCAGGTAAGTGTCTGTTTATTAAAAGCCAGCAGCTACACTTTTTGTAGCTGCTGACTTTTAATAAACTTAAAAAAAGGCTGGAACACCCCTTTTAAAGGACAGTTATGAAGTAAAACATTGTACTTTCATAACTGTGTATGTGGTTAATACATATAGTAACTGTTGTTATTTTTTGCTCTATAATTGTTCTACATTTTTTCCCCCTCTTGGCTCAGTTTACAAATCGTTGCCTATTGAAATGGCTGAAACTCTGGGATACGTTGGTGTTTGGAAGGGAGAAAGCTGTGAAAAAGGCCAAACCAATCATTGAGCAAAAACCAAACTTCAAAACACAGAAGGAGCAGCAGACCAAGTGGAAGACCAAAGCCCAGATCACGGAGGAGATTTTGGAGGCAGAACTAGATCAGCACAATAGGCCTAAATACAAGGTAACTAAATGAATTCATGATGTCTTTAGCAATCCATGCATCTGATTTGAAAGTAAGGTCTCCTCTTGAGAATCTTGTCAGATTATGCAGATATCCTGTATAGCAGTGGTTCTCCACAATGGTGTTCAAGTACCCCCTAACGGGCCATGTTTTCAGATTTTCCTTTACTTTGCAGAGCTGCTTTAAATCAATATCAATGACATGGTATTGATGAGAGCTATTTTATCTAAAGGAAGTTCCCAAAACATGGTGCGTTTGGGGGTACCCGTATTAATGTATATTATATATTTAAGACACTAAACACACCATATATATTACTTTCAAGGTTGCATTGCTTACTGGTCCCCCTGGTCTCGGGAAAACCACTCTGGCTCATGTTATAGCAAGGCATGCTGGGTACAATGTTGTGGAAATGAATGCCAGGTGAGTGTTTTTAATGCTGTGAGATTATAGGGGGCGGGGCGGTACTGTCAGATGTTTTTTTTCACCTTGATATTTACCTTTACAACCCCTTTAACCTAAGCAGTCAACTTACTGCCTCCAAAATCTCACTTATTGCTTTAACCACTTCCCGTCCGGTCAATAGTCAATTGATGTCCGGGAAGTGGGTGTGAAATCCTGGCTGGACGTCTATTGACGTCCTACAGGATTAAATGCCGGCGCGCGCCCGTGGGGACGCGCGGCGATGCGAGGTGTCAGTTTTCGGCAGAGGCTCTTTACCACGTGATCAGCCGTGTCCAACCGCGGCTGATCACGATGTAAACAGGAAGAGCCGTTGATCGGCTCTTCCTCACTCGCGTCTGAAAGACGCGAGTAGAGGAGAGCCGATCGGTGGCTCTCCTGACAGGGGGGGTTCGCGCTGATTGTTTATCAGCGCAGCCCCCCCTCGGATGCCCACACTGGACCACCAGGGAGGGCCCCCCAGTGCCCAATATAGCAAAAATAGCCACAATTTTTTTTTTTTTTTTAACACAATCGATGCCAATCAGTGCCCACAAATGGGCACTGACAAATGATGCCCAGCAATGCCATGAGTGCCACCTTAGTGCCCATCTATGCCCAGTGCCCACCTTTCAGTGCCCATAAGTGCCGCCTAGGAGTGCCCATAAGTGCCGCCTAGGAGTGCCCATAAGTGCCGCCTAGGAGTGCCCATAAGTGCCGCCTAGGAGTGCCCATAAGTGCCGCCTAGGAGTGCCCATAAGTGCCGCCTAGGAGTGCCCATAAGTGCCGCCTAGGAGTGCCCATAAGTGCCGCCTAGGAGTGCCCATAAGTGCCGCCTACACTCCATCAGTGCAGCATACCAGTGCCGCCATATCAGTGCCCATAATTGAAGAAGAAAACTTACTTATTTACAAAAAAAATTTACAGAAAAAAATAAAAACGTAATTTTTTTCAAAAATGTCAGTCTTTTTAGTTGTTGCGCAAAAAATAAAAATTGCAGAGGTGATCAAATACCACCAAAAGAAAGTTCTATTTGTGGGAACAAAATTATAAAAATTTAATTTGGGTACAGTGTAGCATGACCGCGCAATTGTCATTCAAATTGCGACAGTGCTGAAAGCTGAAAATTGGCCTGGGCAGGAAGGTGCGTAAGTGCCTGGTATGGAAGTGGTTAAAGAGTTAGTCTGCCCAAGTGTAATATTTCATCCTTCAGGGAATGCATTTAGGATGAGTTGCAGAACATCTGATATCTCTTCCACTTGGCTTCTGTGGTTGCCTGCTGCAGGGAGAGCTATCCCCCTTGCCCATCCTGTACTACTCATCTGCTCCAGTTTCCACTAGAGATGCACTGATAACGGTATCTGTGCCAAGCATTTGTGCGAGTATCGGCGCTCCCGGCATCAAAACCGATACTTTGCGGTGCCGTTTGCGTCAATACAAAATGAATGGGCACAAATTGCACTGCAAAGATCCGCATGCAGTTTGAACAGGAATGCAGTGCGACTCCTGTCTGAATGGCATGTGATTTCCCCCACCACTCCTGTGTATTTAGAAAGGGAAAGCACCATCTAGTGGGCAGCTTGTTAAAAATGTTAGAACGCACTGCATATTTGGCCAAATGCAGAAACTGCATAGGTGTCCTGGTCCCGCCGATGATGGCAAATCACAGCCGATGGAGAAGATGTAGAGGCGGTCCATCCCCCAAACTTGCATCACTTTCCGCTCTATACTCACTGGGTCCTGCCACTTCTCCAGTGGCTGTGATTTGCGGGACTGGGACACTATGCAGATTTTGCGTTTGGCCAGATATGTATTGTGAGTTCTAAGATTCTTAATAAACTGGCCACTAGATGGTGCTTTTCTCTTTCTACGCACCCACACACAGGAGGAATTGCATGCAATTCGCACAGGAATCGCACCTCTTTCCTGTTCAAATTTCATTGTTTTCTTTGCAGTGCGATTTGTGGATATCCATATCCACCCACCTAATAATTAGATCGATACTTAGTTTGAATATTATTTCAGGGAGCATTAGTACTGTAAGCCAATCGGGTGCTACAGCTGTGCACATGTGCTGACAGAGAAAATAGTGTTTGCTTGTGTGGTGCAGTTTCAGCAACAGATGAACATTACTGCTTGTAAGCCGGTGACCAGTAAGGTAACCCTTTTCTTTTCTGTTTAATTTACCAGTGATGACCGCAGTCCAGATATCTTCAAGACACGTATAGAAGCCGCGACTCAAATGAAGTCTGTTCTGGGATTGGATGAGCGACCCAACTGCCTTATTATTGATGAAATTGATGGCGCACCCACTGTAAGTATAGAGACAGCGGCATTCTCTTTAAAAAGAGAAAAAAAGATCTAGTTTGCCGTAGGTGTTTAAAATGCAACTCATGTC
Organism: Rana temporaria; assembly: GCF_905171775.1. NCBI lineage: Eukaryota > Metazoa > Chordata > Amphibia > Anura > Ranidae > Rana > Rana temporaria. Next base: position 23,573,797 of record NC_053494.1, on the reverse strand, counting down.
GCAGCATTTTAATTTGGTTGGAGTGTAGAAGGCTTGGAACCACTGTCCTTAAAGGGGTGGTTCCCCCTAAAACACATTTCTAACAATAGATTCGTAAGACCCGTTACACTGCGGGTAGGCTGGCTTTTTTTTTTTTTTTTTTTTGTACATACCGACATCTCGGCGTTTCGTCCCTTGTCAGTGGGCGTTCCTAGTTGATTGACGTTCCTCGGACGGGCGCATACGTGACGTCACGACTTTCCGAAAGAAGCCGAACGTCGCTGCGCAGGTGCCGTATAGAGCCGACTCTATACGGCGCATGCGCAATGGCGTTCGGCTTCTGTCGGAAAGTCGTGACGTCACGTATTCGCCCGTCCGAGGAACGTCAATCAAATAGGAACGCCCACCGCCAAGGGACGAGACGCCGAGATCTCGGTATGTACGAAAAAAAAAAAAAAAAGCCAGCCTACCCGCAGTGTAACGGGTCTTACGAATCTATTGTTAGAAATGTGTTTTAGGGGGAACCACCGCTTTAAAGGGATTGTAAAGGTACAATTTTCTTTTTCCTAAATAGCTTCCTTTACCTTAGTGCAGTCCTCCTTCACTTACCTCATCCTTTCATTTTGCTTTTAACTACTTAACCCCCGGACCATATTGCTGGTCAAAGACCAGAGCACTTTTTGCGATTCGGCACTGCGTCGCTTTAACTGACAATTGCGCGGTCGTGCGACGTGGCTCCCAAACAAAATTGGCGTCCTTTTTTTCCCACAAATAGAGCTTTCTTTTGGTGGTATTTGATCACATCTGCGGTTTTTATTTTTTGCGCTATAAACAAAAATAGAGCGACAATTTTGAAAAAAATTAATATTTTTTACTTTTTGCTGTAATAAATATCCCCCAAAAATATATAAAAAAACTTTTTTTTTCCTTAGTTTAGGCCGATACGTATTCTTCTACATATTTTTCGTAAAAAAAAATCGCAATAAGCGTTTATTGATTGGTTTGCGCAAAAGTTATAGCGTTTACAAAATAGGGGGTATTTTTATGGCATTTTTATTAATATATTTTTTTTACTAGTAATGGCGGCGATCAGCGATTTTTTTTTCGTTACTGCGACATTATGGCGGACACTTCGGACACTTTTGACACATTTTTGGGACCATTGGCATTTTTATAGCGATCAGTGCTATAAAAATGCATTGGATTACTATAAAAATGCCACTGGCAGTGAAGGGGTTAACACTAGGGGGCGGGGAAGGGGTTAAGTATGCCTGGGTGTGTTCTAACTGTGGGGGGGTGGTGGCCTCACTAGGGGAAACACTGATCTTCGGTTCATACATTGTATGAACCGAAGATCAGCATTTCCCCTGCTGACAGGACCGGGAGTGGTGTGTTTACACACACAGCTCCCGGTCCCCGCTCTGTAACGAGCGATCCCGTGTGCCCGGCGGCGATCGCGCCCGCCGGGCACACGCACGGGAGTCGGGGGCGAGCGGGGAGCGTGCGCGCGCGCCTCCGGCGGCGCGCACGCGCCCCCTAGTGGCTGCTCGAAGAGCGGACGTATAGCTACGGGCTCTCGCCCAGGAGAGCCGACCTGCCGCCGTATAATGACGGTGGCTGGTCGGCTAGTGGTTAAATGTCCTTATTTCTTCTGAGAAATCCTCACTTCCTGTTCTTCTGTCTGTAACTCCACACAGTAACGCAGGGCTTTCTCCCTGGTGTGTAGTGTCATGCACGCCCCCCTCCCTTGGACTACAGGAGAGTCAGGATGCCCACTAACACACAGCTCCTTTCTCTATCTGCAACGTAGAGAGCATCCTGACGCTCCTGTAGTACAAGGGAGGGGGCGAGCATGACACTCCACACCTCTGCGGTTTTATTTTTTGTTAAAAAGACCACATTTTTTAAAAATAAATACAAAACCATTTTATATTTTGCACAAAAATTTTGCAAACAGGTAATTTTTGTCCTTCATTGATGGGCGGCACTGGTGAGCACTGATAGGCAGCACTGGTAGGTGACACTGAGGCACTGGCACCACAGGTGGGCATTGATAGGTGGCACTTTTTTGCACTGGTGGGCACTGGCAGGCAGTACTAGTGGGCACAGATTGCCTTCCAGCAATTCAGGTCCACGCTGTAGCCGTCAACCAAAAGTGGTTAAGATAAAAACCTGTGTGCAGCAGCCCCCCTGATACTTACCTGAGCCCGTCTTTATCCAGCGATGGTGCAGGAGTGTTTAAGCTGCCCGGGACCCCCCCTCCTCATTGGCTGAGACAGCAGCGTGGCACGATTGGCTCCCACTGCAGTCAATTAAAATCGCTCAATCAGGAGAGAGAGGGGGCAGGGCCGGGTTGCCGCTCTGTGTTTGAATGAGCACAGTGAGCTGTGACTCGGCTCGGGTGCCCCCATAACTAGCTGCTTGCTGTGGGGGCACTTGATAGGAAGGAGGGGCTAGGAGCACAGAAGAGGGACCAGAGAAGAAGTGGCTGCTCTGCAAAACCAACTGCACAGAGCAGGCAAGTATAACATGTTTGTGTGTTGTGTTTTGTTTTTTTCCCCAACGAGACTACAATCACTTTAATGTAGAGCTATAGGCAAAACTTCTTTGTTTTTTATTTATTATTTTGATTTTTTTGCATAGAGTACCATAGCCAAACAGGAAGTGAGAGGAACTCTCTGCAAATTAAGGGAATCTCTTGGGGGTCCCCCAGGTCCCTCTTGGAAGATTCCTCTTCTATTAGTTTTCTGGGGACAACCTGGAATTTGGGATTTAGTTTTAGTTTCACTTTCAATGATAATGGTAAACGGGACACATGGAGAGGGGGAGTCCCCTAAGGAGGCCACAGACAGCATTAAGAACTTACAAGTGTTCTAATCCATCTCCCCTCTCTCCAAAACAGGAAAAACGTTTTGCGTATAGTTATACTTACGGACTACTGGAAGATGCACCCCCCCCCCCCATTCTTCATATCCCAAAGAGCAGCCATGACTCTTATGGCGATCACTAATTACTCAGGTTTTGGGCTTTCTAGAGGAAATCCTGTGCATGCCATTGATTTAAACTGCATTGTTGGGTTTATTAATCTTTTAATATGTTTGTAGATCTCCATTAACATGCTGCTCAGCTTGGTAAACAGAAAAGATGGGAAAGAGGCAGACACCGCTACTGAAGGTGCCATACCAAAGAAGAAAAAGAAAGACGGTGGTTTGCTGGTTAGACCCATCATCTGTATTTGTAACGACCAGTAAGTACTGATCTCAATTGTGTACATTTATGTGGTAAAGTAGCTCTGTTTGTGTGGTGATACACTGATCAGACATAACTTTATGACTGCGTAAACCACAGCAAGTAACCATGTTGTCCCTGAAGTTTTGTTAAAAGCAGAAAAAATGGGTATTGCAGTTTGTTGTGTATGAGGATGTTTGGCCACAGGGTCTGGGTGCCCATGCTGACCCATATTCACAGCCAAAAGCGCCCACAATGTGCATCAGAACTGGACCACAGAGAAATGAAAGGTGGCTTGGTGTGATTTTATCACGTTTTCTGGTACATCATGTGGATGGTTGGGTATGTGTGCCTTACTTACCAGGGGAAAAGATGGCACCAGGATGCAGTATGGGAAAAAGGCAAGCCGGTGGAGGCAGCGTGAACCTTTGGGCAATGTTATGCTGGTAAACCTTGGGTCCTGCCATCCACGTGGATGTTACTTTGATATGCAACGCCTGCCTAAACATTGTTGCTGTCCAAGTACACCCCTTAATAGAAATGGTATTCCCTGATGGCAATGGCCTCTTTCAGCAGCATATAGTTCAGGAATTGTTTAAGGAATACAATGAGTTTGAGATGTTGACTTGGCCTCCACATTCTCCAGATCTCAGTCCAATCAAAAAGTCTGTCCTATACGGCATCCCACCTCGCAACTTACAGGATCTGCTACTGATAGCTTGATGCCACAGCATACCACAGCATACCTTCAGAGGGCTAGTGGAGTCCATGCCTTGATGGGTCAGGGTAGTTGGTGGCAAAAGGGGGATCTATACGATGGTAGGTGGGTGGTCATAAAGTTATGGCTGATGGGTTTATATCTGGTAAGGTTCACAGACAGAGTAGAAGAGGGCCTGTGTAACATAGGACAGATTAATGTGTGTATTGATGTTAATAAATTGCTCCTCGGTTCAGAATTAGTGCTACACTAATATGAAATCATGCCACCAATGACTTCCTGTGTGTCTGTTTTTAAACACAAGTAGGATAGGGGTTAATCCGCGCTTAGGATCTGACCAGGCTAGTATATATGACAGTAGATACTAGACAGATGTCTAATCAAGTCCGGGAAAACCGATAGATAAAATAATCAGAATAATTAAAATATTCAATAATCAGGCTGCAGCCCCCCAAAAACAAATCCCCATAGGAGATAGTAAAAGATTGGATGAACGTATGGAGGGGTGGTGGCGCTGCCCTACCTGCAACTGGGCACAGCAATAATTGTGAACAGTAACCCAAATGGGTGTGAGGTAACGTGTAGTGGTCAGTACAGTAAGTGAAAACAGACCTGTATTCCGACAAAATATTAAGGTGAAAATACAATATTAAATAAAATTAAATAAAATGCCCCACCACATATATATATGTGTTATGGGGTGGGGGTATATAAAAATATCACTAGTAGGCTAAGAACTAGCCTGTGAAGGTTCCAATGTGCTATAAATATAAATAAATAATACTAATAAAATACGTAAGAATTATACATGTGACAAAAAAGAAGAGCATGTAACAAAAATGCAAAATTGTGGTACTTGTAAAAAATATATATATTGTAATAGTCCAATAGTGTGCTTATATAGTACAGAAAAATATAGTCCAGCAATATGTATGCGGTGAAAAAGCTTATTGCAACAATACTATGAAAAAGGCCATCCAGGGGGTGATAAAGTCCGTGCTGTTATAGGTGCACCTATGAAGGTGAGTGCTCAGGTATACAGTAGTGGAACTTGCACGCAGTGGTCACGGTGCTCCCCCTTATGGGTCCCCACTTACCAGAGGCACTAACCCCTGCAGGGGTAAAGTGCAAGTAGTCAGCCTCGGACGGCTCAGTGGTCTCCCGTAGTTCCTCAGTTATACTTGGGACCTCCTAGATGTAATAGTGGTGTTTTATCCGAATCCAAGGTGGGTAGTTGTTTTTAAAAGCCAGCAGCCCTCCGGAGAAAAAAACACACTGACATAGCGTGGTATGTTGGAATAGGTGCTTGGTTTATTTAGCACTCACAAAGGCATGCAGGGTACATCAAAAATATAATAAAAAATATAATAAAAAATATGAACATAAGAATACGTTTAGAGCGGGGGTGGTTGCTCTAAGGGATAAAAGTTTTAAACCAAAAAAGATGTCTGTGGAGCAGCTAACAGCCTGTTAGCATGGCTCCGTCGCTGCACTGGGTAAGTCAGGAAGTATCGGCTATCGCCTGGGACCGGCGTGCGTTCCACTGATACTCCAGCTAAAAACCGGAAGTGCGTGCGTGTCTGCGGATACACGCAGACACGCACGCACTTCCGGTTTTTAGCTGGAGTATCAGTGGAACGCACGCCGGTCCCAGGCGATAGCCGATACTTCCTGACTTACCCAGTGCAGCGACGGAGCCATGCTAACAGGCTGTTAGCTGCTCCACAGACATCTTTTTTGGTTTTAAAACTTTTATCCCTTAGAGCAACCACCCCCGCTCTAAACGTATTCTTATGTTCATATTTTTTATTATATTTTTTATTATATTTTTGATGTACCCTGCATGCCTTTGTGAGTGCTAAATAAACCAAGCACCTATTCCAACATACCACGCTATGTCAGTGTGTTTTTTTCTCCGGAGGGCTGCTGGCTTTTAAAAACAACTACCCACCTTGGATTCGGATAAAACACCACTATTACATCTAGGAGGTCCCAAGTATAACTGAGGAACTACGGGAGACCACTGAGCCGTCCGAGGCTGACTACTTGCACTTTACCCCTGCAGGGGTTAGTGCCTCTGGTAAGTGGGGACCCATAAGGGGGAGCACCGTGACCACTGCGTGCAAGTTCCACTACTGTATACCTGAGCACTCACCTTCATAGGTGCACCTATAACAGCACGGACTTTATCACCCCCTGGATGGCCTTTTTCATAGTATTGTTGCAATAAGCTTTTTCACCGCATACATATTGCTGGACTATATTTTTCTGTACTATATAAGCACACTATTGGACTATTACAATATATATATTTTTTACAAGTACCACAATTTTGCATTTTTGTTACATGCTCTTCTTTTTTGTCACATGTATAATTCTTACGTATTTTATTAGTATTATTTATTTATATTTATAGCACATTGGAACCTTCACAGGCTAGTTCTTAGCCTACTAGTGATATTTTTATATACCCCCACCCCATAACACATATATATATGTGGTGGGGCATTTTATTTAATTTTATTTAATATTGTATTTTCACCTTAATATTTTGTCGGAATACAGGTCTGTTTTCACTTACTGTACTGACCACTACACGTTACCTCACACCCATTTGGGTTACTGTTCACAATTATTGCTGTGCCCAGTTGCAGGTAGGGCAGCGCCACCACCCCTCCATACGTTCATCCAATGTTTTTAAACACAGTTTAAGTGGTTGTAAAGGCAGAAGATTTTTTCTTTCTTTTACGCATTCTGGGCATTAAAGCGGAGTTCCACCTAAAAGTGGAACTTCCCGCTTTAAGTACTTCTCGCACCCCTTACATGCCACATTTGGTATGTCATTTTTTTTTTGGGGGGGGGGGGGTACTTTTAAAGGGGACTTCCTGTCCCTCTTCCTCCCACGGGACCACCTAGGTGGCGACTCCTCTCCTCCTAGGTGGCCCCTCCCTCTCGGCTATCTTCTGGGATACGTGACCTATCCCAGAAGATTGCCTGTCCACTGGCACGCGCAGCGCGCGTGAAGCCGAAAGCTGCCGCAGTGGCTATGACGGTGCCGGAGGAGGGGAGCGACGCTCCGGGCGGCTGGACCGTGGAGCAGGTAAATGTTTATTAAAAGTCAGCAGCTACACTTTTTGCATCTGCTGACTTTTAATAAACAAAAAAAGCCTGAAATTCCACTTTGAGATAATAAACCTCTGTGTGCAGCAGCCCCCCCCCCCCCCCTAATACTTACCTGAGCCCATCTCTATCAAGCACTGTTGTACAAGAGAGGACTTGGCTGCTCGGGACTCTCCTGCCTCTGACTGAGACAGCAGCGAAGTGCCATTGGCTCCCACTGCTGGCAATCGAAGTCAGTGAGCCAATGAAGAGAGAGGGGGTGTGGCAGCATCATGGCGCTGAGGCTCGGCTTGGGTGCCCCTGTAGCAAGCTGCTTGCTGTGGGGGCACTCAACAGGAGGGAGGAGCCAGGAGAACAGAAGAGGGACAAGAGGAGGATCTGGCCTGCTCTGTGCATAACCAACATCACAGAGCAGGTAAGTACAACATGTTCTTATTATTTTTAACAAAAAAAAAAACGGACTTTAGTATCACTTTAATTTCCCGGAAATGGATGAGAGGGAATTTATTCTGGGGATCTTGGTTTCCTCCTACCAATGCTTTTTGAATAGGATTCCCCCAATCGTCAGATCACCAGTCATCGGGAAGGGAGGGCAGCTTTGATATGAGGGATTAAAGACTTGTCTCCACAAAGATGTCCACCACTACACAGGCACAGTGCAGAACAAGACATGGTAATCAGTAATAGGGAACCCTATGGCATATCCCGTGCCTAGTCTTTTGCCCTTTGGTGTTTTTTTTTTTTTTAAACACCAATTATTCCTGTTTCTTTCATACCAGTTTTATGTAATACAAAATATGGATTATTACAGAGCTCTATACTGTCTGATTCTTTGCTGTATATAGAAAGGGTTCTGTCCACTTAGAAGGGGACTGCTCACTTTTTGCCCCTCTGCTGCTTAGCGTGTGTGTGCATCCTCGCCGCCAACTCAGTGTGATCCTTTTCTCTCCTGTACAGGTACGTCCCATCACTGCGGCAGTTGAGGCAGCAAGCCTTCATGTTAAATTTCCCTCAAACATTGCCTTCCAGGCTGGTACAAAGGCTATACGAGGTCAGTGAAAACTGGGTTGGAAATATCATTGTATCTATAGTTAAAGTGGAATCCCAGGCTATTGCCTAACCATGCTTAAACCTGCCCCCTTCTAAATCTTATTCTAATTGCCCTGTGAAAGAAAGACGCTTATACTTGCCTATTCTCTGTGTGCTTTGGTCTGGTCATGTGGTCGTCTTCTAGTGGCGGCTTCAGGGGAGAGGAGGGACACTGGAGATGCCCCATAGCAAGCCTATTCCAGCTGGATGCGCGCTCTCCTCTCCCCTGAAGCTAGCCGCTGGAGAGATCATGTGACCAGAAGGGTTCTGAATAGGCAAGTACAAACCTCTTCCTTTCACAGGGTTAGTTAGAATAAGATTTAGAAGGGGGGTGGGGTGAGGTTTAACCACCTCAATACCGGACACGCCTTTTTTTTCCCAGGTCAATCGACGCTGTAACACTTGAATGACAATTGCGCGGTCATGCAATCCACTCTACCCATGTGAATATTTTTTTTTACACAAATAGAGCTTTCTTTTGGTGATATTTATTCACTGCTGATTTTTTTATATATATATATATATATATATATATATATATATATATATATATATATATATATATATATATATATATAATATGAGAGAGACTGACTCTGAAAATTGATCAATGCTTATGTACTTTCCCAGTGCACCCTTTCCCAGTTTTGATGTTTTTGTAATTACAAAAGTAATAAAAAGGATATTGTTTACATACTGTCACCAGTACAGCATCCTAAAACTGACGTGGTTATTGGAGATGCTGAGGGAAGGATTGTTTTTTTTTTTTTGTTTTTGTTTTTTTTCCCCACTATGATTGATTTATAACAGTGAATCACTGTTACAAACAACCATTTTTACTGAATGAAATGGATTCATTCAGTGTGTATTGTGATTGGCCACAGCAAATAACATGGTAAAAATAGGCTCGGATTGGCCCTGTCTGTACCATGTGATCAGCATAATTGTACATAATGAATGGTATGAATCAAAGCCATTCATTTGTACAAAATATACATTTTATTAAATACAAAATTGGTAAAGAAAGATCATAAAAAAAAAAAGTACAATGGAATAAGATGGATCCAAACAATTCTTGCTTAGAACGAACAAACGACCACTTAAAGGAGTTGTAAAGGAAATTTTTTTTTTGCCTAAAATGAATGTCTGCAAGGTAGACAGACAGAATAGTGTAATGATTCTGTTATAAAACGAGTAAATACCTATTAAATTCCTTCATCTATATCACCTCCGGAATTTAGTTTCTGTTCTCTCATTCACTTCCTGGTTTGCATCGCTCGTTCATGTAAGAACTACATTTCCCAGTATGCATTGCGGCACGCCCAGTAATTCACACCTCCTTGAAGTCTCTAACACGCATGCATGTGGGTGCCATTGGTCACTGCCCGGGCCCTGAAGAAACGGCACAAGCAGGCCTTTCATTCAGCACGCATGCCCTTAATGACAGCGGCGTCAGCGTATATAGTAAATATCTCCTAAATTGTGCAAGTTTAGGAGATATTTATAGTACCTGCAGATAAGCCTTGTTATAGACTTACTTGCAGGTGTTATTACGGAGGAAGACTTTACTTCCTCTTTAATGAATAGACGTCCTTTGTAAATAATGGGGATTATCAGGTCAGAACAAACCCTAATTGGCAATTGCATCGAAGGTGTGCTGCAGGATTAGGTGTAAAGGAGGCCAGTGATCAGACTGTGTGATTATTTGCTTCCTTTATAGACATCCCAGCATGCACATAAGGATTTTTATCCTGCCTGGAGTCCTCCTTTAATCCCATGTGGGGATTATGTCGCTTGCCTCATTCATTAAGCTGCAGTTGCTTTTTTACCTGTTTATTTGTTGGGAAGGTTTTTTTGAGCTTTAATGATCTTGTCCCAGGACTGGGCTGAATTGTTCCTCTATAAAAGGCATGGTCGGTGTTTCTGGCGCTCTTCTGCCAAGGCAGCAGGTACAGAGAACTGTTGTTCATTTAGGTGGCATATTGACACTGTCACGACTGGATGAACCAGTGGGGTGTATCTAGGTTACAGAGAATCACTGGGGAGACCTTTGCTAATGAACTGCTTGACTCTTTGTGTTGATCCTGCGAGCAGTACATTTATTCCTGCCAAGACACAGCGGAGTCCTCAATCATTTGCACGAAGAGGTGAAGTGATCCCAGTACAGTAATGGCGCGTACACACGGTCGTTTTTTTTTATTAAAAAAAACGAAATTTTTAAAAACGTCATTTAACCACTTAAGCCCCGGACCAATATGCTGCCTAAAGACCCAAGGGGTTTTTACAGTTCGGGACTGCGTCGCTTTAAAAGACAATTGCACGGTCGTGCGACGTGGCTCCCAAACAAAATTGGCGTAATTTTTTCCCCACAAATAGAGCTTTCTTTTGGTGGTATTTGATGACCTCTGCGGTTTTTATTTTTTGCGCTATAAACAAAAATAGAGCGACAATTTTGAAAAAAATGCTATATTTTTTACTTTTCACTATAATAAATATCCCCCAAAAACATATATAAAAAAAAAATTTTCCTCAGTTTAGGCCGATACGTATTCGTTTACCTATTTTTGGTAAAAAAAATCACAATAAGCGTTTATCGATTGGTTTGCGCAAAATGTATAGCGTTTACAAAATAGGGGATAGTTTTATTGCATTTTTATTTTTTTCTATTTTTTTACTACTAATGGCGGCGATCAGCCACATTATAGCGGACACTTCGGGCAATTTTGACACATTTTTGGGACCATTGTCATTTTCACAGCAAAAAATGCATTTAAATTGCATTCTTTATTGTGAAAATGACAGTTGCAGTTTGGGAGTTAAACACAGGGGGCGCTGTAGGAGTTAGTGTTCACTTAGTGTGTGTTTACTACTGTAGGGGGGTGTGGCTGTAGGTCTGACATCAGCTCCGGGGAGCGATCGCGACGGAACGGCTATAAACAAATAGCCGCGCCGTCGTCCCGGATCGCTCCCCGAGGCTTACCGACCGCCGCATGTAGCGGGGGGGGGGGGTCCCGATCGGACCCCCCACCCACGTCAAGCAGAGCACGTACAGGTACGTGCATGTGCCTGTCCGTGCCATTCTGCTGACGTATATCTACATGAGGAGGTCGGCAAGTGGTTAAAATGACCGTGTGTGGGGGAAAACGTTGTTTTATGTCTTCTGAAAAACGACCAAAAAAAAATTCGAGCATGCTTCAATTTTTTGACGTTTTTCAAAACAACGTTTTTTATGTCATAAAAAATGACCGTGTGTAGGCTAAAACGACGTTTTTAAACCCGCGCATGCTCAGAAGCAAGTTATGACGCAAGCTTAAATTGGAACAGAGTGCCGTCGTACGCGCTGAACGTAACCAATGCTAGAGCATTTTGAAAAAACAATGTTTTTTTAAAATGAAGTTTGAAAAACGTCTTTTTTTTTCTTCATGCTAAAAAATTACCGTGTGTACGCGGCATAAGGTTGGATTCACACCTATGCAGTTTTAGTGCTTTTTGCAGATTTGCACTACAGTCCTTTTAACATGGTTTCCTATGGAACACGTTCTGTAGTGCAAGTCTGAAAAATGCAAAAAGCACTAAAAATGCCTGGGTGTGAATCCAGCCTAAAGCATGTGAAGATCCAGTTAATGAAAACCTGTTGACCTGTTGGGCCTTGTTTTTCTAAAAGGAGAGGGACGGACGCGTGCCCATCGGGTCAGCCTCTCACGCAGGGTCTGACATGACACGAGCTGTGATCCAAATTTTTCATTCTTCCACTGATCTGTGCTGTAATCCAGTGTGAAAATGCTTCTGTAATAAATACCAGATACTGCTGCTCTTTTACCTTTTTCAGTGTGATTGGTCATGTATCCCCCACCTCCTTTAGTTTTCTGCAGGCAATCTGTAGTAGGTGGAGCCTGCTGGACTCCTCCCACAGCTCTGCTCTTTACAGCATTGTGACGAAGTTGACCATTTTTTTTTTTTTTTTTACAAAATAGCTTCAAAACATTTGGTCACACATTTATTGTAATTTGTGGTTATTTGAAATATATTTCAATGAGTTACTGTGCATGGAGTTTAATTTGCTGTATACCAGTTCCGTAATCCGTCTGGCTCCTGCCAGAACATGGCTTTTGTTTCTAATATCTCCCTGTTTATACAGATCACCATTAGGCAAGGCATGAAAACTGACACTGGGGCGTTAATGGCTTTGTGCGAGAAGACCGAAAATGATATTCGCTCCTGCATTAATACGTTACAGGTATGTTCATATGTCCGCATACCATGGTTCACTTGTTGGCTGATTGTATCATACCTACTATATTACCATTCAAGGTATAACTAAACTTTAAGTAAAAGTAGAAGGGGTGGTGGCCCTACATAAACAAGGGGGTTCTGGGGGAGGGAACAATAATCCAAGTGATGATTCCTTTAAGAAAGCAAAAGTCAGGCAGGAGAGAAGCAGAATCGGGTCTGGTGGGGGAGGGGAGCAGAATCAACTTTTTGTAAAGGAGGGGGGGTCTTTGTCTCCAGCAGGTAGTGCAAAGCCCCCTAAAAAAACAGTGATGAGTCTAGCAAGTCCTGTGTGTCTGGTCTGCAGCTCTCACACAAACCTTCAGCCTGATGGAGGTGGGAGTAACTAAACTTTAGCAAAATGTTCTGGAGGGGCACCTAAAGCAAGCAAATGATCAGTGGCGGCTGGTGGTATATTTTTTTTTTTGGGTGGGGGGGGGGCAGTCGGTCACCTGCAAGTCCCCAGCCCCGCACTTGCCCCATCTAGGTCACGCGCAGTGCTTCCTATAGGCAGCGGCTTCTCCTGCGTCTCCTCCTCAGCGTCATGGCAGCTTCTGCAGTGCGTCTCCTCCCTCCTCCTTGGCGGCCAATAGGATCGCTTCTCGAGCACTAGTTCTGTGATCACTTTGTCGGTCCTATGGGGCTGTTTGTAATTTTAAATGCTTTCTACATGCACTTTATGCATTAAAGTGGAGTTCCACCCACTTTTAAGAGGTGGTCTTAAACAAAAGACCTCCAGTCCGTGTTTTTCCCTCATTTGGCGGGAGGAGAATTGGGAAAACCATAGCGTATTTTCGCTATTGTCACACAACTGGGCGGGCTCAGGGCGCACTGCTCTGCGCCCCAACCCCACCCTTTTTTGAAGCCGATTAGAGCCAGAGGCTTCTTTAAAAAAAAAAAAAAAGTGGCAGCCCATATGGATGGGCCACCACTGCAAATGATGACACTTAGACCAATTTATCCGCGTTCATCCTACTTTTGAGACACATCGGGTGCAGAATGGGATTTATTTTTATCATATTAAGATTGTATTTTATGGTCATTTTTATAGATACGTGGCGTTTAACCGAGTCCTGATATGTGAATATTAACTTGTCATGTTATTACCCCTTGCTTTTTCAGTTCCTGCGTGGCCGAGGAAAGAAAGAGCTAAACGTGAAAACAGTCCAAACCATGAAGATTGGACAGAAAGACCAGAATAAGAGCCTTTTCTTTGTGTGGCAGGAGATCTTCCAACTCCCCAAAGTACAAAGGTAGGGCAAAAGTCTTAAAGCGGAGTTCCGCTGATTTATTTTTTTATTAAAGTCAGCAGCTACAAATACTGCAGCTGCTGACTTTTAAAATAAGGACACTTGCTTGTCCTGGGCACCCACAATGTCTGCACCCAATGCCGATCTGTCCTTCGGCTCTCTGGTGCTGCCGCCGCCATCTTCGTTAGGGGAATCAGGAAGGTAAGCCTTGCGGCTTCACTTCCTGGTTCCCTGCTGCGCATGTGCAAGTCGTGCCGCGAGATCTGAATGGGACCTGTGTGTCTCCCAGAAGACAGCGGTGGGGGCGGACATGGCGTAGATATCCGCGACTATCTATGCCCGGAATTGGGAGCAAAAACCTGTATTAGGCAGGTATCTGCTCCCCCCCTAAGGTGCCAAATGTTATACCGGAGAGGGGGGGGGGGGATTCCGAAAAGCGGAAGTTACATTTTTGGATGATGGTGTTCTTTTTCCATACTTTGCCAGTGGTTGAAAAAAAGGTGTGCAAGCTGTGCTGGGCTTTCTTTCGTAAAGTCTAGCATGCCTTGCTCACCATCAGGGAGGTATAGCACCACATGCAGTCCAGTGCATTTTTCTCTGCAACATGGGAAGTAGGTTATATGGTTTCCAGTGGCGTAGTCCACACCAGTGCGTTCAGTTCCAGTACGTTTTTATGAAAAAAGTAGAACGTGCAAAATGCATCAAAAACGCACTGGACCCCAGTACAGTGGAAGAAAGCATCTGGAAATGTATAAAAAATTTGCATGCAGAAATGCATCTAGAACGGATCTGTAGTGCGTTTTTGTGGCGTGAACCAGCCCTTAAAGGGGTTGTAAAGGTACAATTTTTTCCCCTAAATAGCTTCCTTTACCTCAGTGCAGTCCGCCTTCACTTACCTCATCCTTCCATTTTGCTTTTAAATGTCCTTATTTCTTCTGAGAAATCCTCACTTCCTGTTCTTCTGTCTGTAACTCCACACAGTAATGCGAGGCTTTCTCCCTGGTGTGGAGTGTCGTGCTCGCCCCCTTCCTTGGACTACAAGAGAGTCAGGACTCTCTCTACGTTGCAGATGATTAAGGAGCTGTGTTAGTGGGCGTCCTGTAGTACAAGGGAGGGGGCAAACACGACACTCCACACCAGGGAGAAAGCCTCGCATTACTGTGTGTAGTTACAGACAGAAGAACAGGAAGTGAGGATTTCTCAGAAGAAATAAGGAAATTTAAAAGCAAAATGGAAGGATGAGGTAAGTGAAGGAGGACTGCACTAAGGTAATGGAAGCTATTTAGGGGGGAAAAATTGTACCTTTACAACCCCTTTAAAGGGAAACTGCACTTACATGTGGGGGAAAAAATTGGCAAATATAAATAAGTATAGCATAATATAATTGAATGGTATTAAAAATGATCTTTCCTTTTCAATCTGCAGTGCTGTCATTTTCTGTAAAATGCAATATGGCTACCTGGAGATATTCTCTACAGAGGTGTACAGAACGCCCCCTGACATTGTCATTTCCTGCTTCTGTGATTGGCTCACAGATTTTCCCAGAAGTCTGCACTAAGATGAAGTCAGATTTCGAGCATTCCCTGCAATAAAAATATATTTGGTGTAAGATACTTCCAAATGGAAATCACATCTAATGGAATGCAGATCCTGCAGTTGTTTTCATTAGAGCCCTGCAGGTGCAGCAGCTAGTTGATAATTATAAAACTACTTGCACACAGATTCACTGAGCACACAGGCACAAACAGAGATCACCCAGAGCGGGATGTTTTTCTCAACAAACGTGGAGTTACTCTTTAGTGCTGTTTTGATGAATAAATGTTTTGTACATATGTGATCTAGATGTAGCACACATTCTTCCATTGGTGTAAATGGTTAATATTTTATTGCTGGTTTTATCTTTTTTTTTTTTTTTTTTTAAAGGAAACGTATTGGCCAAGACCTATCTGCATCAGACATCCACCACCTTCTGGGAAACCAAAATGACCCTCTGAACGTGATGGGCAGGACACCACTGAGTGCCATGGCACAAAGGTTCCACCATGTTTTACACCTGGCCTATTCAACGGGGGAGTACGAGAAGCTCACCATGGTAAGTGGGGCTTCACGTTGCCACTGGCAGTTTTTATTGAAAAGCAACAAAACTGCAATGGCAATTGTGATTCCTTAACCACTTCCAGCCCAAGGACGTCATATGAAGTCCTGGACTTTCAGCAACGTCCTATTACAAGGATGTTTACATTCCTTGTAATAGGAATAAAAGTGATAAAAAAAATAAAAAAAAGTGAAAATAAAAATAATTAAGTAAAATAATTTTTATTTATTTTTTTAAACGCCCCCGTAAGTCCCGCCCATATATGTAAACGCCGTTCAAACCACACATGTGAGGTATTGCCGTGTGCGATGAAGCGCGAGCAACAATTCTAGCACTACTCTAACTCTAAACTGGCAACCTGTAAAATAAATTTAAGAGTCACCTATGGGGATTTAGTACCGAAGTTTGGCGCCTTTCCATGAGTGAAAGCGTGACATTTTAGGTATCTATTTACTAGCACTACACCTCTACCCCTTATTTTCATTATTGTACCCAACAATATTGTGTTGGCAGCTATCTCCCTTTTTTTTTTGCGCAACATCTGTCGTATATTTACTCGGCGTAACATCATCTTTCACATTATACAAAAAATTGGGCTAATTTAACTTTTTTTTTAATTCATGAAAGCGCCCCGCCCCCCAAAAAAAGGCGTTTGAAAAATGATTGCGCACATACCGTGCTAGATACAAAAGTTGCAATGACCGCCATTTTATTCCCTAGGGTGTCTGCTAAAAAAATATATATATATATATGTATATGTATGTTTGGGGGTTCTGGTTTTCTATCAAAAAATATGATTTTTACATGTAGGAGAGGAGTGCCAGAATAGGCCCCGGTATGGAAGTGGTTAATAAAACAAGGAATCAGAAATAAAATCCCTGCATCTAAAATAAGGAGCAGATGCAGCCTAAAGGATTACCCAAATCTGAAGCCTTAGGCCCCTTTCAGACATCCGCTCCGCCTGTCCGTTATTACAAGTCCGTTAACGGACTTGTAATACATCCCTATGGGATCGCGTCCGTTAGCGGATGGAGCATCCGCTAACGTCCACGTCCGTCGGGATCCGTCGGGATCCGGTTTTCGGACGGAAGAAAACCCTATTTTTCTTCCGTCCAACGGAACGGATGCAGACGGACAGACGGTCCGTCTGCATCCGGTTCCCCATAGGGCAGAGCGGAGCTGAGACAGGGCGGTCTCTGCACTGTGTGCGGGGACCGCCCTATCCGCCGACAGCTCAGCGGGGATCCCTGCTGAGCCGATGGAGACACACGGAGCGGACCCAGAAACGGTCCGCTCTGTGTGAAAGAGCCCTTAGAGCTGCCATCTTTGTTATGACAAGAAATAAAAGCTGGAGACAGCCAGCCTTCTCACTCCATTTACCTTCCTAGTCAGACTATGTGGTGGGCCCCCTCAAGAGTTTCAGAGGCCAGAACCATAGATACTAATAAATGACCATAGTTCACACTACTAAGTGCAGAGCAAAGTCTGCAGTGTGTGTGTAATATACACCGATTAGCCATAACATTATGACCACTGACTGGTAAAGTGAATAGAATTATTTCATTACAATGGCACCTGAGAGTGGGTAGGATATATTCGGTAGCAAATTAACATGTTGTTCCTGAAGGTGATCTGTTGAAAGCAGAGAAAATGGGCAAGCGTAAGGATTTGAAAAACTCTTGACAAGGGCCTAATTGAAATGTCTAGACGACTGGGCCAGAGCAACTTCAAAACAGCAACTCCTGTGGGATGTTCCCGGTCTGCAATGGTCAACCGACCAAAAGTGGTCTAGGGAAGGAAAACAAGTGACAGGGTCATGGGGGGGCTAGGGCTCATTGATGCACCTGAGGAGCGAAGGTCTGGACTGTGTAGTCTGATCCAATAGAAGAGCTACTGTAGCTCAAATTGCGGGAAAAGTTCATGCTGGTTCTGATCGAAAGGTGTCGGAACACACCGTACATTGCAGTTTGTTGTGTGTGGCAGTGGTTCTCAAGTACCCCCAAAGGGCCATGTTTTCCTTTGCTTTGCAGAGCTGCTTTAAATCAATATCAATGACATGGTGAGAGCTATTTTATCTAAGACCCCTTTCGCAATGATGCGCTTTGCGAGCGCTATAATGCTAAAAATGGCGCCTGCAAAGTGCCCTAAAAGAGCCGCTCCTCACACTCCAGTGTGAAAGCCCGAGGGCTTTCACACTGGAGCGGTGCGCTGGCAGGACACTAAAAAAAAGTCCTGCTAGCAGCATCTTTGGAGCGGTGTGTATACCGCTCCTGCCCATTGAGATGAATGGCCACCGTGGCTATACCGCCAGCAAAGCGCTGCTTTGCGGGTGGTTTTAACCCTTTTTTGCCCCGCTAGCAGCTGAATACGACGGTAAAGCGGCACTAAAAATAGCGTCGATTTACCGCCGGCGCCACCCATGCCCCAGTGTGAAAGGTGTCTAAGGGAAATTCCCAAAACATGGCCCGTTTGGGGGTACTTGAGTACTGAGGTTGGGAACCACTGGTATTTTGGGGCTGTGTAGCTGCAGACTGGTCAGGGTGCCCATGCTGACCCATGTCCACAGCCAAAAGCGCCTACAATGGGCACGTGACCATCAGAACTACCACGGAACAGGACCACGGAGCAATGGAAGAAGATGGCCTGGTCTGATGAATCACGTTCTCTTTTACATCATGTGGATGGCTGGGGTGCGTCGCTTCCTGGGAAGAAATGGCAGCAGAATGCATTATGGGAAGAAGGCAAGTTGGCGGAGGCAGTGTGATACTTTGGGTAATCTTCTGGGTCTTTCCATTCATTTTGATGTTACTTTGACAACGTACTACCTACCTAAACATTGTTGATGACCAAGTACACCCCTTCATGAAAACGGTATTCCTTGATGGCAATAAATTCACCAAAGCATCTGAAAAGCCTCCAATTTCAGTCACCCTTTATATATTTGATTTTTTAGAATAAAAACAACATGACCATTAATGATAAAGTTGGTTGGGTCTCCCTCATTTTGGCCACTAAACCTCATATTAGACCTACCCGTTTTTTTACCACTGTTCTGCATGAACTGGTTTGCGATAAATGATGGATGTCTGAATGTTGACCATGCTCCTCTCTTTCCACACAGGGACTGTATGACAACTTTTTGAACATGAAGATTAAAGAGTCCAGTTTTGGCACGGTGTGTTTGGCTATGGACTGGCTGGAGTTCACAGACATTGTTAATACCATGATCATGCACGGGCAGAACTTCCAGCTCATGAAATACTTGCCCTTCCTTCCTGTCGCCTTCCACCTCTTTTTCGCTGCCAACAATATCCCTCGGATTTCCTATCCCAGCAGCCATTACGAGGTATGTCCTGGCTGGCCATTTCTTACATTGTTTCTCCAGCACCTGTTTTGCTATTAATTTTTTTAGTAAAAAAGATAAGATCATTCTAAGTGTATTAGACAACTTGACACGTGGCTGTGGCTCCCTTGTTTGCAGTACCCCTTTTGGCCACTAGATGCTGCTAATTCATTAGACTCCTTGTAGTCATTGTGCGGTAGTAGTTCTAGCAGATACATTGAAGAGTGTCTAGTGATGATCTTTCATACATTCTAAAGCAGGGAAATTAACTTTTTCTTCCTCCAGTTTTGTGTAGACTGCTTTAATAATTTTTATTTTTAATTTTTTCTATTCAAATCTTTAAAAAAAATAACCATTTATTGTGTTTTTGCTTTGTTCTTCCAGGCCCTGTCCAAACTGAACCAGATGCAGAATATTCTTACCGCGATGATCTCAGAAATCTCCCCACATATTCGGTCACGCGTGGGCCCTCAGGCCTTGGTATTGGATGCCCTCTGCCTGCTGCTGGATGTCATCTCACCAAAGATGCGCCCTGTGAGTATTTTTTTTCTTTTGGAGTTTCCACAAAACCAACGTTCTGGTCTTGGCAATTTCTCCTACTTTGCAACTAATGGGTATATAGCCAAAACAAAAGGAAATGGTTAGCATATACCCTCGCTGGCCAACAAATGCTTACTAAGTAGGGGAGTACACATAGGTATAAGTATGAACTCCTAGACAAAACTATGCTCGGTCAATAGTAGTTGAATCCTAAACTCTTCAGTATGAATAAATCTTAAAAACAAAAAAATCTGCACGAACTTTCTCGACAATAAAAACACACTTTATTATCTCGCTTAAAATATGCTAGTATAATAATAAATGCAAAACACTTCTCCACTATATGCACATGTGAATCTCAAGTTCTATTGAATATTAATATCTAAAGAGCCGCCACTTTAAATGATCCTACCTAGACAGTTCCTGATAAATAACGGTAGATCCTATAGGCCAGGGGTATGCAATTAGCGGACCTGCAGCTATTGCAGAACTACAAATCCCATGAGGCATAGCAAAACTCTGACAGCCAAAAGCATGACACCCAGAGGCATAGGCATGATGGGACTTGTAGTTTTGCAACAGCTGGAGGTCCGCTAATTGCATATCCCTGCTATAGGCTAATGTTGAAATCCACATGAAGGATTCCTGTCATGCTAGGCAAATATATGGGCTTCTGTTGTAGAGCAGACTTTTTCAACCAGGGTTACTTTAGGTGTGCCTTGGCAAAATTCTTATAAATTGCCCATTTAATGCCCCACTCTGTGAGCACTTGGGTCACATTACCTGAATTAGGGAGAAGAGAAACCAAGGAATACTAGTCTGTACCAGTTTGCAAAGGTGTACAGAACGTACTTTGGAAAAATTAATCACCTCCTAACGTTGGGTGTACTATGTGTGTGTGTGGATGTTGCTGCTTTCTGTCAAACTATTACCGTATATACTCGAGTATAAGCCGAGTTTTTCAGCACATTTTTTTTGTGATGAAAATGCCCCCCTCGACTTATACTCGAGTCACCTTTTTGCGCCTGATCTCCCGAATTTTGGGAACCCGGTACCGGCCGGCCGTAGGTCCCCTGGACCCCAAACTTGGCACACATGTAGCCCCACTCTTTCTCCACAAGTGTGCAACGTTTGTTGTCCAGGGGACCTACGGCTGGGGAGCACCGACTTTTTTTTTTTTTTTCAAAGCCGGACACCCCTTCTATAGACTCCCATGTTAAACAGTAATTTCTCCAGTGATTTTGGGGACCCGGTACAGGCCGGTCGTAGCTCCCCTGGACCCGGAACTTGGCACACATGTAGCCCCATTTCTCCTCTACAAGTGTGCAAAGTGTGTTGTCTAGGGGACCAGCGATTTTTCAAAGCCGGGCACCCCTTCCATAGACTCCCATGTCAAATGTCAGTCTAGGCATGGGCACAGTGAGGCATGCAGATGGGACACCCTAGGCTTATACTCGAGTCAATAAGTTTTCCCAGTGTTTTTGTGGTAAAATTGGGTGCCTCGGCTTATATTTGGACTGGCTTATACTCGAGTATATACTGTAGTTTAGTTTTTTACATTTTAGAATGAGGTGCCTCAAGATTTATCCATAATTTTAACAGGTGCCTTCACTGTTCAAAATACAACGGTACAGTTCATCGGGACCAATCGTATATATGCAGTTCCTGACGTAATTCTTCTACACAGAGCTAAATTGCTATTCCTTCCCTGCCTGTGCCCCCATAGCAAGCTGTGTGCAATGGGGGCACGTGTTGGCACGCTCCTGAGCATAGACCATGGATGCGCACTGAGTGGCTTGGCCCTGCTCCCCACTGCCTTCTCACAGGATTTGAGTGACAGCAGCAGGAGCAGTTGGCTGAGTTCCTGTGAGAGACAGAGCAGCGCTTTTGCAGATGGGAACAGCAGTGGATCAAAGAGGTGACGGGTATTTGGGAGGGGGAAATATCAGGTAGTGAAAGGTTTTTAACCTTAAAGTAGAACCAAGTTCAAAAAATAAAAATCATTATGTGATAAAACAAAGTAGGATGTAAAATATGTCAGCCTTTGTAATCTAAATGCAAGTAAATAGAGAAATGTATCTGCTCCCCTTCCAGCTTGATGGCTTCCTTTATTGTGGAGACAACGCAACGTCCTCATTTTCCAAACTGGCTCCGTTGTCCCCTTTTGCGGTATGCCATTGTTTGAGACTACAGTGCGGCGGTGTGGCATCATTAGGGGGCGTTTTCTTTCATAGGATAGCCCTAGTGTGTCAGTCAACTCGGAAGTCGCGCCAAGGCTCTGCCCACTCTTCTCACATTCAGTCCGCCCATGTCTGGCATATGCCACTGTCTGCTCCTGACTGAGTCATGGGAACTGTGGATTCCCTGTGGGAGACGCAGAGTAGAAGGCAATGACGTGTCGGCTCTGCAAGACCCCTCCCAGCATCACTATCTGAATCCAGCGGCACAGGCTCAGAGGGCGGATTACAGCACGCAATAACGATTGTATGTATGCTGAACTCCTCGTCATTTTATAATAATTATTTGTGTGATTTTCATGAGATTTAAGGGTTCACTAAAAATTGATGGGCTGCCTTTAGTTATACTTTAATGCAGGGAATGCATTAACGGGGTTGTAAAGGTACAATTATTTTTTTTCCTAAATAGCTTCCTTTACTATCTTAGTGCAGTCCTCCTTCACTTACCTCATCCTTCCATTTTGCTTTTAAATGTCCTTATTTCTTCTGAGAAATCCTCACTTCCTGTTCTTCTGTCTGTAACTCCACACAGTAATGTGAGGCTTTCTCCCTGGTGTGGAGTGTCGTGCTCGCCCCCTCCCTTGGACTACAGGAGAGTCGGGACGCTGTCTCTACGTTGCAGATGGAGAAAGGAGCTGTGTGTTAGTGGGCGCCCTGACTCTCCTGTATTCCAAGGGAGGGGGCGAGCACGACACTCCACACCAGGGAGAAAGCCTTGCATTACTGTGTGGAGTTACAGACAGAAGAACAGGAAGTGAGGATTTCTCAGAAGAAATAAGGACATTTAAAAGCAAAATGGAAGGATGAGGTAAGTGAAGGAGGATTACACTAAGGGAAAGGAAGCTATTTAGGGGGGAAAAAATTGTACCTTTACAACCCCTTTAAGGTAATAAACCCTTTTTAATTTAGAACCACTTTAAGGTGGCTATTACAGTTTGTCTACATTCATACATTGATATTGTATTGCTGGACCTGCTCACACGTGCGGCGCTCATGCTGGAAGCATAACAGTGTGGCTGAAAACAAGTACTTATCTAGTCTACTGTCTGGGGCCTCAGGGCATTTACCAACGTGCATGACTCTTAATTGTAGTTACGGTGCAATTGTGATAATCCAAAGGTGCACACAATAACCTCTAAGCCGGCAAGTTTGCTTGTCAGCAAATCAATAGGATTACCATGATTAACTGTCATGGTGATCAGATGGTTGGGAACCAATCGGTATGGATCCCAATGATTGGTGTGGGACCAGCTATATCACCGATTCTCTGAGCCAAGTGTGCTCACGGCTTTGCAGAGCATTTTCTCTTGTGGTTGGGGATGGGTTAAAATTCAAATAATGAAAAAAAAAAATACAGCCCTGAAATAGTGAATGAACTGGCTATAGCTCCAGGACTTTGGCGCAGGTAGTTCTTAATACAGGATTTGGAGAAGTGAAGGTGCTGATCTGTGGAAATCCACTACTTAAAGTGATTGTAAAGTCTTGTTTTTTGTTTTTCTGTCTCGGGTCCTCTTTGGATAGATTGATAACAGCAGGAGCCTTTGGTGTCATTTTAAATAGTGGTGTGGGACCGAGTCCTACTGTCTGTGCCAATGGACGCAGCAGCAGGACTCTGGAGCGCTCCCGCACGAGTGCCCCCATGGAATGCGGCTCTCTGTGGGGGCGCTCGAGAGGAGAAGCCAGGATTGCCGCTGAGGGACCCCAGAATAGGAGGATTGGGGCCACTCTCTGTGCAAAACCCACAGAGGAGGTAACTATGGCATGTTTGTTATTTAAAAAAAAAAAAATTATAAACCTTTACAACCCATTTTTAAGGTGGTATCTGCACATTTCAGATATCCACCCATCCAGTGGATCCAGCAATGTCACGTTGAGATCCTCTAATGCCTGGCCACAGCTCTTTCTTGTTCTTGCTGATATCGGGAGGCCTGCCGATGATCTGCCAATATGGTTCCGGCTATCAGGATGGTTCCTGTAAAGACTGCGCAGGCGCAATCCTTGCCGACGGAAATCTCCGAACCTCGGCCGGCATCCAGGGCGACGTGGAATTTGAGTAAAGTGGCCAGTCGCTACGCTCGCTCGGCCTCCTGGCTCTTTTTTTAACATCCTCCAATCCACTGGGATGTTAAAGTGGAGTTTCCATCCCAAAAATATTTTTTCGTTATTGTGCTCATTAGACCTAAAAAAGAAAAAAAAAATGTTTTACTCATCTGGAAATGCCTGTTGCTATGTGGTCCCACGAAATCTGCCTTTGGAACCACCTAGGATTCTGACATCATCTCCCTCTAATGCTCCTGGGAAATGTGTGTCATCATTTCCCAGGATGCAGTGCGCTGTCCAATTATCACTCCCCATCAAAGACTTCCAGGAAGTAAGTGCTTGTGAGCTTCACAATGCCCACAAGCAAAATGACAACGCTGTGGACATATTCAAAAAAGATCGTTTTTAAATCTAACAATGCAGAGCGACGGCGGATTGTGAAATAGTAAGTGACCGGATTTATATTATAAAAACGCATGATGAAAGGACATACATTTCAAAAATGCTAATTGTGGTTGGAACCCCGCTTTAAGGAATGAGCCTGGATGCCGGCCGAGGTTCGGAGATTTCCGTCGGCAAGGATTGCGCCTCCGCAGTCCTTACAGGAACCGTCTGGATAGGGGAACAATACCGACAAGTCACCGGCTCTTCCTGGTTCAGCAGGTGGGCCTCCAGATGAGGTGCCGATAGGCTCGCCCCCTCATTTTTCACACATCCAGGAAAGCTGATGTGTCGGCGTGATGGAGTTTATCACATTTGCCGAGCAACCTGGCTTTGGAAGGTTGAGCCGGGTGGGAATATTGCAAACTAAAAAAGAGCGAGTTGCACAGCAAAGACATTGAGAAACAGGCAAACAAGCACCCCACATGTCGGGATCTCTCTGGATTTTTATAACCTCAGTGGTTTAAGCAAAGCTGAATGGCTTTTTTTGGTTTACTGTGTTGGCTGGATAGTTTTGTTTCCCTTCTAATTGCAATATCCAACCTCAGAACGTGCGTCTTCCATAAACAAGCCAACAGTGGCACCTTCTGTTTTCTATCTAGAAAGGTTTTTATCAAAGTAAAACTCAAGCTAACCAAGTCCAGCTAACCAAGTACATTTTATAAATGAGTGTGCAGTAACCTGTGTATCACACCAGGGCTGGCCTGCTTGAGCATATAAAACGGACGATGGCCGCAAGTCGCAGTTCTCACAACTTCAGGCTAACGGTTTACAAATGTCTTCCTAGCAGTGTTTTCTGTTCTCCGCGGTGTAACTCGGCGTGTTGCGTTTTGCCCTTGAGACTCCATTGACTTCTACAAAGCCTGACAGTGTTTGTTGTCCATTGCATGCTCTTGAATCTCGAGGTGTCGGGCAAGGTCATCGTCTCCCCCCGGGTCTGAGGTTATTTTCCTTTTGTTCTTTATTTAGGTCCGTAAGCCCTAGGCTCATATCCTTTTAATTTAATTGTGATTGAAGTGAACGAAAAGCAATTTAATCTGTGTCTCCGGGTGAGCCAAGGGCCAAGGCAATTAGACTGAAAACTCATTTTTAGACTTAAAGTGCTACTGCCCCCCCCATGCAGAGCACAGGCCTTTCTCCTGGCCTGTTTTCACCGTGTTCTTCTTTTCAGTATCGTGTAAGAGGACTTTATCGGCTACAAATGTTTTATAATCACTTATTTGCCCTCCTATGGTAAGTCCTTCACCAGTTGAACTTTTACCAGTAATGAAGTCACATTTCTGTGTCGGTGCTCATCATGGACCAATGGTACTGGATAGTTTTTCTGCATTTGCACTTCATAAATTGGGTAGATTGCTGATTCTTGTTGTGTCCTGCACAGTTTTCATACATTTTAACCACTTAACCCCCGGACCATTATGCAGCTAAAGAACCTGGCTCCTTTTTTGCGATTTGGCACTGCGTCGCTATAACTGACAACTGCAAAGTGGCTTCCAAACAAAATTGGCGTCCTTTTTTTCCCCACAAATAGAGCTTTCTTTTGGTGGTATTTGATCACCTCTGCGGTTTTTATTTTTTGCGCTATAAACAAAAATAGAGCGACAATTTTGAAAGAAATTCAATATTTTTTACTTTTTGCTATAATTAATAAATATCCCCAAAAAAGATATAAAAAAACATTTTTTTCCCTCAGTTCAGGCCGATACGTATTCTTCTACCTATTTTTGGTATAGAAAAAAATCGTAATAAGCGTTTATTGATTTGCGCAAAATTTATAGCGTCTACCACATAGGGGATAGTTTTTTATTGGATTTTTTTTTATATATATTTTTTTTAGTAATGGTGGTAATCGGCGACTTTTATCGTGACTGCGACATTATGGCGGACACTTTTGACACTATTTTGGGACCATTGTCATTTTTACAGCGAACAGTGCTATAAAAAATGCACTGGTTACTGTAAAAATTACACTGGCAGTGAAGGGGTTAACCAGGAGGGGGCGCTGTAGGGGTTAAGTGTGTTCTTACTGTGGGGTGTGGGGGGGGGGCGTGGCTGTGCGTGTGACGTCACTAATCGTCGTTTCCTATGGTGTGAACTGGCCCCTAGTGAATTCAGCCCATAGTCCCATTTTAGTTCTCCATCTAATCTGGTTAATTGCAGCTAACTGATGCATTGACCTTAGTGGCAGCTTTCAATACAGATTGCATTGGTGGACCTCGGGAAGCAATGATGGTTCAGAACATTTTGTACAGCATAAAATACAGTAACATACCGCCCTGGAATGGAGTCAATCATCGATTGCCTTTACCACTGGACAGAAGCCTCATCTGTAGCAGCAACGGCTGTCGTGACGAGCTCTCTTTAGTGCCTCGATAACACCGTTTTCACCCCAGCCTAACTGTCCCTTGCCTGCACCACTTGTTGATTGGGCGTCGGTTCTTTCAGTTAAAGGCTCAGCATCACGTGTTGGTAAAACCACAACTTCCTTCGATCAAGAATCAAATCTGACAGAGCCGGTCTCATTTCCTGGATGGACAGCAGCACCCCTGCCAATTACATTTTTGCCTTCCCTGGCTCCCTGTGCTAATTGACCCTGTATTGTGTGAAGGAGTCCTGTGATAAATGTGTATTGTAAGTTAGCAGACAGCCTAAAGGTCAGGTGTATGAATCATCAGCTGTAGTTAATTAGCTCATGTAAATTAGGTCAGAGCCGGAGTCAGAATGTCTACTAAAAGATGTGTATTGGGGCTCGTTAGGAACCATTGTGTGATGATGTGGGTGGAGTTGGGTCATTGTTCATTTGATTACTGCAGTATTCTTTTTGTGTATATAAGAGCCTGCTTTCTCAATAAAGATTGTCAGACCTGCTTGAACTTCATAGAGAGCTCTGTGTCTCGTTAATGGGGGAATTCGTATGGGTCGTGTTCGCCGGATTGTGGAGTGTCGATAGCTGCCTTGGGTTGGCCCCTCCCACCAGCTATGAGCCACCTGCAATGCATAGAATAGCTAAGAAACCAAATGATCTAAAATAAGAAATGTAATGAATATAGCATTTTTATTTTATATATTTGAGGGGAAAGGAGGAGCCAGGGAAGGCAAAAATGTAATTGGAGTTTAAACGTTTGCTTTAAGTAAATGACCCCTAAGTGTGTAGAACGCAGGAGAGCCTTCTGATCTCAGCCCTGCTAGAGCCATGCATGTACGTGTGTCGAATCTCTGGAGCTCTGCTGCGATCTTGTAATTCATCCATGAGGTGTTGGCTGCCAGCGAAAGCCAAGTGTTAAAAGGATAGATTTCAGGAGCTTCGTCATTAGTGGCGACTGTGATAGCCAAGGTCTGACACATCTAATATATGCCCTTTACCTGCCTGAGCACATAGAATGCCAAGATCAATATGTTTCCTTCAAGAAAAATGTTACCAGCTCCTCCTAGATCGATGTTTGGAAGCGCTGCCTGTGTCTGCTCACTTTCCTTCATGAATAATTGATGGTCGATAAGTGTTTGTAAACAGGAAATCTATACCTTCCCCCCCTTCGTCTCTCCAGATGTGCGTTTACCCCTTTCGTTTTCCCGGCCCTCATTCAAAGATGAGCGATACAAAGTACTTCAGCGCTCATAACTTTGTTTGTTTTTGTTTTTCTTGCAACCATCATTAACCACTTAAGCCCCAGACCTTTAGGCAGCTAAATGCCCAGGCCAGG